>NC_050495.2:3850292-4502792 GCF_012460135.2 Molothrus ater
AACCTCTCACGAGGCAGCCCTTCCACACTCACCAAAGTAAACACTGTGACATGAAATCCAGTTTGAAGCCACCAATTATTCAACTTAGGAAAACCTCTGGGTCACCTCTGACATGAAAACTTTGGGGATTTCTCAGAGAAGAGGTTCAAAGGTGTGGAACAGCACATCAGAGGCTTCTTGCTTTAAGGCTCTGTCACCCAGTTTAGTGACACACAAATTATCCCCCAGGCTGAGCTGCCTGACTGGGATTAACAGCTGTGCCAAGAACATCTCAGCTTTGGGTGTTCCAAAGTAAATCAAATAACCCTCAAACCTCCCTAAAACGCAGCAGAACGAAGGGACTGCATTTTCCTAACCAGTCAGGATGTTGGAAGTCAAAGCAGCTCCCAAAGGAAATGAAGCTAAATAAAACTAAACTTCAGCCTATGCTAGCTCATAGGTGGGGATGTTCAAAGGCTGGAAATGAAACACCTGAACCTTCAGGTGAAGGGAGAACAAGTCAAGATCAAAGATAACCAGAGCTGTCGAGGAATCCTGGGGAAGCAGGGCACAAACCCAGAGCAGCCCTTGGAGCTCACAGGGCACCTCCCCAGCTGCTGAGGTGGGGAACTTGTGTGTGCTCATCACACGCTTTAATTCGGCTTCTGCAGCACCACAGCCCGAGATCAAACCGTGCACTGCAGAGAATCCTTTCCAGAACGAGCAGAAAGGAATTCCAAAGCTCTCTCCAAAATGAACAAAGCGAGATGCTCAACATCGTCTGCCTCCGTGTCGGCTGAATTTACCCAGATTTTTCTGTTAGTACCATTTCTCACACAGGTTATGACAAAAATAACTGCACATCAATGAAACTGCCAATCACAGCACGGATAGAAAACTAAGGAAAAAAAAAAAACAACCTTAAAATCGTTACATAAAGACAAACTGCACCGAACTTGAACACTTCTGATCGAACAAAACCATCTTCCTCCCTCTCCCTGGAGCCCATCACGGACTCAGCCTGTACTGCACCATCCCTCTGCCCCAGCAAAGCACATCCCAAAGCACGCCCAGCCCAAACCAGGGCAGCTCTCCGCGTCTCTAGGGAGAGGTTTTCATCCCTGCTGGAAAAAGTTAAGAACGTTCTCCTCAATCTCTACCAAATCTTCAGTTTTAGGGACGAAACGATACCGTAGCCCGGGGAAGTGTTTTCCTTTTATTTCTCCATATTTGCATAGAGCCAAGCTTTGCCTACAACCTCCGAAGCAACCCCAAGAGCGCAGAACACCCTCGGAAATATCCGGGGACACAACAACACCGGACAACTCCCAACGACACCGTCCCCTTCCACTCCTCTCCTGCCTCCCAATCCATTCCCCCAACAGCGTCACCGCTCCGTGCCACAACATCCAACACAACTCCGGGGCATCCGCGGCTGCTCCTCCGGGGATTAAATCCATTCCCGGCTCCTCCGCGGCAGCGCAAAAAGCTCCGGCCGGGGTCACCTCGGCTGCGAGCGCCGCCGGCTCCGCTCCCCCCGGGCCGAGGGGGCACCCCCGGGGCGCCGCGGGACCCCGGCCCGGCCGGGCGGGCGCCGCAGCCGCGCAGCCCCCGCGGGGCCGGGAGCGTGGGAGGGCCACGGGGGGGCTCGGCGGGGCGGCGGCGGCGGCGGCGGGGCCGCGGCGGGGGCGCGGCGGGTCCGTACCGTAGATGGGCCGCAGGCGGCGGTCGTTGGGGTCCTGCACATGGCCCCGCGCCGCCATGATGAGAGCGCAGAACGCAGCGCGCAGCCGCGGCCGGGGGCGGGCAACGGCGGACGGGCCGGCGGGGCGGGGCCGCCGCGGGCAGCGGGACACGGCGGGCACCGGCACCCGCCGGGCACCGCTACCGGCGCCGCACACCGGCATCGCCACGGGCGGGGGCGTCAGAGACCTCACCTGACTTGACCCGACCCGACTCGGGCCGGGTCACCGGTGATCGGCACCAGAGATCGGCACCCGACACCAGCACCCTCAACCGACCCTCAGGCCGGCGGACTCGGGACCGGCACTCCCGAGCGATCTCCGCAGGGCCGCGCTTTCGCTTTCGCCGGTCCCGGTCCCTCGCAGCAGAGGCGGCAGCGGCCGGGCCCGGTGCCCGGGGCTGTGAGGGGAGCGGGCACCGCACGGAGCCATGGCCATCGCCGACGTGCCCGCGGCCGAGTCCCGGCTCTGCGGCAACTGGTAAGGCCGGGCCGGGGTCCGTGAGGGCCGGGGTTCGGTGAGGGCCAGCCCGGGGCCGGGGTCGGTGAGGGCCGGGGTCGGTGAGCGCCAGCCCGGGGCCGGGGGTCGGTGAGGGCCGGGCTCGGTGTGGGCTGGCCGGGGTACAGCTCCTCGGAACGCGCTGAAATAGCGGAGACGGCCGTAGGGCCTCTCCTGAGCGTTTGGGCGTCGCATTTCCCTTCTGACTTAATAGGGAACGAAATAGAAACCGAAACGTTCGGGTGGAAAACCAGACTCGCTTTTCAGTGAGACCCGCACAAAATACACGATTCCGAGTTTTTCTTCAGCAGTTCTGTGGCTCGGGAGCAGAAATACGAGGATAGATCAGTAGGCAGGGTTGTTGTGGAAGTTTTTCTTTGATTACACCTCTCTGCAGAGAGCCCAGTGGCTGATAAGGAATCACCTCACAAATTGTGTCTCGAATTCAAGCAGCTAAAGAAATTAACTTTTTCTGTAGTTGTTTTTCCCCAAGAGACATCAGAATCCAGACAATTTCTTGCAACATCAGCCTGGTTTGTTTGGTCTGTGCAGTCCAGTCGCTGCTGTTGGACTTTGTTGCTTTGCCAGGCTTTTGGGTGCCTGGGATCTGGCAGGGCAGAGAACAGCTGTGGGCTTAGCAAACACAAGGTTATAAAATTAATGTAGGTGTTTCCAAGGTGGATTTCTTGGAAAGGGGATGATCCATGCAGAAATGATGCTGCCTGGTTGAGGCAGGAGGAAGGACTGAGCTCACATCCTTTTGGTCCTTTTGTCTTTGGTTTCAGGACGGAAAACGAGCATCTTAGAAACGGGGTGAATTGGGGAATTTTGGGGTAAAAGTGAGGTGAGCTGGGGAATTTTGGGGTGCAGAGCAGCGTTGTTATTGCTGGGGCCCTGAGCTGCCTGGTCTGTGGAGGGTGTCCCTTCCAACCCAAACCATTCCATGGTTCCATTAGCCTGGAACAGGATCTGTCAGGTATAAAAAAAGTTTGACTGCTTTCCAAAGCATTGTTTGACTTCTCAAGAGCCAAGTTATTTTCAGGAAGAAACTTTTATCTTCTCAGACTAATTTATTAACTTGATCCCTGCTGATAACTTGTTTGTGCTGCAAGATTTCCCTTTCACATAAGGAAACAAATCCCCCTGGATTTTATCTGAATACAATGTGACTTTTGCATGTTAAATACATTAATATCCACCTGTGCTGGAACCTTGAGGCCTGGCTGGGCCTTTCTCTACTCACTTTAAACCGTGAACTCATTGAAATCTTTCTTAGCATTATCTTTCTGTTGTGAACAACTGCTTGGATTTGTTGTCATTGAGTTTCTGCCCAGTAACCTCAGCGACTTTCTCACAGCAAAAAGGATATTCCTGCAGTCAATTTCATCATCCATGAAATCCACTGTAGAAGAAATATTGAAATATGCCCCTACTGCAGCGACTCCATCCCAAAGTCCGAGATGAAGAACCACATTGAGTCTGAACACGTGCAGGTGAGAGACTCCTCTGCTCTGGAGCTGCTCATTCCTGTGGGCATTCATCTGACGAGGTCTCTTTGCCTGTAGGTCACCTGCAAGTGTAGGATGAAGATGGAGAGCAGCCTCCTGAAGGATCACGAGGTTGGTGGGTTTGATATTATTGAACCCCTGGGGGCTGCTCTGGTGTTTCACTGGTTCCAGAGCTTTTCTGTCAGCCTGGATTCCAGCCTGGGGCTTGTGCATCCTTTATGGAGCGATGCTTCCCAAACTCACACCCTCTGGGAGAAGGGATTGGAAACTGCCCTAAAGTCCTGGAGCCACTCAGGGCTTCATATCAAAGGGCTATCCGTGATAATTGGTGATTTTTTTTGTCCTTGTCAGTTGAAAAATAGCTATTTAAAGTATGATTGACTTGACTTTTTTCATTCCTTTCCTGTTTCATGTTTCTGCTGGAGCCATTATGAGACTTTTAATAACTCAATCTGTCCAAACAGACTTTAAAAATAGCCTGTAAAATAAACTAAAATAGGCCAGAGTGGGATTTTCTGAGTTCTGAATCCAGTTGGCTGCTGTCACAGACAATCTTGTTATAAATGTCATCCCTTCCCTTGCTGTGGGCTCCTCTAGAGACAACTCTGGAACTGCCACCTCAGCCTGCTGATTGCTGAGGGAAAAAGGATTTTCTTTGGAAATCTGGCCAGTTCTAAACCCTGGGAGTAGCTAATCCTGCCTCTGTGTGTGTGTGTGTGTGTGTGGTGCTTTTGGATTATAAAGCAAACGATGATGTTTTATTAGTGCAGGTTGTTCCTTGGTGCAACATCTGCAAATATCACATATTTTATCTGTTTTTAACCCCTTTTAAAGTGGGTTCAGTGTTGGGTAAAGAACATGTCCAAGCAGTTCTTGCTGAGCAGTAAATGAGGTGTCAGTCTGTTCCCTAAAAACCAGTGTGGATTTTAGCTGTGCTGTGGAATACAACTGGATTTGGGTTGTATCTAAAACTCCAAAGAGCCTGGACAATCTGCCCACCTTGGTGGAACAGAGCTGCCCAGCATCTTCTCCTGTGACTCTCCAGGCCCCTTTAGCACATCAAAGCACAGCAAAATAGGAATAAACACTGTTGTGGTGGGGTTTATCCTTAAATTGGAGGGGAGGAGAAAAGCAAAATCCAGAAAGGTCCACGTGACCCTGGCAGATTCAAAATCATATCCTGAGCACCTGAAGAGCTTCAGCTGCTGAGTTTGTGCCTCCAACACATTCCCACGTTGTAGTTTACCCCAGGTTGTTCCTTTGGGTGTGGCTGAGGACACAGCAGAGCTCTCCAAAGCTGAGGAATCCCCGTGTCCCTGTGGGAAGAGTAACCCCCTGTGTTTTCCAGGCGTCCTCGTGTCCCCTGCGGCCCGTGCTGTGCCAGTTCTGTGACATCCAGCTGGCCTTCAACAAGCTCCAGGAGCACGAGCTCTACTGCGGGGCCAGGACCGAGCCCTGCGGGCGCTGCGGCCGCCACGTCCTGCTCAGGGAGCTGCCGGAGCACCCGCGGGTCTGCGGGACACCGGACACACCGGACACACCGCAGAGGGCGGCCAAGGACGGCGCCACCGCCGCGCCCGCGGCCCGGAGTGAGGGTGGAGCCACGGGGAGCCGGGACCAGGGAGCGGCGATGGGCTGGGGAGGAGCCAGAGCGGGGAAAAGAGATTTAGAGGGGCTGTGGGACACAGCTGCAGGGACAGAGCCCCGTAAGGGACACAGCTGCAGGGACAGAACCCCGTAAGGGACACAGCTGCAGGGACAGAGCCCCGTAAGGGACACAGCTGCAGGGACAGAGCCCCGTAAGGGACACAGCTGCAGGGACAAGAACCCCTAAGGACAGAATCTTAAGGGGCAGAACCCCTAAAGACAAAACCCCTAAAGATAGAATCTTAAAGGACACAACTGCAGGAACAGAACTCCTAAAGACAGAATCTTAAGGGACAGAGCTCCTGAAAACAGAATCTTAAGGGGCAGAACCTTCAAAGACAAAACTCCTAAAGATAGAATCTTAAAAGACACAGAACCTTAGGGGCAGAACCCCTAAAGACAGAATCTTAAGGGACAGAATCTGGAGGGGCAGAACCTCAGAATCTTAAGGGACCAGAACCCCTAAAAACAGAATCTTGAGGGGCAGAACCCCTAAAGACAGAGACACAGAACCTTAGGGACAGAACCCCTAAAGACAGAATCTTAAGGGACAGAATCTAAAGGGACCAGAACCCCTAAAAACAGAATCTTAAGGGGCAGAACCTCTAAAGACAAAACCCCTCAGGACAGACTCTTAAGGGACAGAACCCCTAAAGACAGAACCTTAGGGACAGGACCCCCAGAGGACAAGAACCTTAAGGGCGTTCACAGGAACAGCACAAAGAAACCAAAAGTGAGAAAAAGTAGACAGGAAGGAAGAACTGGCTGCTCGTTTGGTAGCTGGTCCGGGTGTGAGGTTTTGTGATTCTTTTCTGTGGAAACACAGGATAGTGAATGCTCCAGAGGCACCAAGGGGGAATGTTTACCCACAGAATGAGGTGTAAGCCAGGAGTGCTGAGGTGCCTTGGATAAAAGCCCACTTGCTTCATTTTTTTTGTCTCAAAGTACCTGGCTTAAAAATGAAACTGGAGTTGTTTGCTCCCTGTAATTTGGGCTATGATTGTTCTCCATCCTCCTGGCTTTGTTAGAAGTGCCCTTGGCTTTGAGATGCTGAACTCCAGGAGAAACCCTGGGGCTGAGTCTGATGTGCAGAGGGAGCTGCTGGTGGCAGGTTTGGTGTTCTCCCAAATTGACAATGTTTGTGTTTTGAAGGGGATGAGCTACAGAGACCTGAACTCCTTCATTCCCAGCTTGCTGAAGACTGGAATGCTGACCTGGACTATGTGTTGGCTCTCAGCCTGCAAAGTGAGAATAACCCTCAGCATAACGCTGCAGCTGACATTCCCAGGGATTTCTGGGAATACGACTACACCAAAGAGCCTGGACAATCTGCCCACCTTGGTGGAACAGAGCTGTCCAGCATCTTCTCCTGTGACTCTCCAGGCTCCTTTAGCACATCAAAGCACAGCAAAATAGGTATAAACACTGTTGTGGTGGGGTTTATCCTTAAATTGGAGGGGAGGGGAAAAGGAAAATTTGGATTGGGAATATTAAAGATTACCTCAGTATTTTAAAAGGTGAAAATCAGTCATTTTGAGACTCCTAAAGCAAAGCAGCAAGTGAAGAAATCAAAGGTTATTAAATTAGTGGGTCTCTGACCTTGGTGTATGGTGGGAGCCCAGGTGGGGAAAAAGGTTCTTGTGGAAGTAAAAATGGTGGGAAGGAGGATCTGGAGGAAACCTGGAGTGCAGCTCGTTCTGAGGGGAGAAATGGCAGCACAGGGTTCCATGATGCAGCAGGAGCTTTCACCAGGCTCACAGAGGATGCAATCCCTGCTTCTCCTGCAGACAAGGACATGATCATGTTGCCCTGCGAGTTCTGTGAGGAGCTGTGTCCTGCTGAAGATCTGATCCTTCACCAGGTTTGAGATTTCCTTTGGTCTCGGGGTTTGCAGTGATGACTTTTCTGTGGCTGTCACTGAGCAGGGTGTGGAAGGGTGTGGGTGACACTGGGAGAACTCTGGGTCTGTGCCAAGGAAAGTGGTTTTCAGTGCCCACCTGGCTCATCAGGAAAGGTGATTTTTCCCTGTTGTTTGTGTAACAGACAGGGTGTAACCCAGCAAGTGCCTTTGCCTCGTTCAGTAAGAGAAGTTCCTCTCCAAATCCATGGGAATACAGTGGTCTGCAGGCTGAGGGCTCCAACAGCCACAGGAGTGTCCCCTCATCCCAGCCCCAAGCTGGCCAGGCAGAAGGAGACATCATGATTCCATGTGAATTCTGTGGGATCCAGCTGGAAGAGGAGATTCTCTTTCATCACCAGGTACTGAACAGGACAGGCTCTGGTGGTTACATCCCATTGTTCCAGGATGGGCCCAGTCCCAGGGGCTCTTGTGGCATATTCCATGAATTCAGGGAGCTGCTCCTGGCTCAGATCTTCCCACACAAAGCTCTGGGATTCATGTGAAGGGTTGTGCTGCACTGAGGCTCCTCCTGAAAAGTACTGGATTAATGTGAAAGCTCTTGTAATGACACTAAACAAAAGGGCCTGAAGTTGCACAATCAGAATCACACAAAATGAAGTTGAACCCTGGATGAGTCAGCTGAGGGGAGAGAGGAGCACAAGGGTAAAACTGGGTGGGAGGGGAAGGAGAGAACAAACTCCAGCCCTGGGTGTGGTGTGCCCAGGGAAGAGTCCTCTGGAATCTGCTGCTGCCACAGGCAAGATGGGAGAATGCTGAGCTCACCATTCTCTGTGTCATGGTTCATTCACATCCCTGGTCCCAGCAAGCTGCTGAAGCTGGGGTTGGGTTGGTTGTTCTGGGCCTCTCCTCTCCTGGGGGACAGCAAAATCTGTTCTGGGAATGAGATCTGATCAAACTTGAGAGCTTATCACAGAATGCCAGAATGGCTTGGGTTGGAAGGGATGTTGAAGCCCATCCCATCCCATCCCACCCCGTGCCATGGGCAGGGCCACCTTCCAGTGACCCAGGGTGCTCCAAGCCCAGTGCAGCCTGACACGGGGATGGAACTGGATGAGCTTTAAGATCTCTAAACCATTCTGGGATTCCACTATTCCCTCTTAACATCCCCAAGTGCTGCTGCTCCGCAGTGTTTTCCCAGCCCTGAGTGGGCTTCACTTGACCAGCACTGTGTGTTCTGTGTGTTCTGTGCAGCACCACTGTGACCTGCGCCCTGCCAGCCCCACGGGTGACATTGCAGCTCAGGAGCTGCCAGCCCAGACCCACGGGGACAGACGGGACTCACCAGAGCCAGCTCGGCGACGGATCCGGCACCAAGGTGTGGGCAGGGCACAGCCTGAGCTCCCCTGAGCTCCCTGGGAGATGCTGTTACCCTGTTCTCTCTCAGAAATCTCCATCCTCTGCTCTGGGGCTGGGCTCAGGGAGGGAGGATCAAATCACTGGAGTTCTGTCCTTGGGGGTCCTGGGGTGGACACTGGGGTTGTTCCTGATGCTGCAGTTCCTGTTCAGCTCCGTGTCCTGTCCCTGCAGGAGATGTTTCTCCTTGGCACGCAGAGGGCTCTGGGAAGCTGGGGCTGTTCCCTGCTGCAGGGCCCAGGCTGAGGACGGGGGTGGCCAAGGCTGGGAGCGCGGCGCTGTCCCCTCCCGGGAGAGCCGGTGACGCTCCGGCCAAGCCCGGGAAGGGCAGTGGCAGTGAGGGGACACGGAAGGACAGAGGTGACTCTGCAGCTGGGACAGCACCCCGGGCAAGAGCTGCTCAGCACTTCCAGGCAGAGACCTTCACTTCCAGCTCCTCCAGAGCTTCTCCAGCCCAGCCAAGGTAATGCCTTTCCTTCTGCTCCATTCCCCTTCTTATGCTGCAAATCTGGGTCCCTTTGGCTTTGCCTGTGGCTGAAAGGGTTTTCCAAAGCTTTCAGATTCACCCAGTTGATTTTGGCTGGTGCTTATCTGCGTTTCAAACAACAAATTTAGGTTTTTACCTCAAAAGAGAACAGACCCACTGGTCACTGGGATCAAATGTAGGTTAAAGTCTCATTACTGTCCCATGGGAGTGCTCTGCTCTCACCTGGGCTCTGAACAGGAGCTGCTTCTGCTCTGAAACATCTGGGCCAGGGTCAGAGGAGACCCAAGGGCCTCTCCCTTTCCCTGTCTCCCTGCTGTGCTGTCCTGTGTTTATCCAGCTCGGGTGGCTTTGCCTCCTCTGAAGGTGTCCCTGTCCCACAGCTCTGGTGCCGCAGGAGGAGGAGGGAGCCTGGGGCTGTCGGACGGGCGCAGCGGCCTCCGGCGCCGGAGCTCCAAGGTGAGGCTGCAGGGGCAGCTCCTGGTGCTTTTGCCAGGACAAGGAGCTGGCTTTTTACAGCCCTCCCTTATTAAGTCATATTTGAAAACAGCATTTTTCTTCTCCCCCTCCCATAAGGCAAAAGGCCAGAGCCCAGCAGCTGGACAGCCAGAGGAGTGAGCCAGTGCCTGTGAGAACATGGAGCACCCGGCCCTGCCCCTGGGCTCTGCCAGACTCCTGCAAGCAAATTCTGACACTCAGCTTCAATTTTTAGGCAGTGACCATTTTCTAAATCTCTATTTTTAATCTGTGAGAGCAAACTTCAGGTTTTTATGTCTTTGATCACCTCGAGCACCACCCCCAAGGCATCAAATTGAGTCTTACCTTGGGCACCCACCTGAGTTCTGTGTCTGTGTGGGCTCCTTGTGCCATCCTGGGCTGGGATTTGTGTCACCCTGAGCTCTGGGTGCGTCCTGCCCTGGAATGCTCAGTGACAGCTGGTGACACCAACAGGGAGCAGTCAGTGCTCCAGACCTGTCCCATGCAGAGCAGGTTTGAGGGTTGGGGCTCCAAGGCTTCTCAGTGCTGCATTTTCAAGTTTAAAGCTTTTTAATTTTCTGGGAATAAAATTTCTCTGAGGCTGTCCCAAACCGTTGTGCAGTGCCATCTGTCCCCTGGGGTGACACGGGCCCACAGCCCCTGCTGAGGATCCATTCCTGCTGTTATTGCCTGGCTTCTGTTACTGTTGGAATCCCTGGGACTTGGGGAAGTGGAGCAGAGCCTGGATAACACCCGTGGGCATCAGCCTCATTGAGGAGGTGCAGCAGATGGCACTGGCAGGGCTCACTGGCCACCCCTGGGGCAGCGTCAGTACCCAGGCCTTGCCTCAGGTGCCAGCTCCATCCAATGAAGGCTGAAGGGAACTTCCTCCTCAGATAAAGACATTTTACAGATGCTCCCACCAAATGTGCTTATTTAGACAAGAAAAGAAGAATAAAAGTATTTAAAAAAACAGGGGCACACCAAACCTCTGCTCTTCCCATTCCTGGGGAGAAGGGCTGTGAGAAGATCAGGGAAGGGGAGCTGGTCCCTGAGGTTTGGGCTGGATAATGGGATGCTGTGGGTCAGGGATCATTAAACATGACAAATAATTAATGACTGAGGTGGCAGAGCCTGTGCTGGGCCTCAGGCACAAGGAATATCCCAGAGGAACAAGCTCAGCAGTGGCCCTGCTTCCCTTTGGTACAAAGTGCTGACATCCATCCTGTTCCGAGCGCACACAGAGAACCCGGAGAAGTGGGATTCCAACAGAGCAGCTGCAGCTCCCTTTCTCCCCCTCTCCTGCTCTGCCTCAGGCAGCTCCAGCAGCAGATCCCAGTCCCTGCTCCCCACAGAAGGACACAAACACCTCCAGGGATGTTAAGAATCTCCTTTATGCAGGTGTACACTCGATGGCCAAGAGCACTTACAGGTTAATGCCGTGTATGGAACCGAGATGGACACACACCAAGCTAGAACTAATACCCAGCTCCAGAGTTTTTCCATTGTTTAGTATAATTTTACATTCTGAATGAATATATATTAAAAAAAATAATAATAATCATCACAAACCAATCTTTGCTTCGACAAACAAGCCTAGTACAGACAATGTCAAGTTCATTTAAAGCACGAGGAATTAAGGATGATTAGAAAAGCTTTAATTAAAAGGCCATTTGAGCCACAGCTGAGGTGCTGCAGCACTTCCTTCCCAGGAGCATGGAATTAAAAAAAAAAAAAAAAGCCAAAAAACTCCCACAATTCCTCTTGTGGGGCTCATCCTGTTCTCCAGAACAAACCAAAGTCGATGGAAGTTGGTTATTGGTGCGACATTTGTCCTGTAGAAGAAGCTTCATTTACACCCCCAGGTGCAAACGACGAGAAGTTCGTTATTTGTAATCATAAATAATTAACTGTAATAAATACGGATCAAGTAACGTTCCAGCACACGCCCGGGGCCGGGTGCAGGTGTGCTCCACTCGGATGTGCTTCCCAAGGAGCACAAGCACAGCAGCAGCAGCAGCAGTTTCTTACTCACAGCTGGAACTGGAGCCTCGGGAACCGCTGGCACACGGAGCCCTCCGGGATGGCCCCTCAGCATTTCAGGATTGGACCCCAGGAAAGGCCAGAGAGAGCCCAGCCCGGGGCCACAGCTCTGCCATGGAATCCAGCCAGTGCTCCCCACCTTTCCTGTCTGGGAACAAACGGGCTCCGAGCCACCCCTTCGGCTTCCTTTTCCCTTGGTCTTTGTAAACTCCAGGTGTTCCCGCTTGCTCCGAGTGGTTTCTGAGCTACATAAACGCTTCTACCAGGAAATGGACGAGATTCAAGAGTAAATATTCTTCCTACAGGGATCTGTTCCCTGGACAGGGCAATATGCATTGGGAGGGTAACAGCTTCCTAACCACGGGCTTGGGAGACTCCGGATGCCGACGACTACGAGTGCTGCACACACATTCCCATTGCCATTGCCATTCCCACTCGCGCACGGAAGAACAAGGACATCCATCCCCAACTCACACCGCCTCTCCCGCATCCCACGCACTCAGCGTTCCCACTATTCACAATAATGTACAATAAATACATTTGGGATTCCCAGGAGCAGTTCTGGAGCCAGGGGACACGGAGCTGGAGGTTCGGTCACCTCAGCCGGGGCCTCCCGGGCGGCTCCGCGCCGGCACTCGGCTCACGGACAGCACCGACGGATTCCGGGATGGTCTCTTCCTCAGAACTCAGGATCCCAGGGATCAGCAGAGCTGGAGTGGCCCAGAAATCCTGCTGAGGGATGAGACACCTGTGGAGGGGCTGCTCTGAACCATCCAGAACAGTCCACAGAACACCAGTGAAACGTGGAGTTGTTCCTGCTCCGCAGCTGCCTCCCAGCTTTCCACACAGAACAGGAGCTTTGTCCTCCTGCCGGGTGCCAGAGGTTTTTAGGATAATTTGCTCTTGGATCAAAGATTTTTGAGTACAAAAACGAGTTCCAGGTGTTTGAGCACCCCCTGGTTGTTCTGAGAGCTCATTGGGAAATGGGATAGTCCCGCATATTTGGGATGGACTGTGGTATCTTACACCCTTTGGAGAGAAGCTGTTTTGTTCTGCTCATATTTTAATTACAATAAATTATTTTGTTGCTAAGCAAAGCAGACATTCAAGAACATCTAGGGCAGAAACCCAATGGAATCACAACCCTTTCACTGTTCTATTGGAAATTTTCCCAAAAGTGTTGAGCTGAACCCCCCAGTTCCCTGTGGCAGCCCCCATGTGCTTGGTCAGAGTTTAGAAAAATTTCAAGGAAAGTGGTGGAAAAGTGGAAAAAGCAGTTTGGCAGCAAAGTTCTGCTTCAAACCTCAAGCAAGTGCCACAAATAGTGCCTGTGCTCTGCTCCTGCCCATGCAGTGATTCCCTCCCCACACCCAAACCTGGCATTTTTGTACTCAAAAACCCCTCAGGGAGAGCGATCCATGAGCCTTCCCCTGCGAGGGCTCCCGGCCTCGGAATGCCCTCCCTGCCAGTGGTGTTCGCACGGGGCAGAGACCATTGTGGATTACAAAATTAGAAATGTACAGGTGGAAAGGTTTTTTCCCCCAAATTAAATTATACACAAACCGGTCTTTACTAAACTATCCTACAAATATTCCACAAACAAGGCAGCAAAAGAACCAGTCCACCACAAAGTCTACGAATACAAAATGGAAGTCTTCCGGGAATTACTGTAATGGGAACGAAGGTTCAGGAAATAAATTAACCCCCAGCTGATCCCAGGGGAGGTGCTGGATGGGAACTGAAGGGGTTCCACTGGGCAGAGTCACGGAGTCACCTCCAGGCATTCCCTGCTCGTGCTCAGCCGCTGAGCGGATCCTCGCGGTAGTGGATGGCGTAGCGGAGCTTCTCCAGCATGATGTCCAGCGAGGAGTACTGGGGCAGCTTGATCATGAACATGCACGTCTCCACTCGGATGTACCGCGAGTCCGGGGAACCTGCGCGACAGCCAGCGCCAGGGGTTACACCCAGCCCAGCACTGTCACACACGTCTTGTATGGAAAATCCTTTCCTTAGGATTTTTCCTCCTGAGAAGCTGAGAGGCCTCAGGAACAGAATGTAACCAATGGTTATCTGCTGCTGTGAAATGCAACAGGTGCATCTGGGATTGGCCCATGTTGGCTGTTTCTAATTAATGGCCAATCACAGCCCAGCTGGCTCAGACTCTCTGTCCGAGACACAAACCTTTGTTATCATTTCCTTCTTTTTCTGTTCTTAGCTAGCCTTCTGATGAAATCCTTTCTTCTATTCTTTTAGTATAGTTTTAATATAATATATATCATAAAATAATAAATCAAGCCTTCTGAAACATGGAGTCAGATCCTCGTCTCTTCCCTGTGAACAAAATCCTATCCCTGACTCTTGTGGGGCTTTTGAATCGTAAATGTTTCTGTGATTCTCCCATCAGGTCTCATGCCAGTATTTTCCCAGCAATTTAATTTCAGACAAATAGCAAAGTGTCTCTGCATCTCTACTGGGCAAAGTTTTAATGGTGGAATCCCAGAACAGTTTGGGTTGGAAGGGATCTTAAAGCTCATCCAGTTCCACTCTCCCACCATGGGCAGGGAACTCCCCACTGGATGCAGTTCAAGTTTTAGGTGAAATTTTAGCTTTACATCATTTAAGCCCCAATTCTCTCCTGATTTCCCCTCATAACCACCTGCCCCTCCTTTGTCAGTGTTCATTAAAGGGGGGCACAGAGCTGGGAGCAGCAGCAGCAGCTCCTTTTCCTCTCCTTTTCCCCTCCTTTCCCTCAGTTCCGTACCTGCGGCGCCATCGGGGGGGGCGATTTTCATGGGGTAGGGGGGGACGTGGGCGGTGTCGGGGCCGCCGTCCTTGCAGGGGCAGGTGAAGGGGATCCTCTCCTGGTTGCAGGCAAACTTGATGAACTTGCAGAGCTCCTCCTGCGTGAACATCTCCAGGGCGCTCCAGAAGAACTCGATGTGCTGGTCGGTCTCCATCAGTCCCACCTGGTACATGGTGTGTGCCTGAGGGGACAGGGACACGTGTCCACTGCTGCTCACCTCTCTCCCTTCAGGAATTTTCCCCAGTTCAGACTCTTACTCCTCTCTGCACAAACCCTACCCTATTATTTCCTGAATCAAGTGAAATCTTAATGAACTTCCCTGGGGGAAAAGCAGCTCCCCAAGGATGTCCTGGCTGAGGAACCAAAACCTAAAGATTCTCCCCTCCCACCTTCCCCTGGAGGATCCCCCTCTCTGTGTCCCACAGGAGCGTGGCCAAAGCACCTTGAGGAATTCCAGGTTGATGTAGGGAAGGCCACAGGTCCTCAGCTCCATCTCCAGGGGGGTGAGTGTGGTCAGGAGCTGCAGGGGGATGATGGAGCCCAGCCCTGCCCTCACTGCTGTCATGCACTCCGGGGTCTGCAGCTCCCGCATCCGCAGGCTCCGGATGGCGGCCGCGTACACGTCCTTGTTCTCCCACCTGCAGGGGCAGAGACCTGGGCTGAGGGAGAACTCCTGGGAGAGCCCTTGAGCCCCACCTGTGTTACACAGGGAAGGGTTTTATGGAGAGATCCTGGTCTGGAACAATCCAGAGTCAGCAATTCACACTTGGCATTCCAATGCTTCCCAGATAATTCTGCTGTCCTCCGCTTCCTCCTCTCCTCCCACCTGCCCATCCCTCACAACTGGGAGCCCCCACAGCTGGGACCAGCCCTGCTCCTCTGTCCCTTACAGAGCCAAACAGCACCACTGATCCCAAGTTCTGCCACCTTCTCACGAAACAAAGCTTTCCCAGATCCTTCCAACTTGTTACAAAAGCACCTCTGGAGAGGCTGTGCTTGGAGAACGATTCCAGAGATGTTCTGTGCCACATCCTGCCTGGAAGGCTGCTCCTTACCCCACAGGGATGTGCCTGCCCCTGGGGCACAGCTCCACCTCCTCCCCAGTGAGGCTCAGGTAGGTGAATTTGCAGCAGGGTTTGTTGGGGCAGTCGGGGCTCTCCATGGCCAGGTGCTGGGAGGCGATTTCGGCACACAGAGCTTCCAGCTCTGTCTCGTCACTGATCTGTCACAGAACAAGGACAAGGACATGGTCACCTGCATGGCACTGCCTCCTCACAGGTGTCCCCACAACGGGGACTCCAACAGCAAAATCCTGCTTTGGGAGTTCTGCTCTGGTTTAGCAATTCCAGTAAATATTCCAGAAGCCGGAATTCCACTGAGCCCTGCAGCAGGGGAGTGTGGGAAACTTCTCCAAGGCAACAGGATGTAAAATCCTGCATCCAAGAGGAATCCACCCATCTCCCAACCCTGCTTCCACAAAAACCACCTGGCAGCCACCAGCCAGGGCAGGCACATTTGTGCCATGGGGGAATCCTGAGGAGAAGGAGGGAGAGGAAAAGGGACCTACATTTTCAAACTTTTTGACGTAGTTGTAGGTGAGGATGTCAGCTTCCTGCAGATCCAGGTCGGGATCCAGGGGCTCTCCCACCAGGGTCTTCCAGAAGGAGGGCAGGAGGTCCAGGGGCAGAGGAACATCGGCTCGGATGGCGATGCCCAGGAGCTGCCCGAAGAAATGGAGCAGCTGCTCCTCGGCGTAGGTGATGGGGCTGGGGGTCAGGATGTACTTGCCCTGTGGAGGGAACAGCAGCCAGGGCAGCACTGAGCACCTGCCCACAGCCTGGGGGGCTGGCTGGGAGCAGGCCCGTGCCAGCGCATCCTTCCTGCTCCACTCAGGAAGTGTTCAGCTGGATACCAAAGGATCTGCTCCAGCACAGCAGGAGTCCCTGTATTTTACACACTGGTATCACCTTATCTCATCACTTTCTGATCCAATCAACCCCATTTTGGTTGGTTCCCATTTTGCCAAGCTGTTGATTAACACTCACAGCATTTTCTGAACTTGTTACATCAGTTTGATATCCAAGTCTTTCAGTTGTGGGATGTTCCTGAGCCTGGATTTGCAGAGCCAGGTTTGCTACACAGTTGGTCTTAAGCTGAGGGAACTGAACTGTTTCCTGCCCTAAGAATATTCCCAGGAAGGAATTATGGAGAATTCATTGGACCATCAGCTTTATCTTGTTTCTAGAGAACATCTACTGTACCAAATATGACACTAAACAGCATGGAGGGAGCATCTTATTCTCCTGGCAAGGTGACAGACCTTTCTGGTGACATTCCTGGAGCAAGGCCACAGAATACAAATTCTGTTCCCTTTTGCTGCACACAAGAGGTGCACCATGGGATCACCAACTCCCAGCTCTCCCAGGATATGGGATCTGCTCGGTTTCATGGATCTGAGGCCTCTCTCTGCCCCTCTGACCCAATGTGTTCCACTCCTGTTCTAACCCAGCATTCAAAAAGAGAAAAAAAACCCCTCATTTTTGGCACTGGGATCTCACACCTTGTTCTTATTGACAGCAGAGCTGGGGCACAGCAGGAGCAGGGAGAGCGAGGAGCTCTGGAGCTCTTTACACACTTGCCAAAGGAAGTGACGGAAAGATCCACCTGGAAAAGAGAGAGGGAAAACAATGGAAACATTCCTTTGTTCCTGCTGCATTCCTAAATGCTGCTTTGCTTTCCAGCACTCCAAGAACAGCAGGAATATTTGTTCTACCAGCAGGCCTGCAAATGGGATGTGGTGCTGGATTAGGAGATGGATGAGGCTGTCCTACAACAATGGAGGTGATGCTCCAGGCTTCAGCACAGCTGCTGAGCCACAGCCACAACATTTATCTCCTCATAAACACTGTCAGTACCACCCAGCCCTTCGGAAGACAGGAACTCCCCTTGGGAGAAGGCCCCATGGAGCCTTGGCTGTACACTCACTTCCTTTGCACCTCAGACAGGTGACAGGAGCTGGGGATGTCAGAAGTGTGTTCTGGGCTCTCTGGCTCCACACTCCCCCATGGATCTCCACCAAGGGCCAGCACAGCCCACGTGGGTTTGGAGAGCAGGGATCCCTTTGCTCTTTGGGATCTGCCTCAATACCCCACGGAACAGCTCTGCTGTGCCAAATCCCCTCAGCCCACGGTTAAACCCAGTCTCCTCCTGGTGCAAACACTGAGCAACCACCACCCCAGGGAGAGCCAGCATCCAGGGGGATCCCATTCTTTTCCATCCACAAGGGAATGCTGCTCCTTGAAGTCCACTCAAGGAAGGTTGTGCTGAAGAGTTGTCCCTGGGGGAAGCCACTTGGGCTGTCCCTGTCCCCACTCCCTGCCAGGACCCCCCTATTCTGTCTCCCTGGTGCCATGGAGCCCTGTCCCCACTCCCTGGTGCCATGGACCCCTTGTCCCCACTCCCTGGTGCCATGGAGCCCTGTCCAAACTCACTGGTACCCTGTCCCCATTCCCTGCTACCACAGAGCCCCTGTCCCCACTCCCTGGTGCCCTATCCCCATGTCCCAACTCCCTGGTGCCCTGTCTCCCCTGTCCCCACTCGCTGGTGCCATGGAGCCCCTGTTCCCCCTGGTGTCCTGTCCCTGTCCCCGTGCCCTGCACTCCCTGGTGCCATGGCATCCCTGTCCCCTCTCCCTGGTGCCCTGTCCCTGTCCCCACTCCCTGTCCCTGTCCTGCACTCACTGGTGCCGTGCACTCCCAGGTGCCCTGTCTCCCCTGTCCCCTCTCCCTGGTGCCCTGTCCCTATCCCTGCCCTGCACTCCCTGGTGCCCTGTCCCTGTCCCCACTCCCTGTCCCTGCCCTGCACTCACTGGTGCCGTGCACCTCCTCCCCGGTGAAGCGGATGTTGAAGGCGTAGGTGGGGTCGCCCCCGCTGGCCAGTTTGACGCAGAGCTGGGACGAGGGGACGCAGCCCAGCTGCCGGGCGGCCTGGCAGAAGTAGGAATTCTCTGAGGAACGGATCTCCCCTGTCCAACACAAAGGGAAAGTGAACCCCCGGCCTCGCAAAGCAGCTGAGCTGGGGGAAAGCAGCTCCGAGCTGCTGGAAAGGATCGGTGCTTGCTGTACCTCCAACGATCTCCAGGGGGTCCAGGGTGATTTCTGGGGCTGCGTGGTCAGCGGTTCTTTGGACGGTGGCATTGAGCACTCTGTTCATGACAGTGACTTTTGTGTCATAAAAGATTAAACCTGAAGAAACAAACACATTTCAGCAGAGTTAATCTACCCCTGAAATTCTCCAGTGGACAACGGCAGAATAAAATTTTCCCCTTCTAAGACATGGCTAATCTAAAATTTTTTAAAACAATATCATGGAATGGTTTCCATGATTCCACTCATCCAGTTCCACCAAGGACACCTTCCACAGCCCAGGTTTCTCCAAGTCCCACCTATTTGCTCCTCCTGTTTTTTGGAATAAGTGCACTGGGATGAAATACTGATGAACACAATTCCAATGTTCTATAATTAGATCCCAGCAACTCCACCACAATCTCTGTATATAGGAACATTTTGCCAAATAGCTTTCAGGAGTCTGAGATGTTTTGACAGTAAAGCTACTGGCAAGAAATGATAAAAAATAGGGCTGTGACACTGCCCCAAAAATATATTTAATACCTCATATCTCTGTGAAGAGAAATCTCTGAATATTCCTCACTCCCCCACACTGGTTCAGGAGTGGCTTTTTTCCAGCGGGGCCAATACAGAAAACTCCTTTCACACACTGACACCCCTGGTGCATTCTGTATATCATCTTCTTCAGAAAACAAAACTGGACAATGTCATGCCCCAGATCTTGGGGTTTTTTGGTGTCTAATGAAGGCTGTAAAAATACTCTGGTACATTTGTAGCATCAGCTACAAGAAAAGATCAAGAAAATGCTCAAACAGGAAAGTCCTGAGACTTTCACCTGACCTGCTTGTTAACTAACAAAGTTTTGATTTCTGGATACTCCCAAGAGGATAAAGACCCACAGACACAGAAGGTGGAACAAATTCCTCTGCGGGTGTGGTGTCATGAGGATAATCCCCCTGTGCTTTAAAAGCAAATCAAGAGAGAAGTGCCCTGTGGTCAGTGCCCTGTGGGGTCAGTGCCCCTCAGAGGTGCCCCGTGGGGTCAGTGCCCCGTGGGGTCAGTGCCCCGTGGGGTCAGTGCCCCGCTGACCTTTGGCCTCCTGCAGCAGGGCAGCGATGCTGTTCCCGTACATCTCGCTCTGGCGCAGCTCCACCAGTGGCAGGAAGAAGGTCTCCAGGGTGGTGTTGAGGGACTGCAGCAGGGCAAAGCGCAGCCTCAGGCTCTCCACGGGGACATCTGCACAGGGAAACTCCCAGTCAGGGACAGGAACAGATCCCTGTTCCACCTCCTGCAAACCCCAGCAGGTTTGGTCCAGGAGCCACACAAAGCAGCCCCTCTGATCCCTGTGCTGAGGATGCAGGAATGTTCCTTCCTGGATCTTCAGTCTCTCGGTGTGAGTCCAGAATCTCTCATTATCATGGAACTTTTCTCCTAAAGTGCTTAGAACTGGATTTAGGTGACTAAAATCTGTGGAAATCCAGCCTTCCTTCCCCTGCAAGCAGAACCCACCAGGTATTTCCTGCTCCAGCCTGTGCTGGAAACTCTGCTTGGAGAGCAGGGAGCAGCTGCACTGCATCCCTGACTTTGCCCAAGCACTCACCCAAAGAGAGAGAAGATCCAGACCCAGCACTGCCCTCAACCCACCAAGCCCCCAGCCTGTCACACACATCTTTTATGAAAAATCCTTTCCTTAGGATTTTTCCTCCTGAGAAGCTGAGAGGCCTCAGGAGCAAAATGTAAACATTGATTATCTGCTGCTGTAGAATGCAGCAAGTAGATCTTTGATTGGGCCATGTTGATTGTTTCTAATTAATGACCAATCACAGCCCAGCTGGCTCAGACAGAGAGTCCGAGCCACAAGCCTTTGTTATCATTATTTCTTTTTCTATTCCTTGCTAGCCTTCTGATGAAATCCTTTCTTCTATTCTTTTAGTATAGTTTTAATATACTATATATCACAAAATAACAAATCAAGCCTTCTGAAACACGGAGTCAGATCCTCGTCTCTCCCCTCATCCCAAGACCCCTGTGAACAGCGTCACACCCAACCTCCAAAGGAACACCAGGAGCGCTCCCAACTCTTGCCCTGAAAAAACCCCTCTATGCCAAGCACCCAGACATACTCAGGAGGCAGGAAATCCTGGGGTCTGCTGCATCAGCTGGGTCCAGGTACACCTCGTGGGGGTGCAGGCGGGCGGGGGTGATGGCCAGGTGGCGGCACAGGCGGTTGATGTACTGCACCAGCGCCACGTCCATCTCCAGGCTCCACTTGCGCGACGCCTTCTGCGCGTGCCGGGCGTCGATGCAGGCGCACCTGGAGGGGGACAGGGCACAGCTGCTCACTCACAGGGACAACCACACCTGGAGCACACCTGTGTCAGGACCCAGGACATCCCTCTGGCCGTCCTGAGCAGCCAGGAGCCCTGCCAGGGGGCTCAGAGACCCTGGCACAGAGCCCAAAATGCCCCTGTGGGTTTGATTATGACCCGTGGAGCAAGTTACCAACCTTAGATGGAGATCTGCAAGCCACGACAAATTAAGAAGAATGATAGTGAATTTATCACAAGGTGAAAAAGGAGATTTGGGGGTTTTTAGAATGGGGGCAGGATGGAGGGATCTGGGCATGTCCAGCCTTTTTTCTTCTTCTTGGCCTCCATCTTCTGCTGTGATGGTGGCACTTACAGATTGGTTTAGAGTAGAAGCTCACTGTCTAACATAGGTGATAGGTATTGGAAAGTAATTGCAAACATTGTGTACGTAGTTTTTAGTATAAAGACATAACACTGCCCTGGGGGCAGGCAGAGTGCCTGGAACTGTCCTGCTGGATGGACCTCGGCAGGGCAGGAGAAAGAATTTTATAGATAAGGAACAATGAACAACCTTGAGACCAAGAAATGAAGAGCCCTGACTCCTTCTTCAAGTGTTGGGCTGGGAAAAGGGACTTCCCAACTTTTCTCGGTGTCACTCTGACAAGCTGGAGATCCCAACACACCTGGAGTAGAAGCTGGTGCCCTGCTCTTCACTCCCCTTTCCTTGAGCAGAGCTGTTCCATGACAAGAATCCCAGTGTGAGGCCAAGAGCTGATTCATCAGCCACTTCTCCTCACTGGTATTAAATAATTAGGCACAAAGGCACTGCCTATTAAGCACTCTTAGTGCACTATCTCCTCTGGAGATGATAAGGGGCAATTAGCCTATGGCCTGACACAGGCAGATAAGGAGAATTCATTTAAGGGACTTTCTTCCTCTACAATATTAAGAAATTTAACAGTCCCTCTTCTAAAGCATTTCTGACCCAGTAACAACCCTGCCAGTTAAACAATGACCCAGTGCACTGGCTGGGGAAGGAAACCAGGGACAGACATGGAGCTAGAGCTCCCTTCAGGAAACTTATTATACAGCTTGGAAGCTCTAAAGGACACTGGGGCACATCTGATTTTGTCAGCCATGCTGTGCACAAGAAATCAGGACCTGCATTTGGACAGCACGTGACTTTTAAAATGTATTTTGAAGAAATAACTGATTTCCCTACAGGCCTTGCAGCCATGGATGGAAGTGTTAAAGCTCCCTGGATTAGGAGCACTTGGGATCAGGTGAGCATAGTGAGTAAGTGTCACCTCCTCAGAGAGGTTTGCAGGCTGTACCTCTCGAAGTGCAGGTCGTAGCCACAGGACAGGATGGCTCTCCACACGCTCCGGATGTCCTGCTTGGAGCGGTCCACCACGAACCGGTGAAATCCATCCAGGGTCAGGTACTTCTCCTCAGGAACTGCCACCAAACATGGACCAGCAAAGAGTTCATGACTTGCCATGGAGTTCTCACCCCAGCAGGAGCAGGAGGTGGCTGCTGCCAGCTTCCCCCTGCTGTCCCATCCCACCATGGACCCTTTCCCAGGGAGTTCCATCTATCACACACTGGTCAGGTCCACCTCAGTCAATGGCACCTTCTCACTGTCCTAGAGGGCTCAAACCCCCCTCTGCTCCTCTGGAACACCTCCCTCTAACCCTACTTGGCTGGATGCTGAAATTCCCCTTTTCTGAGCTAACCTGGCACTTCCTGCTAGGAAGAAGGGAGTCCAAGCTCATGTCTGCTCACTCTTCCACCAGACCAAAGCTCTGAGCACAACCCCTCTCCCCCCTGGCTGTGCTGTCTCCTCCAGAAGTTCTGAGCTATCTCAATCATCTTTTAAATCCAATTTCCCACTTGTAACTGAAGAATTTCCCAATATAAATTGAGAAGCACAACTAAAACCCACCTGGTTCAAGTCCATAATATCCCAAACCCTCACTACACCAAAGCCTTGGAACTACATCCCACATGAAGTTTTCTGTCTGGTTTATTGACATGCCCTACACACTGCTGCAAGAACTGTTTGCTCTCACACTGATGGGCCCAGATTCACAGAGATACAAATAAAAGCAGCATTTTAAATCACAATTAAAAAAAAAATGTAGTTAGGCTTGCTAGAAATAAAGACAAACCAAATCAATCATGAAGTCATATAAACATGTCAATAATAAAAATATTTTTCTAGGATAAAACTAGAAAAAAAATTCTCTGCAGCTCCCACCTTCCTGTTTCTTAGTGGGAGACTTCTCAGGGTCCTTCTCCTCAGGTTTGCTCTTCTCGGGAGATTTGGGCTTTACCGTGGGCTTCTTCTCACTTAAGGCTGTTCGGCTAAGGGACAAAGTGGGTGTTAGGATCAAACGTTTTCTTTCATTTGTTCACAGGATCCCAAAATTGTTTGGAAGGATCCTAAAGCCCATCCAGTCCCACTCCTGCCATGGATTACTCCAAACCCTGTCCAACCTGATCTGTGTTTTGGAGTAAGTGCACTGGGCTAGAACACTGATGAACACAATTCCAATGTTCTGTAAACAGATCCCAACAACTCCACCCCAATCTCTGGGAAAAGAAACACTTTGCCAAATAATTGCCAGAAATCTGAGATGCTCTGACATTAACAGGACGTGTTTCCTCGTTCCAACACACAGAAGCACAGAGGGATGGGGGATAAAAACCTGGATTTGTACAGTGAAATCCAATATTCCCCAAGTGCCACAGGACTGAGGACACCCACCTGACACTGTTGAGCATGGACTTCTCCTTGGTGGGGGGTTTGGTGACCGGGCGCTTGGTGCTCACCACCTTCACCGGGTGCTGCTCCTTGCCTGCCTTGTTGTACTTGCTCTTGTCAAATTTGGGCTTGGGAACTCCGTATTTCCTTAAAATCTTCCAAGACAAGAAGTGAATCATCACCCAGTGCTTTCAAGTGACACCAGAAGAGGCTGAGAAGAGCTGTCAAAGCCCTACCTGGGTGAGCTGGTCCTCCAGCACCTTCTTGGGAGGGCGGACGTTGGTGAAGAAGACGTGGAGGAGGTTCCCAGGGGTTTGGGAATTGATCTGCTCCTTGCTGAGGTAAATGTCAGCCACCTTGATGGGCTTGGCTGGGGTCAGGCTCAGCATTTGTTCCGAATGGACACAGCTTTTAAAGATCTCTGTGAGAACTTCCCGAGCACCTGGGACCAGTTTTTCACCTAATTAAAATAAAACCAACAATTTGGTACAACATACCATGAGAACTGGTTAGAATTTGAAGTGTGAAAATAGATTTTGCATTCAGATAAAATATTTTGCTTTGACATGGAAAATCACTTTTACAAGGGAAAAAAAAATCACTCCTGCTCCTTCTGCACCCCATTAAACACAGAGAATTGGCCACATCCTGTAATTATTACTTGAGGGAGTAGTGGGGATGAAAAAAGCAGCTTATTTATCATGCCAGGATAAAAATTGTTGTGCAGGCAGACACCAACACCCATCAACTGAACTAGCAGTCAAACTTATTTCAGTGGCTATTTTCTAAAAAAAAAGTCCCTAAAGAATTTAATCAGTAGTTTTTTGTGTGGATGAGGAGTGTTTATTTATTTATGATTTATTTGATTAGCTGGGTGGACAACTGAGCAATGTTCAGCTTGCAAATAGCCCCTGGAGGGATAAATCTTACTTTGGAATTTCTCCCTGGCTTGGTGTCACTCCTGATTTATACTGAACCAAGGAGAGTCTGAGCCCTGTTCATCCCCCAAATGCTGAACACAGGAGGGATTTGGCAATATCAAACCACCTACCTTTTATTGACTTATCATTGAAATAATCTTCTAGTGCTGGGCTCCCCTGGGTGTCAAACAAACTCTGATTTACAGTGGAAACAGTTAAAATCTCTTCAGTTGACATCTCCATGAGCTCATCCTCCCCATCCAGGCTGGACAAGCCAATGAGGTCACTGCTGTTGAAGAGGCTGGCTCGGATTTTCTCTATTTTAGCTCTTGACCTTATCTGTACAAATAATGAAATTAGTTCACAGCAATTCTGAGAAAACAAATTCACTTCCATTCAGAGGAATTTGGAGTTTAAGCTTCCACACCCCCCCCCCATTCTGATAATCATTATTGCTTCTCTTCTCTGCTGCATCAATAATTTGATGCCAAAATTCAGGTTCAGACTAGAAAAGATCCTTTCTGAGAGCCCTGAAATGCTCATGCTGGGATAACCAGGCACAGCTCTGGTCCAGCTATCCCATTTCTCAGGCTGGAGGCAGCCCCTGGGAGCAGCAGGGAGGAGCTGAAGGTGCCAGCCAGGTAAGCTGGCACTGTCTGTAACTCTGCTGCCCCTGCCTCAATTCTCCACTCTGAAAAACCTCAATTAGCACAGGCTTTGAAGCCTCAGCTACACAGACTGGGAAGGGGAACAGCAACTTCCTTTGATTCCCAGAATAACCACTACCAGAGCAGCTCCAGACTTGGAATAGTTTCCATGTGAACACTCTGGCAGCTTTCTCTCCACACTTAATGCTTTATTTCAATGATGTCTTCACGTCAATTAACAGCTCAAGAATAGGAACTTGCAGAGTTTTCATCTGAATAAGCTGATTTTCTTCTAAAAGAGGAACTGATACAATCCCAGACTATACAAAAACACCTCTCTCCATTCCCAGGCTATCAGGAATGGCTGTGCTTTTGGAAGCTTATGATAAATTTCCAGCAGGCAATCTGTGGAAGCAGCAGAGAGGGAGGTTCTTGTGTAGAGCTGAACACCTGGACTGACCCAGCACTGATGGCAACCACCCACAATGCTTTTAAAAATTAATCTGGAACCAGACAGCAACAAAATTTATCATGTCCCCTAAAGTAGCTTTATAGAGAAATCCATAGGTGGCTCAAAATAGGTGAAAAGGTACTGATTAAACATTAAATAATTGCATTGTGGGTCAAACCAGAAGGGCCCCAATCTCTAAATTCATCTCAGCAGTGGCCACAACAAATCTTAGAGAAAGGCACATGAAAGGGCAAATTAATTGATCTTTCCCCTGACATGTTCCCCAACCACTGCAAAGCAGTTTAAAGATTTCCTCAGTTGGAAGCTGCACTGGCTGCTGTGCTCCACAGCTACCAATCCTCCAGGAATTTAATCCCTTAAGAGTTCATTTATGGCCTTGGCTTCAAAAGCACTCTGTGAAAATGAACTCTACAAGCTGGAACACACAGGACTTCTTCCCTACTTCCTTCTGTTCTCCACCTGCTGCTGGATCACTCCACTACTGGGTCCCCTCTGTCCTTTGAGAGACAGGGATTGTTCCCAAGACTGGGAATGCAGGAAAGGGAATTCTGTGCTCCTTGGCTTGGACAGGATGGCTGAGAACTCCCAGTTTCCCACGCTCTTAGACATCCACTGACCATGGAAAAAGCCAGTTCCTAGGGTGAGATCCCGTTCTCCCAAAACCCCTGGCTCCAGAGGCCCCTCCCTGTTACCTCCACCACAGCGAAGCCCTTGATGGGCCGTGCCAGCAGCGGCTGATTGTCCAGAGATGTCACCGTGTACATGGAGCCCACGTCCGACACCGACGCCGTCTCCACGTTGTCCAGGGGCTCCCCGAGGCTGCCCAGGCTGCCCAAGCTCCCGGTGCTGCAGTGGGAAAGATCCAAGCTCTCCTGGCTGGACACCACGTGGGGCTGCTCCAGCAATCCGGGTGGGATGGGCAGCTCCAGCCCCGCCTGGAACTGGTCCCCGGAGATGTCGCTGACGGTGCGGGACAAGCCCTGGGAGCTGCACAGGGAGGCCTGGCTGGTGGAGGCCGAGGCGCTGACGCTCATGGCGGGGGTGACGCTGCTGGAGCTGCTGATGTCCAAACTGTCGGCGCTGCTGGAAACCGTCGGCTTTTCCAGCTCCGTCCTGCACTCTCCTCCTTCCGCTTTGTCCTTGGTTTTTTTGGGATCCTCCTCCTGCAAGGGGATGTAGATCTCATCCTTGAAGACCCCCCCGTGGGCGTTGCAGGCTTTCCTGATGGCGTTCCTGACGGTGCCCTCCTCCAGGTGCGTGGGGATGCCGGAGATGACGAGCAGGCGGCTGTGGGCCGTGGGTCCCACCAGGGCCTGGCAGGCGTCTGCCACGGCATCGTTGGTCACACCCAGTCCTTGGGGGTCCTTCTTTGTCAGGTGCCTGAGGATTATCAGCAGGGTCAGAGCTCTGTGGAACCACAGCATGTCCTCAGGCTTGCTGCCCCCGATGCTGAGGAGCGCCGCGTCTGTCTCGGCCGCCCTGGATGAAGCCCTTTTCCCTGAAGACGAAGTTTTTTCCCGCTTCATTTTGACTTTTTTCCTCTTGGACAGCAAGCTCGGGCTCTGTGGTGTCTGCCCTGGGGAAGATGAGGACGAGGAGGAGGAATCACTGAGATTCGGGGCGCTGGTGGATGAGATCACATTGGCTGTCACGCTCATGTTGATGGGCAAGGTGACTTCTGCCACAGCCAGGCACACTTCCATCAGGGCATGGAAGTACGTGGAGAATCTCCCCTGGTCAGCCACTCCAACCCCAGAGCCACCACAGGCATTCCCAGACACCCAGTTCTGGGTTTCCTCATCGTAGAGCTTGTGCAGCTCTGACTGCAGGGCCATGAGCATGGCCAGGCAGGGGTTGAGCTGCAGGGCGATGGATGAGGACAATCCTGCTGGATTCTTCTTCTGCTCCAGGTTGTGGATTTTGCGAAGCAGCTCGGCCAGGAGGTGAAAGATCAATTCCTTCACACATGCTGCCATGTCAGTTGTCCAGAGGAAGTTGCCTGTGTGAGGAAGGCAAGGCATGGCAGTCAGCAGTGTTTCACCCTTAGCAGAAAGTAACATTTAAAAAGCACCAGAAAAGTGAATTTCAACATCATGGCAGCAATAAGAAAGACGGGAAGGTTACTCCAAGAACTGCAAATCAACAGAAAGTTTCTGGAGTTTGAAGAAAATTTCATTACAGTGGAAGAGATCAGAAAATTCCAACTGCACTTTTTGTTTCCTGAACTCTTCACCTGAGCCAGCACATTATCAGCGCTCATTACTAAGGAAATACTCCATTCTCACCTAAAAATTCCACTACTTGCAAGAGAACTGAGGCAGGAATAGTATCCAGTTCATCTTCAGATTTTCCATCCCCATCTTCTAATTTCCAGGTTAAGAGCTGTTCTGTGAATGCCATTGCCAGGGGGAATTCCAGGGGGAGGGAATGCAAGACCAGTACAGCTCCAGGAGGAGGAGACACTCCTAAGCAAAAAGGTCCAAGAAAATCCTTATCATGATTCTGAGCATTGATCAAGTAAAAGTAGTAACATTTAGGATCTTTTCAAGGCTAAACTCCTGTTAAGTGAGAATTTTCTCTGTAGCACCTTGTAATACACAAATAGGAATGTTTCTCTATATTGATAAGTTAATATAATCTGTAATTATAAATGTACGGAGAACACTTTATTCACACAAAGAAACAGAATAATTTTGAGCCTGAACATACCTAAATATACAAAGAGAACCTGCCCCAAAATCCTTTATTTCTGTCTGATGCGTACTGAAAACAACATCAGCAGAAGAACTTAAGGATCTCCAAGGGGAAGTTTTAAGAACTCACTGCACCCAGTCACCTTCACTGCTGTAAATCCCACTGTCTCTCCCCCTGGGCAAGAGTAAAAAGAATATTAATAATTCTTCTTGCTGGAATGACCTAAGTATTGCTACACTATTACTCTGTGGATAAGAGGGTCCTACAAACACCTAAAAAAGCAATAAAAAATTACTCTCCACCTGAAACAGCTCCTCAAACACCAACACTGCAGAAATCAGTATTTTGAATAAAATATTTGAAATACACTGCTGGGTGAACTTCTGGAATACAAAAATCAGAATCACATGGTTGCCAGTGGTTATAAAACCAGGTTTTTTTGGTGCCTTGAACAAAAATCCTGTCCCATCTGCTGCTAGGACTGGCGACCACACGGGAAGGTGCTGCAGAAGCCATAAGGAAACTGCTCTGAGCCCTGAGAGCACAGTGAAGGCTCTTCCCTGGTGCAGTGGCTGTGCTCACCCAGCTTGATGTGCACCCTGTCCGTGGGGGTGATGACAGCTGGGTACTGGTTGGTGGTGGGGGGCGGCGTGAGGCCGGTGTTGGTGGGGGAGGCGTCGCGGGGGTAGCACACGGCCTCGATCAGGTTCAGCTGCCCGTTCCTCTTCACCTTGTGCCCCAGCCCATAGACCAGCACCCGAGCCCAGGGGGCCTTGTACAGGGATGAGCTGGGGAAACAGCAGCACAGCTTGGTCAGCCTCAAACCAGCTGGAAAATATCCCAGCCACCTCTCAGAGTAAGTCTCGGAGAAGAGAAAACTGAAACAAAATAAAAAATTGCATCCCCAGGGCTGCAGGCTCAGACCCAGCCTTGCCCCTCTCCATGACTCACTCTTTTCGGAACCCAGACTGACTTTCCTTGCAGGACACAATCACAAAGGCAGCCCCAGGGAAATTCACATCCATGTTGACCTTGGATTCAGAAATTGGGAATTCTTCAGCGGGAAATTGTTCTGGCGCAGCCTGCAACAGGACAATTCATCATGAGAGATCCCAAACAGCAGCAACCTCCTCCCTCTTCTTTATTTATCTTCTTTATTTATAGAGTGCTCTATACACTCTATAAATAAAGAAATACAGCCAATGTATTTAATTAATTGCAAATTATGACACAGTGGGAGGCCACTTAATTTTAATTCAATCCAGAGCATTGCTACAGCTTCTGTTTTCAGTGTGCCCACTACCAGCAGGATAACAGAACCCACCCAGAGAAACAATTCCCTGTGAGGGACAGCACCATGGAAATTCCAACCACACAGAGAACAAGGGCTCCTGAGAAGGGAACTGATGAAACATGATTGAGTATTTTACCTGCAGAAAGGAGCAGATCTGTTTGGTGAGGTCCAGCAGACTCTCCTCTCCCTGATGCAGTGTCCGAGTGATGGCCACAGTGAGCCACTCCCTGATGGCCTGGGAATTACCCTGGTAGAAGAGGTCTGTGGCAGCACAGGTCTGGGAATGGATGCAGTGCTGCAGGGACTGGGCCAGGAGAATGGAGCTTGAGCTGATGGTTCCATCTGGAATAACAAGGAAAACAGCACAAATTTGAAGATCGCTCCAAATGTTTACATAGCTTGGGTAACAAAAGCTGTAAAACACCTGGAAGATTCCAAATCTCTGTTTTCAAGTGGAAAACTCCTTGCCTAAAAGTCAGCAGGAGAAAGGACCCACCCTAGGCCCAGCCCTGTGGCTGGGGTGGCCCCTCCATGCCAACTGTGCCCCTCACCAGCCTCAGCCCAGCCCCTGGTGAGGGCAAACCCAGAGCTGTGGGATCACCCCAGCTCATTCTTAATACCATCATTATTAACCAGCTAATAAAGAAATACCAAATCCATTAATTTTTTTTTTGTCCCCAGAAAAATACTGTATTAAAGAAGAGCTGGGACAAAACCAAGTGTTTACCAGGAAGAGGTGGTGCAAGAAGCTGGTTGGAGAGCAGCTGCAGGTGCTCCAGGGTGATGTCCCGGATGGCAGGAATGTGGAACAGCCGGGTGAACATGTGGGGAGATTTGGGAGCAAAAATATTGAGCAGAGCCATGCGACAGTAGAGCTTGGCCAGGGCAGCTTCACTCCTCAACAGCTCCCTAGGGAACACAAACATTAATCCTATTAATTCCTTAGCATTAAATCCAACCATGAAAATAAGATTTCAGAAGTTTGTACATCTTAGAACAAAGCTGTAGCAGGTAACTGCACTACAGGAAATGCTCTTCAGCTGATTCAAATGCAGGTAATAAAGTGCCTTGTAACCACATCTCTCTTTTCACCTGTGAATTTGGATGTTGGTGTTATCCAGGGTGACCAATCCATTGGTTGCAGTCCTCCTGTACCCTGCAGGTGGCCTTTCCAACATGTCAATGGGATACCAGTACCTCACCAGGACCCCCTCACTCCTCAGATAGGTCTCCACTTGGACCAGTTCATTCACCTGCAACACCAAACCCAGCACTGTCAGTAACACAGTAATTAAACAACATTTTTCCTTCCAAGAGAGCCCCAATCCAGCATCCTGAGCAGCTTTTGCTCCCAGCTGTGTGATGCTGATCATCCAAAGTCCTCCCAGAGTGTCTTTACTCACCGAGTCCACATCCAGGACAACCCCATGAAGACCAAATGTCTTCAGCATGCCCCGAATGGCAAATTTGGGCAGAGCTGTTCCTACAGCACTGCTGGTGACGTTGTTGCTGTCAGGAGAGCGAGTCACCACGGTGAGACCTGGCAGAAAGGGACACCACTTGGAAGGTGTTTTCCTCAGGTGACAATTAGATCCCAAAAACCCCTGAGCTTTTCTTTACCCCTCAGGATCCGCTGTGCTGCCCTTACCTTTCCGTACTTTATCAATTGTGAATTTGTTTGCTTCATCTTTGATATCCTCGATGGTGGGAAGGTAGAGATCCCTTGGGATGCCTCCATTTTCCTCATACAGGAACTCCACAGTTTGCCTTGCTATATCAACCATTCCTGAAAGACAGGAGGGAGTGCAAGCTATTTCCCTCAGCCACCTGAAATAAGTTCCTATTCTCATTAATATCCCAAGCAGGTGAGTTTGCCAAGTACTTAAATACTCTCTCAGTCAGGCTGAAGGATGGAAATGGGAAATTTTCCTCAGGAAGTCTTTCCTGAGCTTCTCATGGGGGCTCAGAGTTCCTGCCTTGATCTTAATGTGACTTTCCCACAAACACATTGTCCTGCCAGAGCTGAATCCTACAAAACTCCTACATCTCCCTTTGTTATTACTTCAACCTAAAAAGTTTTGCCTTGATAGTCACAGACAGAAAATGCACAGATATATAGTTTCTTCCCAAGCTATTATTCCAGAATGTTTCTGCATCCACATCACAACAAATTCTGTCACTATTTCTGAAACCATTTTCTCTATTTAAATAGTCAAACACAGTAAAAGTGTTAAAGAAAATGCATGAGCACAAACCAAATTCTAAGCACTGGAGGGAAACAGCAAGTGATATTTAAGTTTTCCAGCCCTGAACACAGTAAAATATGAAAGAAACACAGCTGCTCTCTCAGACTTGCTGCACATCACAGAGAACAACATGCATGGAAATAAATACATACCTAACTGTAAAGCTCCTTTAATCTGATCCAGCCCAGACTTCCTCTCAGCCTCATTACGGAATCTTCTTCTAATTGTAGGGAAAACTTTGGTTTCCCAGGCTTTGACCAAGAGGGCATAGTGATCCTCCTACAAAGACAGAAGTGTTTTAGAACACTGAGAAGTGAAAAGTTATCAGCAGTTATATTTTTGTTAGGGAAGCAGGAAGAACTCTTGCATGGCTAAATTCAAAATCTAAATGACAAGATCTGATTTTAGGCTATAAGTTAGAGGAGGCAGAGTTTGCCATGTTCCTCACCCTGGGAATATCATCGTCGTCATCATCATCACTTTCATCATCTGCAATAGGAGGGGGATGAGGATCAGGGCCTGAGGTGATAAAGTTCTCATAGCTCAGCTCCATTTTATAGTGGCAGGACGTGTCACTGTCATACTCTGCAAGACACAGACAGAAGTAATGAGATGATAATGCATGCAAAGACATCCCATGAAATTGGAGATATACAGCACTCCACGTTCTCCAATCAGGGGGTGGGAATGCAATTCCTTTTGACACAGCATAACCAATTGGCTGATCCAATCCACCATGACATCCTATTGTACCCCAAGCCCTAATGAGATAATTTCTCATTGAAGCTGCGTTAATTACGAATAATTTATGTATTCACACAGAGGCAGACCAAAGAAGATGGCTTTAATTGCCTTGTCTAAAATCAGATAAACACAGCTCTGACTTGTGGCACTGCCCCACCTAAACAAGCACTACTTAAAGCCTAAAGACTGCAGCCAGGCTGGGTTTAAATCCTATTTCCTTGCTTGGCATTTCTGCTGGGAGGGCTTTAAAGAGCGAATGTCACTTTACGTTGCTGAGCCTGTGGCGACGGCGGCGATCCTGCAGGGGGGCCCGTGGGTGCCAGGGTCGGAGGCGATGCTGGTGCCAGCGTCATTGTCACTGTCAGAGGCCATGGCAAAGGGCAAGGCCTCGAAGTTGGCACTGATCTCCTCGGCCAGGTCCAGGCACAGGTCGGCGGCGTTGCGGTGAGCCTGGCCCTCGGCGTAGGCGAACGGCCGCGAGCCGAAGTTCGCCCGCACCTTGGTGTTCTGCAAAAGGAGGCAGGGAAGCTCTCAGATGCTGCTCTGAGCCATCACTCTGCCCCAGGCAGGAGCTGACCACCTCCCTGCCACCAGGATCCCCAGCTGGCACTCTGGGAAAGCTTCAAGCTGCTGAAGACACTTTGAACCTGGGTGCTTTGAAGCAAGGCTGCTGCTGGCCAGGAATGCTAAGAGAGGAGCTCCTGGCATGGCACAGGGCATCCTGCCAGGCCAGCTGCACACTGCTGGGCTAATGGGCAAAATAATGACACAACACATGCACCTGGGAGGCCTAATGAACACCTCAACCTAGCCAAGAAAGGGAAAAACTATCAGTTTGCTTTTCTACACAGCAAAGGTTCAATATTTTCTATCGTGTTTTTAGTATTTCTGGAAGTATATTAAGGGACATATTTCTGTTACACACTTGCCTTTTTCTGAATGTGCACAACTGGCCACATTCCACCAGACACATCCTCTAGGTAGGGCACAAGTCTCTGCCCACAGTATGTGAAATAAACTCTGCCCTTTGCTGGCTGCCCTGGAGGAGGGGGAGTTCCTTCTGTTCTTTCCCATCCAATTCCTGCTACATCACCTGAGAAAAACACAATCATATAAAGGATTTCATCAGTTTTCTCATCCAGCATTTCCCTGACATGCAGAGGATTTTCTGATGGAGCAGAGAAGCATTTTAGCCATGCTTTCACATACCAGGGGAAAGAGTCACATCCAGTCTGACACTCTTCCACTGCAGCAGGCTGGAGCCATTGTAATGCACTGCTCGCCCATTGCTGAGGGACAACAAGGACACAGTGAGCCAGAGCACTGAGCCAGAGCAGGATCACCACCCACCAAAGCTGTGATACTCAAAAGGCAACTCAACCCTCCTGATTTTGCAAAGATATTCCAGTCTATTTCAGCATTCAATTTAAAAGTATGTATTGCCCACTATAGCCTCCTTCCCAGCCTGCTGACAAATGTACAGAACGTGGTTCTTCATGTGCATCCCCAACCTACTTGTGGAAGAGGCAGGTGCCCACTGGGTTTGTCCAAGCCCCATCTCGTTTTTCAGCCTCTGTGGCAAATCCAAAGGAAACTATTGGCCCAGTGTCATCATCTGTGTCTCCATAGGAAACCACTTCAATTTCCCAGTAGAATGATGGTGCCTAGAAATAAAAATAATAACACATTTTAAGAAGTTATTTACAAAACAGAGTTTAAAGAAGCAATTTTCTTGCTTTTCCTTTTCATGCCCTGTTGGATGTTCAATGACAAAGTGCTGGAGAGCTGTGAGGTCTCACCTGTACTGGCACTGGGGAGGTGGCATAGATAAAGGTGCCCCGAGGAAGGCCCCCACCTGCACTGGGATCAGCCAGGAAGGTCACAGCAGTGAGGTGTGAGGAGAACATGCAGGCTCTCACTGGGGGGAACACCCTGGATGGGCTCCACGTGATTTCTTTGGGCTGCAGACACAACAGAGCAGTTTATTCTACCAATCACAATCAAGTCACCCACTAAAATACAACCACACAGTTTATGAGGGGCACATTTAATCCAACTCCAACAAACCACACCCCAATAGAGAAATTCCCATGAAATATTTCAAGGATGCTGCCCCCAGTTTGGGCAGCAGCAGCAGCAGGGGGTTCTCCCAGGGCAGAGGACACTGTGCTCACCTGTCTCCTGTCTGCTTGCAGGGGAGGAGGAGGGGGCCGAGCACAGTCGCGGTACAACATCCGTAACCTCTCACACTGCATCTCCACAACCACCAGCCTCTCCCCTGCAACAACAACCCACTGCAGGCATCAGCCTCCAGCTGCTTCCTCCAGTCCAACAGAGCAATCTTAGCTCAGAAATAAATGCAGTATTTTGCACTTTGAGGAGGTTTGATCAGCCTTACTTACCTAAACAAAATTAAGGGTAAAATGTAACATATGCAAGTATTTTCTCATGTTTAATTTATATCTGGTTTGCAAAGACACTGTTATGTTCATTAAGATGTAAAGTTTGTTTTAGTGAACAAGTTTATGGCCCAGCAAAGGGAGGAAAGCAAAAAAAAAAAAATTATATTTACTATCACAAAAATCAGTCCTTGCTCTTTGACACCTAAATCTCTTGGATCCCACCCTTCACTTCAGCCACTTCTTCTCTGGCATGTTCCTAAAAACTTGCCCCTGAACTAAGATTTCTGCTGGGCTCAGTGCTTATCCCTAAACAAGGAGAGCTCAAGGATCAGGAATATAACAAAGCATTGCAAAAATCAGCAAAAAGGTCATAAAAAGAAAACATACAGATGATAACATCAAGGAATGCAGAGTAGAATATGCTGGAACCAAGGAAAGTGGAGAGTGCAGAAGAAAACCAGCACTTCCTTCTTTGATACACAGAATAATCCTGTTGTGGCCTAAATGAATGCCTAATGTTTAGTGATTTAGGCTGATTATTTGCTGCTCTTCCATCAGCAGCTCTGCAGCTGTGACAAGACACTCTGTCCTGTGCCAGTTCCTAAACTCAGGGTAGCTGGAGGAGAAAACACTGAAATGATTTGAAAGCTGCTCTGTCTCTGACCTGAACATGCCAAGAAGGTGTTGGCTACATACCAGGGCTGCACTCCTGGGCCACCAAATTCAGAACTTCTACAGCAGCTGGGCACTGTTGAATGAATTCTTCACAGAATGAGCTGTCTTCCAAGAGCTGAGCCATCACCAGGCATGCTCTGAACAGAAAAACAATACAGTTAAAGTATTACAAAGTGTGTGTGGAATTCAAAGCTGGCATTACAGTGGTGAATTCAAGGGTGGTTTAAAGGTGGTCTTAACCCTGGTTTTAGCTGGACCCTCCCCAAAGGCAGCTTTCCCCTGCTTCATAAATGGATTCAGTGAAGCATTTGCTCAGTGTGTTGCAGGGACACTCATGAACAACACCCAGACTCTTAACGGGAGCAAAGAGGAATTTGTGCAGCCCCTTGCTGCATACCCCCAGAGGAAGGGCACAAGAGCTCATGCAATTCCCTGGGATGTTTGTGCACAAAGGCAGGACCCACCTGGTTCTTATTTCAGCAAGGAGCCGGACCACTGCCATTACTGGGGTTGAGCCATCTCCTGTTGCAGGAAGTGAGGTGTGAATAGAGAGACTTCCCTCCTGAGGGAGCAACATGGACTGGACTGCCTGTACTACCTTCTCAGTAATGGACAGTTTATGAAGAGGCAATGCCTGATGGTGGGGGGGCACGGTAAAAAGTTAAATTCAAGTAGTTAGTTTCTAAGAAATGAGGGTGTTTTATTACCTGGAGTTAATTCTTATATTTTACTATCACAAAATCAGCACCAAACACCAATAAAAGAAAAATAAACAAAGCCCAAACCAAGCCAGAAATTAAGCAAAAAAACCTCCCACCCAGTATGCAACAGAATATCTTTAAGCACAAAAGATGAATATTTATGTTACTTGAATGAGAACTTAAACATATTGTTAATATATGCTTTAAAAAAAACAAAGGCAAACATTACAAATCATTTATAAGCAAAGATGAAACACTTTTTTTTACGTGCTGTAGATTAATAGTCAGTATGCTGCGACAGAAATAAAATCAAGAATCGAGATTATACTGAATATTGGATGTTTAAAACTCCCATACCTCAGATCTTGGAACACAGAGCCTAGATAATGGAATAGTTAAAGTGTCTGATGCCTGGGAGGTCTTTCTAGTGTCTATAGTGGTGGGTGGGAATTTGACCGTGGCTATACCTTCTTGCTCATTAATAGAGGCCACAACTCCAATGCTTCCTGCTATTCCTTTGCCTAAAACCTACAACCAAAGAAGAGCTGCATGAGATTGAAGGTGTTACAGGCAGGAATCAGTGTCTGACATCACACACCAACTGCACACACAAGCACAGGGGGGTGTTTTAGGACAGAAGCTCCACAAGCTGCTGTTCCACAAGCACATCCTGCTGCCAAGGAACCCAGTGCAGGGAAAACCTCAGGAGAGCAGCAATTCTCATCTAGGATATCCAATATGAACAGTGCTGAATTACCTGAACTTCAGAACCTATTTTAATTGTCTCCTTAAAGCCACCCAGAGCACACAGGGCAGCCACTGCCTGCCGAGCAATCCTTTGAAGTTTAGCCAGTTTCCTTCCACTGCTACTCCCATTCTCCAAAATGCTCTCTGCATATTTCCCCAGCTGTGGAATGTACATCAGAGCCCGAGACAGAACCTGAAGACAGAAGCAAAAATACCAGGGAACGACTTCAAAGCACAATTCCAACAAAAACCAATGCCCCAAGCCTGCAGCCCACACAGTCTCAGAAGAATTATTTTTGTTCTTGAAGAGAATTATGTAACTAAGAATATTCCAAATTCTCTTAAGTGTGAGCACCATCAAAGCTATGACCATTCCCTGGTAACTTTTAGGATAAAATACAATCTTGGCAGAAGTTTTTGCTGAGGATTTCACCTAAGGAATAGATTGGGTGCTGCAGGATTCAGAGGAACATAAAATCAATGTGTTTTGTTCCAGCCAAAACTTTGTGGCCCCAGAGGCCACAGCCAAGGCAGAATAACCTGACAGAAGAAAGGGAACTCCCCAACAAACAGCACTGTTAATGCCTGAAAAGAATGACAACACTTTATCTAATGATGGGCAAATTTTGAGTATTTGTCCCACCCTGAGACAGCTGAGAAGGGGCTGGGTCTGTCCAGCTCCACACCTGGTGTTTAAATCAGAAAGGAGCACCTCAGGCCTTGCTTATCGTTAGATTCCGTAACTACTCAACCCCCAGTGAGGAATGTGCCACTCATGGCTGTGTTTGCTCACTTTTTCAGCAGTTGTTGTCCAGATCTGGGCTGCATTGGACTCTGGGGCCATGAGCAGGCTGTGCAGCAGGGCAATCACCTCTGCTGCCATGCTGTTTGCCACGTGCCCGCTGATGAACGGCCTCACCGGATCCGTCCTGCCAGGAGACAAAGGCAATTGGACCATTCAGGTCAAAACCACAGAATGAAAAGAAGCTTCAAGTGTCAACAAGATAGACACAAAAATAAAGAAAAAGGAAGTTTTTCTTCCTTTTTCAGAACAGCCAGATTATCTTTGGGAGCACCACAAATATTGGTAGAGAGAAAAGCAGAATGCAGGCTAAAGGGATTTACCTGGCGAGCTCTGAATTCCTCTCCCTGCAGATGGAAGTTTGTGCAGTCTTCTTTTTGTCCCCAGTGGACAAGCCACTGGTGCTCTCTGGATTGACAGTCTCTATGGGTGGCCCCACACTTACTATCAGCCCAGATTGTGCCCACTTGGTTGCCTTTCTAAGAGCTGCAGCAGCTTCTTCTGTAATGACTTCACAGCAGCCACTCTGCGAAGGAAATTGCCATGGAAAGCAAATGTCAGATCTGTTTGGTCACTCTGCTCGTGTACAAGTGCTGGGAACACAGCAAAACCCCCTCCTGGGTGTGTGTTAGTCATAGACAAGCTCTGTCTCTTGCTTTTTATCATCTACAGAGAGATCAGGGGTAAATGCCCTGCCTTTAACATTCCATTCTTAAATTAACAGTTCAATTTCTCTGATCAAAAAGCCACCAATGAGTATTTCTGGTGCAAACACTCAAGAACACCTCTGGAAATAAGACATGAAATTTTAATTCAAGTGTGTGGCTAAAAATTTGCATTATCAATGTGCATTTAACACTTGAGAAAAGAGAACATCAAACCTGACCTACAATGGCTGCAGGAGGCACCAGCTGAAATTCTTTTTCATCATTTACCCCTGCATTTGATCTGTATTTACAGAGGTAAGTGATGAATAAAACAACATTTAACATTTTTAACATCAGTAAAACCCAAGAATTCTGCCTGACCACCAATTTTTAGGATGTTGAGCAATTCTTTAGTTATTTCTCCTCTTACTTTTGTCATGTCCCGATCCATCTTCACCACCTTCTCCATGTTGGCTCCAGTGCCCAGTCGGAATGGGCGACCTTCTGAGCTACTGTTGGAGGGGAAACAAAACACAGGAGCTTTGTTCTGACTGCTGGAAATCACAGCTGAGCTACACATTCCAATTCCATGTATTATGGGAGGTTTGAAAGGATTTGAAGCCACCTCTGCAGCTGAATGCTCAACGGCAAGAGAAATATGAGGCAGTTAAGGACATTCCCCATTTCCAGAGGGAATTTAATCCTATTGAATGCAGTTATTCAAAGCAATTTAACCCTTCCCCCTCCTCAGGAAGAAGCCTCATGAAATGGTTTTTATTGATCACAAATGCCCAGGGCTTCGAGTTCACCTTTCCCTTGTGCCTTTTAGTGTAATTTTTAGAGTATGGATCCAGAACCAACTCAGGGAGAAGGGGAAGATGGAACAAATAACACAAAATGCAGGAGGTGACAGCACTGGCATCCAGTGATCCCTACATCCAGGTGGGTGCTGAGAATACTAAAGAATCTTTAATAGCAAATTAGTGTCCAGCTTATGCATTATTAAAGCAGTGCTTTTAAAGTCATTTTGCCTTGACAGTTCTATTTGTTAATCCTGCCCAGCCTGTCACACCATAAACAAGACAAATGATGTTCCATCAGAAACACTGTGTCTAAGTAGCTAATTTTTCATGAGATTGTTTTCAGACAGATGAAGAAGTTCCCATGTTCCTTTGCATTATCTTATTGCTTTGCCAGTAAACACAACACATTGGGCAGACACTTTGTTTTCCCATTTACTCTTATATCTAGGAGTCTTTTTCTGCAGCTGCAGCACTGGAAAAAAAGGAGAGGATGAAGGGAATTGGCAAAATTGTTTCTAATTCCAATCCAGTGAGCTGAGATTACCTTAGTAAAGGCTGAAGGACTTCATGGGAGGACTGATCTTCTCTTTTATGGATAAAAATAGAGAGTTTACCATCCACTGCCTCACTTTCTTCTCCAGGATCTTTATCACCTTTTATGGAATTTTTAGGGCTGGCTTTTGCCAAGGTAGTATCTGGCTCAGAGGCAGTTGGAGAAAGGACTGTCTGGCAGCCTTGAAGCAGAAAGGAAAAAAGAAAACAAAGAAACACAACCATGAGTTTTCTTACCCTTGGAACTAATGCTGACACATCTGGGATGTGGCTGAAACATCACTGAGACACCCACTTTGGTCTGAGGCCAGGAAAATGAGGAGGCAGATGGAAAGGCACAGGAATATCCTGCTCTCAGAAATACCCCCCAGTGCTTGAGCTCTCTGTCAATACAAAAGCTCCTGGCACAGGGAGCCCAGAGAAGCTGTGGCTGCCCCTGGATCCCTGCAAGTGCCCAGGGCCAGGTTGGATGGGGTTTGGAGCAACCTGGGACAGTGGAAGGAGTGAAGGGGGTGGGACTGGATGGGCTTTAAGGGCCTTTTCATTCCAACATTCCGTGGAACAGGAGTCCCTTGGGCACAACACCAAAGAGCAGCTGGTACCTGGCACGACATAATCTGCCAGCTTTGCCAGCAGCAGGGAGGCAATCTTGGAGGCTGGGTCACTGGGATCATCCTGCTCGCTGTTCAGAGAGGGCACTGAGTAACTCCAGGGAGGCAATTCCACATTTCCACAGTCCTCAACACTCATGAGAGGCAGAGCAGCACGACACAGCTGCAGGATTATAAGCACCAGCTTGGGAGAAGGACGCTGATCCAAGAGAAGGGACAGAAGCTTGGACACACAGGCTGGCTGGCTCAGGATGGCTTTACCTATGTGACTCCTGAAAGGGAAAAGAACCTTGAAATTAAAACCAACTTCATTTATTATTTACAAGATTTATTAAAAGCAATTTCAGTGTCTGACAAAACATCTTTAGCAATTCTTTCATAACTTGACAGCACTGATTAAACACAAATATTAAGGGTCAGTTTTAGAATGGTTTTAAAAAAATCCACAAAAGATCCCACATGGGCTCTGATAACACGGAAGAAAATACTCCAGAGGAAAGGCCTGGTACCTTGAGAGGTCATTCAGAAGGCTGAGGACATCCTGCAGTGCATCATTCCCTGCAGCCTGGTTCCCACAGCACTCAGTGGCTCTGGCCAGGTGGTTGGTGAGGAGGCTGGAGACCTGCCTGGCCAGCCCGGAGTGAACAGCATCTGTGGAACCCCCTTTGGAAGGGATGGAAGAATGCACAGCTGTAATCAACAAAAATCAATGTACACAGCACAAAAATAACTCCTGATACATCCACGCCACGTGTAGGTTTAAGTGTGTTATGGGTGAATTCTACCACAGGAAAAATGCCAAAGGATCATTTAATCTCCAGGTTCTCTGATTATGTTTAGACAGAATCAAGTGGCAAACCTTGAAATTATTTCCATGGGGAGGAAAAAAAGGCAGAATTAAAAAACAAGAAGAAGAAAATCCACTGAATTTTGTATTCACTTCTTAAGAATGCACAGAATCCATTCACCCAAGTCACGGTGAACGACTGCCCTCAGGCAATTCTAACACACACAGCACAAGATATTCCCAGTGTTCCTACCTTCTTCCTTCTCCCACTCCACACAGCGGTTGGCCAGCACCTGGAAGGCAGCCCAGGCCATGGTGGCCACCTTCTGTTTCTTGGTCTGTTTTTCATTTGAGCTGGACTCTGTCTGGCTGCTCAGGCTGCAGAGCCGGTCCATGAGCTGGACCAGCCCACTGCGCACCAGACACTTCTCCTCACTCCTGCAGGGGAAATTCAGGGTGGAATTAACTTCTCCATCACAATGGCAATCCAGAACTTGCTGTTAGCTCAGCAATTAATTAGTTCAATTGACAGAAATGTTGGTCTGCCTCTCCCTTGTCCTCCCCAGATGGAATTGTGAGGGAATTTAACCGGATGCTCTCAGTTGCTCCTCAGGTGAGTAGAGGGGATGTATTTATACTATTTAACATTTCCCCTTAAAGCGGAGCCTACTAAGGCCAGGTGTGGATGTCCCCCATCCCCTCTCCAAGCCCTTGCCCACCTTGTGTAGGGAATGGTGCACAAGAGGCCAATGCTGTTGGCACAGGCGATGGGGTACCGGGCACACAGGGACACCACCGATGTCATTGTCTCTCCAAAAGCCTCCTGGACCTGCTCCACCATCCCACCACACGTCAGCTCTTCAATCCTGTTGGGAGTTAAATATTAGGAATTGAAGGCTTCAATTCACAGACTTCCAAATGTAGCTTTAAGAAAATAATAATCAGTGCATGTTAAGAATTACTCAGAGAGACTTGGAAGGCAAACTGCAAGTCACTCATTTTTCACATGAAACATGAACAAGAGAGTGTGGTAGTTACAGCTCAGTCATGCTTAAATCTCACTACAACAAATACAAAACATTTACTACATTTAGATGACAGTTTCAGCTGAATCTACCACTAATATCTAGTTAAGATCAATTTAGAATTAAATCAACAGAGAAGGACACCCTCTATATACACCTGGGTTCATGTCAGCCCAGTATGAAAGGAAAGTTCATCTAGTGCTAAATAAAGGCATTTCTTAGACATTTCGGCCTTTTCACCCCACAAGAACCCCATTTGTTGCAACCTCAGCTCTGCCAACTTGTGCCCTCACAGCTACTCACTTCTGGCTTTCCCTTGTGCCAAGCAATTTATTCCCTAGCACAGAACTCTGGAGAAATGCACCCACCTTGGCCCTCCCTGCAGCACCATTGTCACCGGGCCCACCAGGTGGGTGACGCCCCCGACACGCACGGCGGCCGTCAGCAGCTCCCTCATGTGCACCAGCGCCTGTTTCCTGGTGTTGCCACGTCTCCAGCGGGTCTGGGCAGCCAGCAGGAAGCTGCTGCTGGACACCTGCGAGGTTTGGGAGGGGATTTAGACACAAACAAGGCACCTTCTGTTTCTGAGCAAGCCGGAATTTGAAATGAAATAACAACGTACGGCTTGGTCAGGGTTTGTCCCGATGAAGGCAAAGAGCTGTCCCAGCAGGACACTGTAGGTGGGTTTGTCCCTGCTGTCCTCGATGGCCAGGGACTGCAGCAGGGTGAAGGAGCTGCTCCTGTGGCTGGTGACGTGCCGGCGCCTGCAAGGGAAGCGCCACGTTACACCTGGCAGCAGGGAGCTGACCCAACCACCACAAATGCTGCTGTGCTGGCAGTGATAAATTTGATCAAGCTGATCACTGGGACAGCACAGAGGTGGGAAGGGAAGGAATAATCCCTGCTGTACCTCTGGCTGGCCCGGGCAAACTCGATGTCCTCGTTGCCGATCATCTCCAGGTCGGACGGGGCGGACATGCTGCGCAGGAACACGGGCTGGCGCACGGCGTGGGAGATCACCTTGGCCTCAGAGGCTGATTTACAGGCTGAAGTGTTATAAAATAGAAATAATAAAGGTCGTTCCTGGTGCAGGAAAGTATTTACAAACTGGCTTTAACATCACTGGTGGATATCCCAGTGGAAGCTGAAACATAGGGTGGGGAAAATCCAGTCTAAGCAAGAATGTGGAACTCAGATCTGAGAATTTTCCTGTTTTCAACCCTGTTGAAAGTTAAAGATTTGGAATTGAAGGCTTCAAGTCACAAACTTCCAAATGTAGCTTTAGAAAATATTAATCAGCACATGTTAAAAATTACTCAAGGGAAATTTAGAAGGACAGCTGAAAGTCACTCATGCTTTCATATGAAATATGTAAACAAGAGAGTGTGGAAGTTAAAGCTCAGACATGATTCAATCTCACTACGGACAAAATACAAATCCAGCTCAGAGGATTTTCAGGTATTGTTCAAATGAGATTTCCTTTGATTTGGTTAAGTATTTTTCCTCAGTAAATCAGGAGATTTAAGTTTAAATTCCACCTATTATTACTCATCTTTTTATTTACCATCATCACGGCAATCAGAAAACAAAGACTTTACTTTATTTATTGTAAAAGAATTAATTTAATTTAGGGGACAATCATTTAATTTAAAGCAAAAGAGGTAAAAATAAGAAATAAAAGGCATCTTTAGAAAATGCTGGCAACGAGAGACATACCTGGAGTCTCTGCAGGGGTCCCAGATATGCTCCTTGTGATCCCAGACTGTGCTGCAATGGTCACATGCAACAACAGCTCTGCTCTGTTCATCAAGCTCTTCACCAAGGTTTTTGTCTTTGCTAAGGGATGAGAGGTCTTCTGGATCAGTGAATTCACCTCTTGGAAAAACTTCTCCCTAGCATTGTGAAAGGGAAGTAAAAGAAGCCAAGTCAAAGTTTGAATGCTTTCAGAAAGGAAGTGTTACTGAGGGAAAGGTCAGCTAAAGGGGACTTATGGCCTCAGTCTGTTCTGTGCCAGCAAAGGAGAAAGCAGAAAAAAATGGAAGAAATAAACAAGTGATTCCTTAGCAAACACAAGGAGTTGCAGGTTAATATTAATATATTTAGCACAGAAGTTTTTATTCATCAGATACTTTTGGAAATCCCTGGAATTGCCCTGAAGCTGCCCCTCCTTTGAGGCCCAAATGTTCACTAATACTGACCTTAATGCCAGGACCACATTCTCAAGATCACTCCCATCAAAAGAAACTTCCTTCATTGAGCACAGAAGCTCCAGCTCCTTCATCTTGCTCTAAACGAAGGGAAGGAGAAGGATGAGCAGGTTTTGAGGAAGCAGAGTAAGGCACAAGCAGCCAGAGCAGCCCCAGGGCTCACCTCGTTGAAGTGATAATCATAAAAAAAGGGGACATTGTTCTCCAGCTTCCCGTGCATGGCATCATCCACCTCGTTCTGCCACTTCTGCTCCAGCTCAGCCACACTCTGATAAAGAGACAAAAATCACACTTGTTGCACTTAAGGTGTAGAAGGGATTTTAGAAGAAGAAATCTGAGTACATTTTGCATTTCTGTGGTGCTAAAATACATCTTTTCTCTCAAAACAAGCCTTCTGTTGTTTTGAATAATTTTCTTTTTACCTGCAGTTGTCTCTCCATGGCATTCAGCTTCTTAAAGGTCTCTCCCATAATTTTACAGAGTAAATCATATTCTTCAGCATGTTCCTCCTGATACTGGAAATTTATCAGAGACTGGAGAGCATCAACCAAATTGAGGTGTTTAATCACACATGAAACCACCATCTCCTCCATGACTTCTGGCTGGATCACTTCCCTAGGGTTCCAGGGAAAGCCAAACTCATTAATCAGGAGTAAGAGACCAACTTGGACAATTCACAGTCATAAATCATCAGATGCTGCATTCACAAACAAGGTTCAAAACCCAGAGGGAAACAAAGACTCCTTACTTTATACTGGGTCTAAATTGAGGCCGAGCACGTCCAGAAATTTCCCTGAGCTTGATCATGATTCCTGGGGGCAGCCTAATCCTGGGCAGGTCAAAGTAGTGTCCAACAGGAGGCACGAGCACATCAGAGGGATATGTGAACTCCCTGTCCTCCTCTATGGTGAGAGGCAATGGAGAAGGGCTTGGAGTAAGGGCAGGAGATATCACCCCGTTGGCTTCCACCTGCCACTGGCACCTGCAAAAAGGAGTAAAAACCGATGAAAAGGAATTTCTTCTCCTCTCTAATTCACCCCTCATTGAGGAAGACACTTCAGTTGACACATTAAAAAGATTAAATATTAATATTTGAAGTGTGGCTTGTACCAAGCATAACCCAACCCTCCTTTTACTCTAAAACCCCCCATTATGTTTTGGAGTATATTCACTCAGTTTTAGGTAACACAAACTACAGGAAAAATGATCCAAACATCACTTTAAAGCACAAGACTTGAAAATGAGAAGTCACTTCCCCTCAGAAAAAACCACTCAGATTAAAATTGATTTTTCATTTACCTTTGTAAAAGTTTAGATCTTAAGAGCTCTTGACAGGTTTCTTCATCTTTGGTAATTTCTGGCCCATTGTACAAAATCCTCAGCATGGAACAGGCCAGCACAGAGAGGCCCAGGGCCAGGTCAACCAGGAATGGCAAACCTCCTGACACATCCTCTGAGGATTCCTGTAGCAGGAACAGGGAGAAGTTCAAGCAATACACCAGGAAGTCCTTTCCAATAGATTCAAGATAGGAGATTTTATATATAATCTTCTAAATGTAAGATATAGCTCGATATCCATCTTAACTCTTAAACAAAAAATGCTTAACAATTAACAGCAACTTGTAAGAACAACTCCAGACATGAAGTAAGGGATTTAAACATTACTTTCCTGAACCAAGAAGGAACAGGTGAAGTTATTTTTGGTTCAGTCACCCCAACTTGTAGTGGGATTCAAGATTCCCTGTGTTTGATCCCAGAATCCCTCCCCTCTCTTCTTCATGGGCTAGAATCAAGACTTCTCTGATTTTCAGGTTGTTACAAATAAATCCTGGAGTGGCTTCAGGAGATAGGTAAGACACATTTGATAACAACTATCTCCATGAATCCCTAAGTGTAGCCATGATATTTTCTGAAAAATCCTTTCCTTAGGATTTTTTCCTCCTGAGAAGCTGAGAGGCCTCAGGAACAAAATGTGAACAATGGTTATCTGCTGCTGTGGAATGCAACAGGTGCATCTGGGATTGGCTCATGTGGTTGTTTCTAATTAATGGCCAATCACAGCCCAGCTGGCTCAGTCAGTCACAAGCCTTTGTTATCATTATTTTTCTATTCCTTGCCAGCCTTCTGATGAAATCCTTTCTTCTATTCTTTTAGTATAGTTTTAATATAATATATATCATAAAATAATAAATCAAACCTTCTGAAACATAGAGTCAACATTCTCATCTCCTCCCTCATCCTAAGACCCTTGCAAACACCACCACATCCAAGTGCCAGCCCATCCACAGGGATCTCTGCATCCCAAACTCAGCTTCCTTTCATTGCCAACACCCGATCTGTCTCACTGCCCAAACCAGGCAGTGCTGGTCTCCATCTCCAAGTGCCAAGCTGGGAGCACATTTCCATGGATCTGGAACGTGCTGTGGCAGGCAGGAGGCAGTGGAAGCTGAAGCTCTGCCCTGGGATTCCCTCCCTGGATACCTGTGCTCGGACAGTGCAGGCAAAGCCCCACATGGCTTTGTCCGGGGTGTTGTGCTCGCGCCCGCTCCGCATCTCGAAGGAGAACGTGACTGTGTCTCCTTCCACCTTCACACATCCACAGCAGGGAGGGGGAAAAAAGAAAACAGATTTCATGATTGAGGCAAACAAATGGGTTTTTCACACAAGTGATGATGACTTTTAATGACAGTTATCTGGGGTTGTTTTTATCTCTATCGAAATATTCTGATTTAATTTTTTTTTTCCTTTTCGTAAAGGTGTCTTTTAGTGGAAAACTTAATTTTGCTGCTGGCTGACTGCAGTAAAACAAAAAGAACCACCATAGCTGTAAAAAAGCAGAAATTATCAGTGTGTTATTTAGCCTTGATTTTCACTGTTTGTCTGCAAGAAACCAGGCAATAATTAACAATTCTCTTCCTGAAGGAAGACAGACAAGCTCTTCAATTAGAGAAATGACAACAAATTAATAAAGGAGCTTGCTAAAAGAACAGCATCAAAACCTATGTGTGAAAAATAAACCAAATTCCCTTAATTGTGAACGACAGAGTTCTTGTCTGAAATTGCTTTCCAGTTTATTACCTCTTGATTTCTTTCTACAATGTTTTTGTTACGTAAATAAGCCCAGTTTTAGCGAGGGACAATGTAGCAGCACAAATATATATTAAACAAAAATAAAATCACGCTGCGGAGTGTGTGAGGGGACACACTGGCAAAGCATTGAAATGCTGAGGTTTCAAGAAGTTTGAGAGATTCTTCTAGCTTTACTGCCAAAAGCACCAATGAAATTTTAAAATCCAACAGAAATGGCTGGATTTTATTTGTTACATTTGCTACTTGATATATTTGGGGGTTATTATAAAAAAAAATTGACTTTAAGAGAATCTGCCTAGAACTGCTCCTAGGAGGGTGTACTTAGGAGAAGAGCAATGCCATTAGAGACTGCAGGACTCAAACACCTCCATCAGGAATTCCAGGAAGACACAAAACGAACTCCAAGGGAAGCATCACACAGAACACAGAGCCGAGTTTAAAGCTCTCCCCCAAGGACACCACAGTTCACTGAGCAGGGATCTCATCATGGATAACTGTACATTTAAAAGCTTGGAATGCATAGCCATGAGGGTAAAATGGGCTGGGCATGGTTTCCAAAGGGGATTTTCTATGGGAAAGAGGGGGGGATGGGAATACTGTACCTTCACTAAGTCCTTGGGCCACCCCGTTCCTAAGACACTACGGCTGCCATATCCCAGTGTATTGCCTCCATACTCAGCAACCTTCCTACTGTTTGTGCTAGGACCAGCATAGATCACCAACTTCAAAACATAAAATACACTGTTAGACTGTAAGAGAAAAACAAGAAAACCTAATAATAATAATAATACTTAGCACTTCCACCGCGCTTTCGACTCTCGAAGCGCTCCATGCACGTGAACCGATCCTCACAGGCTCGGTGAGGGCAGCAGGGTTAAGTATTATTATCCCCATTTTACAGATGGGGAAACTGAGGCACACAGGGACTGCAGGGCCTTGGTCCCTGCTCACACAGCAGGGCTGGGAGCAGAGCAGGGGCAATCCTGACTGCCAGCCCTGAGGCAGAGAACAAACTCCTTCCCTAGCAGTGAGGGGCTGATCCTGCTCCCAGCAAAGCCAAACTTTTGTCATGACTTTGGTGGGATCAGGGCTTTTTTGGGGGAGTTCAGTATTAATGTAACCCATTACTAATTAAAGATACTCCCATCAGTTATTTATGAGCATCAGGACTTGCTCTATGCCAAAGAATAAACAGCAGCACTCAGCAAGAAGCATAAGCAGATAACACAAAGTGGATAAGTGCTATTGGTTGTTTTCTTAAAATTAAAATATTTGTTCCTATTAACCCAGGTAAACAAGCTCTTTATCATCAGGGAAAAAGGAACCTCTCCAGCTCTGCCCAGTTTAAACCAACTTTGCTGATCAAAGGAGGCAGTTGGATTAAAATTTAGGAAATAAAGAAAACTGAACACAAGTAAAAATGAGAAAACTCAAACTTGGACAGTCTAGCCAGCCTGAAATAATTTTTTTAAAAAACCAGAACTGATAGAATTTCCAAGAGGAAAAACCAACCCAAACCATCCCTCAACCCCTCCAGTCCTTGGAGCCTCCCACATTTGTCCCATGGCAGAACTCCCAATTTTTTTGGAGGGAATTCCCTCACTGCAGAGGTGCTGAGCTGGGCCTTGCTTACCTTGTCATAATCATACTGGGAGGAGCATCTGTTGTCAAATCTAAGATACAAACAGCGGGCTCCTGGGATGTGGACAGTCTCCTTGAATTTGTAGTTATCCCTGACAGGATGCACTGTCTCCACAGTCTTGCCAGCAGCCCAGGGAGCAGGGATCTTCAAACCAGTCAGGAATCCTGGCTCTTCCTTCTCTTCCAGCATCCTGAAAATAGAGTGAGAAATTGGGCCTAAAATACAGCACAGAGATTTCTGTCATTCAATAAAGCATTTAAAAATCACCTCTCAGTATTGACACACAGAGACAAGGAACTGACTGCTGGTTTTAGGCATTACTGTATTGAGGGAATTCATGTTTTGTATATATTATCATCATTATTCATACATTACATGTACTCTTATTCACAAAAAAATCCCATTATCACAAATTCCTTAGTATTGCAAATTCTCCAATGCTGCAAATAAGCATTTTTATTTGATTTTAGCTGTTTGTTTCTGTTCCTAAGCAAGAGCTGGAAAACTTTGAGCTGAGACACAGCATTTAAATGCATGAGTTAAAAATGTTATTTCTCTGTAAATTAAACCATTTAATAGCTTTGCAATGGTTTTAATTCTGTATCTCATGCTGCCAGAGCAATTTACATTTTCTCCTGATGGTCCTCCCTAGCCTAATTTATTGTGTGAGAAACATTTAGATTTAATTTCTAATGCTTGAGATGAGGGAAAAAAACAGAACAAACCATAACCTGTGTAAACAACCTGAAGTTATTAATAATTTAATTCTATATAGAGAACAAAATTTGGAACTAACTGCCTTTTGCAGAAGCTTATATAAAACTGAGACAGCCTTAGAAATCATTCCAGCACACTTAAAAAACTTAATTCAAATTAAAAACTGCTGCTTTATCTCACAGCAATGGTCAAACAGACATTACAGTGCAGTTTATCCCATGAAAAGACCCAAATGTAAAGAAAATCACCTCTCATCAGGTAACTGCTTCCCTTTCTGCTCTGGAGCACAACTGGGGGAACTGTTCAGTTCTGAGAAAACTGGAGACTGGGTTTTAAGCAGCAGTGCAGTCTGTGGCCCAAAATACACAGTGTTAGGGACATGCAAACTGTAAAGCATTTTAAGAGCTCATTACTGAAATAATTAACAATTATCATTGTTATTGACAATAAATCATGATTGAGTAGCTCCTGGAGCAGTCAAATGGAACATTCAGCACCAGCAGCTCTGGCAGCTGTTGAGGAAGCTGAACTCTGGTGTGGGTGAGTGTCTGGAGGAAGCTGAGCAGCATTTGGGCAGCCCAGGGTGGCACAGAGCCCCTACCTGGCTGGTGTAAAGGACCAGCTGCACCAGCTGAGGCATCAGGGCATCAGCCATGGTCAGGGTCTGCAGGTTTGGGTGCATCAGGGATGTCAGCAGCACAGGCAGCAGGTGGCCAAGCATGGTGGCCTTTGTGATCTGCTCCAGGCCTTTTAACCTGGAAGGAGAGCCAAAGTTACAGAGGAACAACTCTTTGCATAGAGCAGCACTTCTGCTTTTAGTCACTTCTGTTTCATCTTGTAACAGCAACTCAAAATTCAGCAGAGAATGTTTGTATTATGTTAACAAAATCCCCAAAACAATCTTGAAACCACTACAACTTCTCCCAAGTGCCAGTGACCTTGAATTGCTGACAATTTTTACTGAACAATCTGAGAGCAGAGACAGTAAATCAACAGTTTAATAATTACTCAGAGAAGGATAAGCTCCCCTGGGCACAGGATGAAAGTCCCCATCAAACACAAATGCACCAGTGTGGATATCAGCTCCCAGCACATGGAGCTCAAAGGACTTGAAAAGGATCTGCAGCTACAAAAATATATTTGAACACGAACTCATATGAAAATATCACCCAGGAATTGTGTGTTGTCAATAAACACAACTAATCTTGCAGGCACAGAGAAGCAGAAAGTGAAACCTGGAACACAGCTGGGACAGGGAGTTGTTTGTTTGAGGAGAGAAAAGTTTTGTTTCCACCCCATTCCCAAGGTGGATTTTTAAGAGGAGGGGAGACAGGGAAAGGTAGGTGATGGAATATGTGGGATATAAAACAACACCCAGGGATTGTCATGCATAAATATCTAATGCAGCTACTAGGGATGTAATAATCAGAAATATAAAAATAAACAGATTGTTCTAGCTAACAGTATTCCCAGCTAATTGCAGTTTACTTCCAGGTATCCTACTCATAAATACCATTATAATTGACTAAAACCTTCTCAATTTGAGGTTCCTACAGAAATATCAACCTACAGATGATCAGGACTGACAGAGAGAGTGATTCTAAATTCTCCACCAGCTGAGTGCTAAACAATTGCTACAGGAAGAAACAGTTTCTGTGCATTCAAAGCTCAAATCTGAAGTGATAAAGAATAATCAGTGCTAACTGTGCTTGTACAATAAATCACAAAGAGCAGCAGTTCCCTGTTTCCAAATTAGGATCCTCCCACTTGTCTTACCTTTGCTCCCTGTCAGAAATGTCACTGTTAATTAGTGCTGTAGTGACTTGTTGCAGCATTTCTAAGACTTCATCACATCCTGTGAGAATTTGTGTGGCAAGAGACAAAATGCTGGTCTTGAGTTCCTAAGTGAAAAAAAAGAGTTACAGGATACTTAAATTCTTAGAGAATCCCTCCAAAAAAGGACAACAGAACAAAAAGATGGATTTCCAAATGAAAAGAATGATAATGTGACCTGGCAGGCCTGCAGCAGGAGATTCATCCAAGACTTAAATTTGATTAATGTTAAGCCCCAAAGTGCTGGGAGAAACTAGGTGCATGTTTTACAGGATGCACATCCAGTTTCTAGAGGGAAGGAAGCCCCAAGTCCAGCACAGGAGAGAGCTGAGAGCCAGCCAAGGTACAGGACTGGTGACACAATGTCCTAGCAGGGATGAGGAGCACTGCAGAGAGAGAAACTGAACAATGAACACGGCGTGAACAGCGAGACAAGAAAAATACTCCAATATTTAGCATTTACTCAATGAGCCTGAACAAATCACTTCTAACTGCAGCAGCTCACAAACACACACAGCCTCAAAGAGCAGCAGAGAAAACTGGCTCAGCAAAATACCAGAAATTCGGAAATCAATTCCATTAGGGAATTATTATTATTATTATTATTATTATTATTATTATTATTATTATTATTATTATTATTACTATTATTACTATTATTACTATTATTACTATTATTACTATTATTACTATTATCATTATTATTATTATCATCACCATTAGACAACCTGCACTCCAGGGCAAACCTGGGAGTTGGATGAAGCAGTGGGAAATGCAGCATTTAAATAAACTTCTACCAGCCAAAGTCTGTCCTCTAACAGCTTCCTCGCCACAAACTTTAGTCTCTCTATTTCAGATAAATGATGGAAGTGGCTGCACACAAGCTTTGTTTAAACTGCAAAAATGCAATAGCCAGGTAAGGCAAATAAGAAACCCCTTTTCTATTTATTTAATAATATTTTTTTCAAGGACCACCTGAGTGATTTGGAGAGGAAAAAGAGTCTGGGGTAACATGCCCAGGAAAGGAAATTCCTCTGCCAGGAATCCTTCCAGCACATACTAATTAAAATATACTTAAAATCTCATTATACATATATTTAGGAAGGGAAGTGTCTGCTCTCACTGATAATAGGGACTGCAAGCTGGAATCCTGAACACAGAATAACTGCAGATTTTCCTCTGGACTGGTTTTCCCTGTTCTCCAGCTATTTAACTCTATCAAAAGGAAAAGAACCCCCAGCAAACAGCAAATGCACTGCAGGAACAAGGTGTCACAGGCACACTGACTGGAGAGAGCCATACTAGAATAAAACTTGGTGTTTACCTGTACCTTCAATGTCTCTCCCTGCAAGGAGCTGTCACTGTCATCATTGTCATCAGGTTTAATCAAAATAGTGTTACTGAGGAGGTGGTTCTGCACAGCCATCAGGTACCGCAAGCACGAGGATGCAGCCTTGAACACAAATAAGTAAAACTTTGCATTATCCAAACCCTTCATCAACCCTGAGTCAGGCAAGCCTCAGACTTGGAAGTTGGAGAGAGGAATAAAAAAGGTTGAGGAAGAAGAAAAGAAAGAACAAAGAAATAATTTGATACATTTAAGGAAAGAAACCGGTTGCAAAATGCTGAATTTTGTGAAGTAACTCACAAAACCATAAAGAGGCAGCATAACTTTGTTCAGGTTTGGAACATTTCAGCAACATTCAGGAGCTCTAAGGATTAATTAATTCTGAAAAGATTGTGCCACCAGAGAGATAAATGCAATTCCCACTCTGAAGGTGATGGTTCCATGCCACTCCTCATCCCCACAGGCCAGGACATCCTGGCCCCTCCCAGCGTTTCTATGGAAGCTCAACCTGCCTGTCCCAGGGAGCTGATCCTGCTGAAAACACCTGCCCACAGTTTTACCATCAAATGTCAGCTTCACCTCAATCCTGTCTCTGGTAACTCTTTCAGCCTGTATGAACCACAACACACAACTGCACCTTGGATTCTTGAAGCTGTGCTGAATACTGAGATCCACAAACTTTGCTTTAAAACTGAACAGCAACCAGAAAATAAATCTATGTATAAACCCATTCCAGCATTACTGAACTACTTCCTTTGTTGTGAGAAATTATTCTTTTCTTCCCTGCACAGCACAAAAGACAATTCTTCTCCTGGATTTCTTAAGACACCATTATAAACGTTTCACCTCCTGGTACTCAGTGAACAGGATGGATTCAAGGAGGAAAAACAGCCAAAGGCAGATTTACTTTTATCAAAACACATTTTACTTACAGGCACAGTTGAAAGAAGCCTTTGAAAGTCATCTTTAGATACAGTTTGGCACTTGGTGATTAAGACACAAGATTCTCGGACAACAATCTTGAGGATGTAGTGCAAGAGCTCATCATTGAGTCTTCAGGAGAGGCAAGAAAGGTGGAAAATGTAAATCATTAATTATTGTGCATTTTGTACAGCTCAGCTCACTCTGCAAGCTGGATCCCAGATATGGGAAACCTAAACAAGGATCAAACTTCAACTTCAGACACAAAAAAAACCCATGGCTGAAATGTTTAACAAGTACAACAGATTTCCAGGGGGTTGCTGCACTGTGCTGGTGTGAATCTGTGATTTCTTATGGCTCCTAGAAAAGACTCCTCCCAACTTGTACAGGTACTTGAGATTGGCAATTTTACTGCTGGAAGTCACCTATGACATACAGAGAAATACTATAAAATCATCTTTATGAAATGATCATTCAAATTTACCATGAACATGGCAAGGAACAAGAAATTCCAAACCCAGGCTGGGTACAGAAGCATCCGAAATTTGCCCTAAAACATCAAATCTCTCCCCTACCCTACTGAAATCTTCCCCCCCAGACACAAACAGCATTCAGGTCACACTGCAGGAACACACCAAGCAATTCCAGCAGAAGTTCCTGCAAGTTCACCTCAAGCAAGTAACAGAAAAACACCCTATAAACAGAGGCTTTTTACCTATAGTGATCATCATCTTCACTTCCAAATCTGTTGTTCTGCAGCTGCTCAGCTAAATTGGTCAGGATAACATCCCGGAGCTGGGAGAGGCCACTGTTCCTCTCTCCTGGAAGGGAAATAAACTTTTGCAAAGCTGCGTTTTCCAGAAGAGATTTTACTTCCCCAATATCTCATTTAACCCAGACTAGAGCTCGGGAATGGCTGCATTCCCAGGGTGAGCAGACTGGGAGCACTTTCCCTGCCCGTGGCACTGGGAAAATTGGAAATTCCCAGCACTGAGCTCCAACATTTTCCTGTGAGGTAACAAATTACTGAGCATCAGCTGCTTCAAGAGCAGATTCCCATTTCCTGCTGAACTCAAGGACATTGTTCCCCCTCCACTGAGGTCTAACATCACCTCTGATCACTGGGTACTTGCAAATATTCCTTTTCCCCACCTGACCTACCCTAGGCCATGCAGCCTTTTGGAGCATCCCATAATTTCCTACAAAAGCATGGATTTAAAGCAGAGTAGTGCTCAGTATCCCACATTGTTCTCCCTCTAAGCCTGAGATAGACTTGGATTTTTTGTTCTCAGAAAAACCCCACTCTCACCTGGCAATAAGACATTCTCACCTTCAGTTAAGACCAATTTCAATAAATTATTGATTTCTGCTTCTCCAGGATACAGGATATTTAAACCAGAGCTAAGGAAAAAATAAAATCATGCATTACTTGATGGATTTAGAAGTGAACAAAACCATTTCAGTGGACATGTGACAAATGGCACCACACACTCAGCGTCTGATAGAACATTTACAATGTCTGTGTAAAGGCTTACAAGAGCATCCTCCAGATTTTAACATCAATATTAGAACATAAGCAGCTGTTTTCTCCAGGAATCTCTTGTAATCAATTATATTTTATTGTTTAGGTCTAAAGTTTCTCCAAGAGCTATTTGCTTCCCTCTGGAAAACTCCCCATTCATCACTTGCACACAAGGCAGCACAATCAGTTTAGGAAACAGAGGTGTCAGGAAAAACGATCATGGCCCAGAGAAAACCCCCAAAAACTCTGGTGATGGGGTAAGAGCTGAGGCTTCTCTGTGCTAAGAACAGAGGAAAACACAAACACAATAATCAAGGAATCACTACTGCTACAGTTTTGTACTTTTTGGAGACTGGCTCTGTAGAAGTCTTAAATGACACAGAAGATTCTGGAAAGAGCATTTCAGGAACACCACAGCTCTGCAGGAACATTCCATGTGGAGACTTTTTCCCTCTAACTTGTGATGAACTCTGTCCTTTCTGTGTGGATTTCCCCATTGAGATCACAATCACTTCAAAGGAGCACTTCATGCCTGTGTGAAGTGCTGAAATCATTATGCAACTTTGCCATTTCCTTTCCCTTTTCTTTTTCAGTAACAAGAAAAGAAAACTGAGATGTTTTTCAGCTTCACACTGTGAGCAGAGATTAGTGCAGCTTCCTTCCCTCTGGCTCATGCTGATCCGCTCTGATAGAAACCTCAGGAAAAGTTATCACACATTTCCAGCTCCCTTTGAGGGCTCCACTGGCACCAGAATCCCCCAAGGAGGACACAGGAGGAAGGAAACATCACCCAGTGCCCACCCTGGAGCTGCTTCACAAGGCACAGGAACACACAGGTATTGCAAGGTAGAGACACTTTTCCCTGGCAGAGAGCACAGCCCTGGAAATGCCAGGTGACCCTCCTGAGCCAAACTGTGCTTCACTCAGGAGCTGCACAGAGCCACAGACATTTGGGAGGTTGTGATTCACACCAAGAAAATTCAGGTTGGTCTTCAAAAGGTTTTGCTCTCAACCTCAGGAGCACTTCCCACTGGAAAATGCAGGTTCTGTTTGTCCTTGGCACACTGGAGCCAGCATTCCTTGGCCCTGAGGTTTCCATTATCTCCTTTTCAGGAGATACAACCACACTTCTTTTTTTCCCCTGGGCCTTCAGTCTCAGAGCATTGCTCCAGTATCATTAACCCCTCCAGCATCATTAACCCCTCCAGCATCATTAATTCTGCTTCTCCTGATGTCCCTTTTGTTCAGGAGAACTCACTCCAGTGTTACCACTGAGGTGAGAGCTGCCAACACCAGCTGTGCCTTTCCCTGAACACCACAGCAGCCAAATAAGGAACTCGTTCAAAGAAACTCTGCTTGAATTTAGCAATTATTTTATAATCAATATTAAAAAAAATCCTGAAGAAAGCAAGTAAAAAAGAAACAAATTAAAAGAAAGTAATTGCTACTTGTTATTTCATCAAGACCAACACGTTCTATCTCTTCTCCCACAGACACAAACTGTAATAATTCTATCATATTATGTCTTAAAATCCATCACACTACATTTCCTCATATTAATGTAAAATTAAACTAAATACAATGTGAATGTTCATCTGTCACTATATTTCAAAGAAACTAAATTCTAAGTTAAGTTGATATTCACCTAATAGCCAGACAAACTTCCTTCTGGATTTCAGAGCAGATCTGATCCCTTGGGGCCATCAGTAACTGCCACAGCAACAGCCCAGACCTTCTGACAATGTCTCTGTTCCTTTCAGTTTGGGGGCTGAAGAAAAATTTAAAAACCACCTAAGAAAAATTAAAGACAAAAATATTAATATTAAAAATAGACACATTACTTACATGAACTTATTTTCTGCAGTCAGTTTCTCAAACTATTTGTGTGGGTCTAGAAATCTGAGAGTCAGAATCTGATTTTGAATCAAAAAATGGAGGGAGGGAAATACAAAGAAAGAAGGATATAACCTCTCTGTGTTTTATTTTAATCTATAGAGATTGTATTTAAATCAGGGCTCTTAAAAGAATATATAAAATATTGCAAAGCCACTGCTAATTCAACCTCCATTACATGGATTCCAATGGAGAAAAAAAAAATTAAATAAAAATGAAACCAGTGGCTCCAATCCAAGTTTTTCATTTTTCCATGTGAGTTTTGAAGCCCATTTCAGGTTCTGTACCTGGAAGACAACGAGGATGCAGCGGATGATGCAGGTGTCTCCATTGACCATGGCCTTCTCCATAATGTCACAGATGCTGCTCAGGTGATGGGCTTCAATGGGATGCTGCTTGCCCAGAAAATTGCTGATGGGGAGGTTGTTGCTGGCTGCCAGGAGGTTGAGTTGGTGGATGCACATGGCACCAACATGGTGCAGTAACTGGTTAATGACCTCATTTGTGGTTGTTGCATCCCCTGCAAGGAGAGGAGAGTTCCAATGCTGTCTATAGACACAGACTGCATTATCAGCCTTTGCTTCTAAGATGCAATAAATCAACTTCAGGGCATAAAAGGATTACCCAAATCACCTTTTTATTGTGCTGAAGGCAGCAAGAATCTGGAATCTTCCCCACACGTCACTTTGTACTTTTCCCTCTCTTAAACGAAAGCTAAACCATGACCAATATTTACCACTCTTTTCAGGAATTAACTCAGCTGTTAACAGCAAGGCAGCTTCTGTCTGTTTATTCTCTGCCACTCCTGTTCCACTTCCCCTTTGTACAAAGTGCTGACTCCTGGGCTCCCCTCACCTTTGGGCTCTGCGATGACGTGACTCACTCCCAGCCTCTGGCACACACAGTGGAATGCCTGGTTCCCAGGATTGCACCACTGATCAATATAATCATTGGAGCACGTCCAGATCATGTTATTCATTGTATCATAACAAGCACCTGAGAGAAGGAAAATATTTCACACATCAATTTAGCAGAAAACCAGACTGAAGCATCTTTATAGGCATCGTAAATCCAAACTATCTGCTTTAAAAGTTGATTTTACCCCACCCCAGTGCAGAGTTGCTGACTGCAATGTCAATCCCAGATGGATCATCCAGGATCTGAAGGACTGATCTATTCCTTACCAAGGCCTGGCACCAGAGCCCCCCGTCCGAGCGAGCTGCCCGCAGCATCGATGAGATCTGCCCTGCTGGTGAACTGCCCATCCGAGATGTTGAACACCAGGCTGGAGGCAAGAACTACACAGAAACACAGCTCCAATCAATTCCTGAGCAGTTTATTGCATTCCAGGCTGCCAAGGACTCCCACTCTGCCACCAACAGCCCTGACTTACTTTTTAAGGAGGACAAAGCGCTGGTGCCCCCGAAGAGCGAGCGCGTGGCCGAGCTGCCCGAGCCCCCCTGGGGGTGGCACCAGCATCACCAGGTAAGTGCCACAGGTGTAGATTGGGGTCTTCCTCAGCATCTTCAGGGGCAGCCCACAGCTCGTGTTGGCAGCTGCAATGTGCACCACAGAAAGGTCACAAACTGCACTTCTGCAGGACAAGGCAGAGCTCTGCTCGGGGCGTCAAAGGAATCCCTGTTTAGAAGGTTGGTTAAGAGGGTTCTACAGAATTGCAGAATGGTTTGGATCAAGAGCATCCCATCCCAACCTCGTGGACAGGGACAGCCCTTCCATGGGACCAGGTTGCTCAGAGCTCCATGAATCCCTGAGCATTTCCAGGGATTGGGGCATCCATGACTTCTCTGTGGCCTCTCAACCTCACACGTTCACCATCAATCCCCACAAGGCTACAGAGTTTCATGGGTTATTCAACTAAAGAAAACAACTTCCAAATAAAATAAATTAAAAGTTAGGTATAACCAAAACTATTAAGAATTGTGTGGTGATAATTACATTGAAAGCATTTGGAGCCAAATGGTCTCCTCTCATCCAGAGATCACTTGAGATTCACTATGCATTTACTATTTTAAGTTCTCCTGCTCCTCATGAAACGTAGACAGCCCAAATGATCTCCTTCCTGCAACAGCTGATCAACACTTTTTGAGTGCTGACTCAAGAATTAGCCAAGAATAGCCACTTACTCTCCTTTTTCTGTAGCACTTGAGTTGTTAAATGGCAAAACACAACCTTTAAAATAGCTCTCTGAGCTAACTCCTTGCCAAATTCCCTGGAAGCAGAACCATTTCATGTATAATTTATTTTTATGGAAATACCTTCAATTGTTTCAAATTGAAAAAAGAAAACTCATGTACTTGTGAAGGAAGAAGAGAAATAATTCAAGATAAACTGGATAAAATTTCAGACAAATCTAACAAAGCTCCAGATCATCCTGAAAGCCATCAGTGCAGCTCAATTCAAGATTCCCTCATTAACTTGGGTTGTTCCCACAAAAGAATACCCAAACATTGTGCGAATGACCTCGAAAAAGTGCAAAATCACCAAAGATCTGTAATATTCCAGTGACTGGTGAAGCAATCATTCCATTTTCTAACCTGCAGGCCATTTTTACACACCAATTAGAAGCCCAGTTGAGCTGGAAGCAGAGAAATGCAACTACCAGACTCCCCAAACTAATGCAATAATGGAATTGGAAAATTCTTCCAATTTCCCATCCCTAAACTTCTTCTTTTCTATCCCTAAAGTTTCCTCACAATCCTAATTCAACAAAGGAACTCATAATTCCAGCATTAAGCAAATACTCTGAGGATCTTCCAACTGCATATTTGAGGGAAAAAAGGACAAAAATCAGTTGTGGTTTTTTTTTTTTTAAAGCTGTGCTAAGAGGTCAGTAATGAGCAGGATGGATGCTGTGCTTGTTAAGAAATGAAAAGGGAAGTGTTTCTGACCTGCCTGGTCCTCCTTGAGGGTGTTGGAGATGGTGGAGCCCGTGAGAGCAGCCAGGGTGGCCGAGGGGGAGGCGCGGTACCGGGACAGGCGGCTCAGCAGCATCTCATTGATGCTCTTGGCAGATTCCCCCTCTTTCCTCATCAGGATAATTCTTTCCTGCAGAGGATTTGCTATACAAATGCCATTTTCTACCTGGTAAAATGGGGGGGAAAAATACTTTAGATATTGAAATCTATAGCTGAGAGATCACCCAAATTGCATCATGCAGGAATACAAAGTGAAACTTTGCTGACAGAAGTTCTTGCAAAAGCAAAGTTGTGAAAACAAGACAGGAATATTTTTTTGTTTGTGACTTCGTGGTTCAATAGAATAATTTAAAAGAAGATATCTAACATCTTTGAGATATTTAATAGGGTATCTTCTATTTATGCTTGTTCTTAAAGACAGAATTGCTTGTCTAGACTTGAGTTTATTTAGGAAACTCTGCTTAAAAATATATAATCCTCTTGTATTTTCTTAGTGGTGTTTGGCTCAATCATTTTTCCAGGCAAAAAGTGTGAGCAATGATTTCTTCAGACCATGATGTTCAGGGGATGTTTTACTGCAGAATGCATCTCTTAATGAAGATGTGATTTAGAGTGTTAGAGGTTTTCCATGAGTTGTACTACTACAGCCTCCCAATTCCAGCTCCACCATCCCACTCCATCCTCCTCTGCTGAGCAGAAATACAGACATAAAAACCACATTTTATGCTACAAGAGAACTCATATTGCTAAATATAATCATCCTCTGGAGATGGAATTGGACAGTTCACCTTCTGCTCTGTTCAGTTATTTCACATAAATCCATTCAGATCACGCCCATAAATATCCAAACCTAATATGTCAATTAAAAAATGCTGATATTTAATTAAACTGGGCTATGCTACCAACATCAAGCATAGAAAACACACAATTTGCTTACTATAATTTCAAAAATATCCATAAAGACAGAGTGGCCTTTGGGGGTTTTTTCGTTGAGGCTTGCAGGAGACCAAATCCAGTAGAAAAAGGTTCCATCTGAAGAAAGATGCACGGTGGTCATAGTGCTGCCAACTGGGAAGTGATTTACTGGCATTGGGATTATCTGACATACCTATGAGACAGAAAGCATCTTAACAGGTCAGATTTTGCAGTTTGGCCTTACAAGTATGAACAGTATGAAAAATAAATAGAGATCAAATGCAGTTAGTGCAGAAGAGGCTTAATATTGGACTTAGTAGTAGCATTACATTGATTTATTACCAACAGCTATTCTGTGATACTTGCCAAATATCCAAACCAGCTCATAGATCTCAAATTTAACCTATCTAAAAATAAAAGGATCATCTCCTCTCTAATGATGGAGAACAAACCCACAGTACCACAAGGAAAATACACTTCCTATTGAGTCACCTACTTTCTGCAACTTCTCTTAAACATCATTTGAAACTTGAGAGGAAAAGGGGAACTAAACATTCTCAGCATCAGGAAACACACTGGACATGAATGTGTGTATCCATCCTTAAAACCACAGCAGGAAAAACCCCAAAGTAAACAAACTACCCCAGTTTTACAAACTTGTTTGTCCACAAATCACAACCAGATCTGAAACAACACCTGAATTCTGGGACAGGGGAAGAACAAAGAGCTGTTCAGGAAGAACACATTCTTGATTTAAATCAAAGTGCATTTTGCTGTTGTTTGATTGCTTTAAGATGCGACCACACTGGAATCATGGAATATCCTGGATGGGAAGGGACCCACAGGGATCGTTATCAAACTCTGGCACTGCACAGACACCCCAACAATCCCATCCTGGGCATCCTTGGGAGCATTGTCCAAACACCCCTGGAGTTCTGTCAGCCTTGAGCATTCCCTGGGGAGCCTGGGCAGTGCCCAGCACCTTCTGGAGGAAGAACCTTCCCCTGATACCCAACCTAAGCCTGTTCTGACACAGCTCCAGCTGCTCCCTGGGTCCTGTCCCTGCTCACAGAGAGCAGAGACCGGAGCTGCCCCTCCTGAGGAAGCTGTGGATTGGGCTGAGGTCTCCCCTCAGCCTCCTCCAGGCTGAACAAGCTCTACCAGTACCCCATGATACAGAACAGTGTAATTAGAGATAAATACATATATTTATATAGAAGACACATTGAAACAGTAACATCTCTACCATAACTTCCACATTCACCACAGAGTCAAGTCAAGGCGGGGTTAGAAAAACGCAGTTTTCACAAAACAAGAAACTTCAAGGCTAAAACCAATTAAAGCTAAAATGAGTGTGATTCATTCAGCCTGCTTTGTTCCTGTCCCCTTTACCTGCAGGGTATGTTGATCCACGAGCTGGAACAGGTAGTGAGGTTTGCTATCAAAGGACACGGGCCGATGGAGGAGTTTGCCGTTGCCAAAAGCCACCCAGCCCGTCTCCAGCTCCTCGTTCCGGCAGTACACAAACCCCCTGGAAAAAACCCACCAGGATGTTCAAACTCCATCAACCCTGCCCTGCTTCTTTGGCTTTTATTTCAAATAACAACCACAATGCAACCACAGTGTTGAACTTTGCCTGAACTTATTCAAGTCAGCAATTTTTGTTGTGAAAGGCTTTAAGCGTAAAAAGCCTCGTGGTTTTCGAGCGATGAAGAAGCAAGGAGGTACAGTGAGTCACAGCTGCACTAATTACTTAATGAATGACATAATTAGCAAACAAACACTCACAAACTCAGCTATAAATAAGAAGTCACAGAACTGGTCTGTAGTATATCCCTCTCAGCAGAGAATCACCCAACATACTAGACATTAAAAATTCAAACTGAATTTAAAACTCTGCTGCTGTGGAGGTTGAACTAACGGCCTCTACAGGCCCCTTCCAACCTCAACTTGTTCTTTAATTTTAGACAAAACACACTCAAGAAGAATTTCAGATGAGAAACCCAACACATTAAAATAGCATTTAATGAAAATTCACAGTATCATGGAATCACAGATTGGTTTGAGCTGGGAGAGACCTTAGAGATCATCTCCTTCCAAGCTCCGTATCCTCCCAACACCTGGGAGAGGCTTCCCAAATCAGGAACCTTTGGGTTTCAGCAGCTCTGCAGAAGAGGCAGCACTGAAGTGTCCCTTACCTCAGGGTTCCATGCAGGCCTGAGCCCAGTTTGCTGATTCCCCTGCCCACGGAGTTGGTGGTGTACAGGTAGAGCCCATCGGCTGCAAGGCACCGGCCCAGGTCTGCATCTGCAGCAGGAGCGAGGACAGCAGAGAGCAGCTCTGTAACTCTGCAGCTGGGAATTCTCCCTGGGGGCTCCAGCCCAGGGAAACCAGCACGTGCTCATGGCAGCTCACTACCAACCCTTTTTTTAATGCTAAATTTATTATTTGGTGCTCTAAGAGCTGCTGGAGCACAGGCACAGCCCAGCAGACCCAGCGGTTTTTTCACATCTTTAAGCCTCAGAGGTGCCCAGATGGTCTCACTCAGTGTGAGAGGGAAGAAGAATCTAACATTGACCCTTGATCTCTTTTCTGCCAAACTCTGTGATTTGTCAAATCCTAAAGCTGCTCAGGTCTCCTTCCACTTCTGAACACCTCAATTAAGACAAAATGTATTTGAAACACAGAGCAGTAATTATTAATAATCAAGATGGGACACAAGTCCAGTCAATCTATTGAATTTCACAGGATCTGGACACTCAGCTCAGGAAGGAAAAGTCCACTCACTCTCCTGCCTAAACACCTAAAAAGAGATGTCTCCAATAAATCTGCAGGTAAAATAACAACTCAGATTTTTAAACTCCTATGGATTGCATTAAAAGTCATCAAAGCTTGAACTAATATTTCTAAAACCATGCGAACTCTTATTTATTACAAAAATAGTAAGCAAACAAAGCAGTAAAAACTGAGAATGAATTCAGGAAAAAGAAATACAAAAGAAAGCATTAAAAAAAAAAACCTTCAAACTCAACCGGGTAGAAACAAAAGCAGAGTAGGGAAGAGGGGAAAAACACAACAATGAACTTGTACTTCTAAAAATAAACTTGCTGTGCTACTGATAGCTGACTATTGAACACAGGGAGAGTGCACAGGGCAGTGATTATGCTCTAACGAGGGGATAATATCCAAACTCTGTCTGACCCCTCTGAAGAATTCCCACTGGAGTCAGGCAGGGTCACTGGATCAACTGCTCTGGACTGCTTCCCACAGCCTGACAGGTGAAAGCAGCAGCTGCTCTCCAGCAACAGTTTTTGAGCCCCAACTCTAAAGTTTTACATTCGGTTTTTAAACAATTATCAGCACTTAAAGCATCCTGTCCTCCTCTGCTGATGGTGACAGGGATGAAATAATTCACCTTTATTCTCACTGCTGGCACCAGTGTTGGCATCAGGGGCAGGTAACATGTCCTCAAAGCCCCAGGACACGATGTGCTTCCCTCCAAGCAGGCAGGAGGGGGATCCAGGGCCTCCCTCCAGGAGCAACAACCTTTAAGCAGAAAATAAAATACAATTTTATAAGGAATAGCAGTAGGAAAAATGAGCTAAATTAAAAGTTAAGACCGTGATGTATTTAAAGTAATTATTCTGTCAGAGTTCATAAGTCATTTAAAGGAATCATCAATATTTAATGAAAAAATAAAAACAAAACACCCAAAATCCAATCAATGCTTTTAGGTTTGATTTTCTAATGTCTTCTGCGCATGACTAAATCTTCCCTAAAGCTTTCAATAACTCTAAAGCCTTTTAATCACTTTTAAAGCCATTCCTCCCTACATGCACTAAACACATTTTCAGAGCTGCTGGAAAAGCTGATAAAGAGAAAAGTTCTACAAACCTGTAGAGAACATCAGCCACAGGCAGGGACCCCAGCTCAGTCTGTTTCTGTAATAGATGCACTGTATGAACAAAGGTTTTCAGCGACCCTCTAAAAGGACAAGAAAAACATGAATTAAAGATGTCTATTGAAGCCAGACTGAACACACACAACAGCAGCCATGGAGAACACCCACAGCCACAACATGGCATCAGCTTCTTTGCTAACTGGCATCTCCTTCCTGGAGGATGTTCATTCTTTGGGGAGGAAGAGGAAGGAGGAAGAGAGGGGGACAGGCAGAATGCTGGGGAATCTCTGGCCTAAATTCCACCTTTTTTTGGAAGAGGCTGAAGCCCCAGTGGGGAGGAGAGCAGCAGCCACAGGCTGGGCTATCAACAACAGGTTCATAAAGGCAGTCCAGGCACCTGATAAAACACCTCAACCTTGCTCCTGAGGCAGCTCTCTCAGGATTTCTTGTAGCTGATTCATCACATTCAGATCTCCAGTGCAACCCATGGATCTTCCTGGCTGAGGCCAAGTGTGAGCAAGGGCTGCTGCACTCCCGCCTGGAGATGCCTTTCCTGACTCAAATAGGAAAGACCAGACTCATCCATTTCTTACCAAGATTCTGACTTCTTTTCACAGAGTCATGGAATATCCTAAGTGGGAAGGAACCACAGGGATCATCATCCAGCTCCTGGCCCTGCACAGACACCCAACAATGCCAGGCTCTCCCTGAGAGCTTTGTCCAAGCACTCCTGGAGCTCTGGCAGCCTCAGGACCGTGCCCATTCCCTGGGGAGCCTGGGCAGTGCCCAGCACCTTCCCCTGATCTCCAACCTAGACCCCCCTGACACAGCTCCAGCTGTTCCCTGGCTCCTGCCCCTGCACTGCCCCTCCTGAGGAAGTTGTGCATTGGGATGAGGTCTCCCCTCACAACTCCAAATTTTAGAAGATCCAGACCTCTTTAAAAATCTGTATTTTACAGTTTCTGTTTTAAAGGTCAAGGCCATTTTCTGGAAGATGTGGTATTTGTTTCTAGCCATCACAGCCACCTAAGCAGGAGAATTTGGCTGTGTCTCAGGTCAGGTATGAGCTGCTTTCTCCACAAACAGGAGTGATCAGCTGCAGAGGTCCTTGCCCTGCACTCTGCTGAATCCAACCTTTTGCTGTCACATGTGGTCACTCAGCTCCCAAATTTCCCTCCTCCACAGCCCAATCCCTGTTTTCCCCAGTGATATCTTCAGCTCTTTGCTTTCACTGATAAACCTCAGCCTGGAGAAAATTGACACCAAACACATTAAAGCATCTCAATTAATTATTTAAAGCAATATTTACCCTGTGGTTTTATTTTTAGCAATAAGAAGCACCCAAGATTGCAACTAGGAATGTCAATAATGGTCTCATTTTCAAGGTTTTTTCTTCAACACATGACTCAGATATTTAAAGGAAAAGTGTGAGGCTTTCAGAGGTGAACAAAGCACAATGGGATATTTCAAGTCTCTAAGCAATGCAAGGCAGACTTGCAAAGAAAATAAAAGATCAACCTGAAGTTCAAAAGCTCTACTTGAAATTTAGCTCAGCTGCAACAGAACATCCCACATTTCCTGCAAATTGACATCTGGGGAAAAAAAAAGAAATAAGATTGTGTTTATCAAATCCAATTTCTCTGAGCTATGTTCAAGTACATTGCCTTTCAGATAAGGCAGTTGTCAGGACAGAATAATTTGCCACATACCATAAATTTCTCATTGACTTCATTAAAACAAGTGCACTAGAAATTAAGTAGGTTTCATTTGAATAAACCTTTTCCTAAAGCAAATCATGCCATATCCTGGGAACTCCAGCATCTTAAATGAGAGTTAAACTTCACAGACAAGGCTGTGACCTGGAGAAACATTCAAACCAATATGTCCAAAAGGCTCCTTGTGACTTTAAAGCCATATCATGGGGCTTTGCAGAGGTTTTGTATTTCCTCTCCCTCTCCCCAAGCCCTATTCTCTCAAAATAGTAGGTTTTGATTAAAAGCAAATATGTCCAATTTGTCCTCAATCACCTGATGCCAAACCCTTGCAGGACAAGGGGTATTTTAATCTACAATGGTTGAACTCTTCACTGGCAACAAAATTTAAAAAATACCTCCAGACATTTGAGAGACAACACTGAAATCAAATCTGAAAGGAGTTGCCCTGAAACCTGGCAGTTCCACCTTCTCCAGCCAAAGAAAGGTGCAGGACAAAGGGAAAAGGAGACAATTTTCTCCCTGATAAACACATTTGGAACCATTCCTAGAGCAGCTCACTGCAGTGGAAGCAGCAATGTGCACACGAGGCATTGCTAACCCAAATCCTTCTGCTTTTGCATATGCTAAACACATGCAACAAAAAAAAGCTTAGCAGTTTCACCCTTTCCAACCCAATATTTAAATATCAGAAAGAGAAAGGCTGGTGCAAGCTAAAAATAACTATCACCAGTGCAGTCAGATCATTTCTGATTTGTTTCAATGGGAAGAGAGAATGAACACCAACCACAGCATTGCCCAGGGGTGCTGGAGTCACCATCCTGGAAGGGCTCAAAAACCATGGATGTGGAATTTGGGGGTATGGTAAATGGTGAATCATGGCCAAAGTTCTTTAATTCTATTTTCCCAGTAAACTTTTGTGTGCTTGTGACCCCTTAGAGAACATCTGGTTGGGATTTCGCCTTACACCAAACCTCAAGAACCTCAGCTGAACTCTTGAATTGAAGAACTCCAGGGTGTTACATCCAATCTTACCAGTCCTGTTGTATTGCACTGAATAGTTCATTTAGTTGTTGTTCTGCACTGGGTGATTTGAAATTTGTCCTGAGCATGTTACATCAGGTAGATTGTCATCGTTTCCCTTCTCCCATCACATGCACCCCCCCCCTGTGCTGTACCCCTGGTTACCCCTCCCCTTGCCCCTCCTCAATGCTATCCCCTTGGCTGTGCTCCTCTTATACCCAGGGAATGGGGGCCAGGGAAAAGTCCCGAGGGGCACGAAGGCAACGCCCTCTTTATCCCACCTGGGAGGTCACCAGAGCCTGAAGTGTCCCTTCCCAAGCCAACAGACAGGACACTGGTCCCCACGTGGAGAAGAGCGTTTCTTGTTTCTCATCTTTTGCTTTGTCCATGTAAGACCCTGTGGGCCAGGGTCTTTTTATTGTGTTTTTATTTCACAGGTTATTGGTTGATTTGTTGTTTGGTAGTTTTTTGGGCTTTTTTCCCCCCTGCTTTTAGAGTGACACAGACTTGTCTTTGTTATTCATTTGAGCCAGGTGTTGGTTTATCTCTTTGTAACTTAGCTACTTTTCTGCCAAATTTCAAACCCCTTCCTCCCACAACCAGTTGTTAACCCCTCCTGTCCCAAGCAGTTTTTCTCCTTTGTGTCCCTTGCCCTTGTGTTCCACCCCCAGTGCTTTTGATTCGTTGAACATTGTATATCCTCCCTTGAGACCTGCCCCCCTTTATAAGCTGTTGCTTGCCCCAGCTCATTGCTTGGGACCCTTCCTGTTGTTGACTGTCCAAGTGTCTCCAAGTGAACCCTGATTTATGGGACTTGCCTGAGCCACTGGTGAACACTGTGATGGCGTTTCTGATGGGAGCGTGACTTTTGAAAGATTTTGGGGCCAAATGTAAGGAATCTCTAAATACCTTGTGTTCAGGATAATGGATTGAAAGCTGGCCAGGATAGCTATCGAGAGAAATTTGCAAATTTTCATTTGTTTGTAATAGGAATTCCAATTTTTCCAAATCAAAAGGTAGATAAATGCACGTCGGGTCACACCCTGCAAGGGTCCGCAGGTGGCGGCGACCTTTGATAATTAATTTTGAAATTAATTCTTGTGGAGTCACAATAGTTTTTGGTGACTGGGGAGTGTAACATCAAATAAAGTAACCCAGTGCCACCTCAGGCCTGTGCTGCTGCTGTGGCCTTTTTACTCCCTATTGGAGCAAAATCCCACTGGTAGCTGGGATTCTGCAGAGCCCCAAAAGAGGGGGACTGTCACCCCTCCACTGTCACCATCTAGCCAGGACATGAGACAAGGGTCCATAGCCAGCTGGAGTGGACTCAAACAACAGCCCAAGAGACACAGATTCTTACAATCCCACGATTCTCTGTCACTTCAGCCCCCTTACCTTGCACAAGCCAAGGCAACCAGGGCAGCAGCAGCGTTTTCCTTCTGCTTGTAGGGGATGTGCTGGCCGGAGGGCGCCGCGTCCTCGAGCCAGGAGCAGAGCAGGGCCTCGATGCCGTTGAGGCAGTCGGCCGGTTCCTTGGTCAGGCTCAGGGGCTGGCAGTCCCGAAGGCAGTTCAGCAGCACCTCAGCGGTGATGTTACACAGGGAAGGGTCCGTCCTGCTCTGCGACTGGATCAGCGGGAACACCAGCAGCAGCCCCATGCGGGAGGTGAAGGGCGCCTGCTCCGGCTGCTGTAACAACCCCTGGCGCTTGAGCAGGGCCAGGGCCTCCTCGTCGCCGGAGCTGTCGCGGTCGTGCTGCTCCTCCAGGGCCAGCTGGCGCTGGGCGTTCCAGAGCCCGCGCAGGGCGTTCAGCCGGTACTCCAGCAGCCGCGCGTACGCGTTGCTCTGGTTGCCGCACACCGAGCGCAAGCGCTCCGCCAGCTCCGTGGGGTTCTTGGTCTCGAAGGTCAGGATCTGCCGAGGGGAAAGGGGGTGTTTATAGAGGCCTTTAAAGGGGAAAAAATTAAAATCTCGTATGGTTGTGGTGTGATTTGTAGATCAGCTGTTTTCTGTGGCAGGTGGGAGGGACGTTTTTAATTCTTGGGGCTAAAGAAGAGGCGAGTGGTGCTGTGTCCATCTCGGGGTGTGGAGTGATGGCCATAAACCGAAAGACGCGGGATCGACCGAAAGACGCGGGATCGACCGAAAGACGCGGGATCGACCGAAAGACTAAAACACATGGAATCCCACGAAGCCCTATCCATGGAGGATGGCAACGGACAGGGACAGCTGCCCAGGGACAGTGTGGAGCCTCTCTCTCAGGACATTTCCCTGTGTCACCTGCTGCAGGTGACCCTGCCTTGGCAGGGGTTTGGACTGGGGACTCTCCAGAGATCCCTTCCCACCCCACTGCTGCGGGATTCTGTGAGCCTGATATGGCTGAGTCAGCATCCTCACACCAAACCCAGGTTTGGGGGTTGCTGACAGGGATTTTTAAGCTTTCAATAAACAACAACAACACCACAGATTGTAAAGAAAGATACACACACAAAAGAGCAGCTTGGAAAACAAACATTCCCCTCTCCTCTGGAGCTTTTTTCTGTAATCGAGGCAATTTTGCTAAAAAGTTCAAAAGAACTGCAAAGTTGGAGGGTCCCAGGGGTTTAGAGCCCTTCTATGAAAACTGATAGGTCACAAATATTGTGTAACAAGAACGTGCTTGTTCTAGTTTTGGAGCTCTTCAAATAAACAAACAAACCAACTGGCCAACCAGTTTATTCCAATCCACCAAGAGTTCTCTTACGCTCTCTCCCTCCCCTGCTTTTTTCTCTCTTAAATTTTATCATTTTGCACTTAGCTACACCTTTCTCAAAATACTTCAAGTTGCTGCTGTAGTTAAAAACCCTAAAAGTCTCCTCCTCATCATTTCAGACAGAAGAAAGAGGCTTTTTTGGCACTTCTAAATAAAACTGGAAACCAAGCTGGAACAACAGAAAACAAATAAAGCGTGACACAAAAATATATTTATGGTTTAATACCCAGCCTGGGACTGGAAAACTCAGAGTTTTAAGTAATTTACAGACAACTTTTCTCCTTCCAGCAAACAACAGTGGAGCTCAGCAAAGTCATTAAAGCTGTGGCAAGCTCAAGGAAAGCCATGAGCCAAGCATTTTCTGATACTCTGGATCCAGTGTCCAAAGGGATTTGGTATCCAAAGGGCTTCTGGCCATGTTCCAGAGTGCCTCATTTCATCCACCCTCAAACACAATTTTTGGCCCATCTTTATCCTGTAAAACTGTCCTTCTCTCATTTAATAAATAAATATAAATGTGGGAAGGGGAATGTGCGAGACAAAGCTGCCATGGAGAATGGCATCCAGGGCTGTTTGTTTTGTGGGGGCTTTTTAATTGCAGGCAGCAGTCATAGAGATCATGAAATAAATGTTTCTGGCTAATTGCAGGCTCCTGAAGAGCTTGTTAAAATGCTGCAGGACAAATCACATCTGCCAGGGCCTCTGACTAAAGGCAAAGGAACAGCTCTGCAGTAGCACTTTGACCACTGAGCCAGGAAAAGTTCACCTGAAAGGAATTCACATCATAATTACACTTGAATGGATGTTGTACTGAGCTCCTTATACCTAATAAGCCTTCTTTAATTAACTTCTCCAAGTGATTATGAATATTAATTCCTAAACCACATATTACACATTTAAAATAACCACCTCCTGTTGTGTGTTCTGCTGCCTCAAAAATAAGTTTGTTTCCTGTTCTAGATGGAATCACTTTCTACAACAGTTGGCTTTTGATTTTCTTGAACTAAACTGGGTGGATTTTCCACTAAGTGACACAAGCTGCAGAAATGGAGGGAAAAGAGAATGAATTTTTGCATTTTCAGAGTTAATAACAAAGATACCACCACAAAAGACAAGCTGTGATGTACTTGATGTTGCATGTCTTGCTCCTCAGATCCCACAGTTTAACAGGAAAATGCTTTTTTTTGTTGTTTTTGCCTTTGACATGGCCCTACAGCTCTGAGTCTGTCTTGTAGCAATCAGGACGAGTCAGTGTCATCAGTTTTGCTGATGAAAAGCCTTTTCCTGCTGAAGTTTTAGTTTCTCCCTGATCCCACAGTTCCCAATTTGCTTTAAAAGCATGCATGGTCTGTCTGGGATTTTGCCTCAGTCTTTGGTAAGGGAAATGAGCACTAATTTGGGTAAATGATACAGGAAGTACATCAGCTTCAACAGATTCACAAGATCACTCCAAAATGGGACTTTGAGACTTTTGATAATGCAATTTACATCATCTGATTTTCATACAAGGCTTATGGAACCAGTGGCAAAAAAACCCTCAATGATTCAACATCATCTGAGGGTCTAAGCAGGAATCTGCACTTCCAGAAAATGAGAGGATGTCAGAAGAAAGGTGTGAGGTCATCTGCTGCACAGGACACTTCAGCAAATTCAATTAAGGCTGTTCTCCTCAAAAGCCTTTTTCCTAGAGCTCAGCACTCAGAGCTACCTGCAGAAAGCAGCCTGAAAAGCAAACGTTCCCAGTGAGGCTGGGACAGACCCCCAGGAGCTCCCAGGGCTCAGGCACATCCCAGGGAACTGCTCTGGCTCTCTGGCAGCCAAATCCAGCCCTTCCCACCCCAACAGTGCCAGAGCTTCACTTGGCCCCTGCCAGATCCATCAGTGCTTCCCTCTGGATGCATTAAAGACTCCACACAGGAATCCCAGCCCTTGCCAGGATATCTCCAGGCAAAGCTTGTCATCTTCCAAATATCTGGAGTCAAAACAAGTTAAAATACAACGCAAGAAACCCCTCATCATGTTCTTTCACAAATGCTGATACAAACAACACAACAAGCAGGGTTTATAAAAGGTAAAATTCCCTTTCCTGCTGCCTCAGGATTTACACCTGAGCCTCAGCTCTGATTTGGGACGTGGGGTGCCTCAATATCTCCCTGTGCAGCACCTGGGGAGGTGTCAGGGGCAGGCACCAAACCCAGCCCCACACAAACCCCACTGAACCCGTCCCTGATCCATCACCCCCAACTCCAAACACTCCTGACTAACAAGGCTTGAACAGAATCAAGGAGGATGAAGAGGATGTAACAAACATCACTTTGCCAGAGAACAACTGATCCTACTTACATATCACTAAAATCTGTGGTTAAATAGTTTAATTGTCGCTATTTTAATTTCACAGTATCTTATCCTTACACACTATTTCCTTATTTGATCTTTTAAATCAATTTTTAGTCAATATTTTAATTAGAAAATGGTAGAGCCAAAGTTCAATCACTCTAATTGGCCCTTGACATCATCTTCAACACTGAGGAGCACAAAAGGTATCTGATTTTAGATAAACTATGGGGAGGTGACATCTTCCCACTGTATCCAACATTTGTCCTTTTGCATCCCACTCCATGACCTCACCCAGGTCATTCTTCCCATCAAACAGAATTTTTGCCAAATCTGCTCCAGAAAGGAGGGGCTGGCATTCCCTATTTTCAGGGCAACATGTTTCTCTGCTGACAGTAAATACCAGACCAACTCCAATTAACACACACTAATATACATGAAGAGTTTTAGCCTGAGGTTTTATGACCCTATTAAGTAAATTTAAATGTGAGCTGTCACTAAAAGGCAGCTCTCTCCTCTGGCTACAATCCCTGCCCCTTGTCCTCTCCCTGGTGCCTGTGCCATGTATTTTAATTCTGCTACACAGGGAACTGAGGAGCAGGCAGGTTGTGCACAAAGAGGGGTTTTTGTCCTGAACTTGCATATTGGAAAGGGAAACCTCGAAATCTCCCCAACAACATTTAATTCTTTCTCTCCAGAGTTCAATTGGCTGAAGTTCACATGTGAGGATGAAGATGGTGGAACATTTATCAGGACCAATTATATCTCCATACCCCCCTGAGTATTAAATATGGATTATTTCCATCTCCCAGGAAGTACAAATCTCAGAATTGTAAAATATCTTTAAAAGCAGCATGAAAAAATAATTCTATTACTTTGACCACCCCATGACAGGTATAAGGTCATTGCTCTTGTACCAAATGAACAGAGGCAGCACCACTTGATTACTGGGCTCTTTTGTCTCTAGAAACACCAATAAAACAATGTAAAAAGACTGAATTACAAGAAGTATGGATTATTCTCTCACAGAAAGAGCCCGAGTGACAGTTTTAAAGGAACCCTGAAGATTGAAATACACATCCCAACTGAACCTGCTCCATAAACAACCCTGTGTCCTTGTCTCCCACTGTGCTGAGCCTTCCTGCTCCTGGCATTTTCTGGGACATCCAGCACGAAGCTGCCTTGGTGTACAACCCACCTTAATTCCTTCTAAAACATTTCCTAGCTCCTCTCTAAGGCCTTTTCCTTGCTACACCACGTGCCCAATACACAAATATGTGTGAACATTTTCTCCCTGATGTTTTAGCAGCTGCTGCACTTTACACCATGCTTTAGTGCTGCAGTTAGAAAACTACAAGTCTCAAGGTTGTTCCAGTTTTTTCTGCTCCAAGAAATTTTAACCTTATCCTCTTGTTCAAAGTCTCTGCTGACTCCTCTGTGTGAAGCAGTGCAGGTTTTTAACTACTCAGCTAAAAGCAGAAACTATTTTCTTTTGTGAAAGCACTGGAAATCTCATTGCTCACAAATAAGCACTAAGACACTGCTATCTTTTACAATTTTATCCCAAATTATTTCTGTAACCACACAAATTTATGAAATAACCTTTGTATCTGAGATGAATTACAGAAAACAAGCAAGCTGTAAATAAATAAAATGCTACAAAGTGTTTTTTTCTTTTGTTCATTAAAATATTTCTTTGGCTCTTACTCAAGTAGTAGGTGAAAACAGCTGCAAAAGGTAAAGAAGAATCTTTGTAATTGAAACATCTGAGAGTGCAGATCACTGAATTCATAAGCTGCAATTGGTAACAAGATCTATATTTGGGAAACAGATTTGCAAAATCATCCTTGAGAAGTTTCCCAATGTTTCTCTACAAGGTTACCTAAAACACAACTCCCAAACTCCAAAGTCAGAGGCCCAGTGGTCCCTATTAGAGAAGTTTAATAAATTCCAAGTGCTGGCAGAGGATGAGGCTGTTCCAAGCCTGCCACACGCCTGGCTCAGCAGTTTGCAAGTCAGAGGTCACAAGCCCAGGAAGGGTCACCCACTTAGGAAAGAGTCAATTGTTGATGGTGGCATTAGGGACTTTCAGCGTGACAGGGGTGACGTTTGTAGATGGCAGAAAGGTCACAAGCAGAAAGGTTTGGGAAGCACTGACCCAGATAATTGCAGGGAACTGCTCCCTCCCTCAGCAATCAGGCAAAAGTGACAAAATGTTTTCTCTGGGCTGGGAGGAAAATGGGTGAAAACTTCCAAGTTTAGCAGAAACCTTCCAGTCTAAATGATTTTATGGCAAACACAAGTCAGTCACAGGAGTGGCACATGCTGAGAAAAGAGCACTGGACTCCAGCTCTTCACCCTCTCTGTGGAGAGCCAGCCCAGGCCATGCTGGGGGGAAGAGGAAAGGCCACCACTTTTTCCTTACTTGTTTCATTTTTTATTCTTTTTTTCACCTTCCACTCGATTAAAGGTAACCATTTTCAGTGCAGAGTCACACCTGCCCAGTGGCACCTCTGTCCTACAGAGCAGAGCTCAACAAGAGTGCAAGCAGCAGATGAGGACAGACAGACAGACAGGCAGACATGCTCCCAACAGCTACTGAGGGAGGAGCTGCACTCCCAGCTCCATGGGAAACCAGAGGAAGGCGCCCTGCCCATGGCAGGAGGGGATTCTGGATGATCTTTAAGGTCCCCTCACCCCAAACCATTCTGGGACTCTGTGTTCAGCTGCCAGATCAAATCTCCCTGGTTTGAGGGACCTCTCCTCCTCCAGACCAACCCTGACCACGCTCCTGGTGTCCCTCCAGGGAAGATTCTGGAAGGGCTGCAGTTCCCTTTGGGCCACATGAAGGAACTTCAAGGGAACATTAAAGCCTTCCTGCACTGAATGTCCCTCCTGGATGGGCACTGACCAACAGTGTCATGGTAACACCTCCAGCTCTGTCTGAGGGTTGTCTCCAGGAAGGAGAAGACTTTGCTCTTTCAAAGATTTCTCTGTGTGAAAGGTTTTAAAATAAAGGTCCAAAGGCTTCTGTAATCACTGACTAATCCAGGTCTCTCCTGCCTAGAGGATTTTAGTGGGAAACCTGCACCAGGAGCAGCTGGTTTATGCATAATGTTACAAAATTCTATCAAATTTTGTTAAAAGCCCCAATTTTCTGTACATATGCTGAAACAACCTAAGAAGTTGGCACACATCATCACAGAAAAAAGCAGAGCAAAAACCTCCACACCCTTTAAAACTCAACATAATCTTCTCTTTCACCTTGTTCTAGGAGTAATTCTCTTGTAACATACCATTAAGGAATATATGTATAAATACAAGTGTATACAAATACACAAAAAGATAAAATCAAAGCTGCATGGGAGTCAAAATAACACCATAATAAGTTTCCATAAGCCTTTCCTGGCATAACACCAGCACTGTAACATTTTTTCCTCTGCTTTTCTTTTTATAAATAGACAGAACCTTTGAACAGAAGGACAAAGGAAACACATCCAAACACACTGACATTAGTCACCAATACACTCTTTAAACGGATATTTAGGCAAAACAGACCAGAATGATACTTCTCCACCCAAAAAAATAATCCATCTAAGTATTAAACATTATACATTTTTAATTAAGCACTTCAGCTCCTAATTCAGCCAGGCTCCTGACCACCACTGATGAAGCACAAGTGAATTAAAGAAGTTTCCTAATCAAAGCAGCAGCTGCAGCATCTCCTACCCTTGGCCAATAGCACATCCCAAGAGATTTCTGTTTGGACCATTTTCAAAGATATTTATTACACTGCAAGTAGGAGTAGAAAGAGTGTAAATGAGCTCTTGTGTAGCAGTCGATTGCATGGCCACGCTTCAATCAGATGTGTGCACCTATTTCCACAAAATGGCTCCTCAAAGCCATTCCACATCACCAAGGTATCCCTCATTTCAATGAAAACAGCATTAAAAAAAGGCAGAGAAAAGTTATGAGCTAAATAGTTTACATTTGCACTATGGGAAATTTCATTTTTTAAAAAATCCTTCCCCCTTAATGCCAAAGTCTAAACCAATTTGCAGATATCTGAAAATGAAATTGATCGCTTGTGATCATCAATTCCATCAGAAGATGGAAATAAAAGGCTTTAATAAGCTGTGACTTAAGAATAAAGATCAATATAAGTCAAAATCAGTCTTATCAAAAATAAGCACCACAGCAAAAAGTCATATTTAATTATTTATTTCAAAGTTTTGCACTGCAAACACAAACAGGAAAAGAATCTCTGGAGCAGAAAAAATGAGGTGACTCAGTGGCACTGGATTGCTGCAACACCTGTTAGAATAAATGCCAAAGCACAAGATACAGTAGCATCAATTCCATTCCTATCTCTCCCAAACAACTGGAGTTTTAGAACACTCCTAATACCAACAAAAAAATTCTCCAGAGCTGAAGTGTTTGTCAAGTGAAGCTGTGTGTCAAGTTTCAGGCTGGAACACACTTCTGGCCTGGCTGGCAAGATCTTAAAATAAGGTCTTGTTTGTTTTCTAAAGGATATCCTCCTTTCTTGTGATATAACATGAAAAATGCTCTGGGAGCACGTTGTTTTTCTAGCACAGTTTTTAAACTCAATTCTTCTTCTAGAACTATGCCATGGAATCAAAATATTTTCTTGCATCCAAGCTGCACTGAATGCCAGAGCAACTCTGATCACAAGGGAGAATCATTCCACGTTTATACACACAGAAATAAGTCAGCCACCTTAAAAATCTCCCTTTTCCTGTTCATGTGATATTTGCCAACATCCATTTCAGGGGAGCAGCTGATTTCTCCATGCCATTCCCCGGTGTCCCAACACACAGGACAGAAAACACACATTCTGCAGAAAATATCTTTCCTTAGATAAGACTGGGGGAAGTTTCCCCAGAGCCCAGTGAACAATAACGTTGTGGGGTCTTCTCAGCAACGGCCCAGACAGCAGCTAAAACCTCACTAAAAATGGTTTTTCGGCCTAAAATGCCTGGGACCAAACAGAGGCCGGAGATAAAGCTCCGGCTGGAGCGTCCCCTGTGCGTTCCCACTGCTCAGCTCCGGTGACAAAGCCCCTGTGTCATTGCGAGCCACACTGCCGGGGAGGAGGGTGGCGTGAAACAGGAGAACGGAGGCACACAGGGGGAAAAAAAAAAAAAATGCAGTCTACCAAATAGATGCAACCTATAATCCGTGACATTCAGTCCTTCAGCGGCTCCTCCTAAGATAAAACAGCTGCACCGCCTGCCTGCAGCCAACAAACACCAGGGGCAGTTCTGGGAAGGTAAAAAGCTGGGATGAAAATCTGGGCTGCCCTCCCGGATCCTTAATAACCGATCACTGTCAACAGCTGAATAAAACACCCGGGCAGCCCTGAGCGTGTTGCTGTAAGGCTGATCAATTACAAACCATCTAAAAGTAACAGCAAGAAAACACAAAACCTTCAATAAAAATAAACGGGCCAAAGGCCACGCTGAAATCCGTGAGTGCGGCTCCGATTTCCAAATCTTACGGATTCAAAACAAGGAGGACGCACCGATACTTCACCCTCCATTTACATCAGCACCTCACCATCCTCCTGCCCAGCTCCACTTTCATTATTATCTGAAATAAATCAGATTGACTCAAGACAGGCAGAAGGCGCTCGACACCGGCTGGCTCCGGGCTCCAGATCCCTCACCCGGCATCCGCACGCAGCATCCTCCATGCCGGCCCCCCATCCTCCCCTAGTCATCCTCCCTGCACCCCCATCTCCCATCCCCCGTCCTCCTCGCCTCAGGCCTCCGCTGCCACCGTGCCCCTCTGCCGAGGGCATCCTCCCCTCAGCCCCGGCCCTGCCCCGTCCCTCCCCTCAGCTCGGGGGGCCGCCTCACCTCCAGCTCGGTGTCGCCGGGCTCGGCCACCCCAATGATCTCGCTGGGCAGCTCGGCCAGGTCGGTGACCCGGATCAGCCCGTCGTGCAGGAAGATGGTCTCCTCCTTCACCGACAGCCACTGCGCCGAGTCGGTGGCCGCGGCCGCCGAAGCGGCCGCCGGGGACCCCATGGCGCGGAGGGCGGGGGGGCTCCGCAGGGCTGAGGCGAGGCGGGTCCCGCTACCCGCCCATGGCGGGGGCAGGGCGGGGGCAGGCGCGTCCCCAGCGGCCTGAGCGCCGGACAGCCGGGGCGCGGCGGGCAGCAGCGAGGAGCGGCGCGTTGCCACCGCGGCGGCGGCGCTCCGGGGAGCTCCGGGAGCCGCCGTGCCCGCCCGCAGCCCCGCGTCCCGCGCCCGCCTCACACACACCGCTGACAGCGCGACGCCATGTTGGGGGCTGAGGCGCGCCCGGCATGCACCGCGCGAGGAACAATACACCCGGCCCCCTCCCAGCCCGCGGGGCCCCGCCCCGAGCGCCGGGACACGCCCCCAGCGCCGGAGCTCCGCCCCCCCGGGCTGCTCCCGCCGCTCCGCCCGCACCGGCGGCGATGCCGGCAGCGCCTCACCCGCCCCGCGTGTGCTCCGCTCAGTGCTCCACCCGCACCGGGCACGGTGCATCGTCCGCACTGAGCACAGCGCCTCGCCCGCACCGCGGGGAGGGTAGCAACAGCACCGGGAAGAGCGGGTCAGCTGCACCGGGCGCGGCGCCGCACCCGCACCGGGAGCGCTCCCCTCAGAGCTTCACCCCGCTCATATCGCCCCTCAGCGCCTCACCCGCGCCAGGGAGAGCCGATCGTCCGCACAGCGGGGAGCACTTAAACCGCACCCGGTGCGCTCCCCTCAGCGCCTCACCCGGGGAGCGGCTCACCCGCGCCGGGTGTTCTCCCCTCAGCACCTCCCTTCGTCCCTCAGGGACTGCTCCCCTCAGCCCCTCAGGGACTGCTCCCCTCAGCCCCTCAGGGACTGCTCCCCTCAGCACCTCCCTTCGTCCCTCAGGGACTGCTCCCCTCAGCCCCTCAGGGACTGCTCCCCTCAGCACCTCCCTTCGTCCCTCAGGGACTGCTCCCCTCAGCCCCTCGCTCGAACCTCAGGGATTGCTTCCCTCAGCGCCTCGCTCGTCCCTCAGCGAGGGACGCTCCCCTCAGGGCCTCGCCTCACTGCCCTGGCACTGCCCCGGGGTCTCACCCTCATGCAATGGCCGCTCCCTCAGCCCTTCTCCCTCCACCGAGAGCTGCTCCCTCAGTGCTGTTCTCCTCAGTTTCCCTCTCAACCCTCTTGGATTCACTTACTGGGCCCCTCTGAAACTCCCCATTTCCCTCTAGGGCTGGTCCCTCTTGGTTCTCCCTCATGGTTGTTTTTCCTCTCCCGCAGCCCTGCTCACCCCTATTTTGTCTGTGCCCTCACAGAATGATTTCCCTTTTTCCTTTCCCCTTGCCCCCCTGTCACCATGTCACAGGAATCCTGTCACCGCTCAAGGAGCTTTTCCCAAAGAACTCGTGAGCAAGCAGGTACGTCCCATCAAATCTGTACCTCTGGATTTATGGATTCCAGAGGGTGTAAAGCAGAAGGGTTGCAACACCTCAGTATGTGTGGGAAAAAAGGGGATCCAGAGGAAAATTGATCCTTCTTTCTCAGCCTAATTTCACCCTCAGTTCCCTCAGACCTCGCCCTGAGCCCGTTCAGAGGCACAAAGTGTCAGAGGCAGCTGTACCTGGATGTTCAGCAAAGGACGTGCTGTGAGACAAATCATGTTAATGAGAGAGACGTGGTGATAAATGTTAAATAGTTTTAGTGGATAATTGCTGTGGGGATTCCCATTGCAAGTGTCTGCTTTTCATGGAACAGTGACTGTGCACAACTGAGCAGAGATAGAGCTCTATGCATTTATTTACCTGTTTGATCAGATTAAATTATTTAACATATTAGTGCATTACAACAAATGTGCTGTGCTATTGCAGGAAAAGCTTATTCAGAGCTGGAGTAGAACAAGATCTACCACCAGTGCTTTATATCCTATTAAATCTGATTGGGAAGAAGCATATTTTCCATGTAATGCATGAGCACTCAACATAGGACCCATGCAAAGCCCTTTTGTAGCACTGATTCAGCAGTGTGAGCTCTCACACCATTGTGTAGCTTGTTTTTGAGGCCAGTTCAGTTGACACAGGGTTCAGGTAAGTTCAAACAAGCAGTAATTCAGAGATCTGTGTGATAGCTCTGTGCACTGTTTGCTAGGACATCCCTGCTATTCATGTGAGTAGAAGAGTCTCCAGGCTTGGTTTATTCTGGAAATAGATATTATTTGCCTCTGTGCAGCAGTAATTTTTGATCAGGGAGAGTGTGCAGAGCTGCTATCAAAAGTTTTTATGAGGGAAAAGCTTCATGGGCATCTGTTATTTTTGATCAAGACGTGACAGAGAGAACAAGGGCTGCAGATGGACCCTGATCCTCCCGTGGGAGCCCTGGGAGGAGTCAGAAGAGAGGGAATGCTGAGATTGGAAGATTTTATGGCAGGTGGGACGTGGCAGCTGAGCTCTGGCAGAGGAGATAAGCCAGGCTCCCAGAGGTTCCTTGGAGCAAGGGAAAAACTCCTGGGGTTGGATTAGTCACAGGATTTCATGGGGAGACAGCCACGGGTGTTTTTGTTCTTGTCTTGTTCCCAGAGTGGGAGTTTGGCATTGTTTTCATTCATCCACACGTGAAAGGAACGGAGGGAGAGAAACACAAAGTGTGTGTGCATTTTACTGGGGGTAACATTCCACCAAAAACTCATTCCAGCTTTAGATCTTGTGGAGCTATCGTGGTGCTACTGAGTACCTTCCACCAAATCAACACAAACAGCAGAGCTGGGAGCCAGGTGGGATGTTCCCTTCATGAGCAAGGTGAAGCCATCAGCAGAAGGGGTTTGCAGTGTTTGCAGAGGTTTGGATGTACCTGTTCTCCAAAGGGATGTTTCACAGGCTGGGTAACCCAGGTGAGAATGCTTTGTCTGCAGCTCTTTCCAGGCCTCCTGGGCTGCTTTATCCCATGGAGAATCCGTGTTTGACGTGGCTGTGGATTCAACCCTCTGCCTTGGGATGCAAGCCAAGGCCTTTGACAGGATTGAGGAGCTGACTCAGAGCCAGGAGAGGCTCTGGAAGCTTCCACAGCAGGTGAGGCTCTGAAGGAGGTGTGTGGCCACGTTATTCCCTGGCAGGGGCTGTGCTTTGTCCTTTGCCTGGGGGCTGGTGGCAGTTTCTCCCAGGAAGGATCCTGATCCATGTGGGATCAATGGGAGGTAACCTGAGCTGCCTCCAGTGAGAACAGCCCCCTTGGCTCTGACCTGCACATTCTGTTCAGCTTCCCAGGATATTCACCATTTTACAGTTATCGATTTGCTTATTTGGAGTTCTTCTGAATTCTATTGACTTGACAATCCCAAGTTAAAAAGCAGTTATTGAATGAAAACAATGGAATAAAACTGAGAAATGTACCCTGTCCTGCCTCACTGCAGGTAAATAACATAATTACTGCTAAATGTCATTTCCTAAATTATTTGAAGTGCCTGCCATTCAGGAATTGAGAGTGTGTTGTACAATCTCTACACTTACATGGAATGCTGATGTGCCTTCCTGCATGGGGTTTTCAGCACTAGGGCTGTGCTGGATGCAGCAAACCCCATGCAGTTTGCCTGGAATCTGCTACAGAAGATGTTGTGTAATGGAATGAAAAAAAATCTCATATTTGTGTTCTGCCTGTCACCAGCAAATGTCAGCTTCAATGTGCAGTCAGAGGGCTACAGCAGCAACTACAAAGAAGTCTTGGACTACTTTATGGGATGACTTAAAAAATAGACCAGAATAACTTTGTGACACAGAGCATCAGGCTGAAGGAATAAAACCCTCGACTTGTAAATAGGCTCCTACAGAAAACCACTCTTTTGCTTCCATTATTTTGCTTTTTTTCCGTTATTTTGGAGCAGATGTTGAGTGTTCTTTGAGCTTTGCCTCTGGTGGCAGGATTTTGGGATCAGCTCCTTCCTGTGCAGGTCTCCTGTGTCCTTGTGCTTCTCTGGACATCACAGATACTGAGATTTAGCAGAAGATGCTCATAGGCTGTGGGCAATAAAATTCACTCCTGTGAGCTGCAAATGGAAATTCCCTATTCCTGCTTGGAATTTGCCTGTTATGTAATGGGATTTGAGGCAGCATTGTCTCAGCCTTCAGTTTAATTTTATATTAACAGCTATTATGTGTGGGGAGAACTCTTTTCATCCCAAGGCTTTGCTGTGTATCTTTATGTTCATTTAAAAATGACACTTTCAGTGACCATTGTGGCACTAAGAAATGTGTGAAAAAGAAAAAACAAGTTGCTATTTTTATGTGGTCTGCACTAACCAGATTTGCAGACCCTGATTCCTGGCTCCTCTGCTTGGAACTTGTTATTTAGGGAGCCCAAATGCCATCATTAATAAAGCCACTACCCAAGGAATACTGGCATTTCTTGGCACATTATCTGGGATTAAAAAATACAGTTTCTCCAAGTAAAACATAGAAAGGACTGAAGTGGAAACTAAATCAGTGTTTTACAGAAGAGAAGGAAGAAACTAGACAGTGAAATAAAATAATTCCAAACTTCAGAAATGTATTTTAATTGCAAATGGAAATATTCACATTTTTCTCATTTAGAAGAGCAATAATTGCTGGAGATTGCAAGGTGGGCTTGAGGGAGGAAGAACAAATGGATATTTTTGTTAAAATGAATAAGGGTTATAGGAAACAAGAGTATGAATCACTACCTTGCAAAGGTGGCCTTACTTAAATTGGACAGGAAACAAATGTAAATTATGGAATCAGAGAATCTGGGAATCCTGGAATGGTTTGGGTTAGAAGGGACCTCAAAGCCTGTCCCATTCCACCCCTGCCATGGGCAGGGACACCTCCCACCATCCCAGGTGGCTCCAAGCCCTGTCCGACCTGGCCTGGGACACTTCAGGGATGGGGCAGCCACAGCTGCTCTGCTCAGTCTCTTCCACTGCTGAATTCTCTTTACCTTTGGGGAGTTTCCTAATCCATGACTATTGCAATTTAACCCTTTCCATTTCCTTTTCCAGCTGTTGCAGACACAGAGAACAGTTTCTTTCCTCCCTGTCCCCTTGTCTTCCCCCATGAGGGCTGTGAGCAGAGTTCCTCCCCACCATCCCTGCACTAAATCATCCCTGTCCTTTCAAACTTGCTAAGTTGGAAGCCTGATCTTTTCTTTGGGTTCTCCTGCTCCCTTGAGGTGCTGGCATTTAACAGCACTCTCCCAAATTTCAGGTTTCATTTTCTTACTCAAGCAGCCTTTTCTGGAAGTACCTAAATGCTGCCCATCAGTGAGAAAGAGTGGCTGGGAGCTGAGCAGATCCCTGAGTGGTTGTCCTGAATTTTTGAATCTTAAATGTCTCAGAAGACTCATTATTACTATCCAAAAATAGGTAGGTTTAAATACAGCAATTCTGTGCTGGTTTAAAATTCAACCTTTCTGAAAACCGGTGCAGTAACACGAGGGATAAATAAATGGAAAAAGAAGAATCTGGTAAAATATTCTGCTTAATATTGTAAACATATCAACGTGACAAGGTGGCATCTCTGGCTTCATATTTACCCTGTGTTTCACTTAAAGTTTTATTTAAAACCTTTGGAAAGAGAAAGTGTCATAAGCTGGTTTTCTCTTAGCCTACCAAGAAATATTTGAGTGTCTACATTTGTATTTCAAGAATTTTCTCTGATTTCCCAAGTGAGTTGGTTGAAATGCTAATCCTGCAATCCCTGTGTTTGAGGGATTCCCTCAAGCAGGGATTGGTTCAAACACAGGGGAAATTCCTGTTGCTTCACCCTGAACCAGAGCTGTAATGGCCAAATCCCAGAACTGATATCCCTGGAAAAGTTCTCTGTCCCCACCCACACAGCTCCATGCACACATTGGTCAAAGCTGAGATCTGAGCAGAGCTTCTCACAATATTAACAACCCCCAATCCTAATCAGAATAAAAAACTGAAATGTTGACATTTGCAATGTAACATTCTAGGGCAAAAGTACATTTTGGGAGAATTTCCTTTTCCAGGGCCAGGTTGGAGAGGGCTTGGAGCAACCTGGGATAGTGGAGAGTCTGAACCAACAGGACACCACAGCAAAGAGGGAAAACAGGATTTGAAATGAGGATTTTAAAAGGGGTGGTGCTTGAACTTTCATCATCCTTGTCTTTTACTGCAATTCCTAAATCAGATCCAAGAATGTGAATTCCTAATTAGAAGGTTTGCACTGGCATTGCAGCACTATCAACCCTTTTTCCTGGCAAAGGAAGGCAGGGCAGTGAATTCCTGGCCTGAGCAAATGTTAGTCTGTGCTGATTTTCTCTTCAGTGGTGACAGGCATTCAAAACAAAGCTAAAACTGAAAGCCACTAATTGAGAGCTGAAGGCAAGCTGTGCAAAGTGGAATAAGTGCAATGGTTTTCCTCTGGGAAGAACAATTTTGCTCTCTGTGTGGTGCTGTCTTGCAGCTCTAAGTGCCCCCATCTCCAAAGGTGCTCTTCCCATGGAGCCTTCCTCCCTTTCCTTTCTTTCTTGCAGCATTTTTCTTGTTCTTTCCAATCTCTTTCCTCTTTTTCCAGCCAAGAATCTGCTTTTAAAAGAGGAGTAATAACTATTATACAATAAAGTCCCAGGGAGTGAACATGTTGACAGGATAGAAATATGAGGGAAACAAACAGAAGAGGCTGGAGATGTGTGCTGTGGTTTGGGATGCTGCTGGTTTATGTGAGAGGTGCAGTCCTCTTGTGCTCTCTATCACTCACCTATTTTTCCCTGTTTTCCTCCCAGCCAGATGGCACAAACCAGGAAAGGCCAAATAATTCATCATTCCACATTTAGGCTGGACTGGCCCCAGGGTGAAGCCAGAGTGGTTGAGAATCTTTTCAACTTCAGGAGTTTCTTTCTTTGTGGTGTGGTAGAGGTGAGTTTATGGTGCTGCAGTGCAATGTCCTGTGCTTATAAAATCCTGGTCCTGACAGGGAATAGGAACTGTTTTATAAACCTCCACTTTATGCTTAACAACAGCACAGTGTTTCTTTAAAAATAACATCACAAGGAGCCTACAGAGAACCAGCAAGAACTAAACTTCAACCAAAATAACCTCACAATCAATCAATCAATCAATCAATCAATCAACAGGAGAACCAGAGCAGTGCTGTCAGTCACCCAAAGCCAGCAGCATCACCCTTTCATGACATTATCATTTGGCAGCCAGGTGACATCAGCCCAGCCCTCCCTGCAGCACAGGGGACACATTTTGTGTGCTGGGCTCCATTCTGTTATCATGTGGCTCCTGATTGGGCCTGACAAACACATCAAAAAGCCATTTTTTAGGCTTGATTACCCAGTCTGCCCAGGCTTGGGGTGGTGGCAATTGAATGACATGAAAAGTTGAAGCTCAGGGTGACAGGATGGGAAGAGTGATAGAAATTCTAATGAGAATTATAAATCCCCAGGAGCAGCTGCACTGCCTGGCTCACACTGGGACACCCTTCTCAGGCACTTGTGAAATCAGCAGTTATTTCAAGGGAGCCCAAACCACACAATTTGTGCTGTTATTTGGATTATTTTAATTCTATTTTTTATTCAAGCTGTCAGGCAGTTTGGGGATTAATGGGTTGTCTGTGTTAGAAGGCAGTTACAGAATGATGTGAGACATTGCCTTGATGAAGTTCTGTTTAATTACAAAGCAGGCAAGTCTTTCCTGGAGTGCTGGATTAAATAAACCACACATTTTTATGCTCAGTGCTTTGACCAAAGCCAGGATTCGAACAAAACCAACCCAACCCTCTCGAAATTTCTCTTGCATCAGCAGCCTCTAAAGGCAGTTTTCCTTTTTCTCCCCCTGTGCCCCTGCTCTGGGCATATTTGGCTTTTTTCTCTTCCACAAAGCTCCAGGTTTCCCATGGCCTTTTTGCACCTTGCCAGGCCCCAGGGAAGCCATGTGGGTGATGTGCAGTGCACAGGAGCTCTGCCATGTGCCTCTCCTTTGAGCAGGGGTTTGAGCTGTGCTTTCAGTCCCTCATTCCACAGGGACATTTGTTCACGTTTTTTGTGTTTTCTTGAAGGAAGAATTCTGGTTCCCCACCAATTTCTATGAAATTCCACAAAAGAGATTTTCCTTTCAGCTCAGCAGGACACTCTCAGCAGAAATTTAAATGGTACCATCATTTTGAGGGTGCATCACTCTCTTTAGGGCCTTATTCTGAAAAATGCCTTTCCTCCCTTGTGAACCAAGGGCTGCTTTTGTACATTTTATCTTGGGTTTTATTTCCTCTTGTCCAAATGGCCATTTTGAACAATAGGATCCCATGTACAGCACATGGTGATACTTGAAAGCCTTAATTTTAAAACCAATTACATCCTAAGGCATCTGTCAGGCCAGTGGAGAACTCTGCATCCACTAGGACTGACAAAACAGATGAAGATGAAATTGCTTCTGGTTTAAACTTTATTTTCTCCATGAGATTTAAGGGCATTCCTTGGGGTGGCTCTCTGCATCCCACTGGCTTGTTCCAATGGATTGAAGAAATCATTTCACCTTTGTGTGGTTTCTTGTTGTTCTCATGGCAGTTTTTGACCTGGATGTCACGAGGCCAAAGTGCTCAGCAGATGTAAAATATGAGAAGCTCGGTATGATCATCATTAAAGCCAATCTGCAGGCAAAGCACCAGGAACTGCTCATTGGGCAACTGCAGAAACACCCAATGGCTCCAGAGTTTCTGAATCTTTGAGCTCTGCTGCCCTGTACAAATAAAACAGCCTAAATTCTGCAAAAAATGACAGTAAAACTGATAAATAGGACTATGAGAACATTTCTTCTTTGTGCCACCTGTGCCAGTGTTCAACACAGCACAACTTTTGTACTTTTTAGTCTGAAATGTTGATATGATCTCATAGAAGATCAGATTAATGGATCAGGTTCCCTCTCAGTGTCAGCCAAGCAGACACTGCTTATTCTTTTATGTACTTCAGAAAATGGACATAAATTTTCCATTTTCTGAAGTTGAAAACACTTCTTGAGACCAGACACGAGGAAGTATTTCTGCTTTCTGCAGTATGTGAGCACAGACCTCTCTGAAAATAAGTGACTTGCTCAGGATCACACAGAAAATCAATATTTCTGAGGAAAAACCACTGAATTTCTTTCATCTCAAGTCCTATTTTGACTACTGTGCTTCCTCTCTCCTCATCACTATTACAACTAATAAGTGTTTATGTCTGATGGAGTGTGAACCATGCTTAGGTCAGAGAAGCTGCTGGCTCTGTGTGCAATCCATCATGCAAAGTCATTTCCCCTGAGATAAACACTGAAATAATGGGGAAAAATAGATAGTGAGCAAAACCAGCCAGCCAGCTGACAAAAATGGGGTTTTTGACTGATAGCTGGGAGAGGGTTAAGACTGCTCTGATCTAAACACCCCAAACAACAAACAAACAATTAAAAAGTAATAATAAGATAAATGTTCTGGTTGCTGCATGGCACCCATGTCAAATTCCACATGCAACCATCCCAGACCCACCCTCTGCAGTGACTCAGGCACTGCCTGACTTTGCTCAGCCAGTGGCTTCCAGAACAAAACATAACAAGGACTATTATGAACAACATCCTTATAAAAACAAGGATTTAATTAATGTAATTGCTTAAGCAATGAGTTGTCAAGTGCTCAGTGCAGACTGCAATGCAGGAGAACTGGAGAAATCCAATTAACAGGTGAGTAGTGGCTGGGAACCTCAGTTCCTCTTCCCAAACCAGGACAGGAGCTCTTTATGGTGTATCCATAGGATTGGCATTTATTTGATTATTTGAGTTTGTGGGGACATCCATTGTGAATTTCTTGGCAACTGTTCTGAACTCTGAGGATAGGGAGGGCAGGGATCAGGTGGAAATAGGCTGGGAGAAAAAGGTTCAGCTTCTCCTTCATGACAAGGCACATCCTACAGCACAGGTGAACTGAGCAGCCAGTCCCTGGACATCTGCGAATTTGGCAAATTTTCCTCACCACTCGGCCCAAAAGGTGTGGGTGTCCCATAAAAGCACCTTCACACTCCAGCTTGAGCATCCTCTCTTAATTCAGGTTAAACCCAAGAGTGTCACAGCTGAAATGCCACAGGTAAGTGTTCTCTGCGAGCCTGGCACTGGAAAGGGCTTTGTCTTTGTCTTGCAGATCTGCCTCAGTTTCTCCTGAGGATCCTGGTCCCAGTAGGATTCTCATTCCAGAGGCAAAGCCCTCTGTGGCAGCTGGACAGAGCCTCACTGGGCTGGAGCTGCAGCCACCAGGTCACTGCACAGCTGACAGGTAAAAATAGGTGCCTGGAGATAACAAGGCATCACATCTTATTATCAATTCCCTGGGAAAGCCAACATCCCTCTCTCTTTCCTCTCCAAAGGATGCTTTATTATAATTACATATCACTTTATTAGGCAGCTGAAGCAAAGAGCACATTTGATGCTAATGAAGTGCTGCTGTGGTTGAGGCTGTCACTATTTTTGGAGCTGCACATCTCCAGCACTTTTCATTGGGTGATGGAGGCTTTGGATGTCTCTGGCTCCTTCTGTGGGGGCTGCCCAGGAAAAAGCAGTGACTCAGCGAGCCCAGCTGCAGAACTGTTCACATGGAATGGGAAATGCTGGGGCCAGCCAGAACGCACACAAAGGCTCTTTATGTGCTGCAAGTTGTGCTCAGGTAAGGGCCAGCATTATCTGGATTAAAAAAATCCCCCTGTGCTGGTCACCTGCACAGGCCTCGTTTTTCCTGTTTTCCATCCCTCACCCTGCAGCTTTTCAAAGAAGGCAGATTGCACAGAACTCAGGGAAAATATTTGGGAGGTTGGAGACAGACACATCACAGCTGATCACTGGCTGCCTCTCCTTTTGGAAAATAAGGGGTTTGCCATCTCCATTTCCTGCAGCAAAGCCTGAGGAGCTGCTTGGCCTGGGGAAGGCAGGATTTGGTGTTCCAATTTCTCTGCTCCCACGTCCCTTGGTGTGACACTGGCATCCAGCTGGGGCAGTGACTCAGCTCAGCCACTGACAGGAGCAGATTCCTCCCTCCCTTCCTCCCCACCTTGCAGGGTGTGTTGCTGTCACCAGCTCATGACACAGGTGACAGGAACAGGGCAATGGCAGCACTGCTCCAGACCAGCATCTGCTGATAACCAACTCCCATTTCCAAATCGCTTCCTGACAGCACAGTGGCAGACAAAGCCTCCCCTCCCAGCCAACAACGTTAATGGTTCCAGGTGTCTCCTGATCCACAAAGCAGGAATGTGTCAGAGCAACCAGGAATTCCAAGAACACCATTGGATCTCCACACCCAACTGGGTTTTTGGGGCTGTTTTGTTACTGCAACTTCCCCACTCCCCCAGGGAAGGGAATGACTGGAGCATTATTGTCCTGCAGTTTTCCCTCAAGAGCACAAGGGTGTGACTGAATTTACAATAACATGCTCACACAAACTCTTTCGATTCTCCTTGGAGAATGGATGGGGATTTCCCCATTTTGTTGTTCTCACACACAATTTTGAATTTAAGTGAACTTTCTAAGCATATTTGGTTAAGGTTTTTCTTAGGCCTACCTTAGGAGTAGCAGGGAGATGTGTACAACCCTTCTGTATCATTTTAGAGCTGGTTGATATCATTCCCAGAATTGCAGGAGAAACTCCCTTTAACGTAAAAACTTTGACTAATCCCATTATCCAGCAAAGCACACACAAGAGAGATGTAATCAACAACAGACCAAATTCCAGTGTCAGGGAAAATAAAGAACACAGGGCAGAACACAGCACAGAGCAAGAGACTCCTCCCAGCCAGGGCCAGAACTGTGCACAGGGCACAGCCAGCTCACTGCCTCCCTCTGCTGAGCCTCGCCTGTACTGCAGAGAATTCCAGGCTGCTCTGGCTTGGAAGGGACCTTACAGCTCATCCTGCCCCAACCTCTGCCACTTCCACCATCCCAGGGTGCTCCAAACCTGGCCTTGGACACTTCCAGGGATCCAGGGGCAGCCACAGGGATCCTTTGGGTACCCTGTGCCAGGGCCTCAGCACCCTCAGAGGTAACAATTCCTTCCCAGTATCCCATCTAACCCTGTCTCTGCTGGAGGGAAGCCATTCCCTGTGTCCTGTCACTCCAGGTCTTGTCCCAAGTGCCTTTCCAGCTCTCCTGGAGCCTCTTTGGACACTGCAAAAGACTTCAAGGTCTCCCTGGAGCCTTCCCTTCTGCAGGCTGACACCCCTCAGCTCTCCCAGCCTGGTAATGACCAAGAGGACGATGGTGGGAGTGCCCAGGGCTTTCACTTTGGACACTTTAACACCCACCAGCACCAGGCAGAAGCCCCTGGGTGCAAACCAGGTACTCCACAGGTGTCCAAGTTCTCCCACTGCCTCTGGAACACTCCAAGCCCAACTCCTCTTTCCCCCTGAGCATGGCTTCCACCTGAGGGAGGGCTGGATTGCTCTCTTCCCCATCATGTTCTCATGGAGCCTGGATGAATTTGTTGAAATCTTTATTTCTTGTCAAGTCTAACCCTGTTGGCTACCTCAGCTCAGAATTACTGGGCAGACAGATGGTGCAGTTACATAAACCTGGATTCCTGCAGAATCTGGCTAAGGAAGAGCTCCAGAGTGCCAGACTTGGTGAACTGTACATCCCTGCTTTGGGTAAGAGCATTGATTTCTGCTGGGTTCAACACAGCACTAACCTTCTCCACTCTCACTTTCAGACACTTCTATTCTGCAAAACTGTGGAGTATTCCCAGCATTTCCACTTCAAAATCAAAGCATAGCTCCTGAAATACCTGTAAGGAGCTATTTATTAGCTGAAGTTCAGCACAGACATATTTTGTCTCTGATTTTACCCTGCACTGTCCAGCCTTAGCTGCTATTCCCAAAGCAAAATCTCTTCAGGATCCCTTCCCAGCTCGTTCAGAGTTAAGACAACTGACTTCCTATTTATGTTAAATAGTTAAAGAAATCCAACAACCACCACAAAACTACAACAGCCAAAACTCCTACACCCCAAACTTCTCCAAATTCTGGTCACTACCTACAACCCCTCAGAATTTCACCCCACATCAACAAGCACTGCCAGAGCCGTGCAACACCTGCTGTTGCAGACTGCAATGAACACACCACAAATCCTTGCTTTTTTCCCTTGGAGTTTAATGTGGTGCTTGCAGAAGGCTCAGAACACCAATTTGTGAGGATAAACTCCATTTGAGAGAGAGAACGTGGAGCGCAGGTACCCCCGGAGCTGAGGCACCTTCCTGATCCGTGCCAGGATCTGGGAATCCACGGCCTTCTGGTCTGTCTTGCGCTGCTCCGTCAGCTCGTATTTCTGCAAAGCACAGAGAACAACCTTAAAACCCTGGGAGGAACTGCAGGATCCTTTAGAGAGAGGAGAAAATTCAGAGCAAACTTTGAGTTTTGGGATTTTAAAGAAATCTTTCCCCCATTTGCTCTCGATAATGGGAAGGTGGTGGAGCACTGAAGCACTCCTTGGAGCCAACAGAGTGACAGCATTTCTTGGTCAAAAAAGACATTTAACTCCTTCTCCTCTGAGAAAAATCCCCACATTTAAAAAAGGGGTTACCTCATTTTAATGGCATTACCTCACTTTATTAATGACCACTTAAAATCCACCTGTTTTTTTTTTCCTGTTAATTCCCCCTTTCCAGCCTAGCCAGGAGCATTGAGAAAGAAAGAACCACCCTGTCCCTTACTTCTTTCTCAGTGTCAAAGATCTCTCCTTCCTGGTGCTTGGGCTTCCTCAGCCTCTTCTTCTTGAAGTAGGAATCCGTGAGATGCTTGGGAATTTTCACCCCAGTGAGATCCACCTTTGTGGATGTGGCAATAACAAATTTCTGGTGGGCCCTGCGCAGAGGCACACGGTTGACAGCCAGGGGGCCTGAAGGCAGAGAAAACAAGAACAAGGTCAGCTTTTCTGCTGAAAACCACTGCCTTGAAGCTGAATTTTTGTAGTCTTTGTGATGACCAATTCCTCCAGAGTTGCCTACAGATAAAATCTCAACAGTCAAAGCCCTCTAGAAATACAAAAATCTCCTTTCTGAGCTCTTCCAGGTAGTCAGATCCTGAAGCTTAATTATCTCCCCTCCACCTTCCTGCAAAGTCACAAATGGCACAATCATTAAGGTTGGAAAAGATCCCCAAGATCATCAAGTCCAACTTTTGACAGATCACCACATTGTCAACCACAGCAGAGCACTGAGTGCCACATTCAGCTGTTCCTTGGACACCCCCAGGAGTGGTGACTCCACCACAAAATGTGATTCCCCACTGCTGTGCCAAACCACACACATGCAGATCTGTTGTGCTACTGACCCCAGAGACAAACTTGAAAGTTGAACTTGAACTTAAAAGACCCAAAGAGCCCCCAGAACAAAAATACCACGTTTAAATCAATTTTACCTGTAACAAGCAGAAGGCCAGTATCAAGCTGCTTCAGGAACACAACACGCTGTAAAGAAATGAGATGGGACATCAATCCTCAGGTCCCAGTGCTCCCATACCACAGCCAAACTGGGATTGTGCCTGTGTTACTGGTACAAGCACTGACAGTGCTCCGGGTGTGGGTCAGCTGTGCCACCTGAGGAGCTGCCACCTTGTGATCCAGGCTCCTCTCCAACCAAGTGTGACTTTCCATGAGCTTTATCTCCCAAGGCTGAGCAAAGCCAAATACTCCAGTTTTACTTTCCCCCATCCCACAGGATGGCAACAGCCATCCCAGCACCCAAATCCTTTGTGTGAGTTACAGGCAGGAATTGGATAAACACAACAAGGACTCTGTAACTTCACACAGTCAGAGCCATTCCCCCGCTGTGTTTTGCTCCTTCTGGTGAAGGTTGCCTTCTCTGACAGCATTCTTTATGGAATCATGAACATCAAAGACAGAGAATTCAAGAAAAGAAAATAAAAGGATACCAGTGGTGTTGGTGCCCATCCTGAGGATGGAGAACCAATATAACAATCCATTATACCCTGATAATTATATTAAGAATTAAACTCTAACTTTTCTTTTGCAGTAACTGCTGTAGGACGAAGCTTTTGTCTTTGTAGGAGCAGCAACAGAAACAGGCACTGGCTTTGCTCTGCAGCAAAACTGCACTGTGTCCAAGCAACTGGCTGAGCCTGTTTTACTTCAGCTCTGCTCAGAACAACCTTAATTTACAAACATTTCACCTCTGCCTCCCCTAAAGGAAAACACCCAGGCAGAAATCCCAGATTTAGACCCAGCAGGGTCAGGCAGTATCAGCTGGGAGACTGAGGGTGTCTGAAGGGCTGCCAGACCCCGGGAGCAGGAGCAGTGCCCACCTTGCCGCGGTGCCGGCCGGTGAGCAGGATCAGCACCGTGCCGGGGGTGATGGACGCCCGCAGGCGCCGCTTGTGCTCGCAGAAGGGCTTCTTGCCATGGCTCAGCAGCTTCCTGGGAACGTCCTCAGTGGGGTAGTACCTGGGCTGGGAGCACAGGACAAACATCTTGTACCACCCATGTGTCTCACAGCACAGCAACTCTTCAAGAAAGTTTTCCCTATTTCCCTTCAGTTCAGCTTTCTGAAGGATTTCTGCTGCAGATCGGCTTGGGAACACATTGAATATATTGGAATATTTTGTGTCCTGCTCTGTATCTGTGTGTGCTTCCACCTCTGCACAGCAACACACAGGACAGAGAATTCCCACCTGAATTCCCACCACCTCCCTTCCACGAACTGAGCCCCTGCATCACCCCAAGCATGAGGCTCATCACCCAGCCTAAAGCCCCTGCAGCAAACCACGAGCATCCCGGTGCTTTTCCATACCATCTTCCGGATTTTAACCACCCGGCTGCCTCCATTCTTGTCTCCCCCCACTGGCTTAGTGATGGTGGCACGGGGCATCTCCTTCTTCTTCTTCTCTATCTGTGTGCAAAGAACGAGGAAAACTCAGCACGTTTCAAACCAAAGGCACCACGATAAACCCCATTATCCCCCCAGTGCTCCCCATCCTACCTTTGTCTCTGGGGCCGTGTACTTGCGCTTGTACAGGGCTTTCCTGGCGTACATGGCAGAGCGGGAATACCTCCCGATGCCGCGGGCCAGGACGGGGTTACGGCTGGCATGGTATTTCTTCACCCTCTTCTTCTTGTCCCCTGCTGCTTTCTGGCTCGGCTTCTGCTCCGCCGGCTTCTTCTCCCGTCCCTTCTTCTTGGCCGGCTTCTTCTCACCTGGCTTCTTCTCCGGCGCCTTCTCGCCCGCCATCTGCGATCAAGGACAGGAGGGTTTAAGGCTCGTTACAAAGCACAGAAAATAAAAATAAAACAATTCAAACCATCCTTCACACCTTGCTAGTAGCTGTCAGCCACCTCCTCCGGGCGTAGCTGACTTAGCCCTGTTCCCTGTGCGCCTCTACACGACTCAAGCTGCTCCTGCACGCTGGTTACAAGAGCTCCAGCGCACATCCAAGCGCTCCTCGGTGGGAAGCCCGAGGATACGCAAACACATCCCGAGCCTGCAGCCGCCTCTGCCCCGGCTCGGGACTGTCCCGGCCCCGCTGAGCTGCGGGCCGTGCCCCAGCGGCCTCCCCCGTCCAGCCCCAGCCCAGCTCCCGGGAAGCTTCGGCGAGGCCTCCAAATCCCGCCGCGGCCTGGCCTGCTCGGGCCGGCGACACTCCCGTTCCTCCCCACCCCCGCGCCCATCCGGGCCCATCCGCCGCTCCCCGAGGCTGCCGCGCCGCGCCTGTGGCCGCGGCGGGGCCGCCGGCGAGCGGATGGCGGCGGATGGAGCACGGCGGGCCCGGCGCCGATGGCGGCAGCTCCGCCATCCTCACCTTCCGGGGAAGCAAAAGGGACTCACATCCGGGTGCGCGGGCTAAGGACAGCGCGGCGTCTGACGTCAGCGCGCCGCGCGGGGGAGTATGGGACTCGTAGTCCGAGACGGTCCGCGCTGCCCAAGGCAGCCCCGGGTCACCAGCGAGGGGGACACCGGACCCCGCGCCCGCTCCGGGGGCTGCGGGACCCCCAGCCCGGACAGCGGCCCCGCCGCGCCACCACCGCTTAACCCGCGTCCGCTCGGGGCTCGGCCGGCTCCGCGCCCTGCCCCGTGTACGGGCGAGGCTCCGGTGCCACCGCGCTCCGGTGCCGGGGGTCCCGCAGCCCCCCGGGCGGAGCGGCGGCGCGGGGCGGGGCGCGGCGCGGGGCGATGACGGCGCGGGCGGTGACGCGGGGCGGGCCGCGCCGCGCTCGCGGGCCCGAGGCCGCCGTTGTTCGCGCTCCCCGCAGCGCCCGAAGGCCGCGGCCCCGCCGGGACCCCCATGTGAGCGGCGGGCGGCGCGGGGGGGCCGGCGCACCGCGACCCGCCGGGGCCACGGGGGAAGATGACATCGCGGAGGTGAGGCAGGAGCGGCGGCCGCGCCGGCGGGGAGGGCGGCGAGCAGGGGCCGCGGCTTCTGGGGGTGCGGGGACGGGGCTGCTCCCTGCGGGCGGGCAGGAGCCCCGGGAGCCGCCCCGGCAGCGCCCACCGCGCCCGTTCCCGCGGGGGTGTCCCGGCTCCCGGAGCTCCCTCCCGTCGGTTCCCGGGGGATGTTCCCCTCCCGCAGCCCCCACCCCGCTCGTTCCCAGGGGATGTCCCCGCTCCCGGGTCCCGCTCCCCGCCCGTTCCCGGGGGAGCCTCCCGGTGGCTTCGAGTCTCTCCGAGCCCCGCCGGCGGCCGGAGCTGCCCCAGTGCCCCCGGTTTGGGGGGGATTCACGTGAATGTCCCCAGTGAGCGCTGGAGCCGAGGGGTGGATTGTTGGTGAGTGGGACCTGCTCAGCACCGGGGCCCAGGGTTCGTGTTCCATCGAGGGCCAGCAGCGCTGATTTACCGGCCCTATAACACGGCCCGGCTGCAAAACCCGTGTTCCTGAGCTCCCCACACCTGAGTTCTTAATCACTTATCAGCGTTCACTCTTAATTTCAAACCCTTGTGGCACTGCTAAAGCACGAGGACAAACAGCCAAAACCATTTCTTTGTTGTAGCTTCTCACTGTCTTAATGGATTTTGATATTTGGTACCCGGTGTCCTTTTGGGCTCAGAGGTTTGGGTAAATGTTGGGATTTAGGGGAATTATTGTCATAGAAAATGCCATAAATGTATTTATCCTTTTTAACCGACCTATTCTGAGATTCCCAGAATGGTTTGGGTTGGAAGGGACCATAAATCTCATCCCATTCCATCCCCTGCCATGGGACACCTTCCACAATCCCAGATTGCTCCAAGCTCCAGCCTGACCTTGGACACTTCCAGGGATGGGGCAGCCACAATTTCAATTGATTCACCTCTATAAGTAATACCTATTCAATTATAATTTCTCCAAGGGTAAGTTGTCCTCTCTTTTCTCCTCAAGATGGTGAATCTAGGTGAATTGGTTTCAATCCATGGCCATTTATAGTAGGATTTGGAGTTTTTTGAACTGTATGGAGGTTTTTTTAGTCTGTGTTGTGCTCTCTGGATGTCCCTGCTCACACTGGGAACAAGGTTACAAGTTACCTTTTGGCAGCACTCTGAACTTCCTCCTTGCCAGAATAATCCTGTTACTCTGCTCGGAGCCCTAAACTGTAACTTCTGAGGGAGACTGAAAAAAGCTGGGAAATATCAACTGATGAGCCTATAAATAGGAGTAATTAAAGTACCCGTCAGCACATCCCCAGTGCTGTGGCTGTGACAGCTGAGACAGAACTGATTTCATCTCTCCTTTGCTCTTGCAAAGGTGATTAAAAACCCCAATCACTGCATGGAAAATTGTATTGATTTATTTCTTTTGGTTTGCTAAGAGAGAAATGTGCAGGCAGTGTGTGGCTTAGGGAACACAGATCCTGCTGGACCATGGTAACAAAAAAGGGGATAATTGTGGATTTTCCATCATGGATTTTTTTCTTTTTCATCAGAAGTTTCCTTGCTTTGCTGATACCCCCTTGGTTCTGAGCCCCTTTTATAAGGGGCTCTTTCACTGCTTCCTTCCTTCCCAACATTCCCACCTTGCTGTGAGCTAATTATGGGCTGGCAGTGGTGTATCCCGAGCCCCTGAGTGGGAATTGCTGCAGGAGGGATGGTGAGGAGCCGCTCTGACGAGGGCGTGGGTTTGGGTGACTTCTGGGATTGTATTTACTGCCCTTGGCCGGGGCAGCTCTGCACCTGCTGCCACAGACATGGGCAGGGAAAAGAGGATAAAAAAGCCCAAAATGCATTCCATCCCTATAAAAGGAAGTGTGAGAGCAGGTCCTGGCTGAGGAGAGCGGGGGGTGTCACTGGCTGTCCCCTCCCAGTTTGGAAGGGCTGCAGCCCCAAGGTTGGGAGCACAAGGGATGGCAGCGCTTCAAGGAGGATCCTCCTGGCGGCCGGAACCGCTGGCAGGGATCCCTGACACCCCCATTCTGCTATTTGGGGTGCCTGACAAATGCAGCTTCCTACTCAAAGCCAAAAATACAGAGCTGAGGGAGCAGGAGGACGAGGTGCCAGCAGAGCCAGAGTTACATAAAGTGCAAGAAACCCTCCCAGGTGTAGCCTGGCTTTGCTGCACTTGGCTTTTGGCATCTTTGTGTGGATGTGGGAGAGAGATTTTGGACCATCTGTAAGATTTTTGAACCATCTATTGTGTGTTTAAGCTCTCCTTTAAATGCTGGTTAAATAAAAGGTTATTTGTAGTTATCTCTATACATAAAATATTATTTTTCCTTTGCTGTAACAGCTCATGCACAGCTACTTCCTAAAGGTTTAGGGTGGGATACAGAAAATATTGCATTGGTTGAAGTTTATGGAATGCCAATATAATAAATCTGGAGAAGCAATCCCATTAATTTCTCCTCTGTCCGTTTAAACATTTTTTTGCTGTAAACTCCAAAATTTATCAAGGTTTCTCTTGAATCCTCTGCATATTTAAAAAGCTTGCAAACTCTTCAGATTACTACTGCACATTTTTTGTTTGGTTTGGGTTTTTTGGTTTTTTTTTCCTTTTGTTTTTGTTTTTTCCTAATGGAAGTAAAATTTTGGGAGTGGAAATGTGATAAATATATGATCACCTTCTCCAGGCAACATGTTGTGGGCTGAAATGTGCTATTTAATGTTCAGTTCATGCCAGGTACTGATGCTTGTGCAGTTTCTCTTGTGAGAACTTTCCTTGACCTTTGAGTAATAATTAGATAAATGTAACATTATTCATTAGTTCATTCCCATTTGCTGTGATAATTTGGAAGTATTTTTGAATGGTTTTTTCCACGTTCTGTACATAAATTTGATATTTCCTGTGTTGTTCTTCAGTGAAAGATGGGGACTATTCACTAGATTTTCATGGTGCAAGTAGAATATTATGAACTAGGGGGAAAAAAGATTCATGAGAATATTCAGGCAATTTACTTCTGAAATGGATCCTAATTCCCACTTGAATGATTCTCTGGAGATTTGGATTTTCTAGAATCCTAAAACTCCAGAACATTTCTGAAGAGAATGGTCTGGAGAAGACTTTGGTGGGAATATTGGCAGCTTTTCAGTAGAGAAGGAATTGCTGCAACAATTGAAATAATAACCCTAAATTTAGACCTGTGCTCTCATATTTTGCTGATTTAGCAATTTAGCCTGAAATGCTGACTGGATCAGGAAGGATCAGGAATGCTGTTCCATTTTTCTGGATATTACACTCCTCTCTCTGTGATGAGCCTGACTGTGGAGTTTTTTGGATATATTTTTTTGTACTTTGGAAAAACCCAGAGGTGAACAAAGAGGGGCAGGCTGGATTCTTTCAGCACACAACAATGAGGATTTAACTCTGAAAATTAAAGGCGATTTTTAATTGCCGAGTGCAAAGGTGACAGAGCTGGGGCTGGGGTGCTCACACCCAGTGGTTTATTCTTAGAATTTTCTTTCTACAATCCTCCCCAAGCCCTTTCATGCAGAACTCCTTCAGGGCTGCAATAAAAATGGGTAAATTCCAGATAAGAGCAGAGGCAGTGGTGACACCGAGCGCCTCCAAATAAGTCTCCAAAGTCAATGCCAGAGGTGGGGACGCGGAGCTGTTGGCCACAGCCCAGCCCCAGCTCTGCCTGGGCTCTGGGACAGTCATTGAGAGCAGTTTGTGGGTGGTGAGGATCAATAGGAGATTCCTCTGGGGTTGTATTTAAACAGGACAGATCCGACCCCGGCTCCACGTCCCTGGGAGGAAGAGCAGTGGGGTGTCCACGCAGGGAGTTCCTTCCTGACCCCCTCAGCTGTGCCCTAAACCATGAGGTTTTGTTCGGTTTTTAACCTTCGAAATGTTGTCAAGTGTCACTTTGGATGTTTTGTTTTATTTTTAGGTATTTTTCCTGTTTGTCTTTCGGTTTCTTTGTGTGCTGTGTTTTGCTGGAGTAAGGAAATACCACTTCTGCTCTGTGTTTATGTTGTGTACCTTTGATATCATTTTAATCCAGGCAGTCAGAGTGGGGATAAGTGTAATTCTTAGGCTTACAAATAAGTCATTCTTAGGCTTACAAAAAGTTGCAATATATAAAGTTGCAATGTGAAACTAATAATGAAACTTTATTAATTTAGGTGCAAAACTCACTTTGCAAGCTGTCGGATTGCTCTGTGTGAGTAAACTCTGAAAACCTGCTGTTTATTTATTAACATTCTTTATTTTTAACCTCTTGTAGATGGTTTCATCCAAATATCACTGGGGTGGAGGCAGAAAACCTGCTGTTAACAAGAGGAGTCGATGGCAGCTTCTTGGCACGGCCCAGCAAAAGTAACCCAGGGGACTTCACACTCTCTGTTAGGTGAGCTTGGATCTTCCCAGTCTTGCCCCAGCTTGGTGATGATCTTAATTTATTGCTGTCCTGTGGAGAAAGAGCTGTGGATGAACTCCTTGAAAGAGGTGAAAGAACGCCCTGGTCACATTTTAGTGTTGCTCACTTTTCTCTCTTCTTTTTCTCCCATTTTCCCTGAAGAGCTTCTCAAATACTTTTACCCAGCTCTGGATTGGAGGGGAGTGAATTCTGATTTTACAGCAGGACAAAAATGCTCAGGGGAGGCAGAAATAGGTTGATAGTAACATTGCTTTTAGCCCTTTACAAATCCATTTGATCACCAACTGGAAGGAGCAGAGGTGTTGGGAATTAGTGATCCAGCAGGAAATCCAGACTCTCCTTGCACAGGAAAAGTCAGCAAGTTTTTAAGGGCAACTGTGGCTTTTTCAGCTTCCAAAATAGACCTTCTGTGACAGTTGTCCCCTGACACTGCGTGGTAGGGATGGGGAAAAGACAGCAAGAGGAAGTAGATAAAGGAAAAGGGAAAAGTGGGATTGGTGATAAGAGTTGTGCTGCTTGGATACTTGTGAGATAACAGGCCTTGTGGCACAGGAGGGGATTCCTGCTGGGAGCTGCTCTTCCTTAATATTAGAGACTGTGGCAGCAGGCAAAGGCAAATATTTCCTGAAGGAGAGACCTTGGGAGCTGGTGGGAATTCTGGAGAAAGGAGCAAACCAGCTCTGCTGGATCTCCAGAATATTCAACTTTCGCCCTCCACTTTGTGCTTATGTGTGCAATTTTGTGTGGCTCTGGGGGGTTTCTGGTGGGGCTCCTGAGGTTGCAGAGTTTGTGCTGCCAGTTCCAGCAGCACAGAACTGTTCTCCTGCTCTCCCTGGCTGGTGGGCAGAGAAGCTGAAGCAGAGGAGCAGTAGCTCAGCTCTTCTGTAGTAGCTCCGTGCTGGAATTGTGAGTATGGATTTCTCCACCTCAGGCAGCACCAAATACAAAAGTGATTGATTGATTGATTGATTGATTGATTGATTGATTGATGGATCAGCTGACTTGGGAAGGGGTTTTGTGTCCTGTCTTTCAAATCTTAGACGAACTGGAGCTGTGACCCACATCAAGATCCAGAACACAGGTGACTACTATGACCTCTATGGGGGAGAGAAGTTTGCCACGCTGGCTGAGCTGGTGCAGTACTACATGGAACACCATGGGCAGCTCAAGGAAAAGAATGGAGACGTCATCGAGCTGAAATATCCCCTCAACTGTGCTGATCCCACCTCAGAAAGGTCAGAGGAGTGTCCTTGTGCTTCTTAATAAATGCTGTGTTTATCCCTCTTCACACTCAGCCTCCCTCTGGGAAAAGGGTGGCCACAGCTTTGGATTTGTTTCAGGGAGGTTTCTTGCAAAATAGATGAATAAATGTGGTTAAAGGTGAAGCAATCTAAGCCTCAGAACCTGTTCCCTTCAGCATTCTTCCTTGGGTGGGACAGGACTGAAAGAGAGGGCATAATTCCCTTTATTTTTACTGGGAGAATGTTTAATCGGAGAAGTTCTCCTGATGTTGTTGCTGCTGCAAGGAATTCCCGGGGATATTTCTGGGCATAACTTTTTGTGCTTTTCCTAGCAGTGGGTAGAAAGTGAAGGCTGCACAAATCCTCAGATTCCTCAAACTCCTGTTTTGAGGAGTGTGGTTAATAAGGAGAATTTGGGACTCTGGATGTGAGGAAATGTCAGGGGTCTGAACTAAACCAGCAGATACCTGTTTATTCCTAGAAGTGGAAAAAAAAAAGAGGAAAAATATTCAAATAAGTTCTCTCACTCCTCAGAATGGCTTAACAGAGGTGGGGAGGATTGGTGGTGTTTTGGCCCTATTTCCTGAAGAGTTGGGATTACTGGGATTACCCTCTCCAGTTCCTAATGGGGTAGAAGGGTGAGGTCTCAAAAGTATGAGGTTTCCACAAGTTTATCAGGAAAGTTTCATGAAGGAAATAAGAGGAGAATGAATGCCTTGACTGAGGGGAAGGTTGGGGTGTAACCTGGTGTTTATTGGGAATGTTGTGAAGGATCCAAATCAAAGCTTCACTGGAAGCTTGTAGGAAGCTCCATGGAAGTGCTTTGAAGTGTTTCTGTCCTCACTGATGTGCACCTGGACCCTTCCAAAGCTTATTTTATTTATTGCTTTTTACCAACTGAGGCTTTCCCTAGACCTGGCTGTTGCTGAGTGAACAGAAGGATTCAATTTCATGATAAACACCTGGAACAAATGGATTCAGCTGGAATGCTAAGCAGGGCGTCTCCCTCTGTGTCACTTCATTTCCAGGTGGTTTCACGGGCATCTCTCTGGGAGAGAAGCTGAGAAACTCCTGACAGAGAAAGGAAAACATGGCAGCTTCCTGGTGAGGGAGAGCCAGAGCCACCCTGGGGACTTTGTCCTTTCTGTGAGGACGGGGGATGACAAAGGAGAGAGCAACGACGGCAAATCCAAAGTGACGCACGTCATGATCCACTGCCAGGTAGGAGCAACAGGGAATCCATGGGCCCAGGAGCTCTGGGTCCACTCCCCTTTTCCCTGGGCTTGCTGCAGGTCACCCCTTTGATCAAAATGCCTCCTTTGATGGCATCAAAACCCCAATATTTTTTGTCTGACTGGCTCCTGTCAGGGCCTTCTGGCTCCAATCACACTTTGCTGTGCTCAGGGAGCCTTTGCAGGCTCCTGGATGGATTCTGTCAAAATAGGAGTGAGTGGATAAATGGAGATCTATCCACAGATGGCTCTCTCCTGTCAGTTCAAGCAGTTACACCTGATGGATGATCAACAGTCTGTGAAAATGAGTGTTCACTCCAAGGAATGCCCTGAAATCTAAATCTAAGGTAGTTCGTCACTGAAATATTACTAAATTACAGTTTTGATATTTAATCTGTCTCCACGGGCTGCTATTTAAAAAATAATCATAGATATAAAAAAAAAACAAAGCATGGATTTTTCTTATTCTCTTTTACTTCTATTGTACCCAAAGGCAATGCAATAACTAAATTGTATAAAAACACCTAAAGTGCAGTAACAGAAGTAGTTTGGAGGTAGAAATGACCCACCAGGACTGTAAATGCTGAATTACCAGAATATGTTCATTTTTTCAAGAAAACCTCTCTGATTTGCAGTTAGCATTTATGCCTTTGAGGAAAATGATTTAGCATTTGCTTCCTTAAAATAGGGATGGTGCCAGGCAGTACCAGCCTTTCAGAACCCTATCATACACTTAATTTTGGAAATCAATTCAAATCCCTAATTCCTGGATTCTCATCCTGTAGCTCCAGAGCTGCCTGAACCCTGGTTCAGAGGGAATCAGCTCTCTAAGAAAAGCAGATAAACCAATTTTCAGGAGATGGCAGAAAAGGAGATGTCCTGCAGTGCGTCTGTGTTTCTATTTATTAAAGTTCTATCCTTTAGCAGAAGGATTTCAGCAGAGCCTTCTACACATAATTTTAGAGGTTATTTCTGATGCAGGGCACAGCCTCGAGGTGCTGTGGCTGTGGGAAGTGCATTTATTTTGAGGAACATTTGTCTTTTCAGGATCTCAAATATGACGTTGGTGGAGGGGAGAAGTTTGACTCTCTGACAGATCTGGTGGAGCATTACAAGAAGAACCCCATGGTGGAGACTTTGGGCACTGTGTTGCAGCTCAAACAGGTGAGAAGGACAGGCCACCCCTGAGCTTTGCCACCTCCAGAATATATGGTTGAAATGCAGCTTTTCCATATGTTCTGCAAGACTTTTTTCTGAGGAAAAAAAATGAGGAATTTTCATCCATTAAGCTTCGTTAAATGGATGAAAAAGTCATTTCAATGGGAACCATTTTTGTTAGGCCTGTGAAGGGATAGAGTGTTGTCTCTGATGTGCAGGATCTCCTGGTGCCATCCTGGTCTGTAAGAGTTGCAGGGCATGTCCAGAAATGAGACAGTTTAATGCATTAAATAATTAAATGAATAATTAAATAAAAACTGTGACACTTTAAAAGCAACTGTTCACCGTGCCCTTCCTCACTGCCCTTTGCTCGAATCCCAAAACACTGACATCCAAAAAAATGCCTGGATCCTAAAATTCCCATTAAAATACCCTCATCTTAGGGGATTTGTGTTTGGGTTGTCTTTCCCTGGCTGTTCTTGGCTGACCCTGTGCTGTTTGTGTGTGTCCCCAGCCCCTGAACACCACCCGGATCAACGCTGCCGAGATCGAGAGCCGAGTCAGGGAGCTCAGCAAACTGGCAGAGACCACGGATAAAGTCAAGCAGGGCTTCTGGGAAGAGTTTGAGGTGATTCCTTACATTCCAAGGAATGTTTCCTGCAGTGTTTCCTGCAGTGTTCACTCTCACCCTGCCAAAGTCACGCTGGGTTCTGCCTTCTTGGTGTTTCCTCCTCTCTGTCACCTCAGATCCCTGGTTTTGCTCCCATCTCCAGGGCTTTGCCAGCTCCACTCTTGTGGCTTGAAATATTTACCTTTTTTCCTTGATTCTGAGAGTGATTTTTATCCAGGATATCCTCCTGGATATCCTTCCCACCATGAGGGAGCCTCCTGTGTTTGTCCCACCCGGACAATCCTTCCAATTCCTTCTGCTGTTTGGGAAGCTGGGAACCATTTCTTTAGGGACACTTCCATTTCTCAGACCATCCATTGTCCTTGTGGCTTTTTGATGCTCATTTTTGGGGATCTTAAAGCCATTGGGAAGTGGTAGAAAGCTCTGGGATGAAACAACATGAATTATATGCATTTCTTGGACTTCTGGAGGTTTAATTTTGGTTTGTTTTGGTGTTTCATTTCTCTCTGTAGGCAAAATTCCAATTTTCTCCAGAAAGAGTGTGTAGGGACAGGACAGGGGGGATGACTTCAAACTAGAAAAGGTTTAGATGGGGTATTGGGAAGAAATCCTTCCAGAATTTGGAAGAAACTCTTCCCAGAGAAGCTCTGGGTGCCCCATCCCTGGAAGTGTTAAACGCCAGATTGGCTGGGACTTGGAGCAGCCTGGGATAGTGGAATGATTGGGGTTGTGAGGGACCTTAAATCCCATCCTGCCCCACCCCTGCCATGGCCAGGGACACTTTGCACTATTCCAGGTGGCTCCAAGCCCCATCCAGCCTGGTCTGGAACACTCCATGCTGGATATACTGGGCTGGTTTATACCTCACACACAAAACCACCAGTGGAGTCTGGAATTCCACCAGCAGATGGCAACAGGAAACTGGGAAGAGCTCCAGAGGGAGCTCCGGAGAGGCTGGTGTGAGAAACTTCCTGAATAGTGATGGATTTGCAAAGTGACCATCCTTGGAGAAACCCTCTTTGATCAGAAATATCCATTAGCTAAACGTGCTGGCCAGTGTGCTCTGATTATTGCCAGGAGAAGGAAAATTAATCCATGAAAAGTGAAGGAATTAGCACAGAGGTGTGTGAGGGGAGTGTCAGACGGTGAGGTGATGGCATTGGGAAATGAGAAAATGAGGATTGAGCTTTCTCCTGTCTCTTTCCAGAGAGAGAGGGGGGACAGTCCTTGATGCAGGGCTGCTGGATGGTCAGAATGGCCAGAATTCCATCTGGAGAGGGAAGGAAGCCAGCAGAGGTCGTGTGTGTGGGAAGGGATTGTTGGTTTGGCAAAATGCAACTGAACTGTTAATTCACAGTTCTTTCCTGACCTCTGGTTCACGTTGAAAAATTTTTCCTTGGAGTGGATTTCTCAGTGTTTTCCTTACAGCAGGAAAAGTCTAGCAGGAAAAGCAAATAAATGAAGGATTTTACCTGTGGGACATTGCGCTTCTTTTTCCCCTTTGCTGCTGTCCCTGAGGTCAGCACTAACACCCTCATTTTTTTGGGAATGAAGCCCTCTCCAGGCAGTTTTAGTGCCCTGTTTTCCATTGCCCTCAGGGAAGCTCCAGCTGTCCCCCATGGTGGCAGGAGGGGGGAGCACACTCCAGGCTGCCCATGGATCCCTGTCTGTGCCGTTCAGGAGCTGCCAGCCCAGATGGTGAATTTAAATTACTTGTCTCCAGGCAGGAATGAGCCTCTTGTCCCAGGAAGCACCAGACAGGAATGTTGACAGCCCTTGTAGTGTTTTTCCTTCTGAAAAATGGTTATTTCTGAGCTTAGTGCTGGGATGTTGCAGTGAAGTGGAGGAGGATGTTCAGATTTATGGCTGTGTTGTTCCAGCTCTGAATGGGCTTGTTGGGAGTCACTGCTGCTCGTGGATCTCTCCTCAGGGATGCTCCAAGCAATGATAATTAACTCTAGGAAGGAAGATGTGGTTTCCACACACATTTAATTGCTCCAATTCTTTAACTTGCTGGGAAGGTTTAGCTCTCAGTCCTTTTGCCTGGAATTCCACAGGCAATGCTTTGGGGGCTGTTTCCTGCCCTTTGTCACAAGCTTGAAACTTTGCATCTCTTAAATTTCTTTTGCTTTCCCTGCCTTTAGGATCAGCCTAATTATCCAAGGTCATTGAGTGAGGGAGTATCAGACTGGGACAGGAGTGAGCAAATGTGCCAGGTTAAAAACCAGCAAGAGTCTGGAGGGTGGGAATGATGAGGGGAGCAGCTTCCAAAACCTGAGTGTTCCTTTTAGTGGGGCCAGAACTGCTTTGGGGATGAAAACTTGGAGCAAAGCATTGGGATCCTGGTGCCTCCAGCTCCTGGGAGCTTTGGGAGTGGGGAGATTTGCCATGAGCAGCCTGGCTGTGCAAGTATTGAATTGCTGCTGTCCCTGGGACATTGTGTTCCAGAAATCCCCACTCCAGCTTGTTCCTTCACTGGGATAATTTATGGATAAATAAATTATGGATAACTCATCACTTAATGCCCCTCTCCTCCCTTTTCTCTGGGATTGCTGTGAGCGTGGGCCAGTCCATCCTGCTTTTTTTTGAGCCCCCCTGTCTGTGCTCTCCCCTCAGACCTTGCAGCAGCAGGAATGCAAACTCCTCTACAGCCGTAAGGAAGGGCAGCGCCAGGAAAACAAGAACAAAAATAGATACAAAAACATTTTACCCTGTAAGTATCGACCCTTTGCTGCCATTTAATGTTACTCTGGTTTATTTTCCTCATTAATACAGGGTCAATTAAGTACCACTGGCCTTTGGCTTCTCTTTAGTGATAATTTCCCCTCTTATTAGGATTATCCAGTGATTTCCAATTCGGGTTCACACATTTGCACTTTGTAGATATTTGTAATATTGGTTTTTATCTTCATTTAAAAGCCTCATATCCCTCAAATCAACAGGCTGGAATACTTAAACTTAAGAGGATTAATTTGGGGGCCAGAACTGCAACATGCCAATCCCAAGGCTTTGCCCTGACTTGGTGTTTGAGTATTCCTGAATTCCCAGGACTTGGACATGTTTTGGTCCAGCTGGTCACAGCCACTTGTTTAAAGGAATCAAAACAGGCAATTTGGAATTTTCTGACGACTTATTTACTAAGATTGATAATTAATTAATAGCTGCTATGTGGTCACATCTGTGGAATGCAAGTGCTTGACATCCATGTGTGTTTTTTGCAGTTGATCACACCAGAGTTGTTCTCCACGATGGGGATCCCAATGAACCTGTTTCAGACTATATCAATGCTAATATTATTATGGTGAGTGTATTCCCACCTCCTCTTCCCTAAATCCAAGGGAATCTTGTCACACACCATTTATTCAATTACTGCTTTGTTGGTTTTTTTTTCCCTCTAGCCTGAGTTTGAAACCAAGTGCAACAACTCAAAGCCAAAAAAAAGTTACATAGCTACCCAAGGCTGCCTGCAGAACACAGTGAATGATTTCTGGAGGATGGTGTTCCAGGAGAATTCCAGAGTTATTGTCATGACCACGAAAGAAGTGGAAAGAGGAAAGGTAAAACCAGACTCCAGCTGGCTTTGGGAAAGGCCCTGACATTTAAGTACAAGCAGGAGCTGATCTGACAGGGATAAATTGATTTATGTCTGGACTCTGCTGTGGCACAGGATTCCTTGGAATTCTGGAAGGTGCTGAGTGTCCTTTTTTTATTGGTGTCTGTGGGAATTGAGGATGGATTCCTGTCACATCAAGCCTCCCTTTCTTAAGGTTTGCCTGCTGAAATTTCAGCTGCTGGATGTGAATCTCTGTATTTCAGACTTAGGGAAGGAGGCGCTGGGATGGGAGATGTGGCCAAGCAGGAATTCTGGGTGCTTGAAGGGAAAAATTCCCTGCTCCTGCAGCAGAAGTCTTGGCATTGATTTTAGCTCATCAAGCCTGGATGGACCTCCCTAAAAAAGCAGAATTGTGGGATTTTATTATTAGAAAACTGAACATAGAGATGTTGCTGCTTAGCTGGGAACTGCCCTGGCAGGATTCAATGCTCTGAAAGAGGAATTTTCCCTGCAATGGTGTATCCCAAAAATCTCCACTTCCCTTTGGAGTACAGGAATCTTGTCTTGCTCCCTGGCCTCTGGCAAACCTGGGGATATTTTAATTTGTTTCTGGTTTCTAATGACACAAGGCAGGAAAGAATAGGAATAGTTGACATTGCTATCCTGGCAGCTGTGCCACACACACTTCCTGGGGTTTGTAAGGATTTATCTTTGGAATTTGTTCCTTCTGATCTTTTTTCTGTTTGATAAACACTTTCTATTCTCTCTCCTGTTCTTTTTAAGTTTCCCTGCTTCTTCCACACACTATTGTCCACGTTTTTACCTTTTTTCCATATTCCCATTATCTGTTTCTGAATAGAAAGCTGTTGCCTTTTTAGGGGAGCATCGTTTGTGGAAAAAAAAATCAAATTAAAAACTGAAGTGTTTTTCTGTAGGTGAGTGATGATTGCAGGGGGTCCTCACCCCCAGGAGCTCTGTGTGTGTGGACTGAAGACAAATAACAGAAAATTTTACAGGATTCTCTCCCTAACTGAGGTGTCAAAGCTGCCACTGGTGCTGTTTGTTGCAGCCATTAGACTTTGTCTTGTGTATTTTTTTTTTTAAGTCTTTGTAAAGTTCTGCCACTTCATCACCCTGATAAAGGGACAGGATTTGTGTTTCCTTCCTTTGAATCCACTGACAGAGGGAGAAGCTCCCCCTTCCCAGTGATAATCTTTGTTTTGGAAGAGGAGAAATAAATTATGGAGCTGACTTGAATACACCTTTCTTCTTTCAAGTTATTTATTATTTTTTAAGAACCTCCTGAATGGCCTCTGCTCCTCTGCAGCTTCTCCATTTTTTTTTTTCCCCCAAAGTTTGCTCAGCCCTTTTGCTGCAGAAAACGCTTCAATTCATCAGTGCTGCATTGCTTCTTCTTTCTGTACCCTTGATTGTTCTGTGATGCCTATTTCACTTCTTACAGAATTGCAAATACCAGTCCTGGTATCAAATCAAAGCTTTTTTATCTCAGGCCAAGCTGTTTGCAGGAAGAGGGAACCTTTGCAGCAGAGCTGCCTCCATAGCCTGAGGAAGGAGGAACTGTGGAACATCCCAGCCCTGCATCAAGTCCTGGATGTGCTTTAAAGTGCAGAAGCAGCAAATCCTTAGAAATTAAAGGAGTTTTGGGCTTTTGGAGGCAGTTCAGCAACCCAGCCCTGCAGAGTAAAGCTTATTTTAACATCGTGTTGCTGTTCAGACTTGCTCTACCAACTGCTCAGAGCTCTGCATTGAAAACTGCAAAGTTATTTCTGCTGGCACCCCCCAAGAATCAGCGTATTTGCTTCAGTTTCAGAGTATTTGCTTCAGTTTCAGAGTATTTGCTTCAGTTTCTCCCCTTGTGACAGGGAAAGAAGGGCAAAAATAGCAGGAAAGCATCTTGTTGCCTACGTGGGCATGTGTGCAGCCATCTTCCTCTGCCTTGGGCTGGCAGAAGGAGCTTCCCTGGGCCATGTTTTTTTCCTGAATATTCAGAATAACTGCAAATAGACCCTCTTGCTTTGTAGGACTTGGTGTTTGGTCTGTGTTTGCTCTTGCTAGAAGCTGCTCCTGCAGTAATTTCTGCTTTGATGCTGCATTCCCAGGAGCTGCTCTTTCCTGACCTGTCACAGGAGCCAAATCCAAGTGCTGACAGGTGAATCCATTCCTCAGGGGATGGAATTTATCCCTGGGCAGAGATAATCTTGATGGAGCAGCAGCACACCAAAAACTGCATTTCAGAACCTACAGACCCATGAACTGCTCCCATTGCAGGAGCCTGAGCCCTCTTTGGTGATGGACCCAGAGCTGTGTCAGCCCTTCCCTCTGCAAGCCATGGAAAAGCAAATATCCAAGTTGTATTTTCACTGGGAATGATTTATACCTTTGACCTTTCTTCTTTTGCAGCCTGTAGGGTTTGGGCTGTGGGGCTGAATTCTGGTGGAATTTTGGATTTTCAGTCCTGTGACTGGGGGTACAAAAAGCATGATTTTAATCTCCAGCTTTTGAAAATACCCAGGCAAAAAATATCCCAAAAATGTGCTAAGAGGAGAGGTGACCTGTACCTGTCTGCAATTATCAGGTGGCTGTTATGGAGAGGAGAAACTTCCCATTAAAATGATCTTCACCTCATCAGCTGATTGTCCTCTGTGGACTCTGAAACAAAAGCTTCAGGGTTGAATTAATCAGTTTGCAAAGCAGCTTTTTTTTTTTTTTTTTCTGCCTGATTATTCCTTTTTGTTATTTTTTGTTGGTTTTTTTTTTTTTTATAATTTGAAATCTTGCAGAGTAAGTGTGTGAAGTACTGGCCAGATGAATATTCCCTGAAGGAGTACGGAGTGATGCGTGTCCGGAACGTGAAGGAGAGTGCAGCCCACGACTACACCCTGAGAGAGCTGAAACTTTCCAAAGTTGGCCAGGTGAGTACAAGAACAGCTCTGTCCTTTTAGCTCAGCTTGTGGATCACCAAAGGAAAAAAATGTCAGGATTAGCCCATTTCTCTGGAATCAATAAAAGCACTCAGAGGTGAATAAATGGAGCCCTGCCTTTCTTTGAAGCTCCATGTTCAGTTCCATCCATCTCTCTCTTTGCCCTTGGGATAATTGAAGATTTTCCTACCTAAGCAGCTTTTGGCAGGAGAGGAACTGCTGCAGAGCTTGCAGGGAATCAGGGAGGAGGGAAAATGCTTTAACTGAGGACACTTCAATCCAGCCTGGCATTTGCTCCCTCATGGAAATGGTTGCACTGAAAGGAAAAGTTGTGTGTGGGTCTAGGTTGTGGAAAATTCGTTTAAGGGAAGGGATAAAAAAGGTGGGAAAACTGTGTGGAAATGGCAATTCCTGTTAAGGAACAGTTTGGATCAGGGAGGAGAAGCAAAGCAGGGGAATTGGGGATGGATTCTTGTCACATCAAGCCTCCCTTTCTTAAGGTTTGCCTGCTGAAATTTCAGCTGCTGGATGTGAATCTCTGTATGTCAAACTTAGGGAAGGAGGCACTGGGATGGGAGATGTGGCCAAGCAGGAATTCTGGGTGCTTGAAGGGAAAAATTCCCTGCTCCTGCAGCAGAAGTCTTGGCATTGATTTTGGCTCATCAAGACCTCCCTAAAAAAGCAGAATTATGGGATTTTATTATTATAAGAGTGAACACAGAGATGCTGCTTCTTAGCTGGGAACTGCCCTGGCAGGATTTAAAGCTCTGAAAGAGGAATTTTCCCTGCAATGGTGTATCCCAAAAATCTCCACTTCCCTTTGGAGTACAGGAATCTTGTCTTGCTCCCTGGCCTCTGGGATATTTTAATTTGGGGGATTTAATGACTGATGCGCCAGGCCAGGAAGGACCCTGCCTTGTTCCCTCCTTTGGGATTTGCGGGGCGCTGTGCTCAGGTTGGATCTGGGGGAGGACTCAGCTGTGCCCCATTTTTTGTGGGTTTTGAGCAGCAGGGTTTGTGTCCCTGTGCTGCAGGGGAACACGGAGAGGACAGTGTGGCAGTACCACTTCCGCACCTGGCCCGACCACGGCGTCCCCAGCGACCCCTGGAGGCGTCCTGGACTTCCTGGAGGAGGTGCACCACAAGCAGGAGAGCATCCCTGACGCTGGACCTGTCGTGGTCCACTGCAGGTGAGGCCCCTGCCACTCCTCCTTTTGGCCCAGGGAACTGAGACCTTTCAAAAGAACAACTTTCCCTGGGAGTTGCCCAGAATTCCCCATTTTCTGTCTGTACAATGTCACATCCTGGGTGGGTGGCACGGGGTCCCCTTGGGAAGGGATTTCAGGCTGTGAACCTTTGGATAAATGAAAATTTGTGCTGTTGGATGAGAAGGTGGGACCAGAGCCTGGCTGGAGCATTTCAAGAAGTGCAGGATCATGGGAATTCTGGCATCCCAACCCACCTGTGAGAGCTCTGTCCTTTTTGGGTGTTCCCAGCTTGTAAATGATATCATTTCTAGGCAGGGAAATATTAGATCTGACCTTACAGTTTTTTCTGATTCAGGGGTGTTTATAAACACTGAGGGACAGAAGTGCTGATTTCTTTGCCTTCCCTGGGGTCTCTGGTTTGACTGTGGCTGTAATTTGGAAGCCTCTGGCTGTAATTTGGGAGCCTCCTGTCTCCTAATGCCAGAATTCTTTTACCTGGGGTTTTGCTGTGCATTCAGAAAGAGCAAAACAATAAAATTCCCTTTTTTTCCCCCCCCCCTTTCTTCCAGTGCTGGGATTGGTCGAACAGGAACTTTCATTGTCATTGACATCCTCATTGACATCATCCGAGAGAAAGGTACCTTTAACCCTTTGATTTCCCTGCCTTTAACCCTTTGATTTCCCTGCCTGCTCACGGATCCACCCCAGGAACGCTGACGGAGGATTCAGGTGAGCTCCACCCTCACCGTGGTTCTTTCCCTGCTCTCCCCAATGCCGTGGATGTGCCCAGGGGTGGACTGTGACATCGATGTCCCCAAGACCATCCAGATGGTGAGGTCCCAGCGCTCAGGGATGGTGCAGACAGAGGCCCAGTACAGGTTCATTTACATGGCAGTGCAGCACTACATCGAGACCCTCCAGCGCAGGATCGAGGAGGAGCAGGTGGGTCCACCCCAAAGATCCAACAGGAACGTGGCAGGATCCCAGCAGGGAGCAGCAGTGCTGGGGATTTTTGAGGGGGTTGTGTTGTGGGAAGGCTGGGTCTGAAGGTGTGAGCTGTCTCCTGTATTTCAGTTCATTGTGCTTAAGAATTAATTGTTAGGGGGAATCCTCTCCTTAAAATACCAAGTGGAATCCTCTCCTTAAATTTGGTGGTATCCTCTCCTTTCGTTATCGGATGGGATCCTCTCCTTAAATTATTAAGTGGAATCCTGTCCTTAAATTATCAGGTGAAATCATCGTAAAACATTGTGTGGAATCTTCTCCTTATATTAAGTGGAATCTTCTCCTTAACTTATCAAGTGGAATCTTCTCCTTAAATTATCAAGTGGAATCTTCTCCTTAAAATATCATGTGGAATCTTCTCCTTAAATTATCAAGTGGAATCCTTTCCTTAAAATATCAGTGGAATCCTCTCCTTAAATTTGGTGGTATCCTCTCCTTACATTATTGGATGGGATCCTCTCCTTAAATAAAGTGGAATCCTCTCCTTAAGATATCAGGTGGAATCCTCTTCTTACATTATCAAGTGGAATCCTCTCCTTAAATTATCAGGTGAAATCTTCTTAAAATATTGTGTGGAATCCTATCCTTAAATTAAGTGGAATCCTCTCCTTAAATCAATTGGAATCCACTCCCTAAATTATCAGGTGGAATCCTCTCCTTACATTACTGAGTGCAATCCTGTCCTTAAATTACTGAGTGGAATTTTCTCTTTAAAATATGAGGTGGAATTCTCTCCTTAATTTAAGTGGAATTCTCTCCTACCCTCCCTGTCCCCAGCCCTGCCCCCAGATCTCAAATTTCCTTCCTGTTATCAAATTTCCTGTGGAGGAAGAATAAAAGATAAGGGTCTGTTAATTAAAGCAGAACCTCGTGCTCTATGTGTTTTAAAGAGATTTCAGAGCTTGTTCCCTGCATTCCTCAAAGGGGAAAATCAAATGCTGATCACTCCAGTTCCAATTTTGGGAGTTTATGGGTAGGAAATCAGTTTATTGGAGTGGAAAATGAAGGGGTGAGTGTGGTGGTCCAACAAAAAGCACTTCCAGGAGTGTGGTGGGATCAGAAATGTTTGGGAATAAGTGGTGACAGCCACAGAGACCTTCCCCTGCCCCTTCCTGTTCAGGGAATTCCTTGCTCTCCAGTTCTGGGGGGGGTTACAGCAGTTTCCTGGTTTTGTGATAAAGAGCTGATGTTTTCTCCTTGTCCCTGCTGCTCCCTGCCCTGACCTCAGAGCAGTTGGGATTTGTACCTTTTGCTTTCTGTGCTAATTAGTCCATATTTTTACTCTTTTAGTATCTTTTTCCCTGCTGGGGACTTTCCAACACTTAGTGAGTTAGTCCCTCTCTATCAGCCGGTTCCTACAAAATGGCCTTGTGGTCCATCCCACAAATCCTGCCTTCCATGTGTCCACCAGTCCATCCATCCCACAAATCCTGCCTTCCATGTGTCCACCAATCCCTCCATCCCATAAATCCTGCCTTCCATGTGTCCACCAGTTCATCCATCCCACAAATCCTGCCTTCCATGTGTCCACCAGTCCATCCATCCCACAAATCCTGCCTTCCATGTGTCCACCAATCCCTCCATCCCACAAATCCTGCCTTCCATGTGTCTACCAATCCATCCATCCATCCCACAAATCCTGCCTTCCATGTGTCCACCAATCCCTCCATCCCATAAATCCTGCCTTCCATGTGTCCACCAGTTCATCCATCCCACAAATCCTGCCTTCCATGTGTCCACCAGTCCATCCATCCCACAAATCCTGCCTTCCATGTGTCCACCAATCCCTCCATCCCACAAATCCTGCCTTCCATGTGTCTACCAATCCATCCATCCATCCCACAAATCCTGCCTTCCATGTGTCCACCAATCCCTCCATCCCACAAATCCTGCCTTCCATGTGTCTACCAATCCATCCATCCATCCCACAAATCCTGCCTTCCATGTGTCCACCAATCCTTCCATCCCACAAATCCTGCATTCCATGTGTCCACCAATCCCTCCATCCCACAAATCCTGCATTCCATGTGTCCACCAACGCATCCATCCCACAAATCCTGCCTTCCATGTGTCCATCAATCCCTCCATCCCACAAATCCTGCCTTCCATGTGTCCACCAATCCATCCCTCCATCCCACAAATCCTGCATTCCATGTGTCCACCAACGCATCCATCCCACAAATCCTGCATTCCATGTGTCCACCAATCCATCCATCCATCCATCCATCCATCCATCCATCCATCCATCCATCCATCCATCCCACAAATCCTGCATTCCATGTGTCCACCAACGCATCCATCCCACAAATCCTGCATTCCCTGTGTCCACCAGTCCATCCATCCCACAAATCCTGCCATCCATCCATCCATCCATCCATCCATCCATCCATCCATCCATCCATCCATCCATCCATCCATCCATCCATCCATCCATCCATCCATCCATCCATCCATCCCACAAATCCTGCCTTCCATGTGTCCACCAATGCATCCATCCCACAAATCCTGCCTTCCATGTGTCCACCAATCCATCTCTATCTCCCAGACTTTGTTCAATGAAGCAAATCCAGGTTTGCTCAACAAAACCTTTCCCAAGCTGTGTTCCCACAAACTGCTCAGGACAGCTTTGTCATAAATCCTGGCTAAGAGGGGTTTAAGAATCAGCAGAATGAGCTGAGGGAGTTTCAGGAGACCATCCTGGAAAAGCTTCAATCCCAGGAATGTTCTTAATGGGAATTCAGGAGCCAGAACTCCCCGGAGGCTCTGCCAGCCTCTGCTGTGAGATTGGGTCAGCCCTCAGGACTTGTTGCAGCATTAAAAAAACCCCAAATAAACCCACAAACCCCTCCCCAAGCCTCAAATTCTCTGCAAAACTTCAATTTCTGCCTTGTAGGTTTCAGTGTTTGCAGGCATTGTGGATGCTTGGGAAAAGGAAAAATCCATCTCCCGTTTCTCTCCCAGCGTGGTTCCCTGGCAGGATCTGGAGCTGGGTGCCAGCACGATTGGCTGCAGCCTGGAGCATATGTGCAGAATCCAAATAACAGCTTGGCTGCTTTTTATATCAAACCTAATGGGCTCAGATATTATTTTATTAGAGCTCCTGCAAACAGTGGTGTTGCTCTGTTGGCCCCAGCTCTGAGCTGGAAATGAGGTCAGTGGGAAGCCCACTGGCTGCTCAAGAATGAAATGGGGAGTTTTCTGCCAAGGAGATGAGGGTTGAGTACATTCAGAGGGTTGGTGTGTCCTGCTGGAGATGGTGGGATGGGGGAAAATGGGGATTTTCAGCTTCAGGTGTGCTCAGTGATGTGTTCACTGCAGGACTGAGCTCTCTCCTCCCAGATAAACCTAAAAACGCCCATGGGTATCTCCTTGTGGAATTGCTGCTCTGTCCCAATGAATGGTTGCTGGGATTAACCCCAAACCTGGCTTTGTGTTGTGTGTTTTGCTTCACAGAAGAGCAAGAGGAAAGGTCACGAGTACACAAACATTAAATATTCCTTATCGGACCAGACGGGCGGGGATCAGAGCCCTCTCCCCCCCTGCACCCCAACCCCAACGTGTCCAGAGTAAGTCCAGTCCTGCCCTCAGTTCTTGAGCTCCTCTGTCTCATCTTCAGAGACCTCAGACAAGTCTGAGTTACCCCAGAACCTGCCCTGTTGTGCTGGGCTTTCCTCTGAAAATAAATCAAGTGAAATTAATTGTGCCTGAATTATGGGGTGTGTATTATAGGATTTTTTTTTTGTGTGTGTATTATAGGATTTTTTTTTTTTTTGGTGGGACTCTAAATCCTGATTTCATTTCAGAATGAGAGAAGATAGTGCTAGAGTATATGAAAATGTGGGGCTGATGCAGCAGCAGAAGAGTTTCAGATGAGAAGATGTTCAGAGCCTTCCAGGCCAAGGCAGGTGTGTATGGCCACAGGAGGGGCTGTGTCCAGCCTGGCTTGGGAGAAAATGCCCCCAGAAATGCCCAGAATGCTTGGAATTGATCCCCACAGGGTGCCTGAGTTCCAAAAGCTAACTTAAATTTAATTTTAATGACCTTTATACACAATCTCACCTTTTCCTGCCAAAGCACCCACACAAGTTTCCAAGCCAGGGCTGAGACTTTGGGTTGAGTTTAAGCTTTATTGAGTCCAAACTGAGCACTCTGTACAATGCCTGAATAAGAAACAACTGCTGGGTTTTTTCCCTCAATAATTCTTCATTTTTTTTTTCCTTTCCCAGACATGAAAATGGTTTTTAAAAAGGTCAAGAAAGAGATGGAAGAAGCTTCACGTGAGCAGTGAACTCTGAGGGCTTGGTACCTTTTTATTTACGGTTTTAATCCTTCAGTAGGCAAAACTTCAGAGCATCTAAAGATTGTTTTTATCTCTTCTCTCCAATTTCCAATTGCTCATTTTCCAAATAAAAGGAAATCCTTTCTACAAGGTAGACAATTACTTTGTAGAGTCAGTTTTGAATCCTGCAAACTGTTGGACTGTCATCCATTTGTTTTTTTAAATAGTATTTTGGTTTCACAGTATGGCTGTTAGTGGGGTTTATTTTTTTTTTTTCCTTATTTGAGCAGTTGTGGGGTTTTTTGGGGGGGCACTGGGTGGGGGGTGGGTGGTGGGAGAGCAATGCCATGGATAAATCCATGCCATGAAATGTAAAATACTGATGGGAACAATGTGGATTGTTGGAAAACAGTGGATCACCAGCGTGAATAGAACCAAGTGCATGATCAAATTAGTCCTGATACATTTCAAACTCAGACTGAGCTTCCTGGGGTGAGCAGTTCTATGAGATGAAGGTGCTTTTTTTGTGATAATTGGTGGCTTTGATTCCGATTTCGCTGTGTGGCTGGATGGGCTATTTTGGAGGAATTTATGCAAAGTTGTTTTTACATCAAACAAAGTTTCTTTTCCGTGATCTGTGCCCAGAATAGGAATTCCTTGTGTCCTTCAGGAGACTCAGTGACCTGGGGGTGGTTTGTGAGGACACTCTGTGGTGACTTTGTGCTCAGTTAAATGAGACTGAACCGGTAGAATTCAGGTATTAATTAAGGAGTTGCAGGATGTTAAACCCAGTGAAACCAGTAACCCCTGCTGGTGTCAGGGAGCCCTCCTGCCCTTGTGCTGGGGAAGTGGGAGCTGTGGAGGAGCCTCCTGGATTTTTAGGGAAGGAAGGAAGGATCCCAGGATTCCTGGTGGGACAGGAGCAGTAAGGCCACGCTGGGGGCACTGTCCCACCCCAAGTGCCTTTGGGAGCTGCCTGCACCTTCCTGTCCCAGTGCATGGAAAACCCCCTGGAACCACTTGTAGGGAGACAAAGCCTCTTCCAGAGACCCCCAAGGAAGATCTGCTGAGCTTCCATTTAACTCCTTCCCCTGGCTCTGTCCTGGACCAGCAGCTCCCCTTGGAGCTGTGGATGGCAGGGAGTGGGATCTGGTGTCTTCCCAGCACCTTGTCCCTGGTTTTGGGGACATTCTGGGACTTCGGTGGTGTTGAGGAGTGATTCCCATCCCCACAGAGGATGCCTGACCTTCCTGTGTGGCTGCAATGGGGTTACTGGCCTTGCTGTGCTGGTGGAATCCTGCTGGAGCCTGGAATGTGATTAATGCAGCTTGGGGAGGTGCCATCACCTGGGCCTGAGTGCTTTGCAAATCCCAGTATTTGAGCAGTTTGTTTGGACTGAATGAAGGTGCTTCATTAATATTAAGCAGAATTTTGTTCCTTGGCCTCTTGTCCTTTTTGTCTTTGGGGGCTTTGGGACTTGATTTTTTTGGAACTCCTGTCACCAGCACACCATAAATGTGCTTGACTGTCACAGCCTTATGCTCTAGCCCTGAATCCTTGTGCCCTTCCTAGGCTGGAGTAGATGATGAGCAGAGAGAAATGTGGGGATTTGGTAGTGAGATGATTCCTGTTCTCCATCCCCTGCCAGCCTGTCCCTGTTCCCAGCTCCCTCCTGCTGAACAGGGATCACTTGGAAGTGTTGACATTTGCATGGAGTAATTTAATATTTGCCTCAAGCTCTGTGCAAAGTCAAATTCTGCACTTCAGAGGTTGGAGCAAGGTGAGGGACACACCCAGGTGGGGTTTGGAGCTGCTCTGCTCCAAACTGGGAAGTCAGGGGGGAGAAGTCAGGAGAAAGGAGGGAAGGATCCTGAGGGAAACTCAACTCTGTGCACTCAGTTCATGTGAAGTGTCTTAGAAGCTGGACCTGTGCAAGCAGCAATCAGCACACTGGGGCCTCCTGACCTCATTCAGAGCCTGCCTCTGGAGGGGTTTGTTTGGAATTCTTCTCCTTGGGAGCAGGGAGCTCTTGTGCAGAATGTGTGGGAATCCTGGGGAGCACACGGTGGGGAATGTCAGTGAGGGGGGAGCAGGATCTGCAAGATGGTGACTAAAGGAATAAATTCTCCTTTCTGAGCCCCTGTTGGGTCCTGGTGGGCAGCAAAAGGGAGCCCCTGCACCCTAAAATCTGTCCCCAGGGACAGGAAGGGTTCTTAAAGCATCTCCTGCATGAATTCCAGCAAATAACTTTGGGGTTCTGGCAGATGAAGCTACAAAGAGAGAAGCATCCTTTGGTTCAGGGGAGATCAGTGGATGGGATTCAGGGATTCCCAGGTTTAGGGAATTCAGCTGGAAGCTGTGCTGGCTGAGCTTGTTCTGGAGCAGGGATGGAAAAGGGATCCCAGGGTTCTCCTGGAGGAGCCTTTGTCCCACGAGGGAAATTCACCCCAACTCCCAAGGCACAGTGATTGATGCCAGTGTGGATTTGCTGCAGACTTCATTTACTGAATGTTTTAGAGAAATACACTTTAATTTCAGCTAACTCCTGTTAGGCCTGATTGGTTCTATTAATCCTGACCAAACTTTCCTTTTTTCCTCCTAAAAGTTGTGTTTGAGAGACGATTAACCAGGACACAGCTAACAAAGGTATCCAACCTGTTCCCTTTTTTTTTTTGTTGTAGGGCTGAGGGAATTTGCAGCTGGGACTAAGATGTGTTGTCAGGGTTGGGTTTTCTACCCATAACTCCATTATTTCAAATTAATTGTTCATTTCTCCCTTTTCAATAGTGAAAGGTAATGAATAATTTCAAGCCTGTTTATTTATGACATTACTGTGATTTTTTTTTTATTGCAGTACTAAAGACTAATGAAAAAGGATCTTATTAGGTGGAATAGGCCTTGCATTTTTTTTTTTTTTCCTGCAATGTATGAAGTATTGTACCAGAGTATTAAATGAAATGTAATATTTTATTGCAAAATTTCTATCCTTTAGAAGGAATACATTTAGGATGTCATCAATTTGATGTGAATCATGTAAATGTTGAGAAATGAGCTGTTTATTCTACATCTGGTGTTTCAAAAAAGATTTCACCTCTTGCCTTTTGCCCACAGTCTGTAGCCCATTTACAGTTGTCAAAATGTGACATTAAATAATAGTTCCTGTATAGAAATAGTGGTGGTTGTCCATTGTTTTCTGGGCTGGTATTTATGGGGTTTAATTCAGTTGCAGTGGGTTTGGTTTGGTTTTTTTTTTTAAATTGCTGCCAAGCTGTGTTATCAGAAATAAACCATATCTGTAAACAGCAGAAATTCCATTAAAAAAAAAAGGGAAAAAAAGAAATTCAAAATTGAAAAAAAAAAAAAAAAATAAATAAAAATCATTTTCTTACCATGATTTGTCAGTCCCTGTGTTCTCCAGCTGCAGGCACCAAGGATGGGATATTGAGAAGAAATTCTTCCCAATTTCTTGGGAATTCTTTCCCAATGTCTTGGGTGGGCGGGGAGGGACTGGGATAGAATCCTCAGAGAAGCTGTGGCTGCCCCATCCCTGGAAGAGTCCAAGGCCAGGTTGGACAGGGAGCACCCTGGGATGGTGGCAGGGGATGGAGCTGGAGGATCCTTAAGCTCCTTTCCAACCCAAACCATTCCAAGATTCTGTGATTCCTGCTCAAAGCTGGATGGGGCTTGGCCTCTCCTCTTGCTCTTTGTGTGGGATCAGTTGGAATTGGGAAGGGAGGAAGGGCAATCCTGTTCTTTTTCTCTCTCCACATCCCACTCAGCCACAGCCAGCTCTCCTGGGATGAGGGAGAGGAGACTTTCTCCTGCTCCTGCTGCTCTTCCTTCCATCTTCCGCCTCTTGCTCCGCTTGGTTTTGGGGCTTTGCTGTTTCCGAGGTCTTTTCATCCCAGGAGGGGTCGGTGCTTGCAGCAGGAGCTGGATTCTGTCCCAGACTCCTCTGCCAGCTGCTCCTGCCTCACTTCCAGAGCTCTCAGCATTCCTGATCCCTCACACTTGGAGCCAGACACTTCCCAAAGTGTCACTTCCCAGGGCCAGAGCAGAGGAGCGAATGCCTGCCCTGAGGTTTTCCATATCTCAGCTCCATCAATACTGGTTGGTCTGGTTTTTACTTCTCAGATCCATTGGGAATGCCCCCACTTGGGATGCCCTTGGTGTTGTTGATCCCAGAAATCAGCCTGCATGAAGGGGTTTGAATTCCAGGGAGATCCCACCGAGTGTTGCCTCTCCCTCGTTCCCGCTTTTGGGGCCGCGCGTTAAAAACAGACCTGAAACTTTGCAGGGAATAAATCAGCTCAGCCTGAGCAGTGCTGGTTGAACAGCAGCAGAATCTGGAGTAAAACAAGCTTTAATCTCATGGCAAAGGCCCATGCCAGGGATAATCCAGCGAAATGGCAGGAAGGAGGCAGAGCCCTGGGATCCAGACGGGGCCGGGAGCTCTGTGCAGCAGCAGTTGGCTCTAAGGCGATTATCCCACAGGGGAAGGTTGATGGATTTGTTTTTATGAACACATCCAACAGTTTGCATCCATCTCTGGGAGTTTTTATAATCCCTGCCAGGGCTGGGGAGGGAGGGAAAAGGGAAGGAGAGGAGGGAGGGATTGTTCTATTCTGAGAACTTTGACAAAGATTGAAAGTGATGGTGCTGGGGTGACACTTGGTGTCTCCTGGCTTTGACTCCTGCTTTGTGGTGACACTTCCAGCCCTTCCTGCTTTGTGGTGACACTTCCAGCCCCTCCTGCTGCTCCCAGCTCTCTGTGTCTCCACGTAGGTGAGTATAAATCCATTTATTCTCCGGCGTCCCCGGTGTTTGTACAAACTGAGGTGATCAGATACTGCTCAAGGACAAGTTTCTTATCTCCCTAAACCCTTGAAACTTTGGCTGACTTTTCTCCAGGATGAATCCTTGCTCACTTTGGGGTGGGGGAATTCTGAGTCATGCAGGATTGGGGCAGGAAAAGAGAAGGTGTCCTTCAATCCACATCTTCGCTGTGACCTAAGCAATTCTTTTTCCAGCCCAACTCTCTTGGCAGAGCTGGTGCAGACCAGGTTCTGTTTGCAGGGTGGCAATTCCTGTTTCGTGTCCCTGGTGGTGCCTTTGGAGCCTTCCCATGCTCACTTTTCCTCAGCATCACCCTGGAGCTCACTCAGCTCGTGGCTCTTGTGCCTCAACTCCTGGAAATCTTCCTTTGCCTTGAACAGGGGCCTGAGGCTCAGCTGTGTCTCTGTTTTTTCTCTTTGGTAAACCTTGGGAAGGATACCTTCAAAGGATCCTTAATATGCTGCTCTCTTCCCGTTTTCCCCACGGAGCCAGGCAGCAGAACAATTCCAAGATCAAAAGGTTTGATTTGAAAATCCCCAGCTCTCCCAGGGAATGCCACAAGTGTTGGGAGGGCTGTGACATTTTTAGCACATCTCATCCTGACAACTCCCTGCTTTTCCTTACTTTCTGCGGGTTTGTTCCTGGTGGAGGAACAATCTTTGGATTTTGGGTGCTTTTCTCAGTCTCCTTATCTGTGTCGCTGGGAGTGGGAGGGGGAGGAACTCCCCTGTCTCTCTTGGGCTGGAAATCAGGCTGGGAAGTGCTGTGATTCCTTCTGCTCTCTGTATTTAACAGTGCTATGTCTGAGCTGGAGTTTAGGATTGTTTTCCTGGCTGGAATTTTTAATTTGATGGCAGTCCCATGGATATTTCCTGCTGTGGATGGCAGCTGAGGGATACAAAGCACTGCACAAAAGCCAGGAGAGAGAAATACACAAGGGTGGTGGCTTTTCCAAACTCCTTGATCCCACCGATCTCTGTGCATTTGATGTTCTGCGTTTGTGGAGTGGCTGCTGGGGTGGGTGTGGGATGTGCTCCCGTCCCTCAGGCTCCTGCCCATCACAAATTTGGGATCTTGCACCTCGATTCCCACCCCTCAAGGCTGCTGAGCTGAGGGAAGGCAGCACTTGGAGCATCCCTGCTGGATCCCTGCCCTTCCCAGCGTCCTGCCCTCGCCTCAGCCTCCCCAGCTCTGTGCTCTGCTGCTGCCCCTGGTAAAGAGATTGGGCTCAACAGTGCCTGGAATCAATCCCTAAGGATTCTCCCACGAGGATCTGCTGGAAGTTAACCTTATTGATCCCCAGCAGCTCATAACTGTCCAAATCAGCAGTGGCTGCAGGAATTCCTCCTCTCTTGGTCCGTTTCCCAGGCTGAGATCTACCAGGAATGTCAGGCAGGGGAATTGCTCCTGGAATTCAGCTGAGTCCATCCAAGGGCCTTGAGTGGTGACTTCCATGGCGGGGATGATCCTTCAGAGAGAATTCCGGGCTGGTTTGGCTTGGGAAGGGACCTTACAGCTCATCCTGTTCCAACCCCTGCCACTTCCACCACCCCAGGCTGCTCCAAGCCCTGTCCAGCCTGGCCTGGGACACTTCCAGGGATCTAGGGGCAGCCCCAGCTGCTCTGGGCACCCTGAGCCCAGGGGTTTTTCACCACCCTCACAGGGTGGGCTATTCCCAATATCCCATCTAAACCCTCTCTCTTTACCCCAGTGGGCACCATAAGAACCTGAGTGAGACATCCAGGTGCTGGATTGATAAATCCACCCCCTTGGAAGCTCCAATTTTGCAAAAAAAAGGAGATTATTTTGGGCTGTGGTGTTACCAACCCCAAGCATCACCCACAGACTCCAGGGGAGCTCCCAGCAGCATCTCCCAAACCATCCCAAAGCCAGGATCCCATTCCTTTGCAGCTCAGCCTCTCTCATACACACCTCAGTGTTAATTAGTTCTGCTTTAAATGTGCACAAATTGCTGTGGGTTCGTGTTCTCCATCCCTGTTGTGTTCTCCCGGCCTTTTCCTGGGATTTAGCAGCTCTGCACACTCACAGAGCTCTTCAGGCCGGGGCTGATCCGTGCTGGAGCTGTTTTATCTCTATTAATAGTGATTTCCTCACGGAGGATTTTTCTGCTTCCGTGCGCTTAGGGGAGGCTGCTCTGAAATTCTCCCTGCCGATAAACGGTGCGGCAGCTCCAGGATAAACAGGCAGGATGGGGGGAAAGGCGTTGCCATGGCAACGCAGGGATTTCGGTGATTGGTCTCCATGGCGATCGTTGCTAAATTCTGAGAGGTTTTAAAAAACGCTTCTTTTTTTTTTTTCTTTTTTTTTTGATTGGGTTTTTGGGGTTTTTTTTTTTTGAACAGAAGGGAGCACACGCGGGGGTGCGGCCGCACACGTGCCGGCTCCTGCATCCCGCCGGGAATTCGGCAGGCGTGGGCAGGGAGGGGGAGGGTGTTCGGGTATTTTAAGGCCCTTTGGATGCTGTGTCATGTGGCATCACCAGCCCTGCTCGGGGGATCCTTCCCCGCTGAGGATCCGACCCCTTGGAAGGGGTGGGAGAGCGTTTGGGATGTGGGAAGGACACCCAGGGCCGCCTCTGTGGGGCTGTGGGTGGGAATAAATCCCACGGGCTCCGTTTTCTTCATGGTGGAAAAAGCCCCTTCTTTATTCACAGAACTCCTTTTATGCAGTTTTACAGACCTCCAATTGGTCAGGAGCTTTCTTGCTAATTGCTTTATTGGTTAATAACAAGGTTGTTGTCTTGTATTGATTGGTCACTCAAACTCTCAGTGTGTAAGTGCAGGAAAAGTTTGTAAGAGATAGCTTTAATTTTTCTAGTTTTAATTTTTCTATCCAACAATGTAAAAACAGTTTATACAAGTGCAAGTTGGGTTTTTTTTTACCCAGGAATAGATTGTTATGTTAATGAGCCGCTCACACCAGGATTGCTTTCACATGGGAACTTGCAAAGTGCCAGCTTGACAAGGCCAGCCGCTGGTTTTAGGAGAGCAGGCTCGATTTTATGAAGCCTTTCTTAATGATTTTTCTACCTTACTGCTACAGTTGTGGTGATAGGAGCTCCTCTGGATGGCCAAAAGTTTGGGGAATGGTGGTAAAATCAGGGGTGACCTTATCACCCTCTACAGCTCCTGAAAGGTGGTTTTGGTAATGGTGGGGCTGGGCTCTTTCTCCAGGAACTGACAGAAGCAGAGGACACAGCCTCAAGCTGCACCAAGGGAAATACAGGTTGGATATTAGGAAAAAGGTTTTTTATGGAAAGAGTGGTAAAGTTCTGGAGTGGTTGCCCGGGGAGGTGGTGGAGTCCCCATCCCTGGCTGTGTTTAACAAAGCCTGGATGTGGCACTGGGGGCCAGGGTTCAGCTGAGCTGTTGGGGTGGACTCGATGATCTTTAAGGTCTCTTCCAACCCAGTGATTCTGTGAATTCTGTGACCCACCCTGGAGGCTGTGTGGGCTCCTGGGATCGCTGATGAGACACCAGGGATGAATTCTGCGCCTGAACAAAACCCACTGAGCCTCGCTGGGTCCCGTTAGTGCTGCCTGGGTGACAGCGCCGGTGTCACTGCGGGGACAGCCGGGGCCGTGTCCCCACCTGGAGCCACATCGAGTCCCTTTGTGCTCCTGATGGAGCCACATCCAATCCCTTTGTGCTCCTGAAGAATCCTGACCTTGGCTTTCCATCTCCTGCCCACAGCACCTCAGCTGCTCCGAGTGACAGGATCCCAGGACAGTGACAGGATCCCAGGACAGTGACAGGATCCCAGGATGGATGGCTGAGCCCGGCTTGTGCCGGTGGTAGAACGCAGAAATCTCCATCCTTTCCCTATCAGAGCTGCTTTTCCTTGGGAATCCTTTAGCTCTGGCACACCCTGGGTGTCCCTGAGGGCTGGCAAACCCTGCAGGAGCTGCTGACCACTGTTGTGTTTGCTGGGAACGCCCCACGAAGGCAGGAATGATGCATCTGACTCCATGTTCTCAGAAGGCTAATTTATTACTTTATATTATTTATACTTATTTATTTTATTTAATTAATTAATTTATTTAATATTTATTACTTTATAGTACTATATTATGTTAAAGAATGCTATACTATACTAAAGAACACTTACTGAATGATAAAAAATAATAATGAAAACTCCTGACTCTTTCCAGAGCCCCAGCACAGCTTGGCCCTGATTGGCCAGAGAGTGAAAACAACTCCAAGCAGAATGCAATGGAACAATCACCTGTGGGTGAACAATCTCCAAACACACTCCACACGTGAGCACAGCACAGGAGAAGCAAATGAGATCAGAATTGTTTTCCTTTTCTCTGAGGCTTCTCGGCTTCCCAGGAGAAAAATCCCGAGGGAAGGGATTTTCCAGAGAAGGTGAATGCCACAGATCACCGCAGAGGGTTTGGGAAAGGAGCTCTGCATGAGCTGATCTGCACAACTCCCTCTCCCAGCTGTGACAAAGCTCTGCTGTCTGGGCTGTCACGGGAATGATTGCCTGGCAATATGAATCAGGAAAGTGGCTTCCCCCCTGGAATTTTCTCCTGACACTTGATTTAATTCCTGCTGACATCCCGTCTGTGGCGCTGCCCGGTCTGCATGCTGGGAGCAGGGACCAACAGGTTCCTGCAGGAGTAAAATGGTTGTCAGCAGAGCCTTTGCTCTCTGCAAAGGGGAAAATCCCTCTTGGAGGAGCTGAAAGTTGGGAAGAGGCAGCTCAAACCCGTTGGCATGAGGGGAGGTGGCTCTGGGATGGATGGGGATGGGGCAGGAAGGAAAAGGGGCTGGGTGGTTTTATCTGGCTGTGCTCGGTGTCCCTGCGCTTTCACATTCCCAAAACATGGCCTGGAGCAGGCAAGGTGCTCTCTGCATCCTCCTGGCACCCTTGGGATGGTCCTGGCGGGGGATGTGCAGCCCCTGGGCAGGGAGGGTGAGGATGAGGATGGGGATGGGATCAGCTCCTCCCCTGGGTGAAATCCTGTGCGACAGCAGGGCCACGGACCAGCACATCCAACAGCTGGGAATGTGCCACAGGGCTGCCAGGAGAGGCTTTGGGTTCCTGGAGTTTTAAGGAGCTTTGTGGAAGGCCCTGAACACACTGGGGGCTCTGGGAGGCAGGAGAACCCCTGGAGCCCCCCAGTCCCTCCTGATGATTCTATTCTGGCATGTTGGGATTTCCAGTGATATTCCCAGCTGGCGCTGGGATCAGCAGGGTCCCAGGCTCCCTCCTCCCCTCCCACAGACCGGTAATTAGTGCCAGTGTGGGATCCTATTAATTGCAGCCATTGTCATGTCTGGATTTATGGGATAATTGCTGGTATCTGGTGTAATGTTGTCCCCCCTGGCCAGTTCTGATCACAGGAATTCACCTCCTCCAGGGGGATCAGAGCTCATCACTGCATTCTCCAGGACAGATCCTGCTGGGAGCCCCCTCCATGGCTGCTGCTGGCTGGGAATTCCCTGCATGTGTGTCCCCTCCACGCATTCATCCAGCAAATCCCTGGGAAGCTCAGGAAAGCTCAGGCTGTGCTGCTTTGCCTCGGAAGCAGCAAAGCCGCCGCCGGCCATCCGTGCTTTTGGGAAGAGCTTGGATGCACGGGTCACTGCAGCTGGATGAGCATCCTCGGGTGTCCTCCCGAGGGCTGAGTCACCTCTGGAGGCTCCATCCAACCTTGGCACAGCCTGGCTGCGTGTCCCTGAGCGCCAGCCCTGCTCCGACCCACCCTTCCTGCTCCTCTCCTGGAGGGGGAGGACACGGATGGCCGCAGCCTGGAGCTGAACCAGGAGTTCCTGTCTGGGTGTGGAACTGCCGCAGAACAACTTTTCTGAAAAATCCTTTCCTTAGGATTTCTTTCTCCTGAGAAGCTGAGAGGCCTCGGGAACAAAATGCAAACAATGGTTATCTGCTGATGTGCAATGCAACAGGTGCATCTGGGATTGGCCTCATGTGGTTGTTTTTGATTAATGGCCAATCACAGCCCAGCTGGCTCAGACTCTCTGTCTGAGACAGAAGCTTTTGTTATCATTCCTTTCTATTCTCAGCCAGCCTTCTGATGAAACCTTTTCTTCTATTCTTTTAGTATAGTTTTAATGTAATATATGTCACAAAATAACAAATCAAGCCTTCTGAAACATGGAGTCAGATCCTCGTCTCTCCCCTCGTCCAAGAGCCCCTGTGAGCGCCGTCACACAGAACTTTCCAGGGAGGTGTGATGGGAGCGTCTGGGCTCTGCCAGAGGCTGGCTGTGCTGTGGGAATGCTGATTTTTGAGAAGTTTGCCATTAATAATCTCCATTTATTGGTTTGTTTTGCAATACTAAACATCTCATCAGGCTTTTGGCACAAAGGCATCATCTCAGTCTTTATCTCCTGTATTAAATAACCTGAATTTCTCTGCATTTTCAGCAGCATTCCAGCACCTGTTGGCTCCAGAGCTGGACAGGAACCACGGATTTCTTCCAAGCACCTCTTGCTCTCATCCCTTTTGTTCCCTTTTGAATTAGCGACTATTTTGTCCTGTATATTCTATTTTTTTTTAATCAATCTTTTTAAGCCTGATTACAGCTGCCTCCTCAGCGGGGATTTTATGAATTTGTCTCTGCAGCTTTTACAATAATTAATTGTCCCTGAGCAGTGCCCAGCTCTCCCTGTTTTCCATTCAGTCCTTTCTCCAGGCTGGCACCTCCTGTTTTTGTGTCTCAGCTCTTTCACAGCGGAGAGAGGAGAGGCTTTGTCAGATCTGCCTTTGTTGTGTCCAACAATCAACGCAGCAATTCCAAAGGCAGAATCCTTTGGGATCCCTATGGGGAGGCTTTGGATCCCTGTTTCCTTCTCTCCTGGGAGAGAGGAGGGAGCTGAGGGATCCTGAGCTCAGCCTAAAATAAAACTCAGGGCGTGGAGCAACCTGGGGTAGTGGGAGCTGCTCCTGCCCATGGACTGGGTTGAGCTTTAGGGTCCTTTCCAACTCAAATCCTCTGAGGTTCTTGGATTCCTTATTTCCCCCTTGGTTTCCTGGGATTAAATCTGATTTTGGGAGCTGGTTTGGTTCCCAGGGGCTGCATTTTGGGGAGCAGCCCTGGGAAAGGCTGGGCCAGGGGCTGGGCCTCGGGATCCTTTTGTCCTTTCCAGAGAGCCCATGAGGGCTGTGTGGATTTTGGGATGGGTGCTAGGAAAATTAATCCACAAACATCAGAGGCTTATGTCCAAAAAGGAGACAGAGGAGTCCTTTGACTTTATTTGAATAAAGGCAGAGGCCATGGGGCATTCCCCTGGGATCTCTCAGATTTTTGGAGGATGCAGCCTCTCTTTTTATCCCAATTTCCTGGCCACATTTCCCTTCTCTCTTTCCCTACTGGCTGAGGTACTTGAGAGGTTCAGACTTCCCAGAATGCCTGATACCAAAGATTTCCCTCTAATGTATAGCCCTCCCTTTTAATTGTTAATTCTTATGGAATTTAGGAGTTATTCTTCCCCACTGTTTCTTTCGTCTTTCAATGTCTAATTTAATTTATCAGCAAACCTAAAGTTCATTTGTAAAAGCAAACATCCTTTCCATTCATCAATCAATGGAATCCTCCCCGTTGTTTCTTTTCTCTCCCAGCGCTGGTTTTATCCACCAGCAGACCCACAGCTGGTTTGCAAGGACAAATCCAACATTCCTCTCGTGGGGAACAGCACAGGAATGTTGGATTCCCAACCTCGTGTCCGGAGGATTTTGCGGGGAGCAGCTGCACCCCAATCCCTGATTCCCGGAGCGATTCCAGGGCAGGGTGGGCTCTGGGCACTGCGGGAGAGCTGCTGACAAACGCATCCCATCAAATCCGCCTCTGGCCAGAGGTTTTGTGCCTTTGGATTCTCCCGGTGCCTCCCGAATGCCATTAACGCGTCATTTTCGGCAGTAAAAAAAAAACCCCAATTCCTTTGAGAGGCTCCGAGCCAAGGGATTTGCTCTCAAATATTCACTCGCTTCGTTCCCTGCTTATTTTTCTTTTCTTTTCGAGTGGAAAAAAAAAAGCAGGAAGAGGAGGAAGAAATGCCTCAGGCCTTGGGGGCGAAGATGCACAATCCGTGATTGTCCTTGGGGATTTTAACATCCTTTAAATTTCCCTTTCCATGCTCTCTCTTGAAGCCTCCGGTTCTTGGCTCTGTGGCGTGAGAGGTTCCTGGGTTGTTGGAGCAAGAAAGGGAAAAACAGGCTGGAAAAGAAAGGAGAAATGGAGAAAAAAAAGAAGACGGAGAAGAAGAAAGGAGAGAAAGAAGAAAGAGGGAAAAGGAGAATAAAAGGAAAAAAAACCAGAAGATAATAAAAAAAGAAGATTAAAAAAGAAATAAAAGGGAAAAAAAGAAGAAAGGGAATAATAATAAGAAGGGGGTGAAAATTTGAGGCCTTTTATGATCTTAGAGAGGCCTTTTCCAACCTTAACGATTCCTTGGAAAAGAACAAAGGGAAGAAAAAGGCCGGGGGTGTGAAGGGAAAATAGAAGAAGAAAAGGAAGAGAAAAGAAAAAAGGGAAGGAAAAAAGAAGAAATGAAGAAAAAGAAGTCTCAGGCAGCAGAAGAACTTGATTTGTTTTCCCCTCTTGCCCCTTTTCTTGTCTTCCTTGATTCTGGAGTATTTCACAGCTTGTCCTGAAATGTGGGTTTGGGTTCAGTGGGAATTAGGGGGAAAAAAAAAGAAAGGAAAATTCACAGGATCTCTCTCTCCTTCCCCCATGGATGCTGTGCAGCTCAGGGGGGGCCCAGTCCCTGTAGAGCTGAGAGCCAGGGACAAACCCTGCTGATCCCAAATCCTGGTGAGAATCCCCTGGAAAGGGGAAAGGGGAAAGGAAAGGAAAGGAAAGGAAAGGAAAAAGGGGAAAGCCCCGGTTGCCATCATTGAAGCCTGTGGCCGTGTCCCATCCCTAGTGGAAAATGTCCCTGTCCATGGCAGGGCTTGGAACCTGCTGATCTCTGGGGTCCCTCCAGCCCAAACCACCCCAGGATTCCATGGTTCAGGGATGCCCAGGGTTCCTGGGATCAGCCTTTGAGCTCAGCTCCTTGCCCAGCTGCTGCTGCCTCTGGATGATAGGGAATGCCCATCCCAGCGCCCATCCCGGTGCCCATCCCACCCACTGGAGCCATCCCAGAGCTCCCACAGCTCTGCTTAAAATAAAGCTCAGGGCGTGGAGGAACCTGGGGTAGTGGGAGCTGCTCCTGCCCATGGACTGGGATGAGCAGTTCCCAGTATCCCTGCCCTTGGCCCCTCCATGTCCCAGGATGGATGAAGGGAAGGGAAGGGAAGGGAAGGGAAGGGAAGGGAAGGGAAGGGAAGGGAAGGGAAGGGAAGGGAAGGGAAGGGAAGGGAAGGGAAGGGAAGGGAAGGGAAGGGAAGCTCCAGCCAGGACAGGAATCCCGCTCTCCCTCTTTGAGGAGCCGGGAATGGGGGCAGGAGCGAGGCGGGAATTTCCCCCGCTGCCGGAGGGGATTTCTCCCTGTGCCCTGCAGAGAGGAGCAGCGGTGCTGGCAGTGATGGGAGGGATCGCTGCGTCACCCCTGATTTACTCCATCCCTGCACTGCGGAGCCGCTCCATCCTTTGCCTCCGGGGCTGTGCAGAATTCCACAAACCCTTCGGATTTTTCATTTTTTTTTTTCCCCACCCGGCTCTTAAATCCTTTGGAGCGGGGAAGCGCCGGTGAATTTTAAATAAGCTCTGGAAGCTGTGCATTAAAACCTAACGAGGCAGAATATCAATTATGCCGAGGGAAACGAAGGGAAGGGAATGGTGGCGTTGGGTTGGGGCTGCTGGTGAGAGATGATCGGGACCTGCTGAGTCCCGGTCTCTGCCCTCAGGGGGCAGAATTAAATCCCAATCCTTCATTTTCCCGCCAGCAGGGTCAGGGGTGTGCAGGGGCAGCCGGAACAGTTAAACCCTAAAGGGGAGAGGCGGAGCTGGAAGTTCAGAGAGGAGTTAAAACCTGGAGATGCTGAGGTCTCTGTCCCTCGGGAAGCCGAGGATGTCGCTGAGCATCCCCCTGCTCCCCAAAATTCCCTCACTGCCTCATCTTCGGCCGCCTCAGCCTGTGCCAGCGACTCAGAGAGGATCTGGCTGGGTCTCTGTCCTGCAGGGGAATGCACCAAAATCCTGCTCCAAAGTCCCCATCAGCTCTGATTAGGGAACAAGAGGTGCCAGTTTTCCCTGTGAGGCTCCTGCCCGCTGCCAGCTCCTCTGGGATTGAGGATGTTCTCCGTGTCCTGGGAGTTTGGGAGCTCAGGAACACTCCAGCCCCGAAATTTCAGCTGAACTCTTTGCTCTGAGCATCATTTTCTGTCTGTTAAGTTTAATCGTGCTGCTCATTTCTCTCCTGGAGCAATTAAAGCCCAAAATGCCAAGGCAGGGGTTTAATCTGTGTTTAATCAAAATGCCAATCAGGAGCTGGCCGCAAACTCCACGTGGCACTGTTGGATCCAGCCCTGGCTCTGGAAAATCCTCTGGTTTGGGGCCACCAGGCTCTGTTTGGATGAGTTTCTGACAGTTCTGGGTAGGAAACCTCTTTATCAGCCACTTCTGGTAGCACAGGACTGAATCACTGGAAGGGAGAAACTCTGAGGGACTGAGTTTAATCCCCAGGCTCAGCTCAGCAGGGAGGGATGTGGGATCAGGAGCTGGGACAGCCAGGATGGTGCAGGGATAATTTGGGAATAAATGCCACAGACTCCATTGTCTCCGTGGTGGAAAAAGCCCCTTCCTCATCCACATAATTCCTTTTCATACAGTTTTACAGTTTCCCTTTTTGTACGGTTTTACAGACCTCGTGTGAGACTCCAATTGGTCAGGAGCTTTCTTGCCATTAACACCACATTAATTATTTCTTTTTATATCTTATTATTTCTAATTATATCTTTCATACCATATTAATTATTATTAAAGTTGTTATTAATAACAATCATTAATAACAAGCTGTTATTCTGCATTGATTGGCCACTCAAACTCTTGGTGTGTACGTGCAGAAAAGGTTCTTTGTGGGATACAGTTTTCATTTTTCTATCTAAACAATTTATAGATGTGCAAGTTGTTGTTTTGTTTTTTTACCCAGGAATGGATTGTTTTGTCAACAAACTGCTCACACCAGGATTGCTTTCACATGGGAACTTGCAAAGTACCAGCTTGACCTGGGAGAAACGACAGGCCAGCCAGAGCAGGCCTGATTTTGTAATTTTTCTTTATGATTTATAATTTTTCTTTATAATTTTTCTTTATAATTTTTCTTTATAATTTTTCTTTATAATTTTTCTTTATAATTTTTCTTTATTATTTCCCCCCGAATTTATATTTTTTCTTTATGATTTATAATTTTTCTTTATAATTATAATTTTTCTTTATAATTTTATTTATTATTCCCCCCCCCCCCCCGATTTTATAATTTTTTCTTTATGATTTTTCTGCCTTACTGCAGGGATATCCCTGGTCCAGCTGTGCTCCTCAGCCCTTCCTGGGTGCTGGATCCCTCTGGGAATGCATCCCATGCATGCAGGAGCGGTGCCCACCCCAGCCCAGGCTCTCTGGGGCACCTGGGATGTCTCCAAAGCCAACCCAGATCTGGAAAATCTGGATTTCTGCCGGTCTGAGGAGTGGAACAGAGAATCCCTGCCATGGGAAGATCCCTTGGGAAGTGCTTTGGCACCTCCCAGCAGCACCTGCCCTGGCTGCCATCACACCTCGGCTCTCCAGGGGAATTCCAGCCTTGGGGAGCACCAGGAATGGGGCCACACATGGCAGCACCTCCCAGCCCTTCCCCAGCATGGGATCCCTGGAGGATGCACTCAGCACCCCTCAGAAGTGGCCCCATGGGAAGGAAAATCACAAATTCCCCCAGGAAAAAAACCCCAAATTAGGAGAGGACCCGTGGGGAGTCACTGCTGGAGACGCCACAGGGTGGAAAACTCAGCTGGGAGGGTGGGAAGAAAAGGAAAACGTGTGTTTAATCCACTCTGGGGAATGAGTCGAGGCAGGAGAAGCACGATGTGGGTGGGAGAGGCCCAGCAGCACATCCTGGCTATAAATTAAATTAGAAATTGCATTTTCCAACCCCATCCCAAACTTTTGTGTCAGTTAATTCACAGTGCCCGGCTCTGCAGCGGAGAAATCCAGGGCAGGTTTGTAAATGCTGCATTGCTGGCAGCCAAAACACAAATACAACCTGAACAGCTGCCAAATGGGAAAAAGCAGGGAGAAAAAAAAACCAACAAGCTCTGTGTCAGGATTTACAGCCCTGGAAAAGAACAGGCTCAGCTTGGGTGGCTGGGAAGGGGCTGGCACCACTCCTGACTTCCCTCCTGGGGCAGAGGTTTGGGAAAAAGAGAGAGAAGCTGTTTTCAGGCTGCCTGGAGCTCTGGAGAGGGGCCTGGGAAGGGATTTGGGTGGGTTTGGGGTCTCTGGGATGCTGCAGGCTCAGGGAGAGGCACATTTGGGAAAGTGGAGGGGTAGAAAGAGTGTGAAATTCCAGCCGTGGTGAAGGATTGGTGATTCCTGTCCTGGTTGGAGCATCCTTCCCTTCCTTCCCTTCCTTCCCTTCCTTCCCTTCCTTCCCTTCCTTCCCTTCCTTCCCTTCCTTCCCTTCCTTCCCTTCCTTCCCTTCCTTCCCTTCCTTCCCTCTGCTGTTTTCCCCCAGCGTTTGTGCATTCAGGGATATTTCCATTTTCTCCTGGTGTTTGTGCATTCAGGGATATTTCCATTCTCCCCTGGTGTTTGTGCATTCAGGGATATTTCCATTTTCTCCTGGTGTTTGTGCATTCAGGGATATCAAAGCCCAGAGGTTGTTTTTTCCTCTAAGCAGCATCGAGGTGACTCCACTGAAGATCAAAGCCTCGGTTCTGGCATCTCTCAAACCCTCTCCTCTCCTCTCCCTCCCCTTGGAGGAGATGCAGGTGTTGGAGAGAATATTCATGGAGAGATCCTCCAGGATTAACCCTTCCAGGGGCTGGGGAATTGCAGAGTTTGCTCTGTGAGGAGCCACCTGCCCTTACTGGAGCCTCCCAGGATGTACTGCCTGGGATGAGCAATATCTGTTGAGTTTATTCCCAAAACAGGGCACTCTGGCAGCTGTGAACATCCCAACCAGCCCTTTTCCAGCTCCCAGATTAAAGCCTTGTGCTGCAGGCCCAGCAACCTTTCCATTCTCCTGGGGGAATTTCAGCTGCTGCTGCTTTAATTCCTCGGAGCAGGGATCGATATCCTGCAGGATTTGCTGGGAGACAAAACAAGCCAGAAAACAGCCCTTGGAATGAGATGGTTCCTGCTGGGATGCTGAGCTGGGGTCCCAAATCCAGCTCCTGGATTATTCCTGCCCTTGCCCTCCCTGCCCAGGCTGGGCTTGGCCAATAGGATGGATCATTCCATGCTGGGAACACTGAACAGCCGAAGCCCTGAGGGGCAGCAGCATCGATCCCTGAGCTTGTCCAACACCTCCTGTGCCTGGGGGAGGCTCTCCCTTCTCATTCCCTGGTTTGGGAATGGTGTGTGCTGCTGCCAGCTCCTGATCCAACAGGGATTTTTTTCCCCCCTCCATGGGAAAGTGATATTTTCATGGAATCCCAGAACGGTTTGGGTTGGAAGAACCACGAAGCTCATCCCATCCCATCCCATCCCATCCCATCCCATCCCATCCCATCCCATCCCATCCCATCCCATCCCATCCCATCCCATCCCATCCCTGCCATGGGCAAGGACTCCTCCCACCATCCCAGGGTACAATTCCTTTTTCATGGTTTTGTTTTAATCCCAGGGTGCTCCAGCCTGGCCTTGGACACTTCCAGGGACGGAGCAGCCCCAGCTTGCCTGGGAAAGCAAAGCAGAGCAGAATGCCCGGGGTGTGGGAAAAGGGACCCTCTAAAATCAGGGAGAAGAGAAATAACCACAAATCCGGGAGCCCAAATCCCACCATGTGCTGCCATTGGATAACAACAGGATGGTGGCTTGGAAGAACCAGGAGATGACGAATCCCATGGATCCAGCTCTGGGCTGGTCCTGGCAGTGCTGGTACTCGGTGAGCTGGCACCGCCATCCTCCCCTCCTGGCGCTGCCTCTCCCCGCGATCCGTGTGCGATGCTCGGGCCGGGAAGGGGCGGGGGAGCCGCCAGCTGAAATCCCCTTCAGGACAGGCTGATCCCTGCTCCGTGCGCTGGCAGAACCGGAGGATATTCTCGGAGCCGGGTTGGGGAGCCAGCAGACACCTGCCGTGCCGGGCTCTTCTCTTCCCAGTGTAAAATTTCCATTTGGGAGCGAGATGAGAGCGGGTCGATGCTTCCCTGGAGCCGCCCCCTCTCCACGGGAGAGCGCTCCCAGCTCTGGGAATGCAGCCTGGACACGGCTGGAGCTGGGAATTGATGCGGATGGATCAAAAATCGGCCCGAGCTGCGAGCTGGGATCTCTTTCCATCAAATCTGCCACGGGGGGATTGTCCTTGGTCACCGGCCGGTGCCACAGGGACGCGGCTTTGGGGACAGCAGCACCTCCAGGAGCCCGGGCACATCCTGCTGTGCCCACCCTGGGGCTGGCGATTTTGGGATGCCCAGCCCAGCATCCCAAATCCCGGGATTGCAGCCGCCCTGTCCACCCTGGGGCTGGCGATTTTGGGATGCCCATCCCAGCATCCCAAATCCCCGGATTGCAGCCGCCCTGTCCACCCTGGGGCTGGCGATTTTGGGATGCCCATCCCAGCATCCCAAATCCCGGGATTGCAGCCGCCCTGTCCCCATCCCTCCCCTGGGGCTGGCGGCTGCCACAGCCCGGGCACGGCAGCAGCCCCCGGCCGTGGGAATGGGGAGTGGAGAGAGGCTCTATTTTAAACCACCGCTGTGGGTTGGTGACCTAGAAAAGCAGCTCCGGGAGCAGGAGTGTGAAGTCCAACCTCCCCCGCTGCGAGCGGGGCCGCCGAGCACAGGGTGACCTAAATAAAGCCACGGGAGAGGGGTCGGGGGTGCTGCTCCCCCAACTTAAACCATGGAGAGGTGTTGGGAATGCTGCTCCCCCAAATTAAACCATGGAGGGGTGTCAGGTGTGTTGCTCCCCTAAATTAAACCATGGAGAGTTGTCTGGGGTGCTGCTCCCATGAATGAAGTCATGGAGAGATGTTTGGAGTGCTGCTCCCCCAAATTAAACCATGGAGAGGTGTCGGGAATGCTGTTCCCCCAAATTAAACCATGGAGAGGTGTCAGGGGTGCTTCTCCCCCAAATTAAACCATGGAGAGGTGTTTGGGGTGCTGCTCCCCCAAATTAAACCATGGAGAGGTGTTTGGGGTGCTGCTCCCCCAAATTAAGCCATGGATTTAATTGTGCCAGGGGTGCTGCTCCCCCAGCCCCAGGTTTGCAGCTCAGGACCCTCCCAGCACTCTGAAACTGCAGGTTTCAGAGGGATAAGAGGAGTTTAAATGGATAAATTCCTGTGTTTGGGAAGGATGCAGCAGGAGCAGCTCTGGGGGGTCCCTCCCTCTGGAGGTTATGGAATATATCCATGGAATATTTCAGCAATGGTTTGGCAAAGCTGCTGCTCCTCTTTGAGGGGTGGGAGGGGAGATAAACTGAAGAGAAAGCTGCTTCCTCCCCTCTTTTTAAATGTGCTGTCAGGAGGAATTTCAATTATTTAAAGCTCACAGGTACGTGCTCCTTGCAGCCTCAGAAATGAAACAAGGCCCAGCTCTCCTCAGCCCCAAACCCAGGAAGGTTCTGGGCCGCTGCCTTCAGCTGAGTGCAAGACAGGCCAATTAATTAAATCAGTAAATAAGTTCCCCTAATCCCATTAACAAAAGAGGAGCTGGAGATTAAATCTTTGATGGCACTTACTGCAAAATTAATGCAGGCAGCCTGTGAGGAAATGTATTCTTCCCCTCACCTCGGCAAGGATAACAGTGCAGTTTTATAGGGCAGGGCGTTATCAGGAATGGGAAATGGATGTAAAACCAGCAGAGATCTCATTAAAAGGGTGTAATGAGCTGCAGACACAACGAGCTGGGCCTGCTGAGCTCGGGGCTCTGCCAGATCCTGCCTGTGCCACCACGGGGAGGGGACATGGGGGTGCTGCTGTGGGGTTTGGGGTCCCTGTGGGGTTTTCTCGGCTTTGGGGTGAGGCAGGAAGTGCCTGGGAAGGGGAATTTTCAGCCAGGGTGGGAAGGAGCAGGGTGGGACGGTGGAGCTGCAGGAAGTGCCTGGGAAAGGGAATTTTCAGCCAGGGTGGGATGGTGGAGCCTCCTCCCTGCAGAAGCTCCCTGGCATTCCTGGCAGGTTGGGAGCAGGGGACTGACGGCCCAGGGGGAGGCACAGGGGGTGGTGAAAAACATCCTGGAACCCTCCCAAGGTGCTGCTCCTCCTCGGCTTCTCCTGAGGAGAAAATCCCTTCCCCAGCCCTTGGAAAATCCCTTCCCCTTCCCTGCGGCACTGCCGGAACCGAGGGACAAGGGGGGGAATTCCTTTCTTTTTTCAATTTTGTTTTTTTTTTTATCCCAGCACTTTCACTGGGGGATGAATCAAGGATGGCTCCTCTGGCTTGTGCCTGGTCTGGGGTTTTCTCAGGGTGGGCTGGAGGGGTTGGAGGTGTTGGTGAAACGAGGGGATCCAGCTGGGTCCCTCAGAGAATTCCCAGGCTTTCTCCTGCTCCAGCCTAAATCTTGGCTTGGGGTTTTCTCTCCTGGAAAAAGGAGATGCAAACTCTGTGGTCCCCAAAGTTCTGGGACAACATCTCTGGATTCAGCTCCTGCTGCCCCCATCACTCCTCCTCCATTCTCCTCCTGCTCTTTTCTCCTCCCCATCTTTTCCCAGGAGTCATTCCCAGCGAGGAGCTGCTCTGGGAGGCTGGGGGTGGATTTGGGGTGCTGGACTGTGGGTCCTTTCCCATCTCTCTTGTGTTTTTGCATTTAATTCATTGGGGCTGCTCAGGGAGGGCCTGAGGTGCTCCTGATTTATTTTCCCTGTATTGGAATCAGTGACAGAAGAGTTATCCAGAATTTTTTTGTACCTGAGCTTTGAGAGTTTATCCATTGCCACTGGAACTATTTTCATCCTTCAATTAATATATAAAAATATATAAATGAATATTAAAATAATAACATGAATTAATATATAAATGAACACAAAAATAAATAGATTAATATAAAATAAACACATAAATATATACATGTATATATATAAAATATATGTATATACAAATACATGTATATAAAAATATAAATATAAAATAGATATATTTATCTTAACATATAAAATATAGACATAAATGTATAAATGAATAAATAAATGAATGTATAAATGAATATAAAAAATGAATACATAAACAAATATTTAGCCCTCCCTGCTTTGATCCGCTGGAGGATCTGCCAGACTGCCAAACTGTACTTCCAATTCCACCAAAAAAAATCCCAACCGGCTCTTTTTATTTTCGAAGAGGGGGCTAAAAAAAAGGAGAGTGGAAGTGCCAGGGATTTAGAACAGACAAGTGCAGGTGTTGCTTTGTTTCCTCTCTGGAAAGCCACTTTTAGTTCTGATTTTCAAATTGCTGCTGCTTTTTGTGAATCTCCAAGGAAGGTGTCAAGACAGATCAGCTTGAAAGTGCCTGTGCTGCTCTCTCCAAGTATTTTGCATAACTGAGGCAATTCTTTTTGCTAAATAAAAACAGAGAGTTGGGCCTGGAAGAGAAGAAAACGTCCATCAAGGATCCAGCTGATGCCAATCAACACTCAGCCTTCAGTGCTGCAATCCTTTCCTGGCTGAAGGCAGGGAAAAGCTCCATCCTTCAAGGATTTCTCTCTCCAGGGATTTCTGTTTACACCCCCCCAAAAGCAGGGTTTTCATGGGGGGGTTTCATTGCAGCTGGGGAAAAACGTTTTACTGGGAAGTGGTGAAATGCAGCTGGAGGAATGAAGAACTTTGCTCCTCCAAGCTCTTGGCCAGAGGCAGCGTGGTCCTGGCTCGTGCCTGGGGATCAGGAGGCGTTTGGGATTTGGGAAGGGCTGCCAGGCTGTGGGATCTGCAGGAATCTGCGAGGGGCAGCAGCTCCCACGGCTTTTGGGGGATGCTGCAGGTGGGGAGGGCGTGAGATCTTAAAGCCCATCCCATTCCACCCCTGCCATGGGCAGGAGCTCCTTCCACCACCCCAGGCTGCTCCAAGCCCTGTCCAACCTGGCCTTGGGCGATTCCAGGGATCCAGGGGCAGTCACAGCTGCTCTGGGCACCCTGTGCCTCACAGGGAAAAATTCCATCCCAATATCCCATCCATCCCTGCCCTTTGGCCGTGGGAAGCCATTCCCTGTGTCCTGCCTCTCCATGCCTTGTCCCAGTCCCTCTCCAGCTCTCCTGGAGCTCCTTTAGGCACTGGAAGGGGCTCTGAGCTCTCCCTGGAGCCTTCCCTTCTCCAGGTGAACATTCCCAGCTCTCCCAGCCTTGGGACCTTCTTTGTGTCCCTCTGGACCCTCTCCAGCAGCTCCAGGGGCTCCCTGTGCTGGGACCCCAGAACCGGGGGTGGCTCTGCAGGGGGGGCCTGGGATGGGATGGGATGGGATGGGATGAAAGGGGATGAAGAGGATGAAAGGGGGATGGAAGATGAGGGTGGGAGAGGGCTGGGGAGGAGAATTAATGAATGAATGAAAGACACATGGAGAGGGGATGAGCTGGAGGAGAGGACGAGCGCAGGGGGTCCCGCTGTCCCCCCCAAGCCGGGCGGGGCAGTGCCGGGGGGGCCGAGCGGCTGCGCCTGGGAGGGGGGCGGCTCCTTGGGGCGCGGAGCGGGGCGGCCCCGGCCGTGTCCCCTCCCGTGTCCCCTCCGTGTCCCCTCCCCGCGCCGCCCCGCGCCCTCCGCAGTGCTGCCGCCGGAGCCGCGCAGCGCCAGCGCGGCCGAGCGGCCCCGCAGCCCCGGGAGCCCCAAACCGCGGGAGCCCCAAACCCCGGGAGCCCCAAACCCCGGGAGCCCGGCGCAGGTAAGGGGGGGATCAGGGGTCCCCCGGCGCCGCAGCGCGGGGGGGTCCCAGGAGATCCCGCGGGCTCCGCAGGGACAGGGATGGGGATGCGGCTCCGGGGGCTCGGGATGCTGCTCCGGGGGTGCTCCTCGGCCCCCGCACTCCGCTCTCGGCCCGGGAAAGTTGCGGCATCCCAGAGGGTGACACCCCCAGCCCGCGGAGTCGCCCGTGGGTGGCAGCGGCTGGAGCGGGTCCCCGGCGGGGCGTGGGGCTGGCAGCGCCCGTGGGTGCGGCTGGGGCGAGGCTCTGGGTGCTGCTGCTCGTCTCGGCCGTGTGCGGACAACTTTGAGGCGTGTTGGGCATCTGCGGGGGTTGAAGCCCCCAAAATTGGCTTTTTTATTTTCTCCCGTCCCCGGAGTGCGCCCGGCGGGAGCTGCGGTGGCACCAAGGCTGAGCCCCTTCCCAGAATCCTGGCAGCGGGGGGATGCGGGGAGCGCCCTGTCCCTGCTGCTGGGACATTTTGGGGGGCTCTGCTCCCTGCTGGGGCTCTGCAAGGGCATCACTGCCCCAAAGGGGGTGGCCCGCGGGCTCTGGCAGGTGCTGCTCCTTTCCCAGGATGGACCAAAGTGATGCAAAAGGCACCAAAATCCTTTCTGGAGTAGCCTGGAAGCTCCGGGAGGCAAAACCTCCTCGGGAATGAGGCTGAGGCTGCTGGAAGCTGTCGCTCCCAGCGATGGGTTCTTCCAGAAAAGGCACCTGGTTATGTCTCTTGCTGGTGTCTTTCTAATAATTCTGGCCACAAGCTGGAGCAGCAATTCGTCTTTGTGTGATGATGAACGCTCCTTGGTTTCCCTGCTCTGAGCAAAGGCAGCTGCCCCGGCCGTGGCTCTGCTCGGGGCTCGGGCTATGCCACGCTCCCCTCGGGATCCTGGGAGTGTGTGTGGATCAGCTTGATCCCCCTCTTCCCATGAGGCTGCAAGAAAAAAAAAACCCAAAAAAAGAGATAAAGCTTCCAAACGCGGCCAGTTGGCTCCAGGGATGCAGAGATGAGAACAGATGAACCATTTGCTTTAATTACTGGTATCAAAAGCCCAGGCTGCAGCTTAGCCTGAAAATAAATATTGTTAATGTTGTGACACTGGGCTCTGTTTGATGATGCATCATTCATCCGGGAGGGATTGAGCGAGCTGCTGCTGCTGCTGGAGCTGACTCAGACCTGCTCAGGGCTTCCGTGGGGAGGCTCAGCCCCACTCGCGGCACCGGGAGTCGCTGTCGCATCCCGTGGGCGCCTGGCCGGGCATCCCGCGGGAGGGGAGCGCCGCAGAGCCTCGGGCAGCGCTGTGGCACCGCCGGGCGATGCGGTGGGAGCTGCTGGTGTCACCTGCAGGGTGGGGACCCAGGCAATGCCAGCCCCACCAGCCCTGCTCGGCTGCAAACCGCGTCCCCTGCTCGGCGCCGGCTCCAGCTCCGCTCCCTGCTCCTTCTCAGCCTTCCCTTTGCGCTGCCCCGGCTCTCCTGGCCGTGGCAAAGGTTTTATTTTTGGTGTGGATCCCCCTTTGCCAGCGAGGGTGACAGCCCGGAGCCCACTGGGGGCTCTGCGCGGGGTGAAACATTCCCGGCTTTGGAAAGGGCGAGGGGTGGGAAAACTGCTGCGGGAGGGATGGAAAATTGCTGCGGGAGGGTGCGGGGCTTCAGCCCGGCTCTGTGCTCAGAGTTTGGCGGGACTCGTGCTGGGGATGGCACCGGGCCTGTCCCCCGTGTCCCCCGGGCCGGTGGCACAGCAGCGGTGACCCCCGGGCCGGTGCCCTCCCGCCGCCCGGTGACGCTGTCACTGCAGTCGCTGCTAATTAGCGCCGATAGTAATGAACCGCTCCAGGTGGTCCCAGCCGGGCCCGCAAGGGCGGGGAGGGAGGAAGGAAGGAAGGGAGGGGGGCTCCACTCCCCCAGGCCGGGCTGATGAATTCCCCCGCCTTCCCCAGGCCGGGGAGTGGCCGCGCTGGCTGATAAAGGGTCACTGCTGGGGGCAGCGGTTCCCTTGGGATGCAGCTCTGTGGATTTGGGGTGCCGCTGCTGGGGACTCCGTGAGCCCAGGTACGGAGGGGGTGTGGGAGGAGAGAACGGGAAAACCCCCAGAGAGCGGGGGAATCCGGGAGCCCGGAGCGTCCCGGGCTGGTGCAGGGCCTGAGCCGGTGGCTGCTGCTCCTCCCTGCCCGTGGCCCCTGCGGACGGTGACGCTGCGGTGCTGAGGGGTCCCCGCAGCAGTGGGACCCCTCCCCACGGGCCCTGGCCCTGCCTGGCCCCTCTGCCACCCCCGCTGCTGCTCCTGTGGGGTGGCACCGCGGCCTCCGCCATCCCTGGGGCACCTGGCGGGGGCTGTCACCCTCCTGGACCTGCCACCACCTCCGAGCTCACCCCGCTGGTGCTTCCCAGCCTTTCCCCAGGGCCGATCCTGTCGCTGTTCCAGGGTCCCTGCTGGAATTCTGGTGGCTCTGGCCACGCTCCCTGTCCCTGGCACTGAGGGTGCGATGCCAGCTCCCCGTGCCCGAGCGCTGCAGGATCTTCCCGTTGCTAAGCAGCTCCTGAGGAGCGAGGGCAGCACCGGGTGGGCTCGGGGTGTGCTCAGAGCTCACCTGGATCTGCCCCTCGCGCAGCCCCGGGTGAGGTGGATACACCCAGGAGTTGGTTATTTATTTATTTATTTAATTTTTTTTTTTTTTGCCGTTGTCTTTCCTGTAATTAATCAAAGGGAGTAAATCCTTGTGACAGCATCCTAACAGTGTTTGGTTTGAGAGGGAGCTGCTGGAGGAAATGTCAGGGTGCTGCTTAAATAAAATTGACTGAGCTGCTGCTCAGCTGCCTTGGGACGAGGCTTTGGAGGATGACGGGGAGCTGGGAATTCAGGGGGAGTGGAACAAAGGCAGTTCCCAGCACCTTGTGGGAATTTAAAGGCAGCAGTGCCATTAGCCAAGCCAAGAGGAGTTGGTGTGTTCCCAAAGGCTCCCAGAGGCTGTGGTGTGGATTTAACTGGAGGGCACTGGAGGCGTCGCTTTGCTTTTCCTGTCTCTGGTCTCTCACTGTCACCTGTGGACTGAGGCTGTCACACCGAGCTTTAATTAACTAATTACCACCGCACTGAGCAGGGGAGTCAGGGAGCTGAAGGATGAGGTGACCCCAGGGCTGTGACTCGCTGGCTCTGGGCCTTCCCCAAAAGCCGCATCCCCAGGCGCCCTCAGCTCCCTTGGGGCAGCCAAGGCTCTGATCCCGCCCCGAGGCTGTTGGGGGATGTGGGAGCACACGGGCTGTGCTGCCATGGCTGGGACACCTCTGGCATTGTCCTGTCCCTTTTCCAGGTGTCTGGGAGCAGCTCCAGCCCCAGCAGCTCCAGCCAGCTGAGCTCTGCCTCCCTCCCTGCTGCTTTTACAGCAGAGCCTGGGCCGTGGGCTGCTCCCCGAGCACCATCCCTTGGGCAGGTGGTGCCCAAACTTTCTAAAAGAATTTGCACGTGATGAGACCAATGGAATGTTGGAATTTGAGGGAGTTTGGGAGTGTGGGACCCTCCAGGGCTGGGCTCCCCTCCCTGTCACCTGCTGATCATCCTGCAGAGTTACACAGCTGCTCCTGCAGGTGTTTTGGGGGATATTTTCCCTTTTCCCCCCCTCTGCAGGTAAATCCAGCAGTGCCAAATCCTGCCTGGAGCCAGAGGACAGTGAGGACCTGCTGCCTGTCCCTATGGTAATGGAACACACATTCCGGGTGTTCCACAGGGAATGGTGTGGGGTGGGCAGTGGACAAACTCCTTTTCCTGGGAAAGGACGAGCCTGGATGTGGGGTGTGGTGTCTGTGCCAGGTGTCTGGGCAGGATCTGGAATTCCCTGTGGTTTGCAGCCCTTCCTGGGTGCCAGGCATGGAGCAGGGCAGGATCTGGTGCTGATGGCTGGAAATGTCCCCAGGAGCTGGGAAGGGTTTCCAGCCCAACTTTGGGGTGTTTTGGGATGTGTGCCCTGAGTGGTGAGGAGACAATTCCAGCTTTGGCATTTGCTCCTCACACTGCTCACCTGGGGGGGGTCTCCATGGGTCTTTGTCCCCCCAAAATGAGCCCCATCAGGCAATTCCATCCTCATTCCCAATTTTTCCATCTCTGGCTCCAGCTGTGGAGCATAAACCCGCTCTGGTGCCAAGGTGCAAACCCAACCATCCCAACAGAGAATCAGTTTGGATCCATTCCACTTCCAAACCTCCTGCTTGCTGAGGACACCCAATAATCTCTCACCTGGCACCAGAGCAGCAGCTCGGGTTGGTTGGTTGGGGTCTGGCTGCTGCTCCGTGTTCCAGGTGAGTGGATGATGCCCAAAATCTGCATTTTTCCCACCCGGATTAATCACATCAGGCCTTGTCAATGGAAAAATTACCTCATCATTGGCACTGGCAGGTGGTGAGAGCAGCAGACTTATTCAATATTTAAGAAAGCTGCATTGCAGAGCTCAGGAGGCTGGAGGGAGAAATAGGTTGCCTGTGTCAGTGTCTGCTGCTGGAGACAATCTCTGCAGGCATCGGCTGGCAACCGTGGAGCTCGCTGGAAAAACCTCACCCTCACCCTGGCAGCTTGGAAAAGATGGAATTTTCTCTCTTCCCCCCCTGGTTTGGCATTCCCAGGCGGCTCCAGGGGTGCCTTGGGGCAGCTCTTTGTGCTGGGTTCCCTGCAGGCGCCCAGCTGGGGGTGGCTCTGTGCCCTGTGGGGTGGGATGGGCTCCTTCCATGGACATCCCGCTGCCTTTCCAGCCCTCCCACAGCTGCTGGAGGGTGCATGGGACCTGCTGGCTGCTGACACGGCACCTGCCAGGTTTGGGTTTTGGGTGCTGGAGGTGGGCCGGGGAGCGAGAGGGATCCACAGGAGGCATTCGATCCTTTCATTAAAGCATGACCCAAGTCCAGGGGCTCTGTCAGACGGCAGCAATGGAGCTGCATGATTGGAGTCATGTGGCCCTTCCTCAAGGCCAGAAATTAAGACCTCACTGCTATTCCTGGCTCTGCCCAGGACGTGCCACGCCGGCGCCGGCGGGAGCTGCCAGCATCCCTCGGAAAACCTCAGGATGAAACAGCTCCTCCCATCCCCTCCAACACCAGGGCAGCAGATCTGGGACCCTTCTGGGTCAGCCAAACCCTGGAAAGTCCTGGCACCCTCCTAGGTTTGGGATATTCCATTTCATTAAGGAAATGCTGCTGCATCCCATCGATCCCCGCTTGGACGGCCACATCCTGCTGCTCGGGAGCCAGGACCTGGCAGAGGGGAGGGAAGAGCCACCCTGAGCTGTTGTTTTGTTCTTTCCCATGTGCTAAAAATGCTGGAAGAAGCATTAGGGCAAGCGGGGGTAGTTGCTGGAAGTAATGCAAAGTAGATTTTTCCAAATCTATTATTTATAGGTGGAGAAAGGGATTGTGTATTCCTCCAGGAGCAGCAAAAGCAGAACAGAACGCTCCTGGCCTCGCTCTTATTAGCACAGAGTTCCAGCTGGGCAAAAGAGTTTTCCTTCCTGATCCCTCTTGGATAGGAAAAAACAGGGATTTCCCCCTCTTTTCCCCAGCTGCAGGGTTGGGGTGGACATTCGTGCCTCGTGTGACCTTGGGACAGTCCCTTTCCCTCCTGCATGTCCCCAAAAATGGGACAGTCCCTTTCTCTCCTGCATGTCCCCAAAAACAGGACAGTCCCTTTCCCACCCCAAAACAGGACAGTCCCTTTCCCTCCTGCATGTCCCCAAAAATGGGACAGTCCCTTTCTCTCCTGCATCTCCCCAAAAACAGGACAGTCCCTTTCCCTCCTGCATGTCCCCAAAAATGGGACAGTCCCTTTCTCTCCTGCATCTCCCCAAAAACAGGACAGTCCCTTTCTCTCCTGCATCTCCCCAAAAACAGGACAGTCCCTTTCCCTCCTGCATGTCCCTAAAAACAGGACAGTCCCTTTCCCTCCTGCATCTCCCTAAAAACAGGACAGTCCCTTTCCCTCCTGCATCTCCCCAAAACAGGACAGTCCCTTTCCCTCCTGCATCTCCCCAAAAACAGGACAGTCCCTTTCCCATCCCAAAACAGGACAGTCCCTTTCCCCCCTGCATCTCCCCAGAAACGGGTGGTGGCACCGTGGTGCTGCCCCTGCTCCCTGTTCAATCTCTGCCCACCCCAGGACCCCTGGGATGTTTCATTCCCAGCAGGAATTCTGTGCTGCAGTGCGGGTTCTGGAGGTGGTGGGGGGGGGCTTAAATGAACAATTTCCTTCGTTAAGTGACCTTGTTAATTGGAGCCTCCTGCTCTGGCACGGGAACAGGCGCTGTGTGAACCAGCAGAGCACTAATTACCCACGTGCTTCACTTCTCCTGCTTTTCCAAAAATACTTTTTTGCATCCCCAAGTTTTCCATGGAGCCAAGGTGAGCCTCAAGCCTCCACAGCTCCTCAGGGAGTGATGAGGAACCCTGCAGAGCGTTTTTTCCCTTCTTTTGGGGAAGGTTGGGTGTTTTTTCCTGGCTTGGAGCTGGGGCACTTTTGCAAGCTCCCGTTTTCCATCATTTCTTTGCTATAATCTCCCCAGTTTCTCTGCTGGAGCTTTGCTGGAGCTGCTTTGTGCCCTACAAAGGTTCATTTACCAGTGCGGGCAGAGCTCTGGTCCTGCTGGGATGCTGGAGAACTCAGAGGTCGCTTCCAGGCAGGGAGGAATCCAAGGCAGCATCATCCCAGGGCAGCAGGATGGGAAGGTGAATGATCCATGGGCTTGGAACAGCCCCATTGTCCATGGCTGGACTCTGCAGAGGGTTTTTGTGAATTTTTTTAGCTCTGCTGGAGGCAAATCTATCAAATCCCTGGCTTTCCCTCAGAAGAGGTGATGGATGAATGATCCATCCATCCCCATCCCCCTGCAGTGAGTAGGAGCAGTGGGTGGAGGGGCAAAACCCCTCCAAAAATGGGAATAAAGCAACAATCAGGCTGTGGATTCGACATCCATTGGTATTTTAAGGAGAAGGGTTTGAAGAACCCTCTCTGGACAAGCCTTTGGAGAGGAGTGGACAGATCCTCCTGGTTGAGTCCTGGTGCTGTGTTTTCCCTCCTGGATCCACTTGGCAAAAACTTCAGTAAACCAAAATGGGAAAGGAGTTTTTTGTTGTTTTTTTTTGTTTTTCCAGAGGGACTGTGGTGTGGGAAAGGACAGTGAGGAATGCTGGAATCTGGGGAGAAGTTTCCTTTTTTGCAGCTGTTTCTCTGGAATGGATCCCCCTCTTCCCTCCTTCCTCTGAAGCCTCATAATTAATGTGAGGCTGGGGATCCATTAATTACATCCAGGCTGTGCTGCCCTCATGGGAAGGAGGTGACTGGAGCCTCCTGTGTCTCAACATCCAGACCAAAGTGACACTCCTGCTCCAAACCCTCTTATAATCCCGCAAACAAAACCTTTCCCAGCGCGATTTAGGGATTTCTTTGTTGTTTTTCCCCTACAGCCCGGCTGGGAGCTCCACTTCCTGGCTGGCACCTGGGAGCAGAGCGGCTGAAGTCCCTGCTGTGCCCGGCTGGTGACAGCCAGCAGGGCACTGGTGTCCCCAGGCTCGTGCCCGGGGTGGCCGGCGATGACCGACGCAGTGCTGGGCGGCTCCTCTGACCGGTGGATGTGCCCCAGCGACAGGACCATGTCCCTCCGAGCCAGGTGACAGCAGGGCACAGGGACACTCCCAGCGAGGGTGGGGATGCCGGGAGTTGGTTCGGTGCTGTTGCATGGGGACGTTTTGCTGGTTTGCTCCTCAACGCCCTGAGCTGTGACCGCGCTCACGGGGGTCTCAGGATGAGGGGAGAGACGAGGATCTGACTCCATGTTTCAGAAGGCTTGATTTATTATTTTATGATATGTATTACATTAAAACTATACTGAGAGAATAGAAGAAAGGATTTCATCAGAAGGACAGCTAAGAATAGAATAGCAAAGAATGACAACAAAGGTTTGTGGCTTGGACTCTCTGTCTAAGCCAGCTGGGCTGTGATTGGCCATTAATTAGAAACAACCAACATGAGACCAATCACAGATCTACCTGTTGCATTCCACAGCAGCAGATAACCATTGTTCACATTCTGTTCCTGAGGCCTCTCAGCTTCTCAGGAGGAAAAATCCTAAAGAAAGGATTTTTCATAAAAGATGCCTGTGACACTGAGCGAGGTGCGGGGGACAGAGCCGGGGTGTGCAGGGACATGGAGCTGTCCCTCTGTCCTGGCACCCTGCAAGGTGATGCCACATCTCCAGCCTGGATGGCGGCTGGGTTTGGTGTCTGGAGGTTTGGGGTCACTCTTTGTGGGCACTGGGGCTCCACGGGCAGGGACCAGGAGCTGGGGGCTGTCACCCTGAGGTGTCACTGGCAGGGCTCTCCTCATCCTTATTCCCTCTCTTTCCCTGTGCTTCCCAGCAGTGAGAAGGAGCAGTAAGTATCTCCCTTCTTTTATTTGTCACTTATTCCTCTTTTCCTGCTACTTTGATGGTCAGGAAAAACCTGGGTGTGGACGTAAAAAAAAAATTAAATTTGGGAAGTGTCGCACTTTTAAGGGATTTTAATGAACTTAAGGCTCAAGGCCATGGGGGTCTGTTAATGCAGAGGGGAAAAGAGCCAGGAAAGGTCTGTGGATGAGCAGGAAGGTGAGGAATGTTTGCCTTGTGCACCCCTGAGTGGCAGACGTTACCCTGTCACCAGGTTAGCACTGCCTGACACCCAGGCTGGGAGAGAGGATCTTTGGGAATGATGTTAGAAGGACAAACACTCCCATGTTTGGAGAAATGTTCCCAAAAAAAAGCCACCCACTCCTGCACCACTGCCCTGGTCCCGTGGCTGCCAGGCAGATCTGGTATTCCAGGGTGCCAAAGGAAACGTGCAAACAATGGAATGGCTCTGAAAAGGAGTTTTTCCCTCTGTGTGAAACCAACATTCCCGTATGAAACCCCCTAAAAATGGAGATCAGAGCTCCCAGCCGTGGGTGGGGGCTCATTGCAGGCTGGGTGGGATCTGGAGGATGGGGAAGTGAGCTGATTTTAGGGTTTGGAGGATAGGGAGGTGGGCTGGGTTTGGGGTTTAGAGGATGGGGAGATGGGCTGATTTGGGGATTTGGAGGGTGGAGAGGTGGGCTGGGTTTGGAGGATGGGGAGGTGAGCTGGGTTTGGGGTTTGGAGGGTGGAGAGGTGGGCTGGGTTTGGGGTTTGGAGAACAGGAGCTGGGCTGGGTTTGGGATCTGGAGGATGGAGAGGTGGTATGATTTTGGGGTTTGGAGGATGGAGAGATGAGCTGGGTTTGGGGTCTGGAGGATGGGGAGCTGGGCTGGGTCTGGAGGATGGGGAGCTGGGCTGGGTTTGGGATCTGGAGGATGGGGAGCTGGGCTGGGTTTGGGATCTGGAGGATGGGGAGCTGGGCTGGGTTTGGGGTTTGGTGCCTGGACACAGCCCGGGGTGGGGGTGGATCCATGGCTGGATCCCTGTCCCCGCTGTCCCCGCAGGCTCCCGGCGGGATGGGCGGCACAGCCCGAGCGGCAGCGCAAGGGCGAGGAGCTGACGGACGAGGAGAAGGAAATCATCAACCGGGTGATCGCCCGCGCCGAGAAGATGGAGGAGATGGAGCAGGAGCGCATCGGGTAGGGCGGGCTGGTGACACCCGGGGAGGGACACGGCGGGGACAGAGGGACCCCGGGGCCGCGGCAGGAGGCTCTGCTTGGCTGCTTTCCTGGGCAGCAGCCTCTGCACTGCGGTGCCTCTCCTGGAAGGAGCCTGCGGGGGATTTTGGGCTCTGGCCAGGAGGAACCGGGCAGGGAAGGAGCGGCTCCGGGTGCCTCAGGGGGGCTGGAGCCTTCTGCTCTCGTGCCAGGCATCGCTGAGATCTTTTATCAGTGAAAAGGGATCAGTGACAGCAGCTCGCTGCTTGTCCTGTGCTGAGCCAGAGCATGGAGGAGTTTGAGTTCTGGGAATGCCGTTGGAGGGGTGATGGATCCATCTTTGGGGTTAATCCCACTCTGGAAGGAGCTGTGTGAGGCTCAGCAGGGCTGAGCAATGCCCAGGGCTGTGATGCTTGGGTTTGCCAGGCTGGCCTCGGGCAGGGAGGCAGCAGTGATGGCCAGGCTGCTTTAGGGAGCTGCCCCAGGAAAGCCTGATTTCCTGGGATTTCCTGGGATTTCCTGGGATTTTTCTGTTCTGGAGTCCCCAGAGCCGCTGGTACCTCGTTTTTCACCAGGGGCATTCCCAGTGCCCGTGCAGAGGCTGGGAAGTGCCTGTATTTCCTTTCCTGACAGGTGAAACGAGCTAAGGCCGAGGTATCAATCCCCATCTATCCCCTTGCTCTGCTGGGAATGGTTTTCCAGAGGGGATCTCCACGATCCCATTGCAATCTCCACAATCCTGTTTTCCTGACAGAGTTTCCTGTTTCTTCTCACTGAGTTTAAGCATCCACTGCTCCTTTTTTTTTATTTATTTTTCCCTAGCAGAGAAAATACTCAGCCCCAGGGAGGAGCCACACTCCCCACTGCTTTGGGGAGTGCCAAATTCCCTCTCACTGCTCAGGGACAGCTTGCTGCCCCTTAAATACTGGGATGCTCTGGCTGTGGAGAAGTGCTGGGTTTATTTCCTCATTTTTTCAGAAATCCTTGCTCAGGGTTTGAAGATCCCGGGGAGGTTTTGCCTCTCCAGGGGCTGTTCCGCCTGCCTGGGCTCGGCTCCTGCCCCATGGATGCGCTGCTCCCTCGGGCTGGAGGTGCCTCCGGGGCTTGGCATCGCTTTGCGCCTCGCTTCCCCTTCCAGGCTTTTTGGCAGAAGCCAGGTGAGAGTGGCTCTCTCTCTCTCCCATTGATGGCGATTCACCCCCAACAAGAGCTCACAAACAGCTCTCCCTGGCGTTTCCCTTTTCGCGGCCCGCTAAGAATTCCTTCCCAACGCGCTACGGCTCCTTGGATGAGCCGCAAATCATCTCGGGGAGAGATTTATTTCGTGCAGCTGTTTTCCAACTCTTCCCTTCGCCTTTGAGCTGGCGGTTCGCTCATCCTCATTCACGAGAAGCCGGGCGGAGGGGCTGGAGCCGGGAATTCTGGCGGATGCGCAGCTGATTCCCCTCCTGCGAGGAGGAGGAGGAGGAGGAGGCGTAGCGGGAGCCCTGCCAGCCCCTTTGTGTTTGTTGGCTTGCACAACACGAGCTGTAGGATGTTCAGCCCCGGGAATGTGGGACGGCGGCTGGATCAGCCTCGCAGGGAATCGGGAATCATCCCTTATCCAGGGTAGCTGCTTCTGTTACAGAATAATCCGGGCTGGCCTCTGGCAGGTGCTGGCTGGCCCTCGCTTGGCCGGGCTGCTTTAGGGAGCTGCTTATGGAAAGCCTGATCTCCTGGGATTTTCCTGGGTTTTTCTAGTCCTGTAAAAGGAAAAATAAATCCATTAAAACTTACCCAGGGAAGCTGTGGCTGCCCCATTCCTGGAAGTGTCCAAGGCCATGCTGGAGGAGCCTGGGATAGTGGAAGGTGTCCCTGCTCATGGCAGGGGGTCCTTTCCAACCCAACCATTCCATCATTCCATGAAAACACTGCTTTTGGTTAATATTGGGAATAGCTCACATGGAGTGAGATTCCAAAGGGGGAATATGTGGTGAATACTTGGAGTTGCCTCAATAACTGGAGGTGTTTGAGGGATTCATTTGAGCTTTACACCCAATCCTTGAGGAATCCTGAATCCCACAACCAGGGCTGTGGATCAACCGCCTCAAATCCTTCCCAATTTTTTTTTTTTTTGCCCTCCATCTCCTGCATCCTCCACCCCACCAGCCCCTTGTCTTGGGAACAAATCGATGCCTCTCGTTGAGCTGTTGTTTGTGCAATTGGACTTGGTGTCAAACCCAGCTCAGATTAATCCTGTGAGGGAGTATTTTTAGCTCTGAGGGTGGATGGATCCTGTGGGAGACGTGAGCTGGGTGCTGATGAGGCCTGGAGGACGGGGACACTCGGTGTGGGGGGGGATTTTTTTTTTGTGTCTCGTGGTGCAGAGAAGGACGAGAGGAGCTGGAATCATCTTGAACGTGACGCAGCAGGAGCGCGTCAGGCTGGAGCTGCTGGGTGGTCAGGATCATCCTTCGGGATCGGGGACACAGGGCTGGAAGTTTTCAGGGAAAAGGGATCATCCACGTGGGCAGGGATGGATCCGTTGCTGCCCCGTGTCGCTCTGGGGTCTCTATGGTGGCTCTGGTGACACTCTGGTGACAGTGGTGCAATTCCAGCTGCAATCCATGAGGATCCTGTTTTCCATCTGCCACAGGAGCACCTGCAGGCACTAATTGACTCCGTTCTGCATCTCTAATTGGGGGCCATCAATAACCCAGCCAGGCTGCTCTGCTGCCTAATGAGCTCCAGCAGCTCCTGGCATTGAGGGGCAGATCTGAAACCATCCCAAGGTGGAAATTGTCAGCTGGCTCCTGGCTCTGGCCAGGGCCCTGTGGTCCCCTCTCAAAGTGCAGTGGCCTGGCTGTGTCCCCCTGGGTGCCACCTTTGCTCCAAGAGGAGCAGCTCTGCAGCAGGATTGCATTTTCATTTAATTCGGCTGCTCATGGCTGGGATGACACAGGGATAATGCAGGAGCAGATGGAAGTCCCTGGGGATTAAATCATTAACCTCAGTGGCAGGGAAGCTGTCTGGGGACCACAGCCTGGGATCTTCATCCCTGTGTGCAGACAGCACAGAGATAAAATTCAGGCTCAAGGCAGGGCAGGGGGGTTACTGCGGACAGCTGGGAGCATCTCCTGGGATGGCGATTTGTGCAGGAGGTGAGGTTCCATCGTGACCAGGGGACAGCTTGTGCTGCCTGAGATTTCATAGGGGTTTGGTTGAGCTTTCCCCTCCAAAAAAAAAAACCCCTCCTCTCTTATTTGCAAGACTGCAAAAATTCCCAGTCTGCTGTTGCACATTCAGCAAGCACCTGGATGAGCATGGGATGGGATACTTGGAAAAACCCCAGTGGTGCTTTACCTTTAGCTCCCTGCCCACTTGGAGGGGAGGAAAATTGCTTCTCATTTCTCATCCCAATTTTAATTATGTTTCCCTTAATCTGGAGCTTGGCTGCTTTTCTTGTCCCTTTTCCACCAGGAAAATGAGCCTTAATTTAATATTCATCCCTTTAAGGCACACGATTTCCCCATGGAGATGAGGCTGGGCTTCATTCTGGAGGCTCTTGGTGACCTCCTTTGTGTTTCTCTGGAATTTTTTCACCATGGATGTGGTGGCTGAGCCCATCCCTGCTGCCTCCTGCCCGGCACTGAGGAGCACATGATCATGGTGGCCTGGATCAGGTCCTCCTCGGGATCAGGTCCTTCTCCCACCCTTTTTGCTGCATTAAAAGTCCTCCCTGCCACAATTTAAAGCCCGTTAAGGACATCTTGGCCATTCATTTCTGCAGTGCTGATGAATATTTAAACACAGCAAACTCCTGCTCTGTCGTTCAGCCTCATTTCCTGGGATCATCAGCGCTTCATTCTGGTCACTGTGTCCCTATTCCCATCCCTCTTCTCCTGCTGCAATGCTTGAGAGTTCCATGGAATCATCATTTAGGTTGGAAAAGACTTCTAAAGTCATGGAACCCAACCCCGAACCCAGCTCTGCCAAAGCCACCATGGGTTCTGTCCCATCCAGTGCTGAACCCAGCCCAAGGCAATCCCTCATCCCTGTGGGATCCTTTTCCTGCCACAGATCATGGGGAATGTTTGGATGTGCCCCTGGGCCCTTCCCTGCCTGCTCCAGGGCTCTGGAACGGGGCAGGAGCACCCGGGGATGTCCCTCAGTGCCCACCCTCCCCTTCCCAAACCGCATCCCTGGGGCTGGGCTGGTTCCCGTCACCAGGGCCCCGTTCCATTGCAGATAAAGCTGCTCCTGTCTCTCTCCCACCAGTGCCCAACCCCTGCAATCCCTGTTTCCCTGGCAGGGTGAGGGATCTCTCCCCATCCCTGGGCTGGGCTGAGCCAGCTCCCTGCCACCAGCTCCAATTACTCCACTCCCAGATTCTTCCCCCTGTTTTAACAATTGGAAAGATATTTCCTGCTCTTTGAAGCGCAGATAATGGGGAGGAAGATGCTGCTGGAGCCGTGGAAGGCAGAGGGATGAGCTGGAGGCTGGTTGTGCGCAATAAAAGCGAGGAGGAAATGATCTCCAGTGGAGAGAAAAGCTTTTGGGAAGGCAGAAATCTCATTCCTGGTGAGGGCAGGGCTTCCCTTGGTTGTCAATGGGAGAATAGGATGGATTTGGATCTCTGGAGGTGCTGGATGGAGCTGGAAGCAAACCCGGCCTTTTTTTCTCCCAGTTGTTGCCTTTATCAAGGGCTTCTCAGCCCAGGGGTCTGGGCACAACCCCCCCTTTCTTCCTGCCAGGTTCACACCAGGACTTTCAATTGAACTTTTTCTACAGTTCTCTCCCAGCAGCATTTGAGTCATGGCGAAAAAAAAATAAAAAAAGCCCAATTTCTCCCTCTTGAATGGATGTTTTAATTAGGGAAATGTACTTGGCTTGCAAGTGGTGCCACAGGTGTGTCCTGGCTGCTGAGCTCTTCCAGTGGTTCAAAAATCCCACTTAAGGAGCAGCTCGTGGTAAATGAGAGCCTGGGAGAGATTTTTGCAGCTAAATAATGAATCTCTTGAAATGCAAAGGCTTTTTCCTCTTTTCTTTTTTTTTCCTCCCTCCCTTTGATTGTGCCATTTGTTCCAGTTTCTATAATAAGTTTGTTTGGGCTTGCAGATTTCCAACTGGAAGCTGCTTTGCTTGGAGCTCCTGCAGCTCAGCAGGAGGAACTGCAGGGGATTTGGGGTTTTTCATGAATAAAAGAGAGGTTTTTTCCCCCAAAATGCTCCCCCTTGGTGAGGTGGGGGATGATAAAAGCTGGCTGTTGTGAGGATCGTGCACTCCATGGGATGTGGGCTGGGGTTAATTGCTTTAAATAACGCTTGGGGAAGAGCCAGGATCCAGTTTTTGGTTGGAATTGCTGGGTGTTCGTGGGGTGATGCAGCCCTGCTGGAGTCTCTGGGATTTCTGTGTCTGCCACAGGCTCTGGAGCTTGGGAAGGCACCAGGGGTGGATGGTGGCTCCAGAGCTGGGTTATTCTCAAGGGAGGAGCCACCTCTGGGTGTGAAGGGCAGGGATGGACCACGGCAGCTCTCAAGCAAAGCCCAGAATGGTTTGGGTTGGAAGGATCTCAAATCTCCTCTCGTTCCATGGGCAGGGGTTGCTCCAGCCCCATCCCACGCTGGAGCAGGGAGTCAGGCTGGCAGGGAGCTGAAGTGGGAAGGCACAAAATCCCCTGGCTGTGGTTCTGAGGGTGCTGTTTGTCAGCACAAGGATGAGAGCCACGATTGCTGCATTTCGAGCCCCCGTGCTTGTGGTGCTGGCAGGAACTCGTGAACTCTCCCATCTGCTGTCTGGTGACACCAGAGCTGTGAAAACAGAGCCTTGTCCCCACTGCTGGCTCTGTCTGGCTCTGCTGCTGCCCACCCAGCCCAGCTTCCAGCTGGGAACAGGCTGCAGGTTCATCTGGAAGTGGCAGGAGCCCAGCGGGATCCGCCCCCGCGTGGGGAGCAGTGGGAGACTCCCGGCTGGGTTTTGGCAGAGCTGAGGTGTTAATGTGGCTTTGCTTGGGTAATTTGTGGGAATTAAGGATCCACATCCCTGAGTGTGGCTGGGCTTGGTGGCTTTGAGATGCCCCTGTTGGCTGTAGTGAGGATTTTTGGGCTGTGATGGGCTGCACGTCCTAAAATGGTTCATTTTGGGAAAAAATTCCTCCCTGGGAGGGTGGTGAGGCCCTGGCACAGGTTGTCCATCCCTGGAACACCCTGGTCTAGTGGAAGATGTCCCTGCCAATGGCAGGGGTGGAACTGGATGATTTTAAGCTTCCTCCAAACCAAAACCATTCCATGCTCATACAATTTCCCCTCCTCGTGCCGCTGTTCCTTTATTTGACTTTTCCCTGCAGGGCCCCATAGAATTCTGCCTGTCCAACCCCAACCCCAGAGGCATTTTTGTGTGCAGGGAACCTGTGGATGGTTTATGAGCATTTCAGAGGCCCTGGCAGCTGAGTCACCACAAATCTGAAGCTGCCACCCCTCGTGGGATGTCTGCCACCCCTTTTCAACGCCCGCTGGTTTTCTCCCACCGCAGCTCCGTCGGATTTGGGTCAGGCTGCCACGGGGGGCTGCTCCCTCCGGTGGGCTCGGGTCTCCTCCTCCCTTTCTTCGTTCTTCCTCACTGAATGACATAAATAATGCAGCTTTTTTTCCCTTGCTGTGCTATTTTTAGGGCCAGGATTCTGGGTTAGCTGAGCGCACGACGCCGACGCCAGCTCCCGGCAGCTCCTTCCTGCTTCCCAAACTCCTTCAGCCAACGCTGCCTTTCCAAAACGTCCTCAACTGGTTTTGGTTTTTTGTTTGTTTGTTGGTTTTTGGGGTTTTTTTTTGCCTTTGCAGGAACCAGGTGTGTTTTCACAGCCTGGCCTCCAGTGGGCTTTCATTTCGTTGTAAGAATTGCCATCAAATATATGCAGTGTTTTTTCCTCAGATAATAAGCAAATTAATTAATTAAAATTCAGTCCTCATTAGAGCCCTTCCAGGATCTCCTCCTTCAGCTCTTCATGGGCAGCTGCAGGACTGGGTGGAAAGGTTTCCATTTAGGGACAAGTTACTCCATGCAAAGCTGCTGCCTTGGATGGATTTTCCATGTCCATGGAGCTCCCTGGAAGTCGATATTGCGCCATACAAACCGTTGGAATCTTCTCTACCCCTGGGATGTGCTTTTGTCCCATAGCTGGAAAGGGAAATGCTCCATGGGGAGCAACACCTGGAAAAGGAACAACCAGACCCAAGGCAGTGGCCAACGCTGTGGAGCAGGGCCTGCCCCCGTGTCCTGCCCTTCTCCTGGCATTCCCTGTGCCCTTCCTGATGTCCCTGTGCCCTCTGCAGGCGCCTGATGACCCGGCTGGAGGACATGCGCCGCAGCGTGCTGGGGGACGGCGTCAACCGCTGCATCCTCTGCGGGGAGCAGCTGGGGACAAGGGGCTCTGCCTGCGTCGTCTGTGAGGACTGCAAGAAGGTGAGACCCCCCCCCTGAAGGTGAGACACCCCCCCCTGAACCCCACAAACCCCCCCAGCCCGGGGGCACCGCAGATTTTGGGTGCCCATTTCCATAGCTCGCTGGTGGTTGCACAGGCAGAGCTCTCCTTGCTGGTGTTGGGGACATTTTGGTGGCACCGGTGTCACTCAGATCTTTGTTTTGCCCGCAGAATGTGTGCACCAAGTGTGGGGTGCAGACCACCAACAACCGGCCCCAGGCCATCTGGCTCTGCAAGATCTGCAGCGAGCAGCGGGAGGTGCGTGTGGCCCCTGTCCCCTCTGTCCCTGCTGTCCCCTCTGTCCCCACACCTCCAAGACAGGCCCGACTCAGCCTCCCAGGGGCCTCCAGCACCACCCAGCCTCACCCAGCAGCTGTTTGACCGTGGTTCTTGTAGGATGGTTTTGTTTTCTACACAAAATGATGTTTTATTTCATGAAAACAGAGCTCTGGGGCTCCAAGGAGCTCTTGAGGGCAGAGATTGGCTGCTGCAGCATGAGCCAGGGTGTTAATCGATTAATTAATGAGCGGGATGGGCTGCAGGGTGGGGGTGTGGGGTCGCTGGAGGAGGACCACAGTGGTGTGAAGCCCTGAGAGGCCTGGCCCTGCTCCCACAGGTGTGGAAACGCTCCGGTGCCTGGTTCTTCAAGGGTTTGCCCAAGCAGATGCTGCCACAGCCGATGCCCATCAGCAAGAAGGGACCCCAGACCCCGAGCGAGCCCTGCCCGGCCGAGCCGCCCGCCCCGGACCCCAAACTCCCCTCCCGGGCACCCACCCGAGGTAGGTGAGAGCAGGGGCTGCCCCCAGCACTGCCAGCGAGGCTCTGGGGCTCCTTCCCGTCCTCAGCATGGGAAAATCCTGGGGGAAAAGCGTCCAGAGCAGTCGTGTGGCTGCTGCCTGTGTCCTGAAGGGGGTGGCAGTGGAGCTGGAGGTGTTTGATCCAGGTTTTATCCAGGTGGGGTTGCAGGACATCCTCGAACAAAGCAGCCCCGGGTGGGGATCAGGGCCCAGCTGAGAGTTTGGGCAGTGCCTGGGTAGGGACGTGGTGATGGGGAAGCCTTAAAAAAATAGGGACAAAATAGGGAAATCTGGGAAAACAGTGGCAGGGCATCCCGGGATGGGGCTGGGGGTGCGTGGGCCGCAGCTTCACCCCCTCTCGCTCTGTTTGTGCCCCCAAGGCCAGGCGGATGCCGAGGACACCGAGGGTAAGCACCGGCCTTTGTCCCCTCCCTGTGCCCAGCCCGTCCCTGCCTCCTTCTCTTCCCAAGGCTTTTTCCCACCCAGTTTCCCTCGGGATGCTGCAGCAGGATCGCTCCTTGCTGCTGCTGCCGCCCACCCTGCGGGGGTCTGGGTTATCCCAGGGTTATTCCAGGGTTATCCCGGGGCTTCCCCACCTCCCGCGCACACGCCGGGGCTGAGCCGCTGCCGCTCCGGAGCCGCCTCCATGGGTGTTGGGTCCTGCTGGGAGGGGCAGGTGGGTTTTGTGTTTATTTTTTTTTGGGGTTTTTTTTTTTCCGGTTATTTAACCAGAAATCCTTGGAAAACCTCCCAGGGAAAGTTGAGGAGGCTCGTGGGGGCTTGTGCCTGCCTGTGGGGGATGGAGCAGCCCAGCCTTGTGCTGTGCACGGCGCAGCAGTGGCTTGTTCTGGTTGTTCCTTGCACCCTCTGGCACTTCCAGTGGTGGAATCATTCAGTTTGGAAGAGCCCTCAAAGCTCATGGAGTTCAATAATTGCTCCAGCACTGCCAAGGCCTCCACTGACTGATGTCCCCAAGGGTTCAAATCCCCACACAGGGACAGGGACTCCTGGGCAGTGGTGTCAGGGTTGGACAATCCTTCCAAGTGAAGAAATTTTCCCTAATATCCAACCTAAACCCCCCCAGGCATAACCTGAGGCCATTTCCTCTTGTCCTGTTGCTTCTTGCCTGGGAGAAGACCCTGACCCCCATGTGGCTCCTGTCAGGGAGGTGTGGAGAGCGAGAAGGTCTCTCTGGGGGTTCATTTTGAGTAACAGCCCCCATTTTCACACTTCCACATGGGATGCCAAGGGGATAAGGATCTCTGATTCCCCTCCAACACCTTGTGCTCCTCATTTGGGCAATAATTAAATTGGGAGCAGCACAGTGGCCGCAAACTCTCCTCTTCCTTGGCTCCGTGGAAGAGGCAAAGGGGGGCTGAAGGGACACTTCCCGCCTGGAATGGTCCCCTCCATCCCACCCTTTCTTTTGCCCAGGTTCTGATTCCCCCAGCTGACGATCTCCCTCTTCCCATGCAGCAGCAGCTGGGGGAAGCACTTAATTAAGGCAATTTAATCACTCCCCTAGCCGGTGCCTTAAACCTCCCAGCCCCAAGGGCAGCTTTTATTAATCCCGACGGCTCCTGCAGTCGGGAAGGCTTTGCCAGCTCCGCACGTCCCTCCCGGTGCTCAGCATGCTCCTGCCGTGCCCATGATTTTCCTACAGCTCCCTCGGAAAATTATTTACTGCACGGCTCTCTCTGCACCACGGGGCCCCTGCTCCTGGATGCTCATTTCCCCCCCCCTCTCCCTGCTCTTCAGCATTCCCGGTGTTTTTTCCTCTCTCCCTCCTCCTTTCCCCCCTGCAATCTGTTGCTTTGTCCTCACGCCCGGTGACCCTGAGAGCCCAGCCAAGGAGAAACAGCCCATTTATGTCACGGCAAAGATTTATCCCTGGCGTCTCCAGCAGCAGCCAGGTGAGCGCCGAGACCTTTCCCGTCACGTCCGCGGGGTCGCCATCCATCAGCCCGGAGCGCCGGGCTGGGATGGATCCGCTGGGACTGCCGGATCCCTGGATGGAAGGGAGAGGCAGAGGCAGCTGCCACGGCTGTCTCCTTAATAAATGGGAGATGATCAGCTGAAGGAAAATAGGATCCTCCACACCCCGCCCCCCCCCTGCCAAATCCCAGGAATGTGGAGCTGTGGTGCCATCAGGGGTTTGTTTGATGGGTGCTGAGGACCGGGTGATGGAACCTCAGGCCTTGTTTCTCCGTGTCCTCGGGGATTTCCTGTGTGCAGGTTTGCAGGTTTGATGGTGCAGAGCCCTCCTGCCGCAGTGCCCGGAGCTCAGCTCGGAGGTGCTGCTGCAGTGGCCGTGCCCATTGTCCCCCTGCTGCTGGCACCCAGGCCAGGGATGGCAGCTCGCTTTTCCAGCCTCACCGCTCCTTTCTCCCTCTCCCTGCAGGCACCGAGGGCACAGCGGCCGCCCGGGGGAGCCGCAAAGCAGCCGAGGGCCGGCCAGGTCCGGGTGGCAACGAGGACACCGCTGGGGACAGCGACAGCCGGGACTACGCTGAGAGCGGCGTCAGCCGGAGCCCCGGTGAGAGCGGAGCTGCTCCTGCATCCCTGGACGGGACAGATGGGGGGACACAAAGCCAGGAGTCATCTGCGGGTGCTCTCTGCTGATCGTCCCCTGTCCTTGCAGGTGTGAAGAGAACCAACTCCGTGCAAGGCCAGCGGCCGCCCCCGCCGGCCACCGCTGCATCCGCCGCTGGATCTGCCCCGGCAGCGGCACCACCCGCAGGTGGGATGGGAGGGGGATGGGAGGGGAGGGGAGGGGAGCACAGCCAATGGTTCTGTGCCTGGGGACACCCCATGGGCTCAGTGTGGTGGGAGAGGCCACCAGGAGATGTCCCAGGCGCTGATGCCGCCTCTGTGTCCCCAGCTGCAGCGGCAAGGCCGGGTCCCGGGGGTCCCGCCCGCTTCCCGGACAGACAAGGTAAGCCCGGGCTGGCTGCGGGCTCTGGGGGGCACCGCGGGTCGGGGCTAACAGGGTCCCTCCCGCAGCGAGCCCCCCGGAGCCGGCCCGTGGAGCTGCCAGGGAGGAGCGGGGAGGGGGCCTGGCTGCGCCCCCCGGCAGGGAGGACAGGCCAGGCTGGCAGCCCCCTGCCCCCAGCCAGCCCCCTGCCCGCAGCCGCCGCCCCGCAGAGGCAGCAGCAGCCCCGAGAGGAGGAGGAGGAGGATGCCAACAGCTACGACTCGGATGAAGGCAGTATGTACCCGGGAAGGGAGGGAGTTTCTTTGGGAAGTGCAGGATTTGGAGGAGGTTGCTGGGTGGGTGTCCAGCAGGGAAAGTCCTTAGGGAATGATGCTTCCCTGCCAGGCTCGGAGCTGGGGCGGGGGTTTGAGGGGGAGGATCTGTGGTAGAACATCCTGGGTGGGAAGAGCTGCTGGGGTCGGGATCAGGTGCTTGGATTGGAGCAGCTGATGCCCTCTGTGCCTGCTCTTCATCCCTGGGATGAAGGAGCACGAGCCTGAGCTGGTTTCTAGAGAGCCAAGACGGGAGCCAGGTGCTGAGCCCAGCCTTGGGAGGAGCTGCTGTCCCATCTCCTCAGGGTGCTCCAGGGTGGAATTGCTGTGGGAAGGGTTGGTTGTGTTACTCCTCCCTTGCCTGCAGAATATTGGAGTCAGCTCCAGAGCCCCAGGCTGCTCTCCCTGGGCAGTCCCTGCCCTCCAAAGCTGTGTAGAGCTCCCGAATCCGCCTGGATTTGCGGCGGTTTGGCCGCTGCCAGCGCAGTGTCACTGCATTAAACAGCTTTTACATTTGACCCGCAAATCTTCCCAATTATTACTAATTGGGGATGATTAAATGCAGTTATTGGCTGGGGTTTTAACGAGGTTGTTTCCTCCTCTTCCCTCGCTGTCAGCCACGCTGGGAGCTCTGGAGTTCAGCCTGCTCTACGACCAGGACAACAGCTCCCTGCACTGCACCCTCATCAAGGCCAAGGCAAGAGCTCCTCCTTTCTCCCCCCTTTTCCTAAATTAAATCCATCTGGCTCCCAGTTTCTCTGGTACAATGGGAAGGAAGCCGTGTGCTGCTGGCAGAGGCTGCTCCCTTGGGAGGCTCCAGGCACAGCTGCTCCTGGCTGGGGAGGGCTGGGGGCCTTTTCCTTGTGTGGATCCAAGAGATCTGTGGGAGTGGTGATGCCCTTGAACAGTCCTCCCAGGAAACTGCCCCATCCCTGGAAGTGTCCAAGGCCAGGTTGGACAGGGCTTGGAGCAGCCTGGGATAGTGGAGGATGTCCCTGCTTGTGGCAGGGGGTGGAACTTGATGGTATTTGAGGTCTCTTCCAACCCAAACCATCCTGTGATTCCACAATGCTGATTTTTCCTGGGAAGGGTTGGTTCAGCACATCCTGGCACCCACAGCTGCTTGGGGCAGAGGCTCTTGGGTCACTGAACACATTTTCTCTTTGCGTTTTTCACGAGCATATTTTTCTCTTTGCTGAAGGAGAATTCACATCCTACATTTCCTTTATCCTTTTTTAGGGCTTAAAACCAATGGATTCCAATGGCCTGGCTGATCCCTATGTGAAGCTGCACCTCCTGCCTGGAGCCAGCAAGGTGAGGCTCTGCCAGGTTTGGTGCTGGGGGTGGAGCAGAGGTTTCTCAAGTCCCCCTCAGATCAGATTTTCCCTGTTGATTTCTTTGCTCGCTGCTGTTTTCCCTGGGGGTGTCTCTGAACAGGGAGGATGCTCCCAGATGCTCTCCCAGACCCGAGGAACAGCTCATCCTGCAGGCAGGAATCTGCTCAGGGATGGAGGGAAGCTCCAGAGGAGGCATTGCTGTTAATGCATCACAAAACATCTGCCCAAAAATCTAATTATGCCCAGGGCTGGAATTATCCATTTGCTTGGAAGCTGCAGCACGTTCTTGGTGGAGCTGTGGGGAGAGAACTGGGGGGAAACTGTGGCTCCATCATTTCCAGGAAATTCCTGGAAATCTCCCTGCCCAGCCCAGCTGAGCTGATCTGGGTGGGCAAATCTTGAGGAAGGAATGACCACCAGCAGTGTTGGCTCTTTGCTTAGAGGGTACAGCAGAGTTCTGCTCAGAGGAACAAGGAGTAAAACCAGGGGAAAACTGATACAAAGAAATTGGATTGATTTTCCAGCTTTGCTTTATGCACAGGGACACCTGGTCTTGTTTGGAGGAAATCCAGGTGTGATGTTGGGAATTGCTTTGATTTCTACTGCTCTCATTTGCTGATATTTATTTCAATTATTTTTTAAGATTTTGAATGTGTGGTTGTGAAAGACACTCAAGCAAAGTGACAGCTCCTCAATCCCCCACTGTCACCTCCTTTAGACCATGAGAGCTGTGACCTGAGCCCTCACATCCTGCCCTGGACACCTTTCCCCCTCTCCTTGAGGGAATAAACTCCAGGGAGTGACAAAATCCAGTCTCTCCCATCCACCCCATGTCACCAAATCCCTGGTGCTTGTGCAAAATTCCACCTCAGTGCTCCCTGGGAGCTCACCATCACCCAGCTGTGCCAGCTGTGATGGGGCACCCCTGCCAGGAGCTGGGATTTGGGCAGGGAGGAATCCTGGGGTATTGGAATATCACCAGTATTGTGGATGGGATGTGCCTTGGCTTGTCTGGGCCCTGTGGCTGAACTAAATAGTGGCAACTGTGGTGTTTCACCCCAGGGACACTTTTGGCTGCCTGGGTGTGTGGTGTTTCACCCCCCAGACACTTTTGGCTGGCTGGGTGTGTGGTGTTTCACCCCACAGACACTTTTGGCCGGCTGGGTGTGTGGTGTTTCACCCCACAGACACTTTTGGCTGGCTGGGTGCTGCAGCTGGGCACGTGGAGATGAGTCCAGGCCTGCAGGAGCTCTGGTGGTGCTGGGATGGAGCTTCCCCCCATAACAGGGGCTGCTCCTCAGGTTTCCCTCTGGTGGGGAAGCTTTGAGGCCATGGTGAAGGAAAGGAGTCAGTTCTGATGGAGGGTTTGGATCCAGAGCTTTATTCTGGCCCTCAGGCCTCTGAATGCAGCACCAGCTCCAACAGAACTCCCTGAGCCCGTGGCTGCTGCTCCTTTGAACCCCGGGGAGAGGGGCAGGGAAGGGGCAGGGAGGCCACCAGCAGGTACAGGAGGGGAGGGACAAAGGGACAAAGGACACCTGGATGGCCCAATGCCCCCCAGGGGTAGAGGGCATCCTTTGAGTCTGCCAATCACTCGAAGCCCTTCTGGAATTCCAGGACTGACAGACAGTGCTGGGAGGGGAAAGGAGAGGAGACGGACACACCTGGGAGGGAATTATCAGGGGAGGGACCCGGGGTTCTGGGATAAACCATGAAGTCAACACTGATTCCCCTGCGTTTGTGTGACCCCACAGTCGAACAAGCTGAGGACGAAGACGCTGCGCAACACTCGGAACCCGGTGTGGAACGAGACCCTGGTGTACCACGGCATCACCGACGAGGACATGCAGAGGAAAACCCTCAGGCAAGGCCAGCAGGAGCCCAGGGGTCCCACAGGGTGGGGCTCAGGGTGTCCTCGCTCCCAGCACCACGCCCAGGAGTGCAGGGGGGGGTTAGGGCTGTGAGAAATGCAGTTTTGGGTTAAAATCAACATGGCTTTGGTCATCTGGATGGTTCTTTGAAGAGAGGAGAACTGGCATTTTGACATTTTCGTTTAATAGTAGATTATTGATTATACTATGATTTTTATCATTGTAGAGATGTGCATCTCTGCTGATTTGACAATAGCCCAGAAAAACACTCCATATAAATATCTCTTAAAATTTATGGCTCTTTCTCCCCTCAGAAAACTTAAAACTTCCACCTCTTGATTTCTTGCCCATCACAAAGCAAATATTTTAAAATGTTGACTTTTTTTTTTTTTAAGATAGAAATTTGGGGGTTGATGGCTGTTGGTCAGAGAAAATCCACATCAAGGGTGGGTTTGGGGGGTTTTGTTTTGTTTTTCCCTCTCCCCAGCAGTGCCCCTGCAGGGATGGGTTTGGCTCTGGAGTCGGGCACTGCTCCAGCCTGGTTATGTTCCCCTTTCCCTCTTCCCTCCAGGATCTCTGTGTGTGACGAGGACAAATTTGGCCACAACGAGTTTATTGGAGAAACCAGAGTTGCCTTGAAAAAACTCAAAGCCAACCAGAAAAAGAACTTCAACATCTGCCTGGAGAGAGTAATAGCAGTGAGTGTCGGTGCAAATTCCTTCTGTTCCCCTTGGAAATGGCACCTGAGGGATGCAGGGAGGGGCTGGAGGTGCCTGGCTTCCCTGGCACCTTCTGGAGTTGCATTCCCACCTGTGCCTGGGCTGATGTGACATCCCAAGGCCAGGAGATAAGATCCTGGTGGGAATCCATGGGAAGTGACCCCAGGGCCGGCTCCTGTTGGCACTGCCAGCCCCTGGGGGTGGATGTCACCGTGGTGGAGGGGACAGGTTGCTCTGTCCCCCGTTGAATCCGCTGGGATGGGGGGGGATGGAGCAGATGGAGATTCCTGAGGTCCTCCTTGCACTTTGGAGTGCAGTGCAGGAGCTGGGCTGCATGCATTCCCAGGGTTTTGTTTTTTTGCTGTGGGATGGTTCCTCTCCCAGTCACTCATGGCATTCTCCTTGTCCCTTTCCCATCCCAGACGAAGCGCGCCGGAACAACCGGCGCATCCCGTGGGATGGCTCTGTATGAGGAGGAGGTGAGTCCTTGGAGCAGGACAAGCTCCATCCATGTCCTTTCCACCATCCCTTGTGTACAACCCCATTGCTCCCCTGTCCTGGAGATCCCACATTCCCTGGTATCCATCCCATCCCTCCTCCTCCACGCCGTTTTCCCTCCTGATGCAAGAGAAGCTCCTTGGCACAAGAGATGGCTTTGGAGGGCAGTAACTGAAAGAGAACAGGGAGAAAGAGGAAAAATTAGAAAGATATAGTGGTTCAAAGCCAGCTCTGATCTTAATTTTTTGTTTGTTTGCTGCACCTTCGTTCTGAATGGAATTATCAAATAGGCAATAATAACCCACAATAAAAATAAATAATAAACAATTATACATATACACACCCACATAGCTGACATAAATTATAATTAAAATGCAGTCTGCTTGTAGAACACAAAATTAATTTCAAACAAACAAACAAAAAACTGACTGAAAACTTGACTCTGAAAACTGCACTCTGATCTGACAGAAGCTTGGCTAGGAGAAGGAAAAATTAAGGCAAACAGCTGAGCCAGAGGAGAGATGTGAGGAAGGAAACGTTATTGCCACATTTGACGCCCACCTCTGTGGTGGTGTTCACAGGGGTCCCAGGATGAGGGAAGAGATGAGAATCTTGACTCCATGTTTCAGAAGGCTGATTTATCATTGTATGATATATGTTACATTAAAACAAAATGATATACTAAAACTATACTAAAAGAATAGAGAAAGGATTTCATCAGAAGGCTTGAAAGGAATAGAAAGGAAAATGGAATGATAATAAAATCTTGTGACTGACCAGAGAGTCCGAGACAGCCGGACTGTGATTGGCCACTAATTAAAAAACAACCACATGAGACCAATCACAGATGCACCTGTTGCATTCCACAGCAGCAGATAATCGTTGTTTACGTCTAATTTCTGAGGCCTGTCAGCTTCTCAGGAGAAAAAGATCCTAAGGGAAGGATTTTTTTCCCACAAAACACATCCGTGAGACGCCTCTGGCGGCTCCTCCTGCAGGTGGATCGCGGAGGGGACGTGGAGGAGCGCGGGAAGATCCTGGTGTCCCTGATGTACAGCACCCAGCAGGGCGGGCTCATCGTGGGCATCGTGCGCTGCGTGCACCTGGCGGCCATGGACGCCAACGGATACTCGGATCCCTTCGTCAAGCTGTGAGTGAGCCGGGGCTGGCTCCGGGCTGGAGCCGCCTGCTCTCCTTCCTCTGGAGCCAGTGACGGAAATTCAGGGCAAACGCGGTGTCACCGGTGTCATCCTGTGGGTCCTGCTTGAGCTTCACCTCTGGTGGTGTCCCCAGTGTGGGTGGTGTTGAGCCAACCCTTGGGTCTGTCACTTCCCGGTGCCCAAATCCCGGTGGTTGCCTCATGGAGAATCCCAGAATTGTTAAAGGCTGGGAAAGACTTCAGGAGTCCAAGCCTTGACCGATCACCTTGTGTCTGCATGCAGAGGGCACGTGGGGGATGTGGGGTGCGTTTGGGGCTGGTGTCCAACACCCAAAACTTCCAACACCCAAAACTTCCAACACCCAAAACTTCCAACACCCAACTTCGAACTACCAACTTCCCTGCGATCCATGCGAGTGGGATTCCCACCCGTGACTCACCAAGGGCATGGTGGGACTCCAGGGACAGTGGAAGCTGGAGGACAGGGAGTTCTTCTCTCCACCTCTGACCCACCCTGGCTGCAGGACAGAGGTGGCTCCATGTCCCTCCATGCCCAGCCTGCTGCCCCATAAACCCACATGGCTCCTGGGAATGTGGGGTTTTTATCCCGACCTTGTGAGCTGCACCACAGAGAAATCCCTGCAGCCATTCCTGGTGGGGTTTTTGCTCACCTTTTTTTCCTTTGCCTTTAGAAAAAAACCTCTGTTCTCCCTCAAACTCATTCAGTGACTCTCATGTTGAACATATTCTGCTCCTCGTTTTGTAGCTCAGTGGAGCTGAGCAGGTTCCCTTCCCAGTCTCTCTTTATTTGTTGCATTTTCCATTTCCAGAAACAGAAGATGGTGGTTTTACATTTTTAAATCAGTGATCTAATTAATCCCAGCCCTAAATTGAGTTCTGGATCTGCAGCCAGGCTGCACAGCCCCAGCCCCACACTTTTCCCACATTCTCTGGAAGGTGGGAAGAGAGACTGGCTCTAAATAAATCTCTTCCAGCCCAGAAGCTCACTTTTTAAGCTTATGAACTCCCACTGTTCTTGCACTTGAATTTTGAGCTGTTTTCTGTTGCCCCCAGTTGGCTGAAACCCGACATGGGAAAAAAGGCCAAGCACAAGACACAGATTAAGAAGAAAACGTTGAATCCTGAATTTAACGAGGTATGGATGGATATTTTTTATATTATTAAATCAATTCACTGAGTGCTGTGTTGAGTGGAGGAGGTGGAAGACAAACTCCCCAAGGTTTGGCTCTTTGCTCAAGCTCCTTTCCCACTCCTGTGCCCAGGAATATTTTGGGAATGACTTTGCCATGGCAGCACCACACACCCTGAAAGCTCCCTGCATCCCAGCTGGGGATGTGGGTGGGATCAGCATTCCTGGGGGTGGAAACTGGAAATTCTCCACTGGTGCTGCTTTGATGGGACACCTGGAAAGGGCTCATGTAGGTGCAAGGGGTGAGCTCAGCTCCTGGAAAAAGAGGTTCCACAGGGAAGGAGCATTTTTCCTTCATTAATTACATTTTAACCATCCTCTCCTTGGATTTTGAATCCAGGCTCTGCAGAGGTCAGGCCCAACCCCTTAACTGCAGCTTTTAGGGTGTGTTTTCCTTTCTGCAGGAGTTCTTCTATGACATCAAACACAGCGACCTGGCCAAGAAATCCCTGGACATTTCCGTATGGGATTACGACATCGGGAAATCCAACGACTACATCGGTGAGCCACGGGCTGGGAGGCTCTGCCCTCTGGGGCAGGGTTTGGTGCCTGGGATGGGGTTTGCTGAGTGGGTCACCTGCCAGGTGGGATGATGGCATCTGGTGGGTGCACCCCCTACACTGCCCCACCTCCAGCATCTTTTGGGCAGGAAAAGCAGTCTCCGTGGCGTTTCCATTAGATTTGTGGTCCAGGAGATGGAAAAAGCATTGCAGGGTGTGAGGTGTGTGCCCATGGCAGGATTTCCTGGACATCAGCACCACTGTGGTTATGACACCATGAAAGGATAATCAATGCAACTTGCTCGAGGTCACCAAATGTGGCAATGTTCTTCACTCAGGGCTCACTAAATGTTGAATTTGCAAGGCAATCTTGACATGGGAAGAGATGAGAATCTTGACTCCATGTTTCAGAAGGCTGATTTATTATTTTATGATATATATTATATTAAAAGAAAATTATATACTAAAACTATACTAAAAGAATAGAAAGAAAGATTTCATCAGAAGGCTAGAAAAGGAAAGAAAAAATAATAATAAAATCTTGTAACTAACCAGAGAGTCTGAGACAGCTAGACTGTGATTGGCCATGAATTAATGTGATTGACCACTAATTAAAAACAACCACATGAGACCAATCAAAAATGCACCTGCTACATTCCACAACAGCAGATAATTATTATTTACGTTTCGTTTCTAAAGCCCCTCGGCTTCTCAAGAGAAAAAAATCTTGGCAAAAAGATTTTTTTCATAAAACATGCCCATGACAGCAGCACCTCTGGTTACAAACTCTGCTCTTGTCCCCTTTCCCCAGGCGGTTGCCAGCTGGGAATCACGGCCAAGGGTGAGCGCTTGAAACACTGGTACGAGTGTTTGAAGAACAAGGACAAGAAGATCGAGCGCTGGCACACCCTGCAGAACGAGAACCACGTGGCCAGTGATTAAAGGGAGCCTCTGCCCAGCCCTCCCTGCCCTCTGCCACACCCCTGCAGGTCCCTGGTGTCCCTGGTGTCCCTGGTGTCCCGTCTTCCAGCGCAGCCACGCCTTGCTACAGCCTCTGATCCCAGGGTCCTCCTCCTCCTCCTCCAAGCCCCCTCCGTCCTCCCCTCCACTGGAAACTCCCCCAGATCTTTTCTATTCTCCTTTATTTATTTTCAGCTGGGGAAGGGAGGCTGTTGAGTTCCCCTGGTGTGTAATTTTGGCAAGCAATAGTTCCCTCCTGACTGTTCCCCCCTCTCTCTCTCTCCGTTCCCGTCGCGTTTCCGACGCTCTGTGTCCCTCCAGCCTCCGCTCCTCGCGTCTCCCCTAGGGGAGATGGGAGTGCTGGGCTTGGGAGCATCAGCCTGTCCTTGCTTGTGTGATCTCAATACCTCAGTTGCAATAAGGAAAAAGCTCCTTGGCTTTGGTGTGGGTGTCACCGTCGCCTGGTGTCCGTGTCGTCGTGGTTAGGCCAAAAAACCGGTGCCACCGGTGTCATCCTGCGAGTCCTGCTTGAGCTTCACCTCTGCTCTGGCCCACCTGAGCAATCTTGTGGCACATCCTTTGCTGAGAAGATCCACCACCAACACCATAACAGCGACAAGGAGGGTTTAGGGAGCTCTGCGCTCGCAGGGGACCAGGTGTGGGTTGGTTTTTGTCCTTTCGCCCGAGGAGTTCGGGGGCGCCGCTGCTGTAGGAGCCCAGCTGTGTTTTAGGGTTGTGACTACCTCCTCCTCACCTCTGAGCTGTGTAGTAGTGACTGGCCGAGCCCTGAAGGGGTCCCAGGTCCCCTCAGACCCCTCCTGCTCCCGAGGATTTTCTGTTCCTCAGGAGGGAAGCTGAGGGAGCTGCTGCTTCCCCCCAGCCCCCTGATGTGTGCAAGGATTTTTGCTTTAAACCACCACAGCTCCTGGAATTAGCTGGAACAATCTGAGATCTTCCAAACTTGGGTTGTTTTGGTTTGGTTTTCTTTTGTTTTTCCCAGTTTTCTGCACAAGAACCCTCAGCCTGCACTTTAAGGACGGCCTGGAGCTGTTGGATCTGGTCTGGACAGCAGGAGGCACAGACTCTCTGCAGCTGCTGCTGCTGGGCTCTGGAGCCATTCCCTGGCTCTGGAACCATTCCCTGGCTCTGGAACCACTCCCTGGCTCTGGATCACCCCAGGCCCTGTGGATAGGAGCACTCTAAGCACTATGGAATATATGGGATTTTTTTGTCACACTGAGCATGGTGTGTGAAACGTCCCCACGAGCCCCCTGCACCCTCTGCTGCTGCTGCTGCTGCCCTCTCTTTGGGTTGGATGAATTCTGTTTTCCTGGTATTTTCTTTGTCTCCCCCCAGCAGAACTTGCTGATGTGCCCTGAGTGTCCCCAACCCCTCTGTGCTGAGCTGGCCCAGCCTGGCACAGGCTCCCCCCTCCTTGGATCTCCAGGTGGGAAAAGCCAACCCAACCCACCCCAGAGGGTCCAGCCAGAGCTGGGAATCCTCTTCCATCACCCCAGGTGATGTGCTGGTGCTTGTGGCTTGGCTTGGGGTGCAAAGGAAGAAAACACCTGGAAATTTTCCCCTTTTCCATGGAATTTTTGCCTCTGTGCCAGTCAGGGTGGCATCCCTGAGCCACCCTGGCCAGGACCAGACTGAAACAATCTTTTTTTTTTAATAATTATTAATTATAATTAATATAATATAATTTTTTGACTGTTCCCCTCTGCACGCCATGGTGAAGCCTCCCTGCTCCAGGCCCAGCTGAGCTGTGGGATGGTGGGATCCAGGATGGGATGGTGGGATCCAGGATCAATGGTTGGACTCTCCCTTTTTCAACCTTAATGACTCCAAGCTGCCACCACCCTTTCCAGAGGGATGGACCTGACCCAAACATTCCCGTTCATACCCAGAGCAGCCCTTGGGCACGGAGCTGTGCTGGGGAAATATGTGGCTGAGGGTAAAAAAAAAAATCTTTTAAAATCATTATTAAAGCAATTCCTTAATTTCTCCCAGTCCTGCAGCAGCCCAGCCTCCTTTGTATGTGCAGAACAACTCACTTAAGGTTACCCTTTTCCCATCCTGTATTCCCATTCCCTGTTCAGCCTGCTTTCTTTGGGAAAAGGATACTCAGATCATCTCTTTGCACCTCCAAAAATCAAGTGCAACTTGCCAATCTCCTCAGTAATGTGCAAAACCACAGCCCTGGTCTCTGCCCCCTCCTCTTCTCAGTTTTTCTGATGGTAATTCCTGCCCTGAATGACTTCTTTTTGTTGTAAATAAAGCATGCACCTATGGATTGGGAATGGTGAAAAACAAACAAACAAAAAAAAAGGCAAAAAAAAGAAAATTAAAAGCCTCTTCTACTGCTGTTTGCATTCAGACTCGCATGCAGTGATTTTACAGCCAAATATCAGTTTACAACTGTTAAAGACAAAAAGAAAACCTTACACAGGAATTAGAAATCCTCCAGTCTTCCGCTGCATGCAGCACAACATCCTCTCTTGATGTGGTATCTAATAAAGTGAGACTATTGGAAAAGAACAAAAAAAAAAAAACAAAACAGTTTTTTGGCTTCTTTCATTCGTTGTGGGAACAGGAACCTCATGGGGTGGACAGAGGGCCTGAGTTCTGGGAATTCCTGGTGGGTTGGGGCTGCTGGAATTGGGTTGGGTTGGAGATGTTGAGAAGTTTGGGGTGGCTGGGAGAGAGATCCAGGCTCGGGGTAACAGGAATTCCTGGTTTTGGGAATATCCTGGGTAAAATAGTGCAGGCTTAAATCATCCACGGGCTCCTCTTGCTTGGTGCCTGGGAGTGAAAGCCCTGAGGAAAAGCAGCAATGGTGGTGGGAGAATTTTTTTCCCTCCCAGTTCCCTCTCACCCCCAGTTTGGGAAGGAGAAGCTGCTCCCTTGGGGGGGTGGCAGCTCCAACCAAGAAAGGATTTCCTTTTATTTGTTCCCTTTTATTTATTTCCTTTTATTTATATATTTTTATTTCCTTTTATTGGGGCGTTTTTAGGCTCAATTCCCAGGGCAGGGCTGGTGGGTGTCACAGGCATATTTTATGAAAAATCCTTTTGCCGGGACTTTTTTCTCCTGAGAAGCTGAGAGGCCTCAGAAACAAAATGTGAACAATGGTTATCTGCTGCTGTGGGATGCAACAGGTGCATCTGGGATTGGTCCATGTGAATTGTTTCTAATTAATGGCCAATCGCAGCCCAGCTGTGTCAGGACTCTCTGGTCAGTCACAAGATTTTATTATCATTCTTTTCTATTCCTTGCTAGCCTTCTGATGAAATCCTTTCTCTTTCTTTAGTCTAGTGTTGTGTAGTTTTGGTATATCAATGTAATATGATATGATATAATATGATATAATATAATATAATACAATATAATATAATATATCATAATATAATATATCATAATATAATATGTCATAATATATCATAATATATCATAATACACATTATCTCATAATACACATTATATCATACAATAATAAATCAGCCTTCTGAAACACGGAGTCGAGGTTCTCATCTCTTCCCTCGTCCTGCGACCCCTGCGAACGCCACCACAGGTGGGAGCCCCTGCTCGCAGCCCTGGGTGGGGACATGGCCCCTCTGTGTCCCCCCCGGCGGTGGCCGGGCCGGTGGCGATGCCCAGAGACAGCAGCAGATGTCACTGGAGCTCCAGGCATGGAGCGGCGAGGAGGTACCGCAGGGATGTCCCGATATTTCCAGGAATTTGGGAATTTTTGGGGGCGACCGCTCCTCCTGCCGCTCGAACCTTCAGCGGCAGGGATGAGTTGAGGCTTTGTCCTCGGGGAAAAACCTTCCCAGCAGCCCTAAAATTGAGCTTTAACTTCTTTTTGATGTTTTTGGTTTTTCAGCGTTGGGTTCTCCTCATTCATTTTCCCTCCTCTTTTCCATTTCCAGCAGAGAAATCCCAGGGGAGGAATTCCAGTCCCATCCAAGACCTCCCAGGCAAGGAATCCAACCCAGGAGGTCCCAGCAGGGACCATCCAGCTCCAGATGAAGACTGGGATGAGGATTCTCTGGGATGAAGCTGCTGTGGTGTTTGCTGATAAAGCAGAACCAGCCGTGGTTGTGAATTCCTGCGTGGAAAATGATTCCAAAGAGGGATTCTGCTCAAATCCATGGGAATAAGAGAGGAGCATTTATTCCCTCTAATTCCTGTTTCTCCTCCCATTTTCTTCTCAGCCTCTCCAGAAGGAATGGCAAACTGGGCTCGTTCAGGACCATCCTTTGAATCTCCTAATCTGTCGGTGGCTCCCCAGTTTTAATTCCAGCTCAGCATGTCTGAGCCACTCTGCTCTCCCAGCCCCTTTCCTCCTGTGCTAATTGGATTTGCTCCTCTGGAGCAATCAAAATTTGGATCCTCATCCTGGTGCTGGCCAGGCCGGGCAGGAGCAGGAATTCACAGGGGTTGGGAAATCAGTTCCAGTTTGCTCTTCATCCAGGGGGCTGGGAAATGGGGATGGCAGCAGCACCTTTAGCAGCTGCCAGGACCTGAGGCAGGTCCTTGGCTGCTTGGGAGAGGGGCCAGGACCATCCCTGGAGAAAAGCCATGGGATGGAGGTGTTGGCAAAGTCTTGGGCTCTCGTTCCACTCCTGTGAAATCCAGTGTGGCCAAGTGGCTCCTCTCCAAGGCTCCCGTGGCTCCAGGAGGTCACAGCAGCACCCACTGACCCAGCTCACACCCTCTGTGCTGTTTTCTGATTGCCTCCTGTGGCATAATTCATTAAAAATTCCATTTTATGGAGCTCTCCTCATCTCCTGCCTGATCCTTGGGCATCAGGAGCGGGAGAGAAACCTTCCCTGGCTTCCCAACTCCTGGGGGGGAAAAAAATAAAATAAATAAACCAAGCTTTTCCTCTTTAACATTTCACTTAAAAAACAGAGGAGCTCAAATAAATAAATCCCTCCTCTATCCGCTTTGGAGCCCAGCTTTTCCAAAAGCCAGCAGGGAGAAATCTCTTTATCTCCCAGGGCAGAGATAACAATGTAATTAGGAGCTGGGATCAATGGCTTTCATCTCATCAGCCCTCAGCCTCAAATAAATGGTTCTGTTCCCACCCCTCCTCTGGGCTGCTGGCTGCTGCAGTGCTGAGGGTCTTGCTGCCATCTGGAGAGGCCACAAAGAGTTTCCTGGGAGGAAAATCTGAATTTTGGGATGTTTATTCCACAAGGGAACGTTGGATCTTGAGTGGGAGAGGCCACTGGAGACGCTCAGGGGGTGCTCAGCTCCTCCTGTGCCAGTGAAATTCGGAGCTGTGTTTGAGTGGTTTGAGAATTTCTTTACTTTTTTGAGGAAGAAAAATCCAGACAGTAAATATCAGTTTTTTTTTTTATTGCAGGCAGCAGAATGGGAGTGCAACTTACAGCAATTGGAGAGAGGAGTGGTCAGCAGCTTCCATCAATCCCAGATTCCAACAGACTCCACACTCCAAGAAAAGTAGCATGGGATAATGGGAAGGGAATTGGAAAAGAAAAGGGAACCTGATTAAGCCCTGCTTGAATATTAACTGGGCACAATGGTGACTGGTTTATACTGGGAGAGAGCCCAGGAGGTGGAGCCAGAGTGAGGGATGCACCCTGTGTGGGGGTGTTTGGGATGGCATGGGATGGGATGGGATGGGATGGGATGGGATGGGATGGGATGGGATGGGATGGGATGGGATGGGATGGGATGGGATGGGATGGGATGGGATGGGGATGGGATCTCCAGCACTTGGGAAGTGTCTCAATGCCAGGCTTAGCTGGGATCATTTGTGCACCTGCCTGTGCTGCCCAGCGTGGAAGGTGGCATTTCATTAGAAACAAGCACAAAAATCCAACCTTTTCCACCCTGCTCCCATCATCCCCTGGCTTTGCTTCCATGGTTCTGCTGTTTTCCAGCCAACACCGCTCCGTCCCAGCCTGGCTGTGGTGCTGAGCTCACCTCAGCTGTTCCTGGGGACTGCGTTCCAAAGAGCAGGACACAGGGAATGGGTTTGAACTGGGAGAGGGTGATGTTATCCCCAGCAGGGGTGAGAAAGGGATCACTCTCTCCCAGTCCCTGCCATGTGGATCCACCCCTTTCCACCCTGCCGCTGCACCAAGAGCTGGAAAATTGCATTTTTCCTGAATCCAGGAGGGTTCTGATCAGCTGGGAATGGAAAATGTGCCTGGCCAGGAGCAGGATGAGAGCTGGGGAGCAGCAGGTGCTGCATCCTCTGTGTGGGGACACAGCCACAGCTCCTCTGGGGACATTCTGGGAATGCTGGGCAATGAAAGCAAGCCCCACACCAAAGGTCACGGATGGATTGGGAAGATCAGGATGCCAGCACCTGCCTTCCAAGCTGGCTGGAGCAGCTGGAATGAGGCTGGAAAACTGCAGTTTTCTGCTTTCAGAGATCTGAGCAGCTCCCTGAATCCATTTGGGTTGCAGAGATAACGGATTTCTCAGGTTTGCTGGGAAAAATCCCCACAAACTCCTTTCAAAAGCTGTCTGAACAGAAAGGGAATAAAAGCTGTGACAGACAAAAAAGGAGGGGAAAAAAAATTAGTTTAGTTCAGGTCAAAGGGAATTGCCACTGAGAAGCCTTGGGGGTGTTTGTAAACAGGATGGGCCGAATTTGAGAGGAAGGAGCCTGAGAAATTCGCGGGTGTCTCTGTCACTCCTCTTTGTCCCCTGATGAGGGTCAGCATCGTTAATTAAGGTCCAGCCGGGCAGAGCCCAGGAGCTGATCGGTATCTCCCTGATAAGAGCCCTGTCATGGAAACCCTGAGTGCCACAGCCAAGATCTCCAGAGCCTCGGCAAATCAGGGCTTTATTCAGCCTCCAACAAAGAGTATTTTCCTTTTAAAATCCGAGTTATTCAGCTCCGTGTGACTCCTGCTCCTTTGTAAAGGCAGGTGGCACTTCCAGAGGGGGAATTCAGGCCCTGCCTTATCTCCAAAGCTCTCCCAAAGGATGAGTTTCCAGGAGCTCTCACCCTGCTGGAGCTCGCACCTTTCATCCCCCGCTGCTCTCAGGGTGTTTTAAATGTCTTGGCCTTGCAAATTGGCTGTGATCGAGCAGCTGGAAAGTTTTCGGGGAAACAAGGCTTTGGAGATCGGCAGGAAAAGCGGGAATGAAAACCTGCCTGAGGGGAAAGCTGCTCTGCCAGGTGTAATCAAGGTGGGTTGAAAAATGCGCCCCTTCCATCCCCGCAAGGGCTCAGGGTGGGGTTGGACGGGGCTTGGAGCAACCTGGGACAGTGGAAAACAACGGGGGCGGGGGGAATGGGGTGAATTTTAAATTCCTTCCCAACCCCAAATTTTTTCCTGGGATTCGCGGAGGGAGCAGAACAAAGCAAAGCCCGTTAAGGAGGTGCTGAATTAAAAACCCGGGAAAATGGAAAAATAAAGCCCAGCAGGTCCCTGGGAAGGGCTCAGAGGAGCTGGCAGGCTCCGGTGCACCAGGATAACCCCGAGGCAGAGCTGCTTTCCCGGAGTGGGAATCTTATCGATCTCCTTTGTTGTACAAGCGCCGCTGACGTGATGATGTTTGGCAGCGGCGTTAACCCTGAAACATGAGCTGCGCTCGGGCCTCGTTATCTTTAATTGTTCGAAAAATGACCCGGGCATGGCGTTGGTGCCCTGGAAATCATCCCGGGGAGGCGGGGGAGGCGCTGGCGCCGCAGGTTGGGAACCCGCTGGGGTGACACGAGTGGGGGTCACTGCACCTTTTCCCCACCCCTGGAATCTCCTGGTCCTGCACCTCCTGGGAGGTCCCCTGAGCTCATGGAAGTGGCCACTGGCTGCTGTCTCCAGGGCAGGGTGTGACAGGAGGAGGGGGGTGTGAAAAACGCCAAGCGCTCGGTTTTGAAATTTTGAAAGTTTAATAGCGATAAAATGGTTTATAAAAAAAAAAATAGTAATACAATTAGAGTAGTAATAATTTGGACAAATTGAATTAGGACAATATGAGACAATAAATACAAAGAGGTACGGACAGTCCGGGTACCTTTTCTGGACAGCAGGAGCCCCAAAAAGGACCCACATTAACAGAGGATTAACCCTTAAAAGCAATGGCCTGTTGCATATTCATACACCTCGTACATGATGCATAAATTCCATTCAAACACAGGATTCTGTCTGGTCATCATCAACTTCTTCCTCCGAATCCTAACAGCGCCTTGGAGGCGGGAAGAAGTTCGTTTCTTCTGATAAGAGGGCCATAAATTCTTTTTCTCTGAAAGATTCAGGTGTTTGCTGTCTCACTGCGAGTCCTTTCTTTAAAAAAAGTATCCCACATAGCATCGTTTCTATTTTAACATTTTTTATGACCTAAAACTATATTTAACACAGTACTGAAGAGAATTAATACAGCATAACTTTCTAACACAACACACATAATATTCATTATAATATTCATTTTAATATTTGACAAAAGCCAATCATTAAATACATGCATTTTTTACAGGTGGCAACAGGGCCACCCATCCGTGGGACAGCTGCTGGTGTGGCAGCACAATGTTTATCCATCCCCGGTTGTTTTCCATGTCTTTTTTCCCTAATTAACTTGAAACCCTTGTCAGGATCCCACGCAGGGTCTGGGGAGAAAGGCAGAGGGAGGTGGGGTGCGCTGACATTTAATTCAGGCGAGGATTTAAGGATTTACGCTGAAATGGAGTTTAAAATTCCTTCCCTGGTGCCAACCAGCTGCAGCCAAGATCTCGGGACAGCCGTGGCTGGGGAGTGCTGGTCTGTCCCTGGGATGGGGAGGGTTTACACCCCAGATATTCCGGATTTTGGAGAGGGATCTGACACCTCTTTAGGCTGCCACGGGCACTTGGGGCAGGTCCCTTTCTCCACATTTTGTTTTCCCCTTTTGAGGGATGGTGGGGTGGGAATTCATCCCTTTTGCTTCAGCTCCTGGAAAATCACTCCCTGCCTGAATGCGATGACCCAAATTTGCACCTCCTTAACCCTTAAATGCCGGTGAATTTGTGGAAGGGCCGCAGATGCACTGGGAGGAAATTTTCAGCATTAGTGTGGAAAGGAGCCTTTTAAACACCCCCACTTATTTATTGACGGCTTTGTGCCTCAGCGTGGAAAGGAAACGCAGCAATTTATTGACTTTTGGTTTTTCCCCCCAGTTTTTTATTCAGATATTTTCGACAGATACTCCTCAGGCCGTGGATCTCTCACTGCTGAGCTCACAGCTGCAGCAGCAGCAGCAGATCCTGGATGGCTCCTCCTGATCCACGGAGCCCTTGGGATGCTCGGGATGTGAGCCAGCCCCGGGATGGGATGCAGGGAGGGCGCTGCCGCAGGAGCCGGCTCCAGGTGCATCTTCCCGAGTTCCTCTCTTGCTCCAGAGGCGAATTCCTCTTGGAACTGAATAATCCCGGCTCTGCAGAGCTGCCGCTGCCGCCGGGAATGGCAACGAGCCGGCGCTGCGGAGCTGGGCTCGGCAAGCCGGGAATTCATCCTTTCCTCCTTCCCGGCGACGCCATCCCGACCCTCGGGGCATGTCCCCTTCCCAGGAGGACCAAGCTGCGCGTTGGAGCCCTGGGGCCAGGTTGGATGGGCCGGGATGCGGCGCTGGCGCGGGAAATCTGCTCCTTTGGGATGCGGGTGGTGCCGTGGCCTTGGGGACCCGAGGTGGCTCCAGGACAAGGAGCAGCCAGGGGCTGATAGACAAATAAACCCTGTCCACAGGTCCTTGTCACCATGTCCAGGTGTCCCCAGGGCTGGAGCTCAGACACCTCGGGCTGTCCCTGCAGCATCCCTGCTCCTTTGCTGCTGTCCCTGCCCTTCGCATCCTGCTGCTCTCCCGGGATTCCTCTTGGCTGTGGAATTCCAGGGAGTGTTTCCAGCATTGTGTGATGCAGGAACAGGTGGAGAGCAGGAGGGTTTGTCACCAAACTGGGAAGCAGGAGCCTGGGGAGTGCAGCTTTGTGCCCTCCATGCGTCTGTCCCATTGTCCCATGGATGGATGGATGGATGGATGGATGGATGGATGGATGGATGGATGGATGGATGGATGGATGGATGGAGACAGACCAAAACCATCTTTACTCCTTAGTGGATCTGTTCCTGCACCAATGGAGCTGGGACTGGGGTCCTGAGCAACACCTGGAATGCTGCACATTTATTTAAGGGATGTCCAGGGGGGGATAATGGACTGACTATGCCGTGGTTCTGGTGTCCACCTCTCCTGATGGAGCTGCTGACGTTCCTGCTCCGTTTTCGAGATGAGCCTGGCTGTGGATAAAATAATTTGCTGAGAATCATTAACCTAATGATGGAGGTTTTGAATAAACAGCTGCTAAGCCTGGCTGGGGGAAAATGAGCTTGATTGTTGCTCTGGAAAAAGACAAGGAAAAGGGATTGGGATGAGTGCTGGGGGCATTGGCGGTATCAAAGCTGGGGTCCCCTCCCAGCTCCCCCAGTTCCAGGGGGACTTTCAGCCCCATCCCTCTCCATCCTGGAGGTGGAAAGGAGTAGGAACAAGATGGGAGGACCAGAATCCTGCCTAGCCCTGGATTTATGGATAAAACCCCAGGACCACATCCCAGCCCTGCTGCAGGGTCAAAGGGGAAACTGCAAAGCAGCTTAGGGACCTGAAGCTTTTCCTATTTTTGGAAATGTTGGAGATGATGGGAAGTGACACTGGACAGGAGGAAGTTCAGAGTGAATATTCCCATTTATCCCAGACAAACAGGTTTTCCAGGAAAGGAAATGTCACCAGCTCCATCTTTAGGTGTCGTTGCAATCTTTCTATTTTTATCAGAATTAACTTTGGAGCTGGAGGAACTCTAAATGCCAATAATTAAACCCAAACAGCCCCAGGATCAGGTGCCACCCCCTGTCCCCAATGGGGCCCTGGCCCTATTATTTGAAATGGATGCAATTATTCTTCTGGCAGAGTAATAAGTTTCTGTTCTGCAGTACCCAGCGGACCCTAAAGCAGAACAAATGCTTTAATAAACCCAGGATGGGCCTTCCTGGAAGCCAGAATTTCGGGTTATTAAGGAGAGGAGCAGGTTTGGGAATGTTTAATAAATGATTGCCTGATATTTCTTGCTCACAACCTACCTCTCTGATTAGTAAATGTTTTCTGCTCACTGATTAACTTTGTTTATTTCTCAGTTAGGTTCAGCGCCGGCTGTCTCATGATTACCAAATAATTGTTTGATTAATGGGCCTGGATTAACATTTTCATTAAGCCCCCCCCCCCCCCCCCAGAACTAGCAGTGCCAGAACAGGCAGATCTGGGCCCTCAGAATGACAATTTTAGCCCATTAAGTAATAACTGTTCTATTGATTGGGGATAATGGAGCACAGGCAGCAAATCTATGGCTGAGTCACAGAATTCCCGGGGGAAGGTTGGGAATGCAACAACTCCCTCTGCCTCCACCCCGTGATTAAGGGGTTAATTGGTTAATTGTTAATTAAGGGGTTAATTGGTTCCAGTTTGGGCATGGATTGGCGAGGGAGGGCTCCCAGACAGGGAGTGGAGTCACCAGTTCCCTGGGGGGGATGGGATGGGGAATGAGGGATGGGATGGGGAATATGGGATGATGAATATGGGATGATGAATATGGGATGGGATGGGGATAAGAATGGGATGGGGAATGGTGAATGAGGAGTGGGATGGGATGGGGATTACGATGGGGATGAGAATGGAGAAATGGGATGGGATGGGGAATGGTGAATGGGATGGGGATTAGGATGGGATGAAATGGGATGGGATGAGGATTAGGATGGGATGAAATGGGATGGGATGGGGAATGGTGAATGGGGATGGGAATGGGGGTGAGAAATGGGACTTGGATGGGATTAAATGGGGAATGAGGGATGATAACGGGGCGAGGATAGGGATGGGGCCATACCTAGGAATAGGGGCAGGAACAGGGATGGGAACACAAGGACAAAGAGGAGGACACTGCCAAGGAGCCTCTTGGCTGCTCATCCTCAGGGAAGGGAGAGGAGCCCCTGCTCGTGTCAGCCTGAAATGCGTCTGGAGATGCTTCCCCAGTGGGGAGAGGAGACTCTGGGGGACAAACCACCCCTTTTCCAGCTTCCCAGGGGACGTGCCAGGCTGTGGGGGTGTCACTGTGGTGGGGATGTCACCCTGGCAGGGCTTTGTCACTCGCAGCACTCCAGAAGAGCCCATTGCTATGTTTGCTCTCACCACAACCGTGGCTTTTTCTCTCTTTTTTTTTTTTTTTTTTTTCTTTTAAATACTGGATTCTGCTCTCCAAAAGTAGGACACAGCCACTCCACGTGCCTGCTCCAAAGCTCCATAATCTCCTGCCTTTGGCCAGGCTTGGGAACGATCGTGCTGGGAGCTCTCTGGCCAGGAGCAGCTTTCCAGGGGCTCCAGATCCAGGGAGGAGAGGTTGGAGGGGATGGATCCCCCCAGGAACCCCTGGGATCTCCTCCTGTTTTGTGGGAGGGTGGCCTGGGGGCCATCACACAGGGATGTGGCTCTTCCTCCTTGCCACCGCCCCACTGCCCTCACCCTGGCCCTGGAGTGCTCCTCATCCTCAGGAGGGCAGAGCAAACCCCTCTGCCAGGAGCTGCCAAGGGAGGGTGGCAAAATGAGGCAAAAATTGGGATTTTGGAAGGTTTTCCTGAATTTCTCCATTCCACATTGGAAGAAATCTGGGTTTGCCTCGCTGTTCTCCGGCTTCTCCCCCTCTGGAGTGCAAACCTGCCCCAGGAAGGGTGAGGAGCAGCTCACAGCTCATTCATCAGCCTGAGCTGAGGGAAGAGCCAAAATCCCGTGGCAAAGCCACGGGAAGCAGCTTTGCCTCTGGATTCACAGCTCCATGGAAGCGTGGGGATGGTCCCTGTGCACACAGATGGTTCCTCTGCTCCCCCCCAGCCAAACACCTGCACTGCCACCAGGGTTTGGGGACCTGCTCCAGCTGGGAACCTCCTGATCCAGACCAAAAGCACCACCAAGGCCATGGCTGGGAGCAGCCACAGCCTCCAAAACTCCAAATGTTGACTGGAAAACCTCCAGCTCTGCCTTGTGTCCTGTCCATCCATGGCTGAGGATTTATGGAGCTGCCTCTTGCCCAGGTCAGGGCAGATCATCATCCCTGCCTGTGCTCCAGCCCTTCCCCACATCCATCACCCTTATCCCGGGGATTTCATCATGCCAGAGGCTCCCAGGAACTGCTGGAGGATTTATTCCCCTGCATCCCAACGCTGCATCCAGGACATGCTGCCCTTCCAGGGTGGGTGCAGCTGGGGAACCCCTCGCTGATCCAAACCCTTCATCCCTCCAAAAATTCCCTCCTTAAGCATTTTTTCCTCCAAAAGCCCCAAGTTTGCAGGGCAGGAAGAAATTCCAGTTTGGTGATGCCGTCCATGGATTCTCCTGGCAGGACCTGGCACAGTCTCATCCCAGTGCCTGCTGCACTCCAAGGGCAGCTTGGAACAACAACAGCACCTGAGAGACAAACCCAGATCCATGAATTAGTGGGAAGAAATGGAAATTTGATCCCTTTTTGAGGTTTAAAGGGAAGGTGCTGTGCCTGAGGGGGGCTGGGGGAATGGGATGTGCCTCCCATCCTCCTGGAGCACCTGGAATACTCAGGACACTCCTGATAGGAATCTCCGTCACATTTTGAGTTTCACCAGCTCTGGAAAACAACAAAACCCTGAGCCCAAAACCAGCAGGAGGCGGGGGCATGGATTGCAAGATGCCCATTGCTTGGGAATTCCTGCCTGCCTTAAGGAATGCTTTGTGCTCAGGGAGACAATTGTGCTGCTGGGGACAAGGTGGGGGGATGGTTTTAAACTAAAAAAGGAGAGATTTAGATTGGATTTCAGGAAGAAAGCCTTCCCTGGGAGGGTGGGCAGGCCCTGGCACAGGGTGCCCAGAGAAGCTGTGGCTGCCCCTGGATCCCTGGAAGTGTCCAAGGCCAGGCTGGATGGAGCATCCCCTCCTGCCCTAAATCTTTCTTTCCTGACCCAAAATGCTCCTCCCCTGCCCTGTGCCAGCAGCACAATCCCAGCATGTTGGTTTTTATAATTTATTAGCAGGACAATCTGATTTAGGCCCTGCTGACAAACGGGATGCTGTATTCCAGGAGTTTATTCCAGGAGTTTATCCCTGGGGGAACAAATAAACAAACACAGTGCTGGAAACCTCATGAATTTTTTAAAGAGCTTATCAAAACCTTTTTTTTTCCCCTTTTCCCAGAGGCACGGTGGCTGAAAGGGGAAATATCCCCTCCATCTGCATTCCAAGCACTTCTTTCCCCTTCAATCCCTTAATCCTCTTCTTTCCAGCTCTAATCCACACGGTTGCCTCTTTCTTGTTTGGTTTTTTTATTAATTCCCCCCACTCCAAATAATCACAAAACCAACACCAAGACTCCAGAGCTCCGTGCCCAAACCCCCGGCTCCGTGAGCATCCACAAAAGCCTGAGCATTACATCATCCCAATTCCTATTTTTTCCCCCTCTTTTTTACCCTAGAATGACCCCGGATTTGCAGCCCCGGGGCGTTTTTTGGGATTGCAGGCAGCAGGAATTGGACATCCATCACTGGCTGAGCCGGGAGAGCCGCTCCCCCCTGGGGACATCGCTGTCCCTGGCATCCTAATGAGTTAATTAAGGAAAAGCGGGGCGGGAGAGGTGCGGGCCCTCCGGGAGAGGCTCAGGAATTCCCAGGGAACCGTGGCTGCTTCCCGGGGGAGCAGGGCAACACCAGAACCGAGGAAAAGCCTTCAGCAGCTCCAGGGGGATCAGGGGGTGTTGGATTCCCGTTCCAAAGAGAGGCTTCCCAAAATTCCCCCGCCGCTGCCAGGGGCTGCCCCGTCCTTTCCTTGCATGCATCTCCTGCCTCCAACCCCTCCGGATCCCAAAATTTGTCCCTAAAAGTCAGTTCAAACCCATCGGGGAAACTCTGCTCAGCCCCTTCTCGGTGATTCCAGCTCGTTCCTGCCCAGGCTGTGTGGCTGGAAAATGAATGTGGAAAGGAAGAGCAGTAAAGGGCAGCAGGAGCTCCTTATTCCACAACTTTCCTGATTCCTTATTCCCCTTCCTGCCCCACACGGCTCCAGGTGGAGCAGAGGCACCGAGAGCGCAAGATTAGCTAATTATTGACTTTTAATCAGCTGATAAATTGACTTTTATTCCCTGACAACTCAGCCCAGCTCCCCAGCCTGGGGATTGCAGGGACATTTTCCACCTGCAGAGGAACACCCTGGGAGGTCACCAGGGGTATAAATCCATCAGGAAATGAAATAAGGGCCCCTTATCCTGCCCTTCCCTGGATGTCACCTCACTGATAACCCAGACCTGGAAGCACAAGCACAGCCTCATCCTTGGGAAGGAGGCAAAACCTCTGGAAAAGCTCTGGGATGCTGCTCCAGCATCTGCCACGGGAATAGCAGAGACCAGCAGCAGAGAAACTCCCTTTCAGCTGTGCCCTGCACCCCCCAGCTGAAAAAAAAAGTTGAATTTCCACTCCCAAAAGGCCCCAGATGTGGCTTCAGTCCCAAATTAGTTTTCCCACACCCCTGCTCGTTATGGAGCAGAGCACAACAGCACCAGGCATCCCATTTAAATTGGAGATTCTGACCTTTCTGCTGAGGATCTTTCCAGCCCATCCTGTTCCCAGCTTTTTTTTAATTTTGTGTGTGTGTGTGTGTGTGTGTGTGTGTGTGTGTGTGTGTGTGTGTGTGTGTGTGTGCTGGCACTTCCTAATCCTCCAAATGAGATTGGATGCAGCTTTTTCAATATTAAAATGCACTGCATCCTCTTTTCCCCGAGCCCTCAGGTAATTAGGAGGCTTTTAAATGCCCATAAACTGGGGATGCAGGGGTGGAGAGGAGGGGACTGTCACTCCAGTGTCCCCACAGGGGTGGGGACCCAGAATTTGCCCTTTTCCAGTGAAATCCACCCCGGTGCTGGGCACTGGGAGCCACTGGCTGCATTTCCCTGGATAAGGCTGGCGCCAGGAACCTCCACAATCACTTTTGGCTCAAAACCCAGCGTCCCTGACGTAGGGATTTATCCGGGGGCACTTCAGGCCAATGTCAAAAGTCCCTCGTCAATAACCTCGATGTTTTTGGGATTAAAAAAACCCTGAAAACCCCGCGGGATTGGGTCCTTCTGGCGCAGCATCACTGGGAGCAGGGATTGGGACTCGCTTCCATTGCACCACGGTCCATAAGGAAAATAGATTTGCTGTCCCAGGAGGGTCCTGGGAAGCCAAACTTTATTCCAACAGATGGTGATCCCATCAGGAGAGGGATCTGGAATTGCATCTGGAGTTGCCAACAGCCCCCTGGGGAGCTGAGGAGGGAAGGGGTATCCCTGTTTTTAGAAAATACAAGGAAGAATCGCTGGGTTTGGGGGGATATGGGCGAGTTTGTAAAGCCCTTGGGCAATGGGATCCACCGGCCCAGCCCGTGGGAGGCCGCATCTCCCCCCATTCCCGCAATTCCCAGAGTTTAGCCGGAGGGAGGGAACGCAATCCCGGGAGGATTGAAATAGCACAAACCAGCTCCTCACGCCCAGGCTGGCACTGAGGCAGCATTCCCTGAGCATTCCCTGAGCATTCCCAGCCTGCTTTCCTATGGAAACGAGCGCCGCGGTCCAGCCGCGTCCCTGCAGGGTGGCTCCGGGCACAGGGATGTGAATCCCTCGTGGATCCAGCCCTCCAGGAATGGGGATCCCCGCGGGATGAAGGAACCCCTGTGGATGTGTTGGACACCCCCCGTTCTCCTGGCACCCGGAGAATTCCGCGCTCCCAGCCCGTGTCCCTGGATGTGGCTTTGGGAGCCGAGATTCCCAAAGATTTGGGAGAAGGTGCTGCCCTAATCAGCTTCAGGAGTTTCATCTGGAGCCTTTTGGAATTCTCTCCTCACCTGGAGGGAGTCGCTGTGTGCCACAGCTGGGAATTCTGATGGATTGGGATCACAGCAGAGCCAGCACCCAGAAGGGGATGAGGGTCTCAGCTGCCACCAGCACCCCCTAAAATCCCTCCCAGCGATTAAAGTTGGCAATAAAAGGGGTGGGGAAAAAATTCCCGCTCAGGTCAATCCCTTTTGAGTCACAATTTTTTTATTCCCAGACTCGGGAAGTTTTGGAATTAATTTTTAATTGATCTGACAGCACCAAAAAAAAAACCACCAAAAACCTCCACATATGCAAACAAATATACCCACATATGTATTTATATGTCTATTTATTTTGATATATTTAGCTATGATATATTTATTTAGAATAAATATATTTATACATTATTTCTATTTTATATATATTATTTATTATTTTCATATAAACAATAATATATACTTTATAATAATATATTATAATATATACTTTACAATAAATATATACATATATAAATGCATTTACATTTATATATGTAGCTATATATATTTATTATAAGTATATTTATTTAGAATAAATATATTTATATATTATTTTTATTATATATATTATGTATTATTTATATGTAAACAATAAAGTTATACTTTATAATATTAAATATATTATAATATATACTTTATAATAAATATATACACATAATGTATTTACATTTATATATGTAGCTATATATGGAATGAATGCGTTTATCTATATATTTTTTTTTTAATTTATACTTTAAATGTAGGTTTAATCCTTGCTGCCTCCATTCAATAATCCTCGGGCCGGTCCCGGGTGCCGGGAGGATGGACCCGGATTCCCGGGGGGGGATCGCGATCCTCAGCATCCCTCGCTTTGGGCGCAGCAGCGCGGCCGGGGCCACCCGAGAGCTGCTTCCCGGCGCTGCCGCATCCCTGAAAAACAGCGAAAACAAGAAATAAATTTTAAAAAAATTAAAAAAAATTATATATATATATATATATGTCCCGCCGGGGCGGCGGGAGGGAAGGGGTTAAGGCCGGCAGCCGGCGGAGGGAGCGGAGCCGCTGGATGGAGACGTTAAGAAGCGGCGCCCGGCAGCGGCTGCGGGCAGAGCCGAGCGGCAGCCGCCGGGCCGGGCTGGGCTCTCCTCGGCCGGCACCGGCATCACCGGAACCTCTCCCGGGCGGTACCGGCACCGTCAGAGCCCCCCCGGCAGCGGGGCCGGGCCGCGGGCAGCGCCCGGAGCCCCCCCGGCCCCGCCGCTCCCGGATGGAGGCAGCGAGGGATGGATGGAGCGAGGGATGGAGCGGCGGCGGCGGCGGCCGGGAGCAGGGCCCGGGGACGGTGAGGAGGAGGAGGAGGAGGCGGGGGAGGAAAAAGGGCTCGGGGGAGGGGGCAGAGGAGCTGCCGGTGCGGGGAGAGCATTGAAACCGGGGTTAAGGGATGATAAAAAAAAAAAAAAAAAAAAAAGAAAAAAAGCCCAAATTAACAACCGAAAAAAATAAGAGGAGAAAACAAACAACACTACCCCCACTCCCCAGATCCCCTGCGCAAAATAAAATTTTTAAAAAGGACCAGGGAGCTCCGCGAGCGGGGGTCGGCAGGAGCCCGGCCCGCCGGGAATTGCGCCTGGGAAGCGGCGGCTGCGGCTGCGGGAACTTGGGGGGCACCGGGTCCCCCCCCGGCTCTGCGGGAGTTGATGGCTCCCGCCTCATCCCGGCAAGGCAGGGATTTTTCGCTGGTTTCCGCTGGTTTGGGAAGGGTTTTGCCTCGCTGAGGGAGCCAGGCAGGAGAGAGCTCTCCTCATCCTCATCCTCCTTCCCAGACTTTGTGCAGGAACATCTCCGCCGGGGAAATAAGGAACATAAGGGAACGTAATCCTGCCAGAAGCCTCTCCCCTGTTTATTTTCCTCTTCCCACATCCATGCTGGCAACTTCGGGGAATAATTTAACATAAAGATGAGCAGGGAGAGCAGAGGCAGTTGCAGAACGGCGTGAAGGTAACCTTGAGCTGAGCCCTGTAAACCCCGGCCTCCGTCAAGGCAGGATTAAAGAAACTTTCCTGGCAATCCAGAGCTGGGAATCCCAGCCTGGCCCTGGGAATTACAGCCCCGGGGTGCCCCTACCCTGCCTGGCCCTGGCCCACTGCACCTGCTCATCTGGTGAGTGCTGTATGCTTCCTTCCTCTGGGAATTTAGCTGGGAATTATCCTTCATGAGGGGCTGTCCCTTCCCTGGCCTTGGCAAAGAGCTCTCCTTTGGAACATCCAAAGCTGTTGAGCTCCAGGGGCTCCTCCAAGACAGGATTTGTTAGCATTTGTTGGGCTTTTTAGTGTATATTATTACATTATAGATATTACTAGCAATTATTGTGGTTTTGTACAGATTATATTACATCTATTTAATATACTATTAGCAGACACTATGGTTTTATATTTATTATTCTATTTTCTATGTTATTAGCCCCTACCATGGTTTTTATATACATTACATTATAATATTCCACATATTATTAGCAGGTATTAGGCCCAAGGAGAATTCCCCAGGGAGTTTTGCTCTGGTTTTTGGGATGCCTTTCCCAAATCCTGGTGCTGAAAGACCCAAGTCCAGCTGCAGCATCAGGGCTGCAGGTGCCTGGGTCCAGTGGGGCTCATCCATGTGAATGTCCCTGTCCTTTAGGGTCCTTGATGTTTGGGATGCTGGCAGATGGGAACCCCTGATTCCCCAAGGGGATTTGGGGATGGATTTTTCCTCCCAGATAAAAGCTTCATTCTTCCTGGGGGATCTTTTCCCCATGGGCAGCTGGGCCAAGCCTCAGCAGCTCCAGGCTCCCACCCAGAGTCACAATTCCCATGGCTGAGGCAGGATCCAGGAGCGTTCAACACCATCCCCAGCTCAGTCCAGATCCTGGGAAAAATCTCTGCTTCTCCCACCCCCCTTGGACCAGCAGGGACCGACTGAGCAGAGCAGGCAGCTCTGGGATGGGAATTTGTCCCTCCCAATGTGTTGGCTCTCTCTGGAGCCAGGAGCCCCTCCTGGGGCTGGGGAAGGAGTGTGGGACAGGAGGATCTGCCCCAGGCTGAGGGATGAGCCTGCAGCATCCATGGGAATGGCAGATCCCTCCCTGGATGAGGGGAAAGGAAGGAATCAGCTCTCCTGGGGAAGGAGGTTTTGAGGGAAGTGTTGCACGAAATCCTCCTTCTCACTCCATTAATGTCTGTGGGCTGTGCAGGCATTGTCTGCTGCTGGAAAAGCTCGTTAGTTAATTGCCCCAGTGCTGCTGTAATCCCAGATTAACGAGGGCTGAGGCGAATCTCCATGGAGCAGACCTGAGCGTGGGATTTGTGGGGAGATTGGATTCTGCTCTTCCCTACCTGGGCAGTCCTTGGGGGCTCCATCCTGGGCTGGATGTGCTGGGTGCTCCCATGGGAAGAGGTTTTTGTGGGGCTGAGCTGCACCCACGAGGGGTCACTTCCCAAATCCCCCCCGATGGTCCCCATGGATCCCATTGGGATGGGATTTAGGCATGTCCAGCTGGGTGCACCTGGATTTCCCTTGGGACAATCTCCTTTTGGTGTTTCTCATCGCCTCCCCATGAATCCTGGAGCCAGGACTGGGCTCCGGTGCTCCAAACCTCGGGATGAAAGCCTTTGGCTGCTGCTGTTGCTCCTCGTTTAGCACAAGGAGGGAAAACAGCAGCATCCCGGCTTTCCCTGGAATCAGAAGCTGTCAGCTCGGGATGTGCTGGCAGCTGCAGCTCAGGAATGCTTCCCCACAGCCACAGGGACGTGCAGGTCACCATGGATGGAGTGGGCAGAGGATTTGGGGAGGATGAGCAGCGCAGGGAGGGCCGTGCATCCCCCGGGGGTGGCTCCAGCCCCGGCGCTGCCTCTGGAAAAGTCCATCCCGTGTGTCCTAAACCTCCTTCTCCTCCGGGATTCAGGCAGCTCCGTCTGGGGGGAGCTTTGCTGAGCCAGCAGCTGGCTGGGATCCAGCTGTGCTTCCCTGGGGAACAGCCCCGGCCTTCCTCCCGCCCCCCTCCTCCTCCTCCTCCCGGCTCCCTCCCTGGGATGCACATCCCGGCTCCCCAAGCCTGATTGAAAACCGTGCCTGGATTTTGCAGGCTGGGCATGAAACCCCCCCGAACCCGAGACATGAAAACTGCTTAGGTTAAAGCCTGACACAGACACTCAGCGTCCTCCGAAGGAATTACATCACCTTTTCCAAGGGCTTGAGTGTCGGGAGGGTGGGAAGGAATGGGAGAGGGAGTCTGGGAGCATCCCTGGGTGTCGCTGAGACCCCGCAGTCTGGGGTGGCCTCTCCCAAATACCACCGTGTGTGTCACCCAAAAACAGGGAATTAACGGGGAAGTGGAGGTTTCTCAGCCTTGGATGCAGGGATGGGGCTGATGCCGGCAGCAGGAATGCCCAGGGAGGGATGCTGGAAGCTGGCAGGGATGTGGTGGGGGAAGGTTGGGATCCTGCGCCCAAATTTAATGACCCTGATCCCAAAGGAGGGAGTTTCCTGCTCCTTCCACAGCCCCACCCCAAATACCCAGGGCAGATGGGATAACGCTGCTGGAGAGAACTGGATCACCCACACCCCCGGGGTTGCTGCAGATTAATTAATTAATGAAAATCATAACGATGCTGGGAGGGGATCAGCTGGATCCCCACTGTGCTACCTCATTTCCATCATCCCACATTCCCTGGCCCCTCTCCCTGCCCCAATCTCTGCAATCCACAGCGATTTCCTCCCCTATTTCCTTCCCTGCCTTCGGCAGTGCCGGGTGCTTTTTAAATGATTCATGACTTAAACCATTTTTCTTTATGAGCTGCTTTTCACACTTGTGAGGGGAATTCAGCCTCCAAGAACCTGGAACTGGCTTTGATGGAATTGTGGGTGGAGGAGCAGAACGTGAAGTAAAAACTCCCCATTTTCAGCTCCACTTGGGCCATTGTGGAGGAGAATACCCAAGGAAAAGAGCAGAGCCATGGAGATGGGATTACCTGGGAATTAGTGGCCTGGAGGGAACAACATTTCTTTGCTTCTGGGGGCTGGAGCAGCCTCCTCATCCCAGCTAGGATTGGTTTTGGGAGTGTCTCACCTGTCCTAGAGCAAATTCCCACCACCATCATGGTGATCCCATCCCGTGCCAGCCCATGGATGTGGGGTTTGGGCAGGAATCGGCATCCTCAGGGTGGGGATCAGCATCCCTTGGGCAGGAATCAGCATCCCTTAGGTCGAGGTCTGGGAATTTGCAATGCCAGGCAGCTCAATGTCATAATTAAAAATGGGGTTAAGCTTCCTTAAATAACTTGATTAAACAAAATTGCCTTTCTGGGCCAGGCTGCAGGCCCTGGGCTCGTGCAGCTCTGTCCAGTGACTGGAATAAGCCAGGGCAGGATCCATCCTGATGTTCCTGGGTTTATTTATAGCTCAGCCCTGGCAGAAACGGGGCTGATGCCCTGTGGGCTCTGTCCTCTGGAGAGCACAGGGAGCACTGAGAGGAGCTTGTGCAATTAGCACGACCTCATTTCAGAGGAGCCTTTTAGACCTTAATCAATTAGTCTGGGGCAACCCCCAAATGGATCCTGGATCTGGATCCCTCTGGATCTCGGTGCCTCATGCCCTGGGAAAGTGCTGAGGGCACCAATAAATCTCCAGAATATTTCAAAATCAGTTTTCATCCATAAGCAAAACCATCTCCTTAATTCCAGTCCAAACTCCTCCGTGGATTCCCAGCAAGGAGGAGGATTTGCAAACCCCACAAAATGGAAATCCCCCACAAAAACCCACCAGCAGATGGGCAAATCCTGCCCTGGATCTTCAAACTGAGCCAATAATTCCCCAATGAGAGGTTTTTCCTTTGCATCTCTGGCTGGTTTGGCCTGTGGAGGGGATTTAGTGGCTCCACAGGGAAGCCCAGGCCTGGGAAGTGTCTCACCCTTGAGGATGAGGATCTGATCCCAGTGCAGCTTCCTGGGATGAGTCTGGAAGCTGCTGACTCAGCTGCTTTTAAGGCTTCCCCAGCGTAGAGGAGGCACGAATCCATTTCTCAGCAAAATGAAGGCAGAGAGAAGCTGAACAAATAAACTGGGCTTTCGTTTGAGGGCGACTGACAGCTCCCTGTGCTCGGCTGGCCCCTGGGAGAGGCACTGGAAGGTTCTGGATGCTCCAGGTCTGCCCTGCTGGGATGGGATAATCCTGGTTTATCTCAGCTTCATTCCCAGCCACAATGGGGTTTAAATTCAGCCCCATGCATCTCATTTGCTGCTTCCTTAACAGGTGGAAAAGGGTGAAAATCCATTTCCACAGGGCTGGAAAAGAGGATGGGCAGCTCCACCTGGAATTTGGGCTGCCCAAACTCCGCCTGGGCAGCAATTCCAGGCTGGCACTGGGGCATGGAGGCTGAAGGGTTTGAGGGATGGCAGTGCCCAGGGTGCCCAGTGTCACTGGGGGTTTGTGCTGGTGTCCCTGGGGGTTGGACTGGTGTCCCTGTTTGGTGCTGGGGAGGATGTGGAGCTGCAGGAGCTGCTCTGGGATGGAGGCACACGGGGATTTCTGGTGGTCCCTGCACCCAGGTCGGTGGCTTTTAGTGACAGCATGTCCAGGGGACCTCCATGCCCTGTGTCCCATACATCCTGCACCCCGTGGATTGGGCTCTTTTACCCCATCCCCTGTGTCCTTCCCTGCAATTCCAGGCTTGGCAGAGGCATTCCAGCATTCCCAGGGTGCCCAGAGGGGTGCAGAACCTGCTGTCCCCACGTCCTGCAGCGTGGGACTGAGGTCAGTCCCTGCGTCACAGCCCTCCCGTGGGGTCACCCCGCTGATGTCACCGCCCCTCTGCTTGCCAGCCCTATTCTCTCCCCGTCCCTGTGATAAGAAATGTTAATGAGGGGGTGAAATTGGATATTCCCGTGGCCTTCTCCTCCTAATGGAATTCTGGTGGTGGTTAATTTGCTGGTTTTAATGGGCCCTTTGTTCTCCCGGCCGGGGGGAGCCACGTGAGGGTGTTTGGGAGGTGGCGCCTGAAGACCAGTGAACCTTGGGGCTCAATAATTGCAGAGCAATTTGAAGACAAGCCCCAAATCCATAATTGATGGGCCCTTCACTCATCCCGCTCCCGCCGCTCCCGGACCTGTTCCCACCTCTCCAGGCGCAGAGGGATGGATAAACCTAGGTAAAGCTGGCAAATTATCGAGGATTTCCTCACCCTGGGGACAGCTGACACTGCTCAGGGAGGTGGGTTGGGTGTGGAGTGATGCTGAGCCGGGTATCCCGGGGCTGGGATGAGGATTTTGGCTCCTGGTGGGATTATGCTGAGGCAGAGCCGGGTGTCCCATCGATGGATGAGGATTTTGGCTCCGGGTGGGATTATGCTGAGGCAGAGCCGGGTGTCCCATCGATGGATGAGGATTTTGGCTCCTGGTGGGATTATGCTGAGGCAGAGCCGGGTGTCCCATCGATGGATGAGGATTTTGGCTCCTGGTGGGAGTGTGGTGATGGATGTAGGCAGGGAGCCATTCCCCGATCCCAGCTGGCCCCACATCCTGGGAAACCGCTGAGCTTTGGCTCTGGAGGGGCAGGGAGGGATTCCCCAACCCTGGCACTGCCAGCCGGGGGGGATTTTCCCAACACTGCAGCTCCCAGGGCTGGATCCCTCCCCTGGGATGCTGCAGGGGGCTGGATCACAGCGGGTCGTACCTGAGCGGGGGCTGGCAGGTAATTCCCTGCTGGATAATTCCCTGTTCCCTGCTGCCCCAGCAGTTTTCCATCCAAGCAGCCGCGGGGAGGCCAGGCTGAGGCCGCTGCATTGCGCTGGCTGGGGACTGTCCCCGTTTGCTTCATTAGCTTGGATGGCAAAGTGTGTCACCACTGTCCCCCGGCCACGCCGCGGGCTGGGCTGGCACCGAGCACAGCGGGGTCGGGGACAGGATGGGACCCCTGGGGACACCGTGGCGGTGGCGGTGGGGGACCAGGGGTGGCCACTCCTTCACCCCAGCGCTGCTGCACGGGGTGGATCCATCCTTAAAGCCCAGAGAGCGCTGGTGGGATGCAGGGAATGGCGCTCTCGGTGGCTCCTGCAGCCCTCAGCTCCCGATGCCGCCCGTCCCAGCTGATACTGGGAGCGCTTGTGTCCGTACTGGGAGCACTGGTGCCGGCCCCGCCTGCCGCCCCCGGGAGCCCGGAGCTGAGCCCATTATCTGCTCCAGACAATTAGCAGAAGCATTAATGGAATATATGCAAATGCGCAGTAATTGACCTGTGACTCCGCAGTTCATGATGGAGAAGGATGAGCTCCAGATGGCTTAATGAGAGTAATTTAAGCCCCTTCTTTATATTCTGTGCCAGAGCCTGGCAGCGCCCAGGGAGGGGAGGAGGCGAGGTGGCACTGGGGACACTGGGGAGCAGGGACAGCCCTGGGGACGCTCCCTTTGCTCCCCAAACCACCCCGAACCCAGCTCCCATCGCAACCCCGGGAAGGAGGATTTGTTCTGGAGAAGGGAGAGCCAGAATTCCTGGTCAGGAAGTGCAGGGGAGCGGCCAAACACCCCCGGGACCACCGGGCTGGGGGCTGCTCTGCCAGCATGACCATGCTGGTGCCACATCCTGCACATGGAAAACCCAAACTGCTGCTACTCCGAGGTTACTCAGCCTTTACTCCAGCTGTGTTGGGGAGGGCTGGTTAGGGGTTGTGCCCTTCCACTGCTCTGCCCCAGCCTCTCCAGCCCTGAGCTCCACAAAATTCCCGTGGCAGAGCCAGAGGTATCTGAATAACCACTCTGGGAAACCAAATTAAAATATTGATGTATAATTCATGCCATATGTTCCACCAATATTTTTTATTTAATCAACTGAAGACAGATGGCAGGAACATAGAGGCCATTAAACTAATGGCACTTTGTCTTTCCATTTATTTCCGTCTCCTTTCCTAAAATAAGAGGAGACCGTGACAGGCAGCACACCCTGGGCACTCGGATGTGTCAGCAGGGGCATTTCCCACGTGGCATTTTCCCAGGAAAGGCTGGAGCAAATCTTCCATAGCTGGGGGGGGGGGGGGGGGGTTGGAAGGAGAGAAATCCAGCTGGATTTATAGGGAAATCCATCCTGGTGGGGCTGGAGGGGACTGTCCCATCTCTGCCCTTCCCGTGCCAAGGCCTACCAGGGATGGTCCTGGTGCTCCTGGGACAGCACCATCCTGGTGGCAGGGTGGGAATGCCACCAGGGGATGCTCCTGGCTGGAAGATAGAGGATGTCATGGCACTCTCCAGTCCCTGGGGACATGAGGAGCTGGAGGGACACCCAGCAACGTCGTGCTCCTGCCCCTGTGGGATGCTGGAATATTGACTGGGATACCTATGCACTGCCCATGCATGGATTTCACTTGGGCTCTGCTGCTGCAGAGATGTTTGGATCCCGGGGTGCAATGTGTGTGTGTGTGCACAGCTCATCCTCCTGGGGGTGAAATTGTGTGAAACTGGAAATTTTCCCTGTCCCAGAGCCAGCCTGGAGCACCTCTCCTGCACTACAAGGCAGAGACGTGCAGGCTCTGGGATTTGGGCTCACCCCACCAGCACCGCTCCCACTGCACCCAGTTACCCACCTGGCAGAGGTGGGACTGCCCCTCCTCGGGGCTGGAAGGTGATGAAGACCACAGGTGGCCTTCCTCACCGCCTGGAGGGACAGGGCCACCATCCTCCCGTGTCCCGGGACGCTTTCCTGAGTGCGCCTCTCTCTCTCTGACTTGCAGGTGGAGATTTCTTGCCCTGGGAGTGAGCTGAAAGAGGTTTCCTTACACAAAGGCTCGCAGGCAGCATTCCAGGCTCCAGGCGCGTCCAGGCACCTTCCATTCTTTGTCTGAAAGGGCAGCGGGGCCGTTCCCATTCCAGCGATGCCTGACGGGGCCGGTGCCGCCGGGAGCGAGGAGCTGCGGCAGCTGATCGGCTTTCAAATCACCTCCAAACCTCGATTTCCTTAACATGATCCCTCCATCAGCGCAGTCCCCGGGGCACAGCCGGGCAGGAGAATAACCCGGGGCTGGAGGTGACAGCCAGCGCTGGAACACCCCGGCCACCACGCGGGGACTCAAAATCCACCTTCCCCAGCACTCCAAGACTTTTTTAGGGTCGGGCAACGGCTCTGCACAACCTCGCCCCGCAGCCCTCACCCCATTTGCTCGCCGGGATTCACCTCCGAGCCAGGGCGGGATAATCCCATCCTCGGAGCATCCCCGGAGCCGCAGAGCAGCTTCCCCGCGGCGCCGGCTGCCGCGGAAGGGATGAAGACGCTATGGCCAAGCTTTTGCTGAAACTCCAGCGGTATTTTCGGCGCAAACCCGTGCGTTTCTTCACTCTGCTGGCTCTGTACCTGGCGGCGGGGAGCTTGGTTTTCCTGCACTCCGGTTTCTCCGGGGAGCCCACGGTGCCGGGGAGCCCTCGCAGCCCCGCGGCCGCCGAGGGGCCGGGGCTGCCCTACCTGGGGGTAATGCAGCTCAGCCGCGGCTTCAAGGCGGCGGCCACGATGCCGGCGGGGGGCCGACGACACGGGCCCTGGTTCAAAAGCACCTCCAAGGAGCCGTCGGACAGGGGAAAATCCCGGGATAACGGCGGCCCCCGGAGCCGGGCGCTCCGGGGCAGGAGCGGCCGCGAGAAGGAGGAGGACAGAGGTGGGTCCCTGCTTCTGCCTCTCCATGGGGGCATCACGAGTTGGGGAAGTGGTGTCTGGGCTAGACAGGACCACAATTCCCGCCCAGGAAATGTGTAATTATTTATTTGTTTATTTATTAATTTATAAACCACATGCACGCGCTGCTGGAGCACTGAGGTTTTCTTCCCCCATCCCACGGGGATGCTCTGGGGAGCAGCATCCCACTCTGGAGAACATCAGCCCAGAGAATATTTCCAGAAGGATCTTCTCCCTCCTTCTTTCCTCTCCTCCCTCCCCAAGTGCCAATAATGTGCTTTTATTTTTCCATCTTCACTCTTTCCCCCTGGTTCATCACCGAGCCCCCCCCTTGCTGTTACAGGCGATTTTGGGGGTGGCAGCTGTGCCCCATCTTCCTCCCACCCTTTGGCTCTGCCAGGGGCCAAATTCAGTTTTCATTCTGTTGGCCTGAATCAACCCAAAATCCAGGTTTGTGTGGGTGTTGTGTCGAGGCAGGGGCTGGCTGTGATTCCCATGGAAGTGTAGACAGGGCTGGGCTGTGGCCCCTGGAGCCAGGAGATCCCTGCCTGGCTGGGGTCTTGTCAAGTGGATTCATTATTAATGATCAAAGATAAGAAAATGGAATGATTCCCACTGATTTTTAAAATGGCATTTATTTATCCTGAAGGCAGCCAGACCTGTGCATTCTGTGGGATTTGGGTGGCTGGACTCCAGCAGGAAACCCCAAACCCACAGCAAAATGGGGCTTTCCCAGGGGTCCAGGCTTGATCCCCCCAACCTGGACTGCTCCCAGGGCATGGAGGGCTCCTCCTCCTCCTCCTCCTCCTCCTCCTCCTCCTCCTCCTCCTCCTCCTCCTCCTCCTCCAGCAGGACGTGGTTTGTTCATTCCAGGAATGATGCATGGTCCAGGCATGGAAGCCAAAGGAAAAGTGATGCTCACGGGATCTTGTCCTGCTAAAAGGAGCTGAAGGGGTTCCCCCGTTGTGACCCCGCTCTGAGGGGTCTCTGGGGTGTTTTGGTCTCTCTCTTAATGCAAACTGACTTCAGTGCAGCCTCAGCAGATGGTCCCTGAGCCCAGGCTGTCTGTCCCTATAAAGACCCCAAGCAGTGTCCATGTCCCAGGCCATATGTGCCAGGTGCTCCAAGATTAACCTCATCCAGCACTGCCAGCAGGGATGGGATGCTGGGCTTGGGATTCCTGGGTTTATCTGCTCCCAGCTGCTCTGGGAATATTTTTTTCCCCTTGGAGCATCTTGGCTGCTCCTGAGTGGGATGGTGTGGAGAGAAATTCAGCAGCTTGAGGAATCTCACGTGCCCGGTGTTCCTGGTGTGGCTGGCAGAGCTGCCCTCGCTTCCCTGCTCCTCTGGAGCACTGGGATATCTGGCAGGAACAGGTGGATTTAATGGTGTTGGTAATTAAGTGGGGACAGCTTAACGAGGTGGTTGTGGAGGCTCTGCCACGTGAAATCATTCCAGAGGGAATTCTGCTCCAAAAATCAGCTCTGCTTTAGAGTGTGATGTGCAGCTCCCTCTTCCTCCTCTTCCTCCTCTTCCTCCCTCTCTCGGCAGTGTCAGGTGAAGGTGTGGGTGGAGAACAGCCCTGCCTGCCAGGGAATGGCCTCATCCCCATGGGAATGCAAATCCCTGTGGGAAGGGGCATCTCCTGCCTCCAGCCAGGGTGGATTTTTAGGCAGTGAAGCCAAGGGAAGCAGGAACAGACCCCAGCCCTCAGCCACATCCATCTCTGGTGCCTCCCTGGACAAGCCCAGCCATTCCCACCTGTGATACACAACCAAGCAATTCCATGAGGATGCAGGGAGCAGCCACCCCAGGCAGGGAGCTGGAGCCATCCCTGTATTCCCAGCTCTGGGAAAAATGGGGTGCTTGGGGAATTTAATGACGATCACTGGGCGGATGTGTGTGTCTGCTCGCAGCTGTGTTTCCAACAGGCTCCAAAATTCCTCCTGGAGGTGCCCACCTCTCCCTACAAACTGCCAGTCCCACCCTCCTCCTTCTCTCATGTCCTTGTCTGTCCCTAATTATTCCAGCTGGCTTCCCAATAAGTGGCAGCACGCATATGTCAGGAGCACTGGGTTGAAGGTAATGCACATCAGTCACTGGATCTGTGCAAATGTCTGGAGCCATCCCACACCCACTGGAATCCTCTGACCTGCCAGGACCTGCTCATCCCTGTGGGAATGCTGTGTGGAATAACTGGGAGTGATGGCTCTGCTAGTTGGAGTTACCTGGGACATTTCTCTCCATCTTCCTCCTCTTTGGCCTCCAGGCTGGCTTGGGAAGGTGGCTCCAGCACTGGTGGGGTCTGTGCTGTGCTGGGATAATTGGGAATGGGGGGGTCTGTGCCACCATGGATGGGGTGAGGTGGCTCAGGGACCCCACGGAAGTGTGGAAAGCAGGGGGGAGGTGAAAAGTGTTATCCCAGAGTGTGGCTTGGAATTGGAGTGGCACAGTGAAAGAAATTCCTTCCTGTGAGGATGGGCAGGCTCTGGCACAGGGCGCCCAGAGAAGCTGTGGCTGAAACTGTCCAAGGCCAGGCTGGACAGGGCTTGGAGCACCCTGGGATAGTGGAAGGTGCCCCTGCCTGGTTTGGACCCAGAGTTTCCAAAGCAAACAAACAGGGAATGCTGCTGCACATCCCTATTCAGGAAAAAACCCAAGCGGGGTGGGATCAGTGAGGTGTGACCCTGTCCCCTGTGTGTCCCCAGCCCGGTACATCGGCTGCTACGAGGACAACACCCGGCAGAGGACCCTGCGCGGGATGTCCTTCTTCGACTACAAGAAGATGACGGTGTTCCGCTGCCAGGACAACTGCGCCGAGAGGTGGGGACAGGGACAGGGCCTCCATGAATCCCAGCACCCCATCTCCAGCAATCCTTTCCCGCCATCTCCATGAAGCCTTGCACACTGTCCCTCCCAATTCCTGCACGCCAGCTCCATCAATCTTTTCCCACCATCTCCATGAATCCCTGTGCACTGGCTCCATCAATCCTTTCATAGGATAGGATGGGATAGGATAGGATGGGATAGGATAGGATGGGATGGGATATTTTCAGTGGCAAGTGCCCTTAAAGGATCATTAACCCAAAAACCTCCCATTAACTGGGAGGCACTGCTGATCCCAGCACTGGCCATAAGCAGGAATATGGAATGGAATGGAATGGAATGGAATGGAATGGAATGGAATGGAATGGAATGGAATGGATGGAATGGATGGAATGGAATTAAATTATCTGATATTATATTATATGATGGATTAGGATATGATAGGAAAATAGGGTAGGATAGGAGATAGAATGGAATGGAGTGGAGTAATAGGATAGAACAGACTAGGAAAGAATAAGGATAGGATAGGATAGGATAGGAAAGAATTGCAGAATGGATGGAATATTGGATTGGATAGGATAGGATAGGATAGGATAGGATAGGATAGGATAGGATAGGATAGGATAGGAAAGACTTGCAGAATGGGATGGAATAATGGATAGGATAGGATAGGATATTTTCAGTTGGAAGTGCCCTAAAAGGATCATTAGCCCAAAAACAAATCCCTGGGATGCACTGCTGATCCCAGCACTGGCCATAAGCAGGAATGCTCCATGGAATGGAATGGATAGGATAGGGTAGGTTAGAATAGGATAGGATAGGATATTTTCAGTTGGAAGTGCCCTAAAAGGATCACTAACCCAAGAAGGAATCCCTGGGGTGCACTGCTGATCCCAGAAAAGCAGCAATGCTCCTCCCAACACCGCTGGAGCCAGGGGGGATGTGCTGAGACCCCGTTTCCCCTGGGCAGGGGGTACCTGTACGCGGGGCTGGAATTCGGGGCCGAGTGCTACTGCGGGCACAAGATCCAGGCATCCAACGCCAGCGAGTCCGAGTGCAACATGGAGTGCAAGGGAGAGCGGAGCAACACCTGCGGCGGGATCAACCGGCTCTCCATCTACCGCCTGGAGCTGGCCCAGGAATCCGCCCGCAGGTGTAAGTTGGGGGCTGACCCCAGCTCAGCCCTGGGATGGGGGGGGAATTCTCTTGGTGCTGGAGGGGTGATCCTGGCATTCCCGAGCCAGGTTGTGGCTCCATGGAGGTTTTTGGAGAGCGGTTCTTGAGTCCTGGGGTGGTTTTGCTGCTGCAAACATCAGGAATCTCCTTGTGGGGAATGCTGCTGGCTGGGGTTGGGTGGAATGAGGAGCCTCAAGGACTCCTGCTGGGATTCAGGGAATTTTGGGAGGCTTTGGGTGGAGGTTTCTTTCCCCATGGCCAAACAGGACCGTCAGTGTCTCCTGCGTGTGCTGCAGGATGAAGGATGTGTGGGAATTCCAGGCAAGGCTGAGGGTGCTCCCTTGTTTGGCTCCCAATTAGGCAGCTCTATAATCACCCACATTCCCTGCTCACCTTTCCTCATATCCAAGGAATGGGAAAGAGGATGGCAACAACCAGGAGTGCACAAGGGGCTGAGGGTTCCAAGGACCAGGGATGGGATTCCAGGCCTGACCAAACCTGGCCCCGCTTTCCTCCCTGGCCCTGCCCCTGCTCCATCCCTGGGATCATGGAGCTGATAAAAACAGCCAGGAAAATAAAATATCCTGACTTTGCCTCTGGGGTTTTGCTCTGATTGTGACTGCACTGCTGGAGGGGCCAGGAGCCGCTGGAGCAGTTGGGAATGCCGTGTCACACAGAGTGGCAGCAGTGTCATTTTTGGAGTGACACTGGGACCTGTCTCTGTCTCTCTCTCCCAGATGGAAGCGCAATATTCCGGGGGTGCTTCCGCCGGCCGGAAAATGTCTCCATTGCCCTGCCCGCCAGCCAGCTCATGCTCAACATGTCCGTGGATAAATGTGTGGATTTCTGCACAGAGAAGGTACTGGGATAAACTCCTCTTCTTCTTTGTTTCCATCATCATCATCATCAGAGTCACACCGGGAGATCTGAACCCAGTTTAGGAACATCATTTATCAAAAAAAGGGATAAATGGATTTGTGTCCCTGCCACGGGAGGGAGTGGAGCCAGCAGCAGCCCTGGGAGAGTTTGGGAATGAGCATCCCAGAATTAGAGTTTAGGTTGGAAGAAGCATTTAAAGGAGCCTCATGGGGTCCTGCTCTGTCCAGGGGTCTCATCCTGGGGCACAGTGCCTCTGGGCAGGGGGGAAAGGTTGGGAACTGATGGAGGGTGGATGCTGGAGTGGGCTGGAAGGATGCTGGAAGTGGTCTGGAATGATGCTGGGATTCGAAGGATGGTGGAATGGTCTGGAAGGATGCTGGAAATGGGCTGGAAGGATGTTAGAAATTAGGTGAAAGATGCTGGAGTTGGAAGGACGCTGGAATGGTCTGGAATGATGCTGGGATTGGAAGGATGCTGGAAATGGTCTGGAATGATGTTGGAATGGTCTGGAATGATGCTGGAAATTGTCTGGAATGGTGCTGGGATTGGAATGATGCTGGAGTGGTCTGGAATGATGCTGGGATCGGAATGATGCTGGAATGGTCTGGAATGATGTTGGGATGCTCTGGAAGGATGTTGGAATTGGAATGATGCTGGAATGGTCTGGAAGGACATTGGAGTGATGCTGTAATGGTCTGGAAGGATGCTGGAATGTTCTGGAATGTTCTGGAAGGATGTTGGAATTGGAATGATGCTGTAATGGTCTGGAAGGGTGCTGGAATGTTCTGGAATGTTCTGCAAGGATGCTACAGACCACCCCACGCTGCCCGGCAAGGGCGGGTGCAGGGGCGCGAAGGCCCTGCCGCGGCTGGGGGGCGGTGCCAGCGCCGTTCCCTCTGCCCATCCCGGCAGGAATTCCCGCTGGCAGCGCTGGCGGGCACCACGTGCCGCTGCGGCTTCCCCAGCACGCTGTTCCCGCTGCACGAGCGCGAGGACGAGCAGCTCTGCGCCCACAAATGCGCCGCCGAGGAGTTCGAGAGCTGCGGCTCCGCCGACTTCCTGCTGGTCTACCAGACACAAGTGCAGGGTGAGCTTCTCCCCCACCTTTACCCCGCCAAAAAGAATGAATTTTCGCTCTCCTTCTGAGGATGAAAATTCATTATAAAGGTCAAAATTCCCATCGGGTTAAAAATGATGGGAATTTTGAGTGAGTAGAAGGGTGTGACCGTGTTCACAGGGGTCCGAGGATGAGGGGAGAGACGAGGATCTGACTCCATGTTTCAGAAGGCTTGATTTGTTATTTTATGATATATATTATATTAAAACTATACTAAAAGAATAGAAGAAAGGATTTCATCAGAAGGCTAGCTAGGAATAGAAAAAGAAAAAATGATAACAAAGGCTTGTGGCTCGGACTCTCTGTCCGAGCCAGCTGGGCTGTGATTGGCCATTAATTAGAAACAACCACATGAGACCAATCCCAGATGCACCTGTTGCATTCCACAGCAGCAGATAACCATTTTTTACATTCTGTTCCTGAGGCCTCTCAGCTTCTCAGGAGAAAAAAATCCTAAGGAAAGGATTTTTCATAAAATGTGTCTGTGGCAGAAGGGAGACTTCTACTCACTCACCTTCTTCCCTATGGCACTGTTTGTATCGTGATCTATCCTGCAATTTGCAGCATGATTTGCCTCAAACCCTTACATCACCAAATTCCTCACTTGCCTACTATTTTTCTAATTGCAATACTCATCCTAATCATTACCAACAACCTCAGTGTGAGGATCCCATTAAAAATGAGCGGGTTTTAATTCCCCTGGGAAATCAGCGCTCCCCTGGTGAGCTGTGGCTGCGGCCTGGCTCAGCTGCAGGGCACAGCAGATTCTGCCTCTGGCAGGATTCCTCCTTCCCAGGGTTTCCCCACCTCTCTGTGATCCCACGGGAGTCTGCTATCCAGACAAGCTCCAGGGAAAAAAAAAGTGGGGTGGAAAAAGGCTGTGACCAGGCAGAACATTCCTGAGAGAGCAGTGAGCCAGGGAAGCACTGGGAGAAAGGAAAACCGTTCCTGGGAGAGGAAAGGGCTGAAGGGAGCAAGTGAGGACCCAAATTCGGGTGGTTTTGGGTCAGTCTTGTCACAATCCTTTGGTGTTTGGGGCTGTGCTGGAAATGCTGTTCATTGATTCATCCAAAAAGCAGGAGCGTTTCTTGGCACAGGAATCCCTGTTAGTCACTCTTCCCTAAGCACACAGAGCTGGGAATGACAGAGAACTCTTGGGAAAAATCCTCTTAGGACTTTTTGGGTGTTTGGGACTCTTTGAGGTGTCCAGAACCCTTTGGGATGTCCCTCTAAGCCTTAGGCAGGGCCCCTATTCCAGGCCCAGCCCCTTCCCCAAGGTTTTCCCGGGAGAGGCAGCGTTTCCTCAGACATCCCAGTGGGACGAGCAGATTTCCGTGACACATTCCTGACGTGTCTCCCTGCAGACAACCGCTGCATGGACAGGAGGTTCCTGCCCAGCCGTGCCAAGCAGTTGGTGGCCCTGGCCAGTTTCCCTGGAGCTGGGAACACCTGGGCCCGGCACCTGATCGAGTTGGCCACCGGCTTCTACACCGGCAGCTACTACTTTGATGGCTCCCTGTACAACAAAGGTGAGGGGAGGGCACTCCTGGGGTGCCACCCCAGCTGGGGACAGTCCTGGTGACATCCCAGGGGCTGCAGGAAGGGCGGAGCAGGGCTGGGCGTGAGTGCTGCTGCTCCATGGGGTGGTTTGGGGTGGAGTGTCCTGGTGAGGGAGCTCCTCCCTGGGAGGGTGGGGAGGTCCTGGCAGGGACCAGCCCAGAGCAGCTGTGGCTGCTCCATCCCTGGGAGTGCCCAAGGCCAGGCTGGACAGGGCTTGGAGCAACCTGGGATAGTGGAAGGTGTCCCTTTCCAAGGAGGTTGGAATGAGAGGAGCTGTAAGGTCCTCTCCAACCCAAAGCATTTGGGGATTCTGGTTCTAATAACCCAGCCCCATTCTCAGCTCCCCCAGTTTAGAACCACTCACAACAGTTTCACCTGGACACCTTGAAGGTTTCTCCTGTCGCTCCTTCACTTTTTGTGGCTTTGAGAGGAAATTCTCCGTCCCTGCTCAGCTGTGGTGGAGTTGGGATCTGTATCTGTGCCATGTGGTTGGTGGGGTCTGTACCCAGACTATTCCCTAAATCCCCTAAATTTTCCTGACATTCCTTCCCAATTCCTGCCAAATCCAGCCTTGCAGGAGGGAGATGCTCAGTGAGGGAGCACTGTCCCAGCCCCCAGGGTGCAGCAGCATCCCAGGGAAGGCAGCAGCACTGGGAAAAGCCTTGGCTGGGTTTTGCTGAGCCACACGAGCGTGGGCTCCGTGTTCATTCCCTGTTGGAGGGGCCAGGAGGTATCCAGGCAACCAGCAGATTTATCCACTGCTGAGAGCCAATTACACCTCTCTAATTGATGGAATACAGCTCCTTCCAGCTTATCCCCCTCTCCAGGTGCATTCCAGGGGCTGGGATTGATGCTGGCTCAGCCCCATGCTCAGTGCAGGGTCCCCTCTCTGGACCCCCCACGGCATCACCCCCACCTTGGGCTGATCTGCAGCCCCACAGGCACAAGGATTTCCCTTCTTTATTTATTAGAGGTCTCTTCCAACCTCATTATTCTGTGATTCTGTGATTACTGGGAGAGGTTTCAGCTGTGCTCAGGGCGGTTATAGCCATTAAATCTGCCCTTGACCCCTCAGAACAGGCACAAGAGCTGAGTGTGGCCAGGGAGATGTCACCCTGAGAGGCCCCTGTTCCTGTGAGCCACCCACTCATCAATTTTATGAGACTCATAACATGGGAAAATAAATGATTTCCATCTGGGAGAGGGATGCAAATCCTCCTTCACGCCCCAGCTGCTTTCATCATCCAACTGGATTTTGCAACCTGATATCCCTGTGATGCTCCCTTTCATGGAACCCTGGGATCCTTTGGGTTGGAAAAGCCTTCTGAGGCTGAATCCAACTGTTCCCCCAGCACTGCCAAGGCCACCACGTCCCCAAGTGCCACATCCACACGGCATTTAAATCCCTGCAGGGATGGGAGCTCCATCACTGCCCCGGGCAGCTGTGCCAGGGATTGATCATCTTTTGGGTGGGGATATTTTCTTTTATATCCCATCCAAACCTTGCCAGCACAGCCTGAGGCCATTTCCTTTAATCCTGTCTGGTTTCCCCTGGGAGCAGAGCCCAACTCCCCCTGGCTGTCCCCTCCTGTCAGGGAGTTGTGCAGACCCAGAAGGTCCCCCCTGAGCCTCCTTTTCCCCAGGCTGAGCCCATTTCCCAGCTCCCTGTTACTCCCACTAATCCCAGCTCTATCCGGGCAGGATTCAAGGGCGAGCGGGACCACTGGAGGAGTGGGAGGACCATTTGCATCAAGACCCACGAGAGCGGGCAGAAGGAGATCGAGTCCTTTGACTCTGCCATCCTCCTCATCCGCAACCCCTACAAGGCCCTGATGGCCGAGTTCAACCGCAAGTACGGGGGCCACATAGGCTTCGCCGCCCACGCCCACTGGAAGGGCAAAGGTAGGGCAGGGAACCCTCTGGGAGAGCTCCAGCCCGGCTGCTGGAGCTGGGAATTGCTTGGGAAAGCCCAGCAGAGCTGGAGTTGGGTGTGCATGGGGGAAATCTTGGGCTGTGCCACCATTTTGGGGACAGTTCTTGGTGTAACCGTCGCCTCTTGGTTGTGGGTTCCTGTGTTGGGTGGGATAAGAGGGGAAGGGATGGAACAGGACAGCAGGACCAGGCAGGGATGGGCATCTCCAGTCCCCAGCCCATCCCTGTGGTTTCCAGGTGTTATTTCCATGTGTCCAGCTGCTCCCCAGCCACCACCTTTCCCACGCACAGGCGCGTGCCAGAGGCTGCTTAATTACAGCAATTTCCAAATTGCTGTTGTGGGATTGACTTCATTGGAAAGAGTTAAAATGTTTAGCTTGATTGAACATCTGCTACCCTTAATTCCGAGTTTATTTAAGGGGAGCTTTGGCTGCTGTGGCTGGGATGTGCCTGGATTTCGTTATCTCCATGTGCTCACAGTGCTGGCCGGCACAGCCCAGCCCTGCTCTCCCCATCCCATAAAACCAGCGGGGTGTGGTGTCACCCACTTCCTCAGCCAGTGTCTCTGGGCTGGCACTGCCCTCACTGTGGTGGCACAGAGCCTCTTGGTTGATTTTTTCCCCCATCCATTTGTGGACAGAGCCAGGATTGGTATCCCAGCATCACAGGGAGCCTCCTGAGCCTTCCCAATCCCAACCCCCTCCCCAGCCTGTCCCAGGCTTTGTGTCTGAAGGGGAGGGAAGATCCAGAGGGGACCATGCTAGCACAGCCTTGTTTGGAGGCACTTCAAATACATCACCAAATTCTTTCCAGAGATGTGTGGAGTAATTAGGGTTAATTGTCAGGTTAATTAACCACTACTGGGAAAGATTGAGATTTTCCATTGCATGGTTGGGGACCCCATTCCCAGCTGGAGAGGCTCCTGAACACGGAGCTTGAGGGTCCCATTCCTAGCCTTCCCTGCAGCCCAGCTCTCCAAATTATTTTCTTCTCCCAAGAACTAATTTTGGGGCAAATTTGGGAAAAAAACCCCCGGGCCCTCTCTCCAGCCTCACCCCCAGTGCTGAGGGGGTGTTCTCCCATTTCTCCCAGCCCATTCCCAGCCCTGCAGAGGCCAAACCCCTGTTTGGTTCCGTGGCATTAATTTTACAACGTCCCTGGAGCGGCTCCAAAGCAAAGTTTTATGTGCTGTGATTACACAAGGTGAATTGTCCTGGATCTGTTTAATGGAACACATCCTGTGGTTAACGATTCCTCAGGGAATTTAACCCAGTCCAGCTGTTAATCAGGCCTTGGTTTTGTGGGGAGGACACGAGGAAGAGGGAGATGCCTGGAGCTTTAATGCAGCGCTGCCAGGAGAGAGGCGGCTGATTATCGGTGTCTCATCATCCCTCTCACCACCTGATTTGAATGGCAGGATCAATTAGCCAGAAGGTTAATTGAGATGTTCCCGCAGGGATGGGAGAGGACACAGGGAACATCCACTCACATCTGTTGGAACCCTGGATGCTGAGAATTTTAAACTTTCTGTGCCGAAAGGCACAGACCCCCAGAGAACACTGCATTTGACCCGGGGCTTCCAAAATTGATTAACAGCACTGGGATTATGGGTGTGGAGTTGGTTAGAAGTGTGTGAAAAAACTTAGATTTGGGGATTTAGTATATGGTGATATATGGGAGCCAAGATGGAGGATTTTGGGCGTGGGTTAGGTGTCTTTTTTGCACCTTCTTCTTCACGAATCTGGGTCGTTTTCTTCTCGGAGTCTCTGTGGTCAAGATGACCCCGAGGTGTTAGAAAGCCTCTTTTCCCAGCCCTGAGATCAAAGAAGGAGTCAGGATTCTTTGGCAGTGGTTTTCAAAGTTGTTTATTTTCTGTTATCTGTAACATTCCTTTTCTGACCTGCTGAGGTCTGTCTAGCAAGTCAGTCCGTGGCACACTGACCGCCTTCAGGACAGTGTTATCTTTTATACTAAAAACTTCCTGTACATTATTTACCATTATAATTTTCTAATACCTATCACCTATATTAGAGAGTTTGTCTCTAAAGCAATCCAAAAATGCCACCATTACAGCAGAAGATGGAGGCTAAGAAGAAGAAGGAGAAAGACAGAACACGCCCAGATTCCTTCATCTTGCCTCCTGAACCCCTATTCTAAAACCCCCAAAATTCTACATTTTTCAATCTGTGATAAAGTCACTATCACTCTACTCAAATTCCTGTGGCTTGTACATCTTCATACAAAGCTGGTAGTTTTTTCCATGGGTTAAAATCAAAGGCACAGGTGTCTTTGACTCCATGCCAAGGTCTCCAAGCCCCCTGCCAGGGTCCCGAGTCCTCCAGGGCAGCCAGAGGAATGTCCTGGGCTCTGACATTTTCTCTAACTGGCTGAAATCCCAACACACATCCCCTTCTCCTTTTTTTTTCCCCCCAGAATGGCCGGAATTTGTGGCCAATTATGCCCCGTGGTGGGCAACCCACACTCTGGACTGGCTGCGCTACGGCAAGAAGGTGCTGGTGGTGCACTTCGAGGACCTCAAACGCGACCTCTTCGTGCAGCTGCAGAGGATGGTGGCCCTGCTGGGTGTCACGGCCTGTGAGGACAGGCTGCTGTGTGTGGAGGGACAGAAGGATGGCAACTTCAAGCGCTCGGGGCTGAGGAAGCTGGAGTACGACCCCTACACGGCCGAGATGAGGAAGGCCATCAGCGGCTACATCCGCACCGTGGACGCCGCCCTGAAGCTCCGCAACCTCTCGGGGGTCCCCGAGGATTATTACCCCAGATGATGGTGACCACAGCGGGGGGATGGTGCCCAGGGGTGGCTCTGTCCTCCCAGATTCTGCCTAATTCCACCCAGTGGGTGGCTCCTCTTTTAACCCTCCATGTGCTGCTGTAGCTGTCGGTCACTCCCTGCATGAGCCGCCGCAGGTCCCCAGCCACTGCTGAGCTTTTTTTTTTGGCCAACCTGGGGACACGGGTGCCCTCCCTGCTTCCCTCGGGGTCCCCTGCTCCTGTTCTGGCTGCCCCAGCCCTCCTGGGAAGGGCAGCGGGATGTTTGTGTCCCCTCATGCTCTCCTGGGGACATCAAGCTGCTCAGGCTCTGGTGCACCCAGAGCTGAGCTCCTTGGGCTGGGTGTCCCCAAAATCCCAGCCCTGCAAGGATTCCACTTGTCCTTGGATGGAATCTTCAGCCTTCCCAAGGGAGGATGGACCAAGGGTGTGGCACTCTCGCGGATCCTGCCTGAGGTTACGGGATGGCAAGGCCATGCTGTGCAATGTCCCCAGTCCTGGTGGCGGTGGCCCATGGAGCCATCCTGTGGCTCCCTGAGAATTCCCTGGAATTCCCCAGCCACAGCACCAGGCAAAGTTGCTGCTCCAGCCCTTGCGGGGGCCCATGACCCCCACCAGTGCAGGCGACAGCTGGAAGCTCCCCTTCCTTGTGGATGCAGCTCCAGAGGGGGAAGATTTCCCTGAGCTGCTGGGACCCACGAGCTCATCCAGGCCTTGTTTCAGAGCCCGTGAGCCAGATCATCCCCTCAGGAGCACTTCTGGGGGGCCAGGAGCAGTTTAGGGGAATAGAAGCAGGGTCCACACTGCACCCAACCCCCGTGGGGAGCAAACCCTGGGGCTGAGCTTTGGGGTGTCCCAAAGCCAAACCAAAGGATCCCACACACCGGGAATGTGCCGATTTCCCGGCTGGCTTTGTGCACAGCTGCATGTGGTCCCTGGCTGTCCCCTCATCCCACGCCACCCTCCCCATCCTGGCTTTGTCCCAAACGAGCTCCCCAATACTCCCAACTCGCAAAACCCCTTGGATGTAGGTGCAAAAGCCATATATTGTACGCAGCCTTTTCTAGAGTTGGAGATTCACCAGTTGGCTTTTAACTCTTGATCCTGATAGAAATGCAGGCACAGGTCGAACCCAGAGACCCTGCTTGGTCTCTATTCCAAGAGAGAAGAAAACCCCCTGGAGGAAAAAGGAGAATTTCAATAAAAATCTATTTTTCTAATGTGTGTGTGGAGCAGAGCTGGGCTGCTCCTTGTTTTTTTCTTTTTGAAGGAGGTGGGGGATTGCTATCAGAGGGAGCAGCTGCCCCATTTTTAACTCTTTTTAACTCTTTTTTAACTCTTTAACTCTTCCCTTGACACACAGCTGGAGGTTTTTTTGGGATTCATGGCAGTGGGATTGGAGCTGAGCCCACTCCTCTTTGCTCGTGGCAGCCCCGGGTTTGTCATGTCAGAACAAACCCTCAGGGTAACCCAGCAATTAAAGGAGAGGTTTCGTTACTGCTCTGCCTCCCTGTGTGTTCGTGGGACCACCTGAGCACTCCCAACTCATCCCAGACAAGGGCTGTGGGAGCAAAGGGAGAACAGCTCCTCTCCCCTTTAATCCCATTAATCCATTTCTGTATTTAAACCCATTAACAGGTGTTTAAATCCCATTAATGTCATTTCTGCGCTGACAACACAACCAAAGCTGCTCCTTTTTGGGAGCTTCTGTACCTGGAGAGTGTCCTCACAGACAGATTTGATGGGATGTGTGCTAGGAAGGGGGAGAGTCACTGCAGGATTCATTCCTGACCTTCCTCGGCACCAGAGTGAGAGCTGGGTGCAATTTATCCTTTATTTCTAATCTGGAGTTGATGAAATTCCTATTTTTTTTTTTTTTTTTTAGCAGGGATGAAGCCTCGGCCTCGGCCTTGATTTGTTCTGACAGGCCCCGGCCGCTGAAGGGGCAGCGCTGCCTCCCTCCCCTCGGAAGTAATTAACCCCTCAAAGCCAATTAATCGCCCAGATAAAACAATTAAGGGATGACCTCGCGTGCGGCGCTCAGAGCCTGGGCTGCAGCTCGGGAGGACGGAGGGGAGGGGACCCCACATCTGCACCTCCACAAACCCCACAAAAAAACACCCCTGGGAATCTCCCCAGCCTCCAGCAGCACCAATTTACATCTTCTCTTTTGTTTTCCCTGCTTTTATTGCGCCACAATTGCTTTTTTCCTTTTTTGTTTCTTTTTTTTGCCTTTTTTTTTTTTCCCCCACACATTTAAATTGCACCGAAATGGAGCAGTTGGAAGATATTATGACCACGTCAGGGCGTGCTGCACATCTGGCTGCACCTCTGGATTCTGGGACTCCCCCTTCCCCTCATCCCACTGATGCAGGAGCAGCTTCCCTCTCCCGGAGCTTCATACTCTGGGTTTTTATTTATTTATTAAACGCTGGGCTGTATTTTAACCGCGTGGAACTGGCACTTGAGGATAAAATTCCTATTCCCCCTGGGAAAAGGAGCCAACCACCCCTCCCGCATCATTTTCCTGGGAAAAGCTCCTGACATTTAAGAGCCCGCCCGGCTGCCCGGGGGAGGCAGCGCTCAGCCTTTCCATGAGGGTTTGAGAAGCTGGAATCTTTCCTCTTGACTCAGCCTGAGCATCCCTGGGTGGGCACAGCCCGCCCTGCCCTGCTGTGGGGCTCAGGGGACCGTGACCCCTGGATTCCTGCAGGAAAAATCATCTATTGTTGGCAATCTCGCATCCCCGGGAGCGTTTCCCTGCCTCCCGGTCCTGCTGCAGCGTTACTCCCTCCAGGGCTGCAAGGGTTTCTCAGCTGTTGCCGTGGCAACGGCGTCTGCACCAAAAACTCCCGCATTTCCCCCGATTCCGGGTGGGGTTTGTGCTCCCTGGACGCTGCGATGATGGAGGGGATGGCGAGTGTGGGTCTGGGATCCCTTTCTGGCAAAGGGAGTGGATGCTCCTTTGGATCTTCCTGAATCCAGGAATTCCTGAATCCCCCGAATCCAGGAATCCCCCAGTATGATGCAAACAGTGCTGGGGGGCTCAGAGAGAAGGAATTCCCCCTCTTCCCAAATTAAATCCCATGAAGCTGTGTTAAAAAAAAAAAAAAAAAAAAGGGAAACCCCCCCCCCCACACCCCTCAGCAGCAGAACTTCCATAAAAACCCCAGAATGGGGAGATGGGCCATAAATCTGAGAGCAGCCATCTCCATCCCTGACAAAACCAACAGGTTTATGTATCAGCTTGCCTATTTCCCCTAAAATTTACAGCTGACAACGTGCCTGAACACAGCAGGGGTAATTTAAACCTGGCTCCAACCTGCCTGGCTCCCAGCAAAGGGAGAGGGGAATATGTTTGGTCCATTTTTTTACCCCTTAATTTTAAATTTCATTCCAACTCGGAATAAAGGCAGTGATTTATGGGAGAGGGAAAGCACAGCTTTATTTTAGGGCCGTGACAGCCAAGTGAAAAAGAGCTGTCATTAAGGATGGTAACACATTCCACAGGAGCAGGGTTCGTTTTATTCCAGGGTAATTTCTCCCAGAAAATGAGACCCAGCCTTGGGTTTGGGGTGGGAGGGGGGTAAATCCAGGGAAGCAGCAGAGGGAATAGGACAGGTTTGGGATGTGCTGGGTGAGGGGCACTCCCGCCACAGCTCCCATTGGGCTGCAACAACACCCCTGGGGTCTGGGGGTGCTGAACCCCACAGCACAGGGGGGACCCGGGGCAGGGAGAGGGGGGATGGCTGGGAACGGGAATTGGGAGGTGGGGACTGGGGGTCCCAAGGCTGTGGGCTGGGGGTGAGGATCACAGGGATGTGGGTGGGGGTCCTGGGCTGGAGGTTGGGGTCCCAGGGTTTGGGATAAAGGTCCTGGACAGGGGTTGGTGCTCCAAAGCTGGGGATGGGGGCTCTGGGATGGGGGATTTGTGCCCCATCTCCAAAACCTGCTGTTCTTCTTTACCACAAGCCTTGAACTGACCCTAAAATCCTAAAATCCCCACAACTGCCCTAATTCCAGATTTCATGGGATGGTGGTGGTGCTGAATCCAGCTACATCCCAATTTCACCGGTTTCTGCCCCAAAAGGTGCAGCAGATCCCGGCACCATCAGCTCTGGAGCTGCAGCTCCCCCCGCCCCAGCCCTTTCCCTGGATGCTAATTCCAGTTCGTGCACGTTCCCCTGGAGCTGCCCGTGGTCATTAACCTCCTGCTGCCGTTAATCAAGAGGACTTTGTTAATTAACAGCTAAGGATGTCTCCAGCTGAGCGGCGCAGGGGTGGGATTGGGGTCACCTGGATGCATCCAAGGATCCTTGATTTAATATATTGGAGCTTCCCAAAGCCCTGGGGGAGTGCAGCCCCCTCCCCTCCATGAACAAAATATCCAGCGCTGCAAAAAACCCGAGGAATGCTGACAGGATCCACCCTCAGCACCCTGGGAGATTCCAGAGCTGCAGCTCCTGCAGTATTTTGGGAATATCAGAGGAATTGGGGCAATACTGAGCTGCATTTCTCTGCCGCTCTGCCAAAATGGGAAAAAAAAAAAAAAAACCTGGCTGAGGAGGCTGAAGTTTTCTGAGGAATGTTATTTTTTTTCCCTGCTTCTATTTTATAGACATATAAAAATGTGGGTTTTTTAATGCTGCCTGGGTGAGCTGTTTGCTGCCTGTCTCAGTGGGTGACACAGGAACAGAAATCACTGATATTCCTTGGGAAGCTTAATTCAAAGCTAACAGGGTCCGGCAGGAAAAACTCAGTGGATTCTTCCCTTTTCTTCCCAGACCCTGTCAGGATGAGGAGAATCAGGACCAGGAGGGCACAGAGCAGCAGCACTGGTGTCTGGATGGATGTTGGGGTGGAGCACTCGGATCATGCATGGGGGATCTCCCAAAGCCCACCCAAGAGGCTCAGATCCCACCTCAGCCACCCAAGCCCCACCCCTCTTTCCACAATTCCAAATTGGACCCCAGGGCTCAGGAGTACACCCAGGGAAGTGACTGCTCAGTGAAAAACCCTGGGATCCTTCCCACTCCACGCATCGAGGTATTTGTCTGGAAAACAGAGGTTTTATTAAATAAGCAAACAGCTACAAAGATGCACCCAAATGTTTGGGATACTTGGGATTGCCAAGCTGCCATTACAGGGATGATTTAACCCCAGGGTAAGTACCAAGGCACTGCTTTTTTTTTTTTTTGTTTCTTTTTTTTGGAAAGCTGTTTGGAGCAATAACAGATGGGCTTGGAAAAAACAGACACCAGAATTAGTGAGGAGCATCCTGAATCCATTATGAACATCCCAGCACCAGCCTGAGGGGCTGTGGGATGGCATCCAGTCCTTGAGGCTTCATCCCACTGCTCCCACATCCAGGCCTCCTCCAAACCCTGAGCCCAAAAAGCTCCAGAGGCTGCTGGCTCTGGGTACATCCCATTCCCACTGCTCCCTAAACAGATCCTCTGCAAGTTCTGTGTGTCCCTGTGTGTCCATCTGTCCCATTCATCCCATCTGTCCTATCCCACTCCTAACAGGATCCTGGCAACCTTCCAGCAATATTAATTAAATACTGGGGAAAATGAGCAAGAGGAGCCTCCTCCCACCACCAGAGAGGCCCTGCTGCCTCCTCAGGCAATGCATCTTCCATGGGTATAGATCCAACATGGATTTTGGGGGAAAAATCTCTGTGGATTGGGGCTGGGAGTAGCCCTGGGCTTGGCAGTTCTCCCCAGGGAAGTGGGTGCATCCCAACCCCTGGAGACACAGGGTCAATCCAGGTGCTGAGTGTCCCATCACCCGGAGGAGGTGACGAGATCAAGGCGGAGCAGCGAGGAGTGCCAGGGCGGAGAGGATGCTGGATAATCCATCTGAAATCCTGATATCCTGAAATCCTGAAATCTGAAATCCTGGCATCCTGAAAACCTGAAATCCTGAAACCTGAAATCCTGAAATCCTGGCATCCTGAAATCCTAAAAACCTGAAATGCTGAAATCCTGAAATCCCTCTCCTGCCACAGGATTTCAGGATCTGCTGCCTGGAAATAGCTCCCTGCCTTTTCCTGGGGGATGTCTCTCCATTTTATTTTCCATTTTCTGATTTCCAAAGAAAGCTATAAATAAACATTTCGGCCTCTGTGGGCACCTGGGAGCAGATTCTCAACAGCCAAAACCTGCACAAAGCCCCCGAGGGGCCTCCTGAAATATCCCCAGGGCCACTGGGGGCTGCCTAATTCCAGCTCCAGAGATTCCTTGCTGTCCTGGGAGTGACACATAAATGAGGGTGACACCAGGGCTGTGCTGAAGGAGCTCTAATGGAGAAGGAGCTCCAAAATTAACTGGGTGTGAAACTGGATTGAGGTGGTGGCTCGGCCCATCCTTCGCTGCAGAGGTCGGTGTGTGGCAGCAGAGTCCCCCAGGAGATTCCCAGAGTGTCCCAAGATGTGCATGAGGGGACAGCAGGCCCTCCCCAGAAGCTCATTCCCAGCTCATGGGCCTGTTCCTGGTCCCAAACACCCATCTTTTCTGCAGGATGTACCGTCTGGGATGTGCCCTGCCAAAAGGAGGGTTAAAAACACGTTTCAAATTGACCTTTCCCTCTTTCTTCTCCCAGTTTTCCATGCTGGTGACCCTGTCGGTGAGCCCAGTCCCCACACTGGAAGGTGGCCCTGGGTCTGGATCACTTAGAAGGCATTTGAGACTTCCCAGTTCTTTGAGGTGGGATAATCCAACCCCTCCTAAGGACACTTCCCAAAAAAAGTCACAAACATCTTGTTCCGGTACCAAAATACCTCAGGAATTTACCATGAGGAGCCACACACAGACATGGGACAGAGTAGTGTCACCAGTTTGGCCATGGCACAGGAGATGCCTTCCTTATACCCTGCACCCCACCACGGTGCCTCTGGAAACACCAGGAAAGCCCTTCCCGGGTCAGACAATGCACAGTTTGGATGGGAATGCCCAAAAATATTTTCTTAGCTTGGCGCAAGGGTTTTTGCAATCCCACACAAGATCAAGGGTGGTTGTGTCTTCTCCATACTTTGGGGGTCTCCATCCCCTGCCAGCCCCCAGGCAGCAACACCAGTCAAAAATGGCTGTAGGACAGTGCTGGACAATGCTGGACCACACCAGGGCTGGTCACCATCACAGTGCCAGCACCAGGGGATTCTGTCCCTCCTGCAGGCTGAGCTTACACAACTGTTGTCTCTTTCTCAGTCATGGAGGAGACCTTGGAGAAGCTCCTGTGCACGATGCTGGAGTGTCCTGTCTCCTCGCTGAGGGCGTTCACCAGCCTGGAGAGGAGGGTCACCTTGAACTTCTTGAAGTCCTGGCCCATGAAGACGTAGAGGACGGGGTTCATGCAGCTGTTGGAGGCTGCCAGAGCCGTGGTGAGCGGGATGAAGATCTCAAACACAGACCAGGGCACCGCGTCGGGCACCGTCTCCAGCAGGTTCAGCAGGTGGTAGGGGCTCCAGCAGAGGAAGAAGGTGACAATGATGGTGACAATGATCTTGAAGGGCTTCTTGGACTTGGCCAGGCGGTTGCGGCGCAGGTTGAAGACGATGGCGATGTAGCAGAAGGTGATGATGGTGATGGGGAGGATGTAGCCGGCCAGGAACCTGGTGATGTTCACGGTGCGGTGCCTGGCCAGAGCCAGCCCTGCGTAGGATTTATTCCTGGAGAGGGAGAAGTTGCTGAAACAAATCACGGAGCTCCGGGTCTGCGCCGTGTCCCGGAAGACGAGCGAGGGGCAGCTCATGACGATGCCCAGGGTCCAGATGACCACACAAACCCCGTAGGCCAGGTTGGTGGAGCGGTGGTTCTGCGACCACACCGGGAACACCACGGACACGTAGCGGTCGAAGCTGATGGTGGTGAGCAGCAGGACACTGGTGTACATGTTGAGGATGAGGAGGAAGGAGTTGAGCTTGCACATGACCGTGCCGAAGATCCAGTGGTAGCTCATGGCCGTGTAGGCGATGTTGATGGGCAGGAAGATGTTGAAGAGGAAGTCGGCCACGGCCAGGTTGAGAAACCAGACGGCGTTCACCGACTTCTTCATCTTCAGGGTGATGATGGCGATAACGAGGCCGTTGCCCAGGATGCCCAGCACGCAGGACACGCTGTAGATGATGACGGACAGGATCCTGGTGATGTCCTTGGGGTCGTGGGCCGGGTCTGCCCACACGCTGCCCGTGTCCTCGTAGGTGTAGTCGGGGTAGTCGCTGTAGTTATTGTTGAGGCCGTCCAGGTAATCGGACAGGTTGGCCATTGTCCGTGGGAGCAGCAGCAGCTGGTCCGTGTGATCCTGGGGAGTTGGGATGCTGGGATCTGCAGCCAGGGATCTTCCCCTGCTGAGCAAACACTTGGTGAGTGAGGAGAGCGGGAGGGACAATGGCCCCCAACACGTGTGGGAACTGGGGACAGGGAGCAAAGGGACAAACACTGGAATGGGGGATCCCATGAGAACCCCGCTGGTCCCGAACAAGATGCTCCCACAGCTCCTCCCTGATTTCCACCCCCATCCGTGAGACATCAGGACGTGATTCAGTCCCTCAGCTCCACCAGGATGTGGCTGCAGCCTCATCCTGCAGAAAACGTTGATTGCCCGCCTACTTCCAGGGGGAAAACCGGGATAATGCTCATTAACAGCTCATCAACAGCTCTGACTTTCCAATCTGCAACATATTATGGCTCTTTTTTTTTTTTTTTTTTTTTTTTGTACTCAATCGGACTGAAAACCCAAAGGGAAGCACCCCACTGACACCAGGCCCCCTCTCACCTCTCTCCTCTCTGTCGGGATGGGGGACAGGTGGCACTTCAGTGTCCCAGGGCACAGCGGCAGCTCCCTCCACACCGGCCTAAGGCGTGAGCTGTAACATTAAAGCCAGGATCAAAGAAGGGCCACTCACCTCCGGATGTGGGGTTAAGGGAGGAAACCCAATCAGGGTGTGGCAACAATTAACCCTGTGCAGCCTCCCTCTGGGGACTGTGCCGGCCTGGGACCCTCCTCGCCTCCAGTCTGGGGAAGGTGGGGTCCTGCCATGACCCCAGCAGCTTTTGGGATAACCCAGGACAGAAATCCCATCCTGTCCTCTCTGTACAAGCACCCAACATGAGCAGCATGCTCAGGTGCACACAAAGAACCGAACAATCAACCACAGGTTACTCATAATTAAATAATAATTAATTCAAGGTATAAATAAGGTGCACATTGTCTGCACGATCTATTTTGTACCCTGCAATCCCACAGGGTTGTTTTCCCGATTCAGTTGATGCCCTGTATGTTTAAATATGTTAATTGTGGTAAACCAGCAGCATCACCTGCCAGTATCAGACTCCATGCTCCAGAGCCTGGATTGAGGGGGTTCAACCTCTCCCCTATGAGAATCCAGGATATAAGACCCCCTACCCGAGTCAGGGGGGTTAAAACCAAAATCCCCAAATGCTGACAAGAAGCACAGAGCATCCCACCAGGAAATGTCCTCACAGGAGGGACGTGGGGACGTCCAAGGACCCTCCCTGTTCCCGAGGAATTTCACCCCAAAGGTCCCTGAGCCTCACCCTCCCGCCAGCCTGGCTTTGAAATTCCCATGGTGTTTGTGCTGGGAGCTATTGTTTCTCCCTGGGCTTTTCCTGCTGTTCCTTCCTGCCATTGCTGCTGCAGAGTCCCCAGCCAGGGGTGAAATCCCACCCTGTCACCTCCCCCTGGCCGAGCTCCTGGGCACGATAAGCAGCCAGAACAAACGAGGGTCGAGTGCAAAGTTTGGGAATGAGCTGGAGCTGGGGAGAGGCCTCGTCCCAGGAAAAGCTCGATGGCCACAGAGATGAATTGAAGTCAATGATCCGGTGGAAGGAACAGAATCAGCAGAACTGACTCTCCCAGAGATGTTAATGGTGATTAACGAGGCATTGCTTTACGGAACAGGGGTTTCAGGTCATCCCCTTCCCAAAGGCAGAGCTCCAGAAAGGTGGGGGAGACCAGAACCCCATATCCATCCTACCCCACCCCATTGCCTCATATCCCATCCCACTTCACTGCCTCCCATTGCACCACACCCCATTGCATCATATCCCAATCCCATCCCCACCTCCCACCATCCAGAGAACCCCAAAGCTCCCTGGACTTGCTCCACAGCCACCTTTTCACCTTTTCCACTGTGGTGTCATCCACAGGGCAAGTGAGACACTCCCACCCCTCACTCTTACCCCACATTCAGCCCCTGCTCCAGAGGGACAGGAGAAATTCCCACTCCTCCTCCCACTGTGTCCACTTCCATGTTTTTAATGTAAAATCCTCCCTTTAGTATTATTTTTAACTGCTGGGCCTGATGACTTTCAGCTCATTCCAAAGCTCATTTTATTGGATTATTTATCTGAATTCTCTGTTAATTTTGCCCTGCCAGGTTGGGCAGGGATTGGTTTCTGTTCCCAGAGAGCTGGGGTGAGGATGGCAGAGAGCAATGGGAACACCAGGACTCTGCTTCCCTGTGGGATTTGGCAGAGGATGGGTTTGTTTCCAGGGGAGCAATCCCAAACTCCACAGAGCAGCAGGCCAATCCCATCATGAACATTCCAGATGGGCACCAGGAGCCCAGACCTGCGGGAAAATCACCCAGCAAACTCCCATCTGCCTCTCCAAAATTCTCCCAAAAATGGAGAATATCAGGGGCAGCTGCATGAAACCTCCTCATTTCTCACAGCAAAAAAAAAAAACAACTCCAAAGTCTGGGAGGAAAAACGAAAAAAAAAAAAAAAAAAAAGCCACATAATACTAAGAGTGTTTCATCGCTCCTCTCCGGGCTGCAAATTCCCTGCTCAAGCCAAAACCACTGTTCTCCCTTCAATCTATTAATCTTTGTCCTCCTACCTCAACAAAAAGGAGCAGAGGATTTACCCAAAATAGCCTTTTCTCCGTCATTCCCGCAGCTGTGTTTGTCTTGGTACCCAGGGAAGGCCGGGTGGGATTCCCGACGGGCGGCTCGAGCACCGGCAGCATCCCGGCACATACCGGGGGAGGATGAGGTCAGGGATGTTGTTCTTGGGAAGGCAACAGGAAACCGAGAGAACGGCAGAAAATGTTCAAATCCAGCTTTTCTGGGCGAAAAAACTCTGCCCTGGCCGAGGCAGACGGGCGGGGCACGGATGTGAGCGGGGAAAGGCGGCGGGATCGGACACGGGGAGGGCAGGGGATGCTCGGGCAGCGGATCCCAGCGCATCCCAGCGGGCAGGGCGGTGCCAGAGCCCCGCTCCAGGAATTCATAGGGATGGGCAGGCTGCCAGCACCGCCTCCTGCCCGCCGGGCCAGGCTTTTAGTGGGGCAGGTTGAGGAGAACTGATAGAACCTAATCAAATCAAATCAAATTAAATTAAATCAAACCAGCAGAGCAGCTTTGGAGTACATCAGATCCTGCCTGAGCTGTCAAAGTGCATCACGCTTTGATGTATATCATGAAATGAATCCGGGCTGGGACCTGCCAGGGCTGGCCCTGCAGCACTGGGGAAACTGGGGGAGCCCTCGGGTCGGCGTTTGTCCCCCCTAAAAAATTCTCGTCCCCATCACGGGACAACCAAATCCCCCGGGATCAGCCGGGTCCGTGCCCGCCCTGCTGCCGCCTCCTCCCCGGCAGCTGCTCTGCCTCTTCTTCCTTGGAGCACTTCCCTCTCCTCTTCCCACCGAGGTTTCCGAGGTCCCAGCGCACCCCAAACCCCAAACCCGCTTCCTCCGGGCGTGGGAGGCGCGGGCAGCTCCGGCACAGCCCCCGGGAGAGGGGAATTGCCGGCAGATGTTCGGAGCTCAGCTCTGGGAAGGGCTGGGGGTCAAATGGGACCTTCACGTCCCTCTGGAGCTGCTGGGGCCAGCCCCCGCCGAGCCCTGCCACAGTCCTGGATGTCCCTGGAGGGCAGGGATGTCCCTGGGGACATGTGGCAGGTGCTGGTCCCGGTTCCGTGGGATCAGCTCTGAGGGCTGGATCCCAGCATCCCTGAGAATTCCATGGCATCCCATGCCCCAGGGAAAGTGGATGGAAACCCCGTTCCAAGCTGGCACCTGAGGCCACCCCATCAATCCCCACGTACTTCCAGCCCGGGGTTACACAGGAGGGACATCCCCGCAGGGATCCAGCTCCCAGGAATCTCAGGGAGCAAGGCACCAAATGGCAAAGCAGCTCTGGGTACCCAGCTCCAATCCCCCTTTATTTTAGCAGGTGATTGCCATGGCAACAGATGCCACAGGGATGAGGCTGCCCAGCATCCCACTCCCCACTGGGACGCCCGGGATGAAGCCCCCATTCCTGGGTGTAAATCGACCACCACCCCATCAAAAGGGAGCTCAAACCTCCAAACCCTGAGCTCCAGCCTGCCCAAAAGCTGCTCCTGGCTGTGATTCCAGCCCTGCCACCACCCCTGACCCCTGTGTCCCACTCCAGCAGGCTGGGAAGGGCACAGGGACGTGGGGTGCCATGGGAGCAGCAGCAGCAGGCTGAGAATGAGCTCCTGACAGCGAGGATTCAGGCTGGAAATTCTCCCAAACCTCCCCCAACACCTGGAGACCCCCAGAGCAAAGGGAGGAAGCACAGTTAAGGGAGAAACTGAGGCACAGAGGGCAGTGGGAAGCTTAATCCCTACCTGCATCCACTCAGACACATCCCAGTTCTCCATCCTGGATCTGGGACCCCCCTATCCAGCAGCCTCGGGCATCCCCAGCCTGATCCTTCATCCCTGAGGCTGCACCACGCCTGTGTGAACGGCACAGGAAAAAGGGAATAGCTGGAAAAGGCAGCCTTAAAAAAGCTGCTGTGCCCAGGGTGGGACAGAAAAACATGAGTCAGTGTTTATCTGGGCACAGCCAGCCAGGCTGAGCAGGATAGGATGGGATGGATCCCACAGATCCTTCTGGCCACAGTGTGGGGTCACCCCCATGGGGAAAGCACCCCAATCCTGCCAGAAAAAGGGGTTTAACCTCAAAATTTGGGTCAGGGAAGGCCCCTCCCAGGGTGAAACTCTGGCAGAGGAACCCGGCCTTCTCTGGCACCAAGTGTTGAAAGAGCCACCCCGTTGGTAAAATCCCGGCCTTTTGCTCCATCCCTTCTGTTCTTGGGAAGGTTTGAGGATTAAAGGGGAAAATTTTGGGCGTTTGCACCTACACAGGCAAAGATTTCCTTGAAACAGGGCAGTTTGTACTTCTGAGCTGCCTAAAATGACTTGGCTTCAAAGATAATGAAAGTTCTTTCATCTCCTCTGCTCTCCTCTAATAATCCAAGGTTTTCTCCTGGCGCTTCTCAGGCAATAAAAAGACAATAAAACCTCCCTTTCTCAGAGCATCCTCCCTGCTACATCCCAGCAGAGCAGCGATGCTGTCCCTAACCATGGCTTGGGCCTTGTCAGGGGACAAAACCTTGGGGACATCGCTCTGGATTCGGGACATACAAAGGGAAAGAAACCCGAGAAAACAGAAATAGGGCTGCAGGAGGGACGTGACCCCTCAGGGGACGTGACATGGCTGGGGACAGCAGGCTTAGCCCCCCCTCGAGTGAGGAAGTCACCCTGGATCCATGGGAGCATCCTCCCAGCTGTGCTCTGTGTCCCCAGCTGAATGCTGATCAGCACAGCGAAGAAAAGCCACCCTGTTCTCCCTGTCCCCAGCCAGGGGACACTGCCACACTGTCAGGGCATCAACCCCCCCAAATGCACTGCCAGCTCCTCTCCCTTCTGTGCTTTTTCCCATCCTGCAGGCTGCAAAGCCCAGCTTCCAAAATAGGTTGGGATTTTAGGGAAAATTAGGGGGTTTGGGGTGAAGGACAGTGGGGATCCCAAACCCACTGTATAACAACAGGGCAGCAAAAAACCTCAACTGGTTGCAAATCTCCAGCAAACCCTTCCTCCCAAATCCCTATAAAAAATACAAATTAACAAATATATATAAACCCAGAGGTGTTTACCTGAGCTGGATAAATCCCCAAGGAATTTTCAGCATTTAGAGGTTGGATCAGACACCTCTGCTTCTCCTACGGCCCCGTTAGGGCTGGCATGGGAACCACCCTGGGCTCGTGGCTTTGGCATCCAGCTGGAGCTGACACGGATATTGCCGAGCCTTCTCATCCCGAGGAGAAGCACATGGGATGGGAGGATGAGGAAAATAAACCAGCTGCTGGCCTCAGCAGAGCTGCAGGGGGAAGGGGGAAGCTCTGGGGGAGGATGTTGGGCTTGCAGAGTTTGGCTGGACACAGAAGGGGATGTGGCAGCAGTGACACGTCCCGTCCACCACGGCTGCCCACAGTGGCTTGGGAATCTCCTGGGAGCCTTTGGGAAGGGTTTGGGTACCCTCAGAGGGTCCCCTCGGGCTCCTCCACCCTGGCTGCCCCTCATTCCTGCTCCCCAGGCACCCCAAATCCATGCCCTGCTCCTGGGAGGCTCCTGGCCTCACACACACAGGAGAGGGGGGACCCAAAGCCATTCCTGGGGTGCAGGGAAGAAGAGAAGCTGCTCATCAGGTCCTGCCCATCCCACGGTGCATTCCCGGTGAGGAAATCAGCCTGGAATGGTTTGTACCCCCAAAGAGAGGGCCACCAGCCAAGGGCTGTCCCCAACCATCCTGACCTCAACCCTGTGCCTGCCAGGAGCTGGAAATTGCCAGAGGCATCCACGGTGCAGCTCAGAACCAGCCGAGCCCTGGACACAAATCCCTGCTCTGAGCCGGGACAGCTCATCCAGAGTGAGATAAAAAACACCTGGAGCAAAAGCTGCACCGTGCTGGCTCTTCCAGCAGAGCCCCCACCTGCTCCGTGTCACCAAGATCCACCAGTTTTCCAGGGGACAAATCCCGGCTCCCTCAGAGCTGGGAAAGCAGCACCCACGTGTGAGCAGGGGACAGGAGGTGATGCCAGCAGGGAGTGGTGGCAGGTGGGAGGGAGCTCGAGGCCCCCAGGTCCCGTGGCGTGGGGACATTGACCCCGTCCCACGCGGAGCAGCTCCCGTGAGAGCCCAAAAAGAGGAATCGGAGGCACTGCCAGCTTTGCACAACTCTGTGTCGCAACATCCCCGAGCTGAATCAGGGCTGAAAAAATGCTGATGTGCCGGTTCGTGGGGCTGCTACGGGGAAAGGAGAAGCCCCAGAAGCGTGAACCGGGCAGGGTTCACTGTGCCAACCCCACTGTGGAACCAGGCTGGGGACTCGTCACCGGCTCCCCGGTGTCCCTTTAATCCCAGGACCCCCGGGATGGGGTGGCAGCTCCGGGATATTCCACACTTGAGGCACCTGCGGCGGGTCGCCAGGTGCAGAGGAGCTGCCTCAGGACAGTGGGAAATGCAGCCCAAAATTATAAAAACCATGAGAAACAGGGACCCGGCACAGGACGGATCTGCCCCATCGCTCTGCCACCACATCCCGTCCCTTCTGCGCCCCCGGTGTCCCCACCGAGTGACATTTCCCGATACCTCGTGCGGTGCCAACGCTGTCCCGCTGCTCCGCGCCGGGCAGAACGAGCTGGGGGCGCCCTGGGTGCCAGCGGGATCCCATTCCCAGGCGGATCCCGGCGTGCCGGGACAGACACAGGCACGGTGCCGCTCCCCGCCGGTTTTAAGGGAGAGGGGAGGGAGTTGCATCCATCACCAAAGGTTTTCTTGGCAGCGCCCGCGATGCTCGGCGAGGCAACAGCTGGGAGAGGGTGTGACGGCGGGAGCTGGGAACGCTGGCCTGGATCACAACCCAGCGTGAGGAAGCAACAAAGCTGCTTCCCGAGGGGCCTCCTTTCCTGTGCCGCCCCCCGGGCCGTCCACGGAGGGATAACGGAGCCCAGGGCGCCCCGCGGGGATGCTGCTCCAGCCGGGAGCACAACGGGAGGCAGGTGGCTGCCAGCCCCCCCCGGCTGTGCTGTCCCCACCCTGGGTCAGCCGCTGTCCTCTGCTCCCCCCACCGCCCCCAACTCCTTCCAAGACGTTGAGTCACTTCCCCTTCAGGCAAAATCTGGCTCCCAAACGCCGCTCCTGCTGCTCAGGGGCTGCTTTTCCCGATGGATTTCATTACCACCAGGATGCTGCAGCTGCCTCCAGGCAGCCCCCCCAGCCCGCTGAGGCTCTGTGGTGGCAGCTCTGTCACCCCCCAGCCCCTCTGACACCTGCAAGAAAAGTTCTTTGGGGGCCACAGAGGGGCTGGGAGAGGCTCCAGGGTCTCCTGGGTGGGAGGGATGGGAAAGGCCGGATGCAGGGATGGGGCTCAGGGGGATAAATAAGAGGTTTTTGGGGCAGACCCCCAGATTGGGAGCACTGAGCAGCACAGCCCCCACCCACACAGAGCAGGAGGTTTGGATAACCCCAGGCTTGATGTGGCACTGGGAAAATTCCTTCCCTCCCCACGCAGATCCCGCGCTCCCAAGCCTCAGGCATCCCAGTCCCAGCAGCCATCCCAGTCCCAGCAGCCATCCCAGTCCCAGAATCCATCCCAGTCCTAGCAGCCATCCCAGTCCCAGTCCCAGCATCCATCCCAGTCCCAGCATCCATCCCAGTCCCAGAATCCATCCCAGTCCCAATCCCAACATCCATCCCAGTCCCAGCATCCATCCCAGTGGGATAAGAGCCAGTGCAGGGGCTGGGAGCAAAGGCAGCACAAAGAAACACAACAAAATTTGGCAGGGATGCTCCCTCAGCCTCCTGCAACCTGGAAAAGGAGCAGGATTTGCCCCACTGGGACATCCCAGCACAAGCAACACTGCCCTGAGTTTGTCACCAGCCATTCCCCAGCAGAAGGGAGGTTTGTCTACCACAGGATACTAATTAAGGCTAATTAATTACCCCCAGCTGTAAAGACAGAGCAAAAAACATCCTGAATCCAGCCAGCAAGGGACAAAAACAACCACAAACTGATGGCATTTCCTCTTGTGTGCCTGGAGTCCAGCGGTGCCACCAAGAGATGCTCAGCCCAGGCAGCTCCTGGTGGCACCAGCTGGGACCTGGGGGGGATCTTTGGGCTTCCCAAAACCACCCCAGGGCCTGCTGGGGCTGGGAATGCTCGGCCATAGATGCTCCTGCACGTGGCCTTGCCAAGGGCTGAGCTCAGGACACCGAGCAATGACTGAAATCCTGGCAGACCCAAGGGGTCTGGAGCCAAGAGCACAATCCCAGTGTTCCCAGCAAGGCTGAGCTCTGCAGCCCCATGGAACCAACCCCCATCCCTTGGCACTGCCTCCTTTCCCAGGCACCTGCCACTTCCCCACATCCAGGCAGGATGCAGGATCCTGGTCTCATCCCTGTGTTTAGCAAGATGAAAGGAAAACACGCTGACTCGGGGTGTGATTTCCCATCCCGAGCCTTTGTGGGTTGGGGTTTCCCTGCGGGGCTCAGCAAAGCCCTGCCGGCAGCAGCGCCCGCGGAAGGACAAATCCCCGTTCCCAGGGCTGGGGATGGAGCAGGATCCGGGCAGGAGCAGCCGTCGGGAACGGCAATTCCAGGCGCAGCCTTTGGCAGTTGTCATGTCCTTGGCAAGCGCCGAGTGCCACCCACACCGAGCAAAGCAATTAAAGCTCTAAATTGATTTGGGCTCATTAAACGCCCTGGAGCAGCTCCCTGAAGAGCCAGGATGAGCGGATGGGGTCGGGATGTGCGGATCGAGCCGGGATGCGCGGATGGGATGCATGGGTGGGGCCGGGATGCGCGGATGGGATGCATGGGTGGGGCCGGGATGCGCGGATGGAACCGGGATGCGCGGATGGGAGGCATGGGTGGGGCCGGGATGAGCGGATGGGGCCGGGACGCGCGGCCGGAGCCCGGCAGGTCCGATCCGACCCCTCCGGTTCTCGCCCTTCTTCCCTCCCACATAGGCGCTGGGAACCCGCCTGACTCATCCCGAAACAGATGTGGCAGTCAATGGGGAAGAAATTGGAGGAAGTTTGGAAGTTTTCCCTCTCCGGGGGAGCTTTCTCAGGCATCCAGCAGCACTTTCCCTCGCCCCGGGCAGAGCCGTGGGGATAAATGGGAATGGCTGGAAAAGGAGCTGAGCTCAGCTACGAGGACGAGACAGGAGGCTCCCACTGCATATCCCAGCTCCAAACCCCGGGCTTTAGAGCTGGGTTTGTGCCCAGGGGTAACTGTGCCCTGCCTTTCCCCAGGGAGCTCATCCCTGTCTCCGCACCCGCTGCGGTCCCGAGCTCCGGATCCCGTCACCGCCTCCCGATCCGAGCACAAACTCCCTGCACAAATAAAGCAGCCACAGACAGGATGTTCAGGAGACGGCTCCCGTTCCCTTTTTTTCGCTGATTTGATACAACCACGGAAAAAAAAAAAAAACACCCAGTCCCAACCTTGTGCAACTCGAGTTTATAAATAGCCCCAGAAACACAGCGGGGCAGGGACAGGGTGGCCAAACCCCGCTGTGCTCCTAAGGCTGGCACCTTATCCTGCTGCATCCCACCCCTGGGATGGGCAGGGCAGGGATCTCCACCTGGCTCAGCCCCCACACACCCTCACAGAGCCTCTCTTTAACTCCAATCTTGCACAATTTCCCCCATTTTTCCACTTCCCTCAGAGCTGTGCCAGGAGCTGGATCTGTGCTCCTAAGGCTGGCTCCATATCCCCCTGCATCCCACCCCTGGGCTGGGCAGGTCAGGGATCTCCACCGAGTTCAGACCCCACACACCCTCACAGAGCCTCTCTTTACCTCCAGTCTTGCATCATTCCCATTTTTCCACTTCCCTGAGAGCTGTGCCAGGAGCTGGGGCTGAGTGATGCACACCCACGGGCCAGGGGAGAATTCCCAGCTCTCAGCTCCCAAACCCCACCCTTGGCAGAGGAGGATTGATGGGAACATTCCCAGGGCACAGCTGGGCCCTGTTCCATGGATTCCCCCATCTGTGGCATCACCCACCTGCTCCCATCCCCATCCTGCTCCCCAGGAGTGATGGAAGTGCCACATCAGGAGATTTGTCCATGATTTCCAATTCCTGCTGGAGCTGTCAGAGGCCGCTGACAGCTCCTGGAGCAGGGATGAGGAATTGCCAGGCATGGGCACTTCATTGTTGCCTTGGAGCCCCTCAGCAGGTGACAGACAGGATGTCACCTGCCCAGGGGTTTGTGAGCAGAGGTGGCATCAAATCCCAAAGTGGTTGGGTTTGGAAAAACCTTAAACCCATCCCATTCCATTACCTGCCATGGACAGGGACACCTTCCACAGACCAGGTTGCTCCAAGCTCCATCCAGCCTGGCCTTGGAATAAGAAATTCCATTTTAAAAAATCAATTAAAAATAAGAAATTCCATTAAAATGCCTACAGGGCTGCAGGTTTGGATGCTGTACATCCCACTGGAAAATGGGAGATGCTGACAGGTTTCAATTCCTTGTGCTGGGAACTGCTGGAGCTGAATTCAGGCTCATCTTTCACCCTGAACTCCTTCAGCATCATCCTAAAATCCTGTGGATGTGCTGTTCCTGCTGCTGGTGTGCTGAGTGAGGACACCAAACATGGATAGAGGGGAGTATTCCTGAAATCTCCCAGAAAAAACAAACAAACAAAAAAAAAAAAAACCAAACAAACAAAAAAAAAATCAGTAGGTTCTGCTTGATAAAACCCCTCAGGAAACTCCCAATCCTTTAAGGCACCGACTGGATTTGTCTAATCACAATGACTTAATAACAATAGATTCCTTCAAATTCTCAAACATCCATAAGGAAACCTGCTTTATTTATGATTTTTTTTTTTTTTTCATTCATAAACCCGGTTTTCCTTGCAATCAACATCTGGGAACTCACCATTCCATGGAGCAGAGCTTTGCAGGGACAGGTATTTCTGAAGTTGGCTTTGCCAATGGCCCCATCCTGCTCCCCATCACTGGGATGGGCACAGGGACAGCCCAGCTCTGGGCTGGGAAGCAGCTCCTTGTGGGAAGGTTCAGCATTCCTGCCAGCTCTGAGCAATCCATGCCTTTTTCGGGGTTTTTTTGGCTGGGGGTGGCCTTGGTGCAGGTTCCCTGGGCTCCATTTGCCCTGGAATTTGTTAAAATAACAGCAAAATATGTTTTATTCCTGAGCCTTTGCCAGGCTGGGATTATTTCTGAAATGAGGGAGCACTCAGCGGTGCCAGGGAGATGTGGGGGTACCTGTGCCCTCATTGGGGTTCCCCACAGCATCTCCCTCAGATGGATCTGGATCACTGATCCCAATATCCAGAGCTCAGCCCTGTGCTGGATACAACCCTTTCCCACACAGGAGCACAGTCCCAAACCCAGCTGTTACCTCAGAATTATTTAAATAGATCCAGAAATGTAGGGATCTACCCAGAGGGTGCTGCTGATGGAAGCCAGATCCACTAACTCCAATGAATTCCTGATTTTTATTCCCTAAACAGTGCAGAGGGAATCCCTGTTATCCATGGCCTGGAGTGGGTGCAGAAGGTCCCCAGCTCTGTCCCTGGCTGATGGAGAATGAAGCTCACATCCAGCTGCTCCCAGAAGGATTCACGCCTTGGGAATGCCTTACAAATCAACTGGGATAAATTGAAAATTCAGGCAGGACTTCACATAATTCACCCACTCTCCCTTTAAGAATTTTGGGGAAAAAAACAGGTTGGGAAAAGGGAATTTGGGATTCCCTGGCTGGATGTGGCTTCCCTGGTACACCTGGCTGGGGAGAGGATGTCCAAGGAATTGATTCAGTGTGGAGATCATTGGAATGTCAGGGGACCCCTGATTCATCCCTGGCCTTCAAATGCAGGAATTAATTCTGGCCATGGAATTCTGGTCACTTCCAAGACCAGCAGAAGGTGCCTTCAAGGAGCCATAATCCCCAAAAAGGAATTAAAACTAAAAACTAATTAAAACTAAAGCATTTCCCTGGATATCCCACCTGGAATGTGGGGTATCCCTCACCCTCACCCTGGCATCTTCCCAACCCAGCAAATCCCCAACACCTGCAAAACAATTCCCCTGTGGAAAACAGGGAGCTAATGGGATTTAGGGGAAGAGGAATGAGAGGTTGGATGTAAGCAGAGCCAATTAGTGGATGGGCCAATTAAGAGAGAGGTGATGGGATACTGGAGATCCCAAATCCCTCCTTGCTCTGAGGACCCCACCTGCTCGTCTCCCATCGTTGCTCCTGGAAAATTCCACCATGAAGGATTTAAACGAGTCATTTATCAATTAAATGTGTGCTCTGGCAAATTAAAATCTGTCCTCTTGTTTAATTAATAGGGCAGCCTTATATTCGACAAATTAGGGAGCCTCTTGATGAGCTAATTTGTTAATTAATGGAAGCCTGGAGGCTCTTCCTTCATTAGACGTTGGCACATCCAAAGTGCAGCTCCTCCTTCAGGAGCCCTGGGCTCAGACTGGGAACAGCCCTGGCAGTGGATTGGCCATGGGAGAGCTCCTGGCATGGCTCCTGGCATTCCTGGGATTTATGGCAGCACTGCATTCCCCTTCCCTTCCCCTTCCTTTGGGAAAATTTCCATCCCTTGCCAAGGAAAAGTGCAGGATCCTGCGGCCAAACGGAGCCCAGAGCTGCTCCAGGATGGAAAGAAATTGATAAAAAAATGGGAAAAAAGCTTCTGGCCCCATCCAGGGATCTGTGTTGGGAGGGAATAAGTGCTGTGGGTGGAGGATCCAGAGCTCATCCTGGCAGATCCAAGGATTCCTGGGTGTCCCCAACACCCAGATCACTCCCACAGGGAAAATGAATCCCCCAGGTACATCCAGGCTCAGGGATCAGCCCTTTCCCCATCCCAGGTGGCCACAGCCACCCCCTCTCAGTGCTTCCAGTACAAACCAGTGCCAGGATGGTGCTGAGGCTGGGCGGGCTCCATGAGCTGCTCCAGAGGATGCCAGGGAAAGAGGGAACACAGCAGCAATCCCAGGACAGGGATTCCAAAAGGAGTGTTGGACCAGTAACACCAGTAAGAGCAGCATGGTGGGGCACACCCACACTGACCTGGGATAAGATCCTGCTGCAAATCCACACTAAGAACCAGGAATGTGGATTCCTGAGCTGGCACCAAGGAGCATTCCCAATCCAGCCTGTCCCAGATGCCATGGAGCAGCTCCCTCATTTATTTTTATCCACCCGTGCCTGCTGCATTCACCAGTTATCAAATAAATATGGGAAACCAGGAGAGGCACCCAGAGACTCCCTTATCTCAGTTTTCCATGGACTGGCAGTTCCTGGGATGTGTTTACTCTCAGCCTTTAAAAAGCAACACCAGGTTCACTTTCTGCCGCTGGAGTTTGCCAAGTTTCCAGCTTTCCCTGGATCTTATCCCACCCAGGCAGGTCCTGGAGAGAGGGCACAGCTCACTCAGACCCCAAAGGTGCAATAAAAAAATCACAGTGAAAGGCAAATTCCTGATGGATTTTCCACAAACACTTGGCCAAAAAAAATAATGTTGCTGTCAAAGCTGCCCTTATTTGGGTGCCTTTTCCAGAAAAGTTGTGCTCTGGCTCTGGGTCCGGATCCATTCTCCAGGAATGCCAGGCACAGGGAACTCAGCTGATGCTGGGACACTTCCCTGATTCCTGCTGGAATGAGACCCTCAGACACTTTTCCCAAGGCTGACGCATCTCCCACTCCTGCCCTGAGCATCCACAGCCTCCCTGCTGCCACAAGGGATCCATTCCCACTCTCTGCCTCTGATTCCCAACATTTTTGGTGTTGGGAACTCCAATCCTTCAGAAAAATCTCAATTTCAACACCCCCAAGAGTCTCTCTGCCCTCCCCAAAGGAAAGGCAATTCCAGAGCTGTGTCTTTATCCCATTTCAGCAGCAGGTTGTGCTGGAAATGCAAGAGGGAGATGCAGACACTTTTCCCTTCTGCTTTTCCCAATGCATTTCTCCTTCCACAGCCCAACACAACAAAAAAGAAGGGAAAAAAACCCCTTGGAATAATATTTACCAGCTAATTAGGCAGAGAATTGATTTGAACATCACTGGGATACCAGAAAAAATGTCAGCTGAGCTGGGAAGGCTTGGGCTGGTTTTCCATGGGAATTGAAATTGCCACAGGCTGCTGGAGGCAGGAACTGGAGCCATTCCCTGGGAGGTCTGAGCCCCTTCCCACCCCCAGCAGCCTCCTGGAATCACTTGGTTTATCTCCAATTTGTGAAATGACTGCGAGAGGTGAAGGAGAGGGAATTTTCCTTCCCAACAGGAGAACATTTGAATTCCTGTGTGCCATGGGAATAGGGAGAAATCCAAGATGTGCTGGAAAGAAACAGCGATTCCTTTTGATTCCTCTTCAGCAGCACTGCCCTGCCCAAATACCAGCCAAAATTCCAGTTTCTGTACCCCAACATACCATATTACACATCAAGGGAGCACAACGTGGAATTTCTTCTCCTTCCCTTCCCAGCTTTGCTCCCTCCTGCCTTGCCAGACCTCAGCCCAGCTCTCCCAAGGCTCCCAGAGCAGGGCTGGAGGCACCTCTGGAGGCCCTGCAGGCCTCTCCTGATTTATCTGGGCCATTATCCCAATTTATCTGGGCCATTATCCCAGTTTTCCACCAGCCAGCAGCTCATGTTTGGAGCACTGCTCTCCTGTCTCAGGAATTATGGACCTACCCAGCAAAGGCACAGGGAAATCACTGTTTGTTTGCTGCTCAGACCCCTGAAATTCCAGGAGAAAATGAGATTTCTCCTGCTTGCTTCAGATCCTGGGGTTTCTCCCCAGATCTGCTGGGTTTATTTCCAAATTCGGGTGCCAAACAGCACCAGTGGCATTCCTTTTGGGAAGGCACAGGGAGCCTGGCACTGCCCCCTCCCAGTGCTCAGGGAGGATCACACCCAGCCCCTGCTCCAGCTCAGCCTCTTCCTGTGGGAAGCAAAGCCCAGCTGGGGGAATTTAACATTCCAGCTCTGGAGGAATCAAAACCCAGCCTTAAAAAGGGAAATATTTCCCAGCTCTGAGTTTTTGCAGAGTGCTGGAGGCACCTGATAACAGCCGAGTTCCACAAGCAGGGGCTGCTCCCTGCTGACAGGGGGAGAAGGGAGATTTCAATTTAGAGGAATTTCAGAGGATCCATTTTATCCAGCAGGAAAATGAACACAGCACCCTGGAAAGCTGGGAATGACACAGGTTCTGTCTCCTTGTTTCCAAAGGGGCTCTCTGAGCTCTGCTGGACAGCACAGCTTTGCAAATCCATTTCTTCCATTTGCAAATCCATTTCTTCCATTTGCAAATCCATTTCTTCCACTTGCAAACCCATTTTTTCCCAATTCCTGCCCTGTTCCTGAGTGAATGTGCTGAGGAAAGAGTGGTGCAGAATTCCAAGGCCAATGGCACCAACCACAGAGGGGATTTATGATTCCTAAAGGATCACCCACCTGCTTTGGTTCCCATTTATCACAATCAGCACATATCAAGAGTCATTTGCAAATCCCAGGCTCTGGGAGCCTTTGGAAACTTGTGTCCATGGAGAAGAAAAAATGTGAGTGGCAGGTGGCTCCTGAGGCCTCCTCTGCTCCAGTGCTGCTGTTTCTCTTTCTTTATTTAAAAATTTAAATAGCTCTTGAATCTCAGGATTTTTATTATTATACTACTATATATATATAAAATATATATACGAGTATATATAAATATAGTATATATATACTATATATACTATATAAATATTATAAATATTATATATATTGATATATATATATATGTATAAAAATATTATTCCTGTTTGCAACTCCTGCCCAGGGCATCCTGGCTGAGCACAGCCCCTCCCAGGTAGCTCACACCCCCTGAAATGTTGGAATTCAGCCCAGGATCAGGACAGGAGAGCTCCAGCAGCTCCCCACACCTCTGCCAGGACTCAGCTGTGTCCCCAGCATCCCTGCACTGCTGTTGCCATGGTGACCAAGCATTGTCCCCTCTCCTGCCACCTTTAAGGAAAAAATGTCCCTCTACAGCACAGGGCTGTCCCCAGAGCACTCCCAGGTGGCCTCAGCCCCTTCCTGCACCCAGGACATCCCCCAAGACATCCCCCAGGACAAGGACTGCAGCCCATGAGGAATTCCCTGCTGGCTCCAGCCTGGAGCTGACCATCCCCAAGGAAAAAAAAAAAAAAAATCCAGGATAATCCACACCTAAACCGGGGGAGTTTGAAATGAAATCCAAGCAGGGAAGAGCTTGAGGCCATCCAAGACCAGCAGAGAAAATCTTGGGGCCAGCAGTGCCCTCATGGCTGGTGGCACTGGCAGCACCAGGGAAGCCACCAGCACTGCCACCCCCGAGTGTGCCAAGCTGCTTCTGTGCCACCCCCCAAATCTCCCCTGGCACCTGCTGAGCTCTGACAGCTGCCAGGACCTAAGCAGGGGGCGAGCTGAGAAGCTGAAAGGAAAAATAGCTCCTTTTGTAACCTGCTGCCGCAGCACTCCCACCCCCCTGCCCGTTTTAGCCCTCCCTGTCCCACATTGGAGCCCTGGGGGCGGGAGATGGGAGGAATTGTGGCTGTTCAAGGATGCAGCACTCGGGGTGATGTCCCCTCTGCGTGTGGCTGTGGCAGGAGAGGCGCCCACCCTGCTCCCACTGCTCCTCTGGTGTGGGAACCCAGGAAATCCCTCTGGCTGCCCTGGAGGGCTCAAGCCCCTGCCCAGGGGGCTCAGAGACCTTGGCACAGAGCCCAAGCCCCCTGTGCCTTTGATTTAGCCCTTGGAAAAAAAGCAATTACCAACCTTTACATGAAGGATTACAAGCCATGACAGTTTTAGTAGAATGATAGTGAATTTATCACAGGGTGAAAAAGTAGATTTTGGGGGTTTTTGAATAGGGGTTCAGGGGGCAAGATGAAGGGATCTGGGCGTGCCCAGCCTTTCTCCTTCTTCTTGGCCTCCATCTTCTGCTGTGATGGTGGCACTTTTAGATTGGTTTAGAGTAGAAGCTCACTGTCTAACGTAGGTGATAGGTATTGGGAAGTTAATGTAAATAATGTCGTTTTTAGTATAAAAAGATAACACCGCCCCAGGGGCAGGCAGAGTGCCTCTGACTGTTGTGCTGAGCGGACCTCGGCTGGACAGGAGAAAAAATTTTATAGATAAGATAGAAGAAACAACCTTGAGACCGAGAAATTAAGAGCCCTGACTCCCTCTTCAACCGCCGGGCTGGGAAAAGAGACTTTCCAACATATCTCAGGGTCACTCTGAGCAGCTAAAGATCCCAGGACCAGATCATCCCAGGGCACCTTCCCTACCCCAGGATGCTCCAGCACACCCTGAAATCAACAGCACTGATGTATCTGCCCGATCACATCCTCCACATGGAGGCCAGGGAAGATCATCCCAAGGATCAGCCTCCCAAGGATGGGCAAGCTTTGGGAAGCTCCAAGCTGCTGGTACACCCAGGAATCTCTGAGCGTACATACAAGGGAATTTTACCCCAGCACAAACAGTTCCAGAAGGCAGCCAGGGCCTTACTCAAGCTCCAAATATGTTTTTCCAGGATCGGTGCTGGGCAGGTCCTGGCGGGGGAATGCAGCAGGCTGGGATGTTCCCGTGGACCAGCGAGAGGAGTCAGTGCCATCTGCCGGCTGCAGCCACCCCGCCGCTCCCAAACCCACCGGGTGCACAGGAATAGTGGGCTCCTGGTCATTACATAGGTTAGTAATGACACAGCTTGATGATTCGGATTAATTTTCAAATATCCCTTTTGTAAATCAAGAAATAATTGATTTATAAATTAATATATAATAATATATATAATATTATTATACATTATATAAATTATATATAATTTTATGCAATAAATATAATAGAATAGAATAGAATTATATAATATTAGATTCATTGTAATATATAATATAAAATAATATCATATATACAATATATTATAATTTATATATTTTTATATAATTAACATTATATTATATGTATTCTAATAGTTAATATAATATTATATGTATTCTAATATTTAATATAATAATATATAATATATAATGATATGTAATAATGTATATTAATATATAATATAATAATATATAAATTAATAAATAATGATTGTTGTTATTACAGAGCTGCTGAACCACTATTTTTTGGCTGATTATTTTAAGTATCACTTTCAGAAGTGGCTTACGAAGAGCAAAAGAACAGGGTAGAGAAGAAAAAGAGAATTGTTTCCATGTGTGTGGAATAACACAGATAAATAGTGCAGAGGAGAGTCTTGCTAAGAAACTGTCTGTGAACTACTTGCTTCAGTCTTCCTGGCAGAACAAAGAGAAACTTAACAGTCTGAAGTGACAGGAGACAGCAACAGGAGGACTGAACAAAGGCTGGATGGTTAAAGAAAAAGAGACATTATGCATTTATTGCTGCACTCAAACCCGGCACGTGTCAGTGAAATCAATGTAAAATGGCAGAAGAAGGAAGACTTGAACCCCAGCCCCATGCTAAAGCTCCCTGGATCCCTCTGGAACGCCGCTCCAAATGCAAATTCCCCTAAAGGGAATGGGATCTGTTTGGCACATCTGTGGAGGTCTCCCCTCAGCTTCCTCTGGAACACAGTTTAAATACCCTGTATCCATTTCTGACAAACCAGGTTATTTTTCCCTCCTGCTGATGATCTCCACCTGGTAGAAAACCACCTCATCACCTTGCTAGACAGTGATTCTGAGGGATTTACCTGCAATTATTTAAAACATTCTCTTTTCCCTCAACTTTTTTCCACTCTCTCCCCATTTCTGGCCTCCAGCAGGAGAGGCAGAGGTGTGGAACAGCTGCTGCTTAAGCCCAAACATAAAGAGGGAAACATCCAGAAGGGCCACGGAGAGGCGACGGGAACTCTGTATCAACAGAACGAGGTGATTTTCCATGGAAATGGCCAGAAATTGAAGGCAATGGTATTTAACCCTTTGTGAGCCCCGCCGCGCTCCGATCGCCTAGCAACAGCACGCCATGCCCTATATGGCAACCGCGCCCGCCCACTCCCCATCCTCAATTCTCATTGGCTGCACGCCGCGTGGTTGACGTGCATGCTCACCAATCCTCACCCTCCACGAGCCTCTCTGGCGCCCGGGGCGCGGCGCTACCCGGAAGCCGGTGCAGGAAGCGGAGGGGAGGAGCGCGAGAGACGCGTCCGCTGCGGCAGCCAATGGGAGAGGAACCGGGGGGCGGCTCAGCCAATGGGAGCGCGCGGGGGCGGGGCTGGGGGCGGGGTTGCAAGAGCCGGCAGCGGGCGGCTCCGGGAGGCGGCAAAGGTGAGTGGGGATCGGGGGTCACCGGGCAGGGGGCCGGGACAGCACCGGAGGGTCTTGGGCAGAGGGGATCAGGGGGAAAGCCTGGGGTGCACCGGGCAGAGAGGAGCCGGGGTGCTGGGGGGGATTCCGGCCGGTTCGGGCTCGAGGAAGGAGCGGTGGCTGCAGGAGAAGCGGAGCATGGGGAGGGGTTCCAGGAACCCTTGGCATGGCGGGGGGCACAAACCTAGAGGAGGGTGGGGAAGGGACGGGAAGCTCCGTGATGCCCGCGGAACCGACTGGCAGAGCCCCGTGCCCACGCTGCTCCCGGGCATCCGTGGGAGTGGATGCGAGAGCGGATCCCATACGGGGCTGGGGGGTGGCAGGGAAGGGGACGGCAGGGACAGCTGTGACAAACCCCGAGCACATCACCCAGACCCCGACTACATCACCCAGATCCCGAGCACATCACCCTGACCTACAGCACATCACCCAGACACAGAGCACATCACCCAGACCCAGAGCACATCACCCAGACCCACTCTTACCCGGCACAGGGCTGTGGCTAAATCTGTGCATTCCCAGGTGGGAGCAGTGGCAGGGGAGATGCCCCAGGTGTCGGTGCTGGACTCAGGATGAATCTCGTGGCGATGGCGACCGATCCCGAGCTCCAGTGGGTGTCCCTGTGGCTCCGTGTGCGCTGGGCGGCCGTGCTGGTGCTGCTGCTGAGCTCCCTGGTGATGCTGCTGCTGCCGCTGGACAACCAGTGCCAGGCTGTGCTCAAGGGCCTGTCCTTGCTGAGGAACAGGCTGGGCTCCTCCTCGGGAATCAGCAGGCTCACGGGACAGAGCACCGAGCTGAGCGTCACCTCCCGGGGGCTGGAGCTGCTGGTGCTGAAGGGAAAAGCATCCCCAGGTGAGAGTTGCTGGGTGGGCATGGCTGAGCTCCTCGGGTTAAGGAGATGCTGGAGAGGGTTCAGCAGAGGTCACAGGGGTGATTTGGGGTCTGGAGCATCTTTGTGATTAGGGGAGACTGCAGGGCCTGGTCAGTCTGGAGGGGGGAATCTCAGCAATCCACACAAACATCTCCAGAGGATGGTGCCAGGCTCTGTTCAGTGGTGACAAGGAGCAATAAATTAAAACACAAGTTCCACCTCAACATGAGGAGCAATGGGAGCTGTCCCTCTTTCCACGAGGGACAGCTGCCCACGGAGTGCTGGAATCTCCCTCCATCATGGAGACATTCCAAACCCACCTGGACACCTTCCTGCTCCAGGTGACCCTGCCTTGGAGTGATTTCCAGAGGGCCCTTCCAACCCTGAGATCTTCACCCCCTTCCTGACCATGTCCTGTACCCCTGATGGGAGTGACAGCGTACTCTGATGGTAACAAACTGCAATTAACTGCAATTAACACTGGCTGTAAATGCCCCCGCGGTCAGGCAGGCCCTCACCAGCTCCTTGACTGCATTCCAGGACCCTGTGCTGGCATTGTCCGTCTCTCCAGAGTTTTTCCTCGTGTTTTCAGTACTAGGAACTTCAGTGGAGGCGACTGGAACACAGAGAGGTGGTTTAATGCACAGAAATCTGGGCTACACAGCGTTAATCCCAAAATCCTGGCACAGAACAGCCTTTCAGGCAATGGCAGGCTGTAGCCATGGCCAGTATCAGCCAGGACATTAATTTGGAAAACACTTAAAGGAATTATTACAATTCCAGCACTGTATCTTTGTTTGCATTAAAGCTCTTACTGCTGGGAAAACGTCGGATAGTTCAGTGGAAAACCAGAAGTGCTGTTGGCAGCCCAGATAATAATGTTAACATTATAATTTCACTTAAAAGAAAGCCAAGGGAACACTGTTAAAACACTGTTTCCTCCCACATGAAGCAGTTTGGTGGCCACCTGTGGCCACCTTGAGCCTGCTGCCCACAGGTCCTGCCCTCCCCACACTTGCTGCCAGGAATGGCTCTGCTGCCTCATGCTCAGCCTGGAAACGTGGCATAAACCTCTGGAACACAAATTCTGTTCCAGTTCTTGTTCAATTTTTATATCAGTGAACAGTCATAGAATATCCTGAGTGGGAAGGGAGGCACAAGGATGGTGGAATCCAGATTTCCAGAGGTTTCCAGTAAAACTCACCACTCTTTTTCTGTTACTACTTCATTCCAGAGGTGAAGCTGGAAGCCAGAGCAGCTCTGAATCAAGCCCTGGAGATGAAGCGCCAAGGGAAGCGGGAGAAGGCCCACAAACTCTTCCTGTACGCCCTCAAAATGGACCCGGATTACGTGGATGCCCTGAACGAGTTTGGGATCTTTTCAGAGGAGGAGAAGGACATCCTGCAGGCTGACTACCTGTACTCCAAAGCTCTGACCATCTCCCCCCACAACGAGAAGGCTCTGAGCAACCGCGGCCGGACGCTGCCCTTGGTGGAGGAGATCGACCAGAGGTACTTCAGCATCATCGACAGCAAGGTCAAGAAGGTGATGGCCATTCCCAAGGGGAATTCTGCCCTGCGCCGGGTGATGGAGGAATCCTACTACCACCACATCTACCACACGGTGGCCATCGAGGGGAACACGCTGACGCTGTCTGAGATCCGGCACATCATCGAGACCAGGTACGGGGGGGTGTTCGCAGGGGTCCCAGGACGAGGGAAGAGAATCTTGACTCCATGTTCCAGGAGGCTGATTTGTTATTTTGTGATATTGTATTATATTATATACTATATGAAAATGATGTATTTAAACTATACTAAAAGAATAGAAGGAAAGGATTTAATCAGAAGGCTAGCAAGGAATAGAAAGGAAAATGGAATGATTATAAAATCTTGTGACTCTCAGAGAGTCCGAGACAGCTGGGCTGTGATTGGCCATTAATTAAAAACAACCACAGGAGACCAATCAAAGATGCAACTGTTGCATTCCACAGCAACAGATAATCATTGTTTACATTTCGTTTCTGAGGTCTCTTGTAGCCATGATATTTTCTGAAAAATCCCTTTGCCAGGATTTTTCTCCTGAGAAGCTGAGAAGCCTCAGAGGAAAAGAAAATAATTATCTGCTGCTGTGGAATGCAACAGGTGCATCTGTGATTGGTCTCGTGTGGTTGTTTTTAATTAATGGCCAATCACAGTCCAGCTGTCCCGGACTCTCTGAGAGTCACGAGCTTTTGTTATCATTCCATTCCTTCCTTTTCCTTGCTAAGCCTTTTGATGAAATCCTTTCTTCTATTCTTTTAGTATAGTTTTAATATATTTTATATATATATAAAAATAATAAAATAAATAATATAATATAATAAAAATATAATAAAATAATATAAATAAATAATAAAATAAATAATATAAAATAATATAAACAAATAATAAAATAAGATTTTAAAATAATATAAATAATATAAATTATATAATAATATAATGAACTAATAGAAACAAATAATAAAATTAATAATATAATAAAGTAATACAATAATATAAATAAATATTATAGTATTATAATAATATAATAAAATAAAATAATAAATCAGCCTTCTGAAACATGGAGTCAAGATTCTCGTCTCTTCCCATGTCGGGGCTGCCTGCGAATTCCCACAGCCTCTCAGTTTCTCAGGAGAAAAAAAAAAAATCTTACCCAAAAGATTTTTCATAAAACCCATGTGTGCCACAGGTACGCCGTTCCCGGGAAGAGCCTGGCGGAGCAGAACGAGGTGCTGGGCATGCACGCTGCCCTCAAGTTCGTCAACACCACGCTGGTGTCGCGCATCGGCTCCGTCACCAGCAGGGACATCCTGGACATCCACCGGCGCGTGCTGGGCTACGCCGACCCCGTGGAGGCCGGGCGCTTCCGAGCCACGCAGGTCTTCGTGGGCCACCACATCCCGCCGCACCCGCAGGACGTGGAGAAGCAGATGGAGGAGTTCGTGCAGTGGATGAACTCGGAGGACGCCAGCAGCCTGCACCCCGTGGAGTTCGCGGCGCTGGCGCACTACAAGCTGGTTTACATCCACCCCTTCGTGGACGGCAACGGCCGCACCTCGCGGCTGCTGATGAACCTGATCCTGATGCAGGCGGGCTACCCGCCCATCACCATCCGCAAGGAGCAGAGGGCTGAGTATTACCACGTGCTGGAGGTGGCCAACGAGGGCGACGTGCGGCCCTTCATCCGCTTCATCGCCAAGTGCGCCGAGACCACGCTGGACATGCTGCTCATCGCCACCACCGAGTACTCCGTGGGCCTGCCCGAGGCTGGCTGCAAACAAACCATCCCCGTCAAGACTTGAGGGGTTTGGGCAAATTCAGCAGCTGTGGGAGAGCGGAACTCCAAGCTGTTCCTGCTGGGAGGTGACTGGATGGGAGGCGTCACTTGAGTATTTTTGTTTATTTAAATTTGATTAAATTAATATTATTTATTTATATACATGATGCCAAATGGAGCTGGGGATGGTGGCCGTGCACTGGAAGGAGGTGGGGAGAGATGTCAGAGGGCTCAAAAAGATGAACTGAATTTCCCCTTAGAACTAAGCTTTGAGGAGCTGCTTCAATCACAACCCTTCACCCAGGCAGTCAACTCTCCGGTCTGACCTCAGCAAAGCCTAAACTGAGTTGGTTCTGTGTGGCCTCTTCCCTGTAGCTCCAAAACACATCCCTGAAGGAACAGCCCACTCCCAGCTGTGTCCACCAGACACTTTGGTGTCACTCACACAGGTACTGACCACAAAGGAGGCTGAACTCCAGCCCAAAGGCATCTCTCCCCTCCCGTTTCTGTTTTTCTGTGGCACTTTGCATGTTTACTTTCAGCTGCCTTTCCTGGGGTGAGTTTTGTACAAGTGGGAAGTGTTTGGTTTGGGATTACAGGTGATAGGAGTGGAACAAGAGGAGAAAAGCTCTGACTTACTTGAGGGAGGACTCAGAAAATCTCAGCCAAGAGGAGCCCTGGGAAAGCACAACTGTCCTTACACATTTCAGTGGAGGGGTTGGAAGGAGCTTGTCTGCAGAACTGTGGGCAGAAAAGGTCATCAGGCAGAGCCAGGAGACACAAGTTGTGCCAATTTGGGAAGAATGTGTACAGGAAGTTTGCCAAAAACTTCCATTTCTCAAGTCTAGGTAAGGGAACTTCCACAATTAATCGCTGGTCGTGTCATTACTCTGATAAATGTGTCAAGAATCACTCAAAGCCTCTGTGTGCTGCAGGGGCAGTGCAGTGCCTGGAGCTGCTGAGCAGTTCAAAGAATCCCTTTTTCCTTGGTTTTTAAGGTAAAAGTACCCACAGATCTCCCTACCCCAAACCTGCCAAGGTCTGTAACAGCATCATTGACACCACCACCTCCAAGCTCACAAAACTTCCATTTAAAATCCCAGTTTAGAGCATTTAACCCCTTGACAAAAGCTGCCAGGTTGCCCTAGGCTTAGTTTTCTCCCCTTTTAACTCTCTCTTACCTGACAGGGAGCTTAGAACATGTTTTAGAGAAGCAGAAACCAGGATGAGACTGGGAGGTCTCTGAGCACTGATGCCAGGGAAAGCAGACAATACAGGAGGCAAGGTGTCCTGTCCTTACAAAGCATGTTATTTTTGTAGTGCAACCTGACTATAAATAATGCACTTTAGAGCTCTGTGGGGGGGGGAGAAATGTTATTTTAGTAACAGATTAATAAACTATTTTAATATGAAAGTCTTTGTTTGGAAGAGGCTGTTGTCAGAGCACACTTGGCTGCAGTGAACTAAGTGGTTGTGGAGGAGGAGAAGCCATGGGAGAGATCCTGGTTCCCTCAGCCACGTGACAACACGAGCAGAGTCATCATTGCAAAGCAAAGCCAAGTGAAATCAGCACAGAAAATAGTGTTTATTTGCAGCAGTGTTCCTGTGGTCCAAGTGAACTCAGCACTGGGGTCCCCCCCTCACACCCACCCCTCTGGGGGGTGATTTCCAGGGTATTTTGACAAGCAGGGATGTTTCTAGCCAGGGTCACACCACTGTTGGAAAGTCTGAGGTGATGACTGAAGTGATTTCAGGATATTCAGAGCAGATGGAATGAGCTGCTTCAAGGCCTGAGGGACACTGAGCACACCTGAGAGGTGAGGTACATCACTATCACCCGACTGCCAGAGAAATGCAGTTCCAACACCCACACTTAAACAAAAGCAACAGTATTTATAGAAAACCTTTGAGAACTTGAGTTTAATAAACCGAGAAACGTCAGCTTGCACTTCACAGTTGTACAAAACCATACAGAAACCACCTGCAAAAAGACATGAGCTAGCTAGGTAAAACAACCAAAAAAAAAAAAAAAAAAACCAAAAAACCTGGTCCTCAGCAACAGCACGTCCAGCTTCATGGGAAACAAAAATTACCACCTAAGGATCAGCTCCTGACACTTAAAAAGAATCATCTCAATGTCCTTTACAAATACACCATATAAAAAACAGGTCAACTGGAACAGAACAGGAACTGGATACATATATATGTATATCTGTGTATCTACATATACACACATATGTATAGAAACTCTCCCAATACTAAAAGAGGCCATTGTGGTGAAGTTGGAGCATCTGCTGTTGGATTCTGCATGGAAGGAGATGACAGTCCCTGCGTGCGTGGGTTTGGGTGAAGAATGGGGCTGTTGGCAGAGAGAATGTCTGCAATCCCAATCTGAGCTGACCAGTGGAGCTTGCTGAGGTCCTCCCATGGCATCTCATTCGTTAATGAAAGAGAAAATTGTTGGAAAGTACTCCAAAAAACTCCATGTGGCATCCGAGCTGTGCAGGAAATATTTCCCCCCTCATTACCCTCAATATGAGGGATCACATTAACGCCGTTTCAACAGAACAAAAGCGTAACTCTTTGCTCTTAGAGGAAAGAAAAAAACCAAAAAGAAATCAAAAAACCACCACCTGGATTTGTGCCATCCTCCACTGATCCCGAGGAATACAGCAGTCCAGTATTTACACGGGATTGGGACGGGCATTCTCTCCTTGCAAAGCTTAAGGACACAACATGGCTTCCAGAAAGGCATTTCACATTGGACCAGACCCGCTGAGTACGCACTCCTTGCTCACTTTTTCAGGAGCATCTTGGCAAAATCAGCATTGGACATCTTTTTAGGCTCTGCAGGGGCCTCAGAGGACGCTGCTGGTGAGTTCTGGACCATCCCATTCTCAGCCTTGGCCACGGGGTTGCTCTGACGCTGCAGTGCCCGGGGCATCATGGAGAGCTGGGTCCTTCCCTTCCCTCGCCTAGAAGGGAAAAAAATTCCCATTAAAAAACACTCTTTTAGCCTGGGGGAACAACAAGGACTTGTTTGCTATGAGGAATGCACATTTTAACATCATTCCTGTCATTTGTTTCAGGGATAAAGCTTTCCATGGGTGTCTTTGAAGCACCCCTGAGTTCTGGCAGACAACAGCTGCCCCACAGTCCCCAGGGCCAAAGCTCTGTTTATCCACAGGGGCTCATCCCATGCAGGAACGCTAAAAAGATGAAGGAGCAGCTTTAATGCTCACTGGGAACAATGGCTACTTCTCCAGAGGGAGAGGATGTGGAGATTATTAGGGATCAGTGCCAACATCAGATCCAAGGGGATGGCCAGTGCCTCATCCTCTCACTGCTACAGAGATGTACAGAGAAAAGATTTGCTTTTCCTCATCAATCCAACAACCCTTTTTTTTTTTTTTATGGTGCAGTACCTTTTAAATGTTCTTTCAGATTCACAGGATCCTGCACTGATTTGGGTTGGAAGAGGCCTTGAAGATCACCCAGTCCCACCCCTGCCATGGACAGGGGCACCTTCCACTATCCAAGCTGCTCCAGTCCAATCCAACCCAGCCTTGGACACTTCCAGGGATCCAGGGGCAGCCACAGCTGCTCTGGGCATGCTGTGCCAGGGTCTCCCCACCCTCACAGGGATTCCTTCCCAATATCCCATCTAACCCTGCCCTCTGGCAGCGGGAAGCCCTTCCCCCTTGCCCATATAAAAAATCCCTCTCCTCCTTTTCCTAAACCCCCATATTCCAGCTAAGATTCCTCAACTTCAGCATATAAATAAACAAAAGTATTTCCCTTCCAAGCAGTTTTAGGCACCCGTCCCTCACTCACGCTCCATAGATCTGCCGTGGTGGTACCAGGGAGGCCTTGCTGGGGTCGGGCCGCTCCGGAAGCTTCCGGACAGGGGGGTTGCTGATCATCACCTTGATGACGTGGTCCTTCACTGTCAGCCCATCCATCTTCAGCACAGCCTGAGAGGCCTGGGCTTCGTTCTCATATTCCACATAAGCCAGGCCCTAAATTGAGAAAAGAAAGAACCAACATTGGGGTTTCAGTGCTTCTGTAAAAGCTGATGAGGAATTTGTAAATGAGGGAAACTCAACATGGCTCACTGCAATCACCATTCTCCTTACAACCTGTATTTCTTGTCTCTCACTCCTGATGCTCTCATGTATAGAAAAAGTGTATTAAAAAGGGAAGAACCACTCTAAAAATGCTATAAAATAAATATAATGAAGTACCATGGCAGGCTCACAGAGAGAAGGGCATCACCTCTGCCTGCTGTTACTCTTTTAAACGACATTCAAAGCCTTAAGCTGCATTTTTTGGATTATCCAGTTTCACAGGAGAGGCATCAGGTTTTACATAACTTTCCCAAAATACATTTATTTGTGGTTTATACACAATCCCAGCTCAAACTAGGCTCAGAACAAGAGCTGGGGTTCCCAAGAGCACTCATTACAAGGTGCGCACACAACAGGAACTTCACCTGAGGGTAAGAAAATTCAATTTAAATCCATGTCCACCATTCCCACGATGTCCCTGTGGACAGGACCCACCACACAGACACAGCTCAGGTGTCAGATAGAGTTTTGGCAGAGCAGCAGCTGGTTCAGAATCCCTTATTTAACAAGGAGTCATTTATTCAGGGATGGAAATAATGAGCCCTTCCAGAGAGTGGGATCATTTCTCACTGGCAAATCCTTTCCTGCAGTAGATGTTAGGAACAAAAGCGTCAGGAAATTGAGGAAAGGAGGATGGGAATTGGCTGCACCAGGTAAACCCCATTTAGCCAGTTATTTAAAAACCAATCTTTTACAGACTTGCCTGTTTTTACAATACTGAAAATGCTGTAAACAATTCCCCCTCCATCCCACTTTTCTTATGCAATTTAAGAAGCATTTTGGAAAAATTCCTTTTGGTTTTCTGCACAAAGGTACACTGGGCTGTATAAATCCAAGCTCTTCCACAAGTATTAATACACCACCACACTGGCAACTTAGCAAACCCAAATTTTGTCTCCAGACTCCATGACAAGCTTCTTTTTGAAGGATTCCTTAAATCCAGGAGTGTGTTATGGATGCCTACCTTGGGTTTTCCAGCTCTGTTGGTGACCAGTCGAATGTCCTTCACATTCCCATGGGCTTTACACACCTCCTCCAGCTCCTCCTTAGTGCAGGAAAATGGCAAACCAGATATAAAGAGTTTATGTTTCTCCAGGGTAGTGCTGTACCTGAACACCTGGAGGAACAAAAAGGATGTTGGTTCACAAACCAGCCAGAAATGCCAAGGATTTCAGTTCCACACCCCAAAAGCAATTCCTGTTTGTGGCATCCAAAACTGCCTCAAAGCCATGAGTAGTGCTTTGGAAGATATTTGCATATAAACACCAAAGACTTGCAACTAAATGCTACTAAACCCCTTCCCAATGAGGAAAGACACTGAGAATCATAGAATATCCTGAGCTGGGAGGCATCCAGAAGGATCAGAGCCCAATTCCTATAATAATGTGTTTATAATATAGCCTTCTTACTCAGCTATCACTATGGAAACATTGAATTTTTCTGTGCAGAAACTCCAGAATGCAGAAATCTCCCGATTACACAACCGAGTTCTGGTACAGAACATCCCCAGCCAGGGGATTGGGTAACAAATGCTGACCAAGAAAGCTCTTCAGAGGTTGAACCTGGGTAGGGTCCCACCACTAAACTGCTCAGATCAGCAGATTTCTGCAAATCTTGAGTAAAAAAATTATGTCAATCCTGATGTCTGGTAGAGTAACAAGATGCAAAAAGTCCCAAAAATTTTTAAAGAAGCACAACACGAATTGATTGGACACAACGGATTCCACCAACTCCCTTCCCCACATCCACTGTCCAACAGGAACCACCAAAACTTTTACCTTAAAGTCGGGATTCTTGTTCTTGTCAACACAAGGAGACACAAACATGGGCCTGCCCTCCACGGCCGTGCGATCCAAGGCCAGGGCCTGCCGAGCAGCCTCCTCCTCCCTGAACTGCACGTAGCAGTAGCCCCGAAAGGTGCCCTTGTTGTTGAACACTGCTCGGACCTCCACGACCTCCCCACAGCTCCCAAAGAGCTCCCTCAGCTTGGCCTCAGGCTCTGCCATGGTGTAGGAGAGGTTGCTGACAAACACGGTGACTTTATCCTTGCTGCTGTCGTGGAACACTTTGGGGATGTCCTTGCGGCTGGTGGACGCCTTTTCCTTCGGGGCTGTGGGGCCATCGGGCTGCTCGCTCCTGCCAAAGAGCCCCGTCTCCACTTCCATGTCCTCTTCAGGGAGCACTCCATCACCCTCTCCCCTCTGCCTCTTGCTGGGCAGCTCTGATTGATGGAATTGTTAGAAAATCCCTTGTTAGAAAATCCCAAGACCGTAACCAAGAAGCCCCCAAGCAGCCCAAGCCTCAGGATAAGGATCCGCCGCCAACGACACTGAATAAACAAACACTACCAACATCCCCCCTAAATAAACCATAACAAGCACCAAAGACACAAAAGAAACCCCCAAACTCACCAATCGACCACACCCTGCAACAGCCACTACAAGCAACCCTAACACCCCATAATAAGGAGACGGGTTAGACGCAACTGCCAAACCCCCCAAAGCAAAACACAACCCTAAAAACAAAACAAATTCTATCATAAATTCCTACTCGGCCTCTCTCTGAGATCTGAGAAACCATTGTTACAAAATTTAACTACAGGAACACCTCACTCTATCCTCCTTTTCCCCCCCACTCCCCCATTCCCTTCCTCGTTGAAACTCCTCTGCCCTCCATTCCCACTGTGGAGCTTGGAAATGGCACATGGAAGCACAAATACAATGACAGGTCTTAAAGACACCACAAGAAAACCTCCCTCAGGTTTTAAAGAACAAATAACAACAGATTATTCCACCAAGACAGCTTTAGATGAAAGCAACTGGAATATTTGTTCCTTTTTTCAGCCAGTCATAACTGACAGTCGCTGATTCATGTTCTTTTCTTTGTCTAATGGTTCTTTATTTAAAAAAAAAAAAAAGAAATCTAAAAGCTCACAAAAATCCCAGGGGAAGCAACCTATTAAAGTCTTCTGTTCCCACCTCCAAGAAGCTGCTACAATTCTGAATAACCCAATTTAGACACATGGCTCAGTATCATAGGATGAGTCAGAAAAATTACTTTAAAGGAAAATTAAGGAAGAAAAAAACAAAAATCACAATATCCAAAATAAGAAACCCCAAGAAAACTCTGGAAGCTCCTATAAACCTGTTTTTCTCTTGGTATAAAACCATTTAGCCTTGTTTGCATTTCACTCCCACACTGAACACTTCCCAGGAGAAAGCAGCCCTGGAAAGACACCAATGCTGGCAATTCCTCAGCTCCCTCTACCACAAGACAACCAATAACCCTGTTGCCAGAGCCCTAAGTTTCAATTTAATTTTATTTTTACCTTCTTCTTGTCCCCATTCACCCTCATCATCCTCGTCTGCTTTGCGCTTGTCCCCAGTCCTGGTTTTTTTGGCTTTTTTGGAAGCTTTCTTCTCTGCCCTTGCTTGCTTTCTCTGCTCAGCTCTCTCCTCCTCCTGCTTTGCCAGAGCAGCTTCTTTCTCAGCAGCCTAAAACACAGAAGATTTATTTCTTTTTTTTCTCCCACTGGCTGCAGATTGCAGAGCATTTTCCGGAGCACTGAGCCCAGAGGGTTTTCTCCTAACCCCAGCACTAACGGGGACATCATTTAAAGCCCATCCCAATTCTGTGCTCTCACAGCTTTCCTGGACGGCACATCACTCTTGTGGCCATCCAAGTGGCAAAAGGAGAAAGATAAAAAGCAGCAAGAGGTTGTTAATCATAGTTTTAAAGTAGAAATCAATAGTTCTAGGGCTTGAAGGCATGTCAGGCTTATCTGGGGGGAAGCCACATTACAAATGTGACATTCAGAGAAGCATGGACTTAATTTAGGGGTATAAAATGCTTTGGTAGCTCGCAGAAAGTTCTGACCTTTGCTCTTTGTTCATTCACTCGAGCCAATCTGTTCTCAGTTTTCTGAACAGCTGCATCCCAGTCTTCCAGCGTTCCTAAAGGATAAAATTAAAATAAATTTTAAAAGCCTTTTATTTAGCTTCCTCATAATTCAAAGATACAATTCTGGAAAAATAAGAGTCACTGAGTTCATGGCACTTGCTGTTCATATTTAACATTCCACATGAAAATTCTAATTATAACAACTAGCCTGCAAGGTAAAAAAAAAAACCCAAGAGCCAAGCAGAGCAAAAACCTCTCATTAATAATGCAAGACTCCAAAAAGGCATGGAAAAATCCAGTGATTTCAGAAAAGCAAGGAAGAAAAGAGCTGTCTGTGGATTTGACAGCAGTGAAAAGTGAGACTTCAGTGGAGCACAAAACACAGGATCAAAAGCCTGCGTGCCACCTCTGCCTAACCAGGCTAAGAGATGCAGTAATTAATCACCTTCTGCCAGTCACTGAGTTACCTTCTGTTAATGAATTACCCCCTGCCTGTCCCTCAGTGACCTTCTGTCACTGAGTCACCCCCTGGCAGTGCCCAGGTACCTTCTATCCTCTCCAGGGTGAGCAGCACCTCGCAGACGTGCTCGGGGTAGTCACTGGTGCACTGCACTGCCCGGTGCAGGGCCTTCCTGCAGTGCTGGGTGTCCCCATGGGCCCTGCAGGAGGGGACAGGGCACTGAGGGGACAAACCACACATAGTTCCAGCCATGCAAACGTTCCCCCTCCTTCCCCAGCTGCTGTGACACTCCTGGGAGCCACAGCGGAGCCACCCCAAGAAGCTCGAAGGTGTTTTGTAAACCCAAGCCAAACACATTTGTTCTAAACTGTTTTCTCCCACAGATGAGAAAACTAAAAAATGAATTATTACCTTTCCAGGTTGTAATATTCCAGCCACATGTTGGCATATTTGGCATTTCCTTTAGTCATGATGTTGTCCCAGAGCTCCCTGGCTTTCTGCATGTTGTTACACAAGCGGGCCTGCAACGGAGCATCCAAAATGTCCTTCAGGATTATTTGTTCAACATCATTAATTTCAAACCAAAAACACCCCACAGATGCTGCAGACAGACCCAGCAAGACACATCTGACCCTTACAGTGGTCAAAATAAACACCTGACACAATCCTACTACTGAATAATCCTTCCCTGCCCACCTCTCCCATTAGTCTTGGTTCTGGCTCCCACATCCATTTGATTTTGGTGATTATAAAATAAATTAGAGAGATGTTTCTGAATTTCTTCCTTTTATTTTTGATTAATATACCTAATAACGTCTCAGACTGAGAACTTGGCTTGTGTTTAGGAAGAGGGGAAATGGATTGGGAAAGGAATGCATTCCACGGTTGGAATGTTAAAATATTTTATTTTAAATCCATTTTATCAGGTTCAGCAATTTAAATACAGCAGAGAGAAACATCACCTCAACTCTTGCCCAGTTCTGCATGATGGTGCAGGATGGATCTCCACTTTCACTGAACCCTAGGAAGAAAAACAAGGGTTGTTTGCTGCACTTGGCTCTCAGAAATAGAAGTGTTTATTAAACAGGTCCCACACAGAGATGAAATCTTTATCTGCAGCTTTCTGAAATGTTCAAGATTCTTGAAGACAAATATTGTGTGGAGAACGGATCTTATAAAAATGATTCTGAAGAGGAGAAAACAACAGTTGAGATTATTTCACTTACTTTCTTCTACTTCTTGCTTCAAGTACTCCACAGCTCGTGCGAACGCGGAGCGCAGCTCCTCCAGCTCCTTACTGGAGTCTGCAGGGAAAAAAAGAAAGAACAGCCTTAAAATAATAATTTAGTTTTCATTTCCCACCCAATAAAACCATCTCCTTAACACCCACAATGATTTCATTGGGTAGCAGGGGGAGATTAAATTTATTATTTCTCGTTGTTATTTTTGCTTAAATTTATGATTTTATAATGAGTAAAACTCACTACGTGAATAATTTTTAAAATTATCAAAAATATAAGACAGGGCATTTTTGCAATAGCAAACCAAACAAATTCCTCTTTTTTTATAGACATTAACTGGCCAGAAAATAATTTTTGTGAAAGATGAAAATGCTGTTAATTTTCTTTAAAAAAAACAATATCCAAGAAGTACAAAAAAATAGTATAGATATTTATTCTGTATTTATCACACAGACCTTGTGTAAAATCCACCCTTCTCCTCAGGTAATCCAGGTAGGCCTGCCAGATCTCTACATAATCTGTTGCTTGAATAAAACCTGCATTCAGAGCTTTTTCAAACATTTCTGAAAGAAAAATGGGGAAAAAACAGTTACTTCCCATATACAGTCAAAATTAGCAAGCTGCAGTGATAGCACAAAGAATACCTACACAAACACCACTGGTTTCTAGGAAGACAGGAAAAGAAATCCTACACAATAAATTGGTTTGGGAAGTGAATTTAAAGGCAGCTGAATTGAGGGATCTTCATTCCAAGCTGTTCATTGTTTGCTCAGGGTGCAGCTGCTCAACCAAAGCAGCTTTGCCCTCGCAGGACCTGCAGGCTGAGAACAGATCCTGCAAGTCCCATTTCTGTCCCAGGCTGTTTGGGGGCAGAGAGCAGCTCTGAACTGCAATTTGCTGGTTCTTTCCTCACCTGAAATGATGCTGTGCTCAACCCTGTGCCTCTCCATGGCCAGCAGGTACCGAATCCACAGCCCAACAGTCCAGGGGCAGTTCCTGACAGCGCGGTCGTGAGCGGATAAAACCAATTCCTTCACCTTCAGCTGCCTGTCCTGAAAGAATCACACAAGAAAAGTGAAGTTCCTGTCAGCCACAGAGACCACCTGAGACAAACCTCAGCTTATCAAGAGCCAACACCTAAACCCCAGCGTTTTCATTTTATATTTAAAAAGCTCAGATGGGTATTTTAAATTCTGTGTTCCTAAAAACCCAGTGAACGCCTTCCCATGAGGAAGAATATGCTCATGAAAGAACTACCAGGAACAGTGAGGTGTTTTCTGCCAAATAAATAAACACAATAAAGGCATTGAGTGAATTCCCAACTGTTCCTAGAATGTCAAGGATACAAAGGAGCACACCCAGCCTATTTGTGCAGGTGTTGTTCCACCTGCAACCTGCTGTGTCCAGCTGGGAAGAGAAAGAGATGATGGAAAAACTGAGCCTGGATAAGCTCCTGCAGGGAGTCAACCCTGATCCCTTAATCCAGCCACCTTCTGTCCTGCCTCTGGAGCTCAAACTGCACTAAGAAACCCCCCTGGAAACAGGGGCTGAACATCTGGGTTTGCTTCAGTGCCCACACCCTGTTATTCTGCAGAGAAAACACAGCTAGGGCAGAGAAAAGTGAGAAATGCTCACAAGACGAATAAACACATCCCTGAAAACAGGAGGAAACCAAAGGTGAGGTGAAAATCTGTTTTCTGGAAGATTTACAGATTAAAGGACAGGACTGAGGTAAAAGTTCATGCCTGTTTATCAGCAACTGAGATTAAAAAGAAACAAAAGTAAAGGCAGGAAACAAATCTGCAAACATTTCTGGGTTTATTTCCTTACCAAATACTGGTTGTAGCGTGCCCAGAGGTCTGGGACAAGGCAGTTCTCAGCCAAAGCTCTCTCATAGATCAACTGAATCCGAGCTGGGTCACCTGCTTTCATTTCAAAATCAATGTAAGCTTGGTATTCTGCCAGCTTTGGGGTTTCAGCACCCAGCTGGAAAACAACCAGGGAGACACAACATCAAACTCTTCAACAAAGCAAGACTCCAACAGTTCAGCTGTTCCTCAGAGCAGCTCTTGTGCAAGATTTCACATAAGAGATTTGTCTCTGTATCAGCAGCTGTTGATTTTCATACACCTCTGAATGAGCCTGAAATCAACCAGATCCTGGGTTTATTCCCTTTAACCCAAAAACACACACAGAGTCCTCATGTGCACCTCAGAGTGGTCTGGCACACTCAATGCACCCCATAATTTCCAGTATTCCCAGTATTCCCAGTATATAATTGTCAGTATTCCCATTGCTGACCAAGTCCCCCAGCTGGGGACTAGAAAAATACTAGATTTGGAAAAAAAAAAAATCCCCCCAAAGCAATTCCCTCTTAGTTTTGAAGGAAGGTGTAAGTGCCAGCATTACCAGTGCCTCCTCGTAGGGTTTACACTTCTCCAGCTGCTGTAGAGCTTTTTTGTAGTTCTTTATTGTGGTTTCTGGAATGGGCTCTTCTGACCACTCCTCATATTCAGCATATGAAGCCTCCATGTCTATTAAAACATGAAATCCCATCAATAATGCATTTATGAAAGAAAATTCAGATTTTAAGACAAATTCCTATTTTTATATAAATGATATTTATCATTTATTTGGAACAAATATTTAAATTTTTCTTCTCTTTTGGTCCTTACTGTCACACTGCTGCATTCTTAAAGGATATGACATTTCATCTCACACAGTGTCCTACAACAAACTCAGAGGGCAAGTTGTATTAAAGCTGCTCAACTGGAATTAGAAAACCAAAATGGCAAAATTTTCCCCAAGGCTTTAGAGAAAAGAGAACCCAAATTCTTTCCAGATGGAAATGAAGTCAAAAGAACTGTGCTTAGCTTTCTCCCATGAGCAAGAAAAGGGACTCAAGGAGTTTAAAGCAGGAACTAGAGAAGGCAGAATTCCAACAATCCAGCTGCCAGATACTCCCTACCGAGGGAGTTTTATGCAGCAATCACAGCTGAACTCCTCATTTTTCAGTCACATTTTGTACTCCTTGCTTGCACTTTGAACATCCTCAAACTCCCAACCCGGTGAGCCAAGTCCCAACAACTCAGAACATTCCTGACCCGGAGGGATCTGTGCCTCATCCAAGGGAGCACAAGACCTCCAGCTGCACTTGGTGAGGCTGTGCCAGGAGAATCCTGATGCCTGGAGCATCCCCCAGCTGCTCCAGGCTCCTGTCCCAGCAGTGCAGCCCTTACCCAGCAGTGGGATCCCCAGCTGGCGCCGGAAGAGCGTGTGGATCTTCTCGAGCTGGCTGCACAGCACCTGCTGCTGCTCCGGGGATGGAATGCTGCCAGGAGCTGGCTGCAAGCAAAAAAAAAACCAGGGAAATTCAATCCATCCTCCAGCCCCAGCTGATGGGCATGAGAGGGAATTGTTTATGAGCTGAGGGAACTGAGATCCGAGTGAATACGTGATCCTTGAAGGGCACACAGGGCCAAGCTGCATCTCAGTCATTGTCAGGAAAGATAAAACTTGGGAATTGCTGCCTTGGAAGGTGGATGAATGGGAAAAGCATTCCTGGGTGAAAGCTGACACAAGCACAGGGAAATGATCACCTGAGAACAAGGAAGCAGCAGGTGACTGTGCCATTTCACAACCCCACTGTGCTGCCAAAGAGGGTTTCAGTAAATCCCTGGGGTGTGGGGAGAGGATCTAAAACTTCCAGCTTTAATTGTGTTTGGGAATGAAAGAACATCCTCCTGTTACTCCTTTGTTTGGGGTTGAAAAGGACCTTTTAAGACCAAATAGTTCCCACTGCCACCATGAGCAGGGACATCTTTAAACTTCCATCTCTTATGCAGCAAATTATAAAAAATAAGGAAATATTTCCATTCTGGCCATCTTGGAAAGGTGACTTTTACAGATATCAAACTGCACTTTCCAGGGATAAAATACTCTCAGCCAAAAGTCTGTGGATAAAATACCCTCATCCACAAATTGTGGAATAATGAATGAGTCAAAAGCTGAACAGTCTAGGAATTAAAACTTGGTTGACTCTGTGCAGAAACAGCCACAGAACACTGTTTAATAATGGAACATTTCAATTTAAAGCTGTTCTTGGCACCTCAGTCAGCAGCAGAGCCAAACTTTGCTCCTGGATTCGAGATGATTTTAGGATTTTACAGAAACACAAATCCATTACTTTATCAGCCAAATCCACAGAATGGTTTTCCTGGAGAACAAGGCTGGTTTTTACAGCTGGGAAGGAACAAGTGGGACATGACAGGGAGGAGACAGCTCCAGGTGACTCCAGGAGCTGCACCACAGCTTTTTTTGCGGATGGGAGCAAAGGGGAATGGGCTCACCTGTGCTGTTTCCAGGATGGCATTCTCAAATTCCCTGTAGGCTTCCCACAGGGCCGTGCCCTTGGTCACGTGCAGCCCCACAGCCGTCAGAGCCCGCTCGAAGATGGACCGGACCCTCTCGATGCCTCCCTCCTGCCCAATGCCCCCAATGGAATACTGGGCATATTCCAGCCAGATTTCAGGACCTAAACGAGGTCAGGAGAACCAGGTGATTTGATTTTTTCAAAAATAATAACGAGGAAATGTAGCTCTGCTTCCCCCAAATGCCTCACGTGCTGCGTATAAATAGAAAAGCAAGTAGCAATGTTCTTTTTTATCCTAAAAAGTAAAAAAAATATTTGGGAATTGTATTTATGCTGTGGATTCAGCAGCAGCAGTCCCAGTTTCCTTCTGAATGGTGTCACTCCTGTGGTTTTGCTGACAGGGACTGGCCCTGCCTGTCACCTCTGCCACACAAACCACACCAAGATGCCTGAACAGCAGATTCCTGTTTCCTGAGCTGGGACCGCAGAGCTGTCACACTCTGGAATAATTCAGATTAAAGCAGCTGCTCCTCCTCTTTCAAACTCCTGAACTTCCCTGTTCAGCATCTCCTGAATCCTGCAGGTGAAGGGGAGGTGGGAGAACAGCACTGGCTGCCTGGCACCATCCCCACCAACACCAAATTCCATTCAGGGACCCCCAGGTTGGGACTGCCCTGGGTTCCAGAGGTGCCTCCAAACCCCAAATACAATCCAGCAGATCCAGAGGATAATTCCTCACTTCTTCACCTCCATTCCTTCTCCCTGAGGGATCACCAACACCATGTCACTGATGTGACATTTTGTATACAGCTTTTGAGGGGGATTTATCTCCATATTCCCTGCACTTCCTCAGGCTTTGTTTTTCCAGCTCTTTACCCCAGTCCCCAAAGAACTCAGGGATTTATCTCCAAAATTTTAAGCTACAGCTGCAGCATCTCCTGAGGAATGGAGAGACCAGACACCACAGCCTTTCCTAGCATCACTTCACATTCAGACTTTGGAAATTAATTTGAAATTTCCCCCCAACTTCTTCACTATAACAGAAGCAAAAGATTTCCCTACAAAGCCAAATCTGGATGCAACAAAAGCCATTTTAGAATGTTCTTGGGTGACTTACAGATGTAATCTTTGACAGCTCTTTCAAACAGCTCATAAACCTTCTCTCTCTCCGAAATCTCTGAAGCCATTTTTATCTCATCCTTCAACCAGTCCAGCCAAATTTCTAAAAGGAAAAAAAATTACAACACATCACTAATATTCAGAAATAATAACTTATGTCCACTTGGTGAGTTTTTACACCAAACTTAAAACAAAGGAGGGGGAGCAAGGCAAAGGGAGGAATTTTAACCTCCACATTTCCTAATTAATTTCAAATAAAAGTGGGACAGAGACCTCTTAAATTGGTGCTAAACGAGCACCTTTTTATTAAAGGGAGAAGTTGGAATTTCTCAGGACTTTGAAAATCATCCCATTCCACCTCCTGCCATAGGCAGGGACACCTTCCACTACCCCAGGCTGATCCCAGCCCTGTCCAGCCTGGCCTTGGACATTTCCAGGGATCCAGGGGCAGCCACAGCTCCTCTGGGCACCCTGTGCCAGGGCCTCCCCGTCCCTTCCCAAAAATAAAATCCCACAGCCTCTGCAATATTTCCATCACCTCTGAGTTATGAGCAAAAATAGAAATCCCCACTTCAAGCACCCACAATTTCCACCAAGAGGGAACTTTCTTTGCTGCCCGCCTATGAAATTTTTAGCAGGACTTTGCTGAGGTCTGGATCACATTCCCTGATTGAGGCTGTTGAAAATTGGCCTAAATATTTTATTTCACTGCTGAAACATCCTGCACCTGTGGAGAGGAGAGGATGCTCCGTACCTTCAGTGAGGGGGAAGAGCTCGCTCATCTTCTGCCGAGCTCTGCGGAGCTTCACCAGCTCTCCCTCCTGCCGGAGCAGCTTGATCAGATCCAAGTGACAGTTGTAATCAAAAGCATTGATGGAAAGCTTAAAAAAATAAAAATAAATCCATTTTAAAAGCCGTGTTGAGTGATGGACGCAAAGAAGTCAGAAAACAAATCATACAATTCTCGTGGTGTAATCACAGAACCAGACAACGCAGAGTTTTCTCAGATTTAATAAAAAATCTGACACAGCCCCGGCCGCTCCCTCGGGTCCCGCCACAGAATTATGCTTTAATTTTTTTAAAGGCAATAAAAACCCGCGGGCAGCGGCTCAGATTTCTCAATGAACGCCAACTGCTTACGAGGACTTCCCTCCTCTCAAAACAATCCCAAGCTGATCAATTTCATCTCAGACACCAAACACTCACGGCATAAAATCAATGAATATCCCGAGCTGGAGGAAACTCACACGGAGCAGGGAAATTCACACCCTGACGGTGCCAGCACCGAACTGCCGGGGCAGACACGGATTATCCCCGTTCCCGCCACACCCGCTGCCCCGCCGGGCCCACCTGCTCCTCCAGCCGCTGGATCTCCGCCTCGTTCTCCTTCTCCTCATCCTCGCCGTCCCCAGACGAATCCGAGTCGCCTTCATCGTCCGAGTCCCCGCCCGACTCGGGGTCTCCCTCCGGCAGCAGCTTCTCCTCCTCGGCCGCCGCCTCAGCTCCCGCCGCCGCCATCTTATGCAGCTCCGCTCGTCGCCTGCCGCGCTCCGCCGGCCGCCGCGGCTGCCCCCGCGCCGCCCGTCCCGCTGCTCCGCCCCACCGCCGGCCGAACCGGGCGGGAAGAACCGGGATCCTCAGCCCGCCCCGCCCCGCGCTCGCCCGCGCACCGGGGCCACGCTGCGCCGAGTGAGGCCGCGGCGCGACCCTTTGTCTTCTGGTCCGTGGCGCAGGCAGCGCCGCGGGCACCCCGCTGTGTGGCCATCAGGGGGCCTCCGAGAGGGTCCGTGGCGTGCGCGGCGCCGTTCGACCGCCATGTTGAGTGTGGCGCCGCGTGCCGCCCGCGCGCCGTGTGTCGCGATGGAAACCCTGGCGCGACCGAAAGGCCGTTCCCATCGTTTATTTATTTACTGATCGTTTCAGCCGCAGCGCGGCCCCCAGCGCTCGCGCGGTCTGCGAGGCCAACGAATGACCGGGGTGAGACGCGAGCTCCGGAGACGAAGGGGCGTGGTCTGGGCGTGCTGGGGGCGTGGCCAAACCCGAGGTTATAAAAGGCAGGCAGACACCACCCCTCCCCTCAGTCAAGATGGCGGCGCTGAGGGCGGCGGGGGCGGCGCTGCTGCGGCCCCGGGCCGGGCCGGCCCCGGCCGTGCTGGGCTACCACAAGAAGGTGAGGGGCGAGCGTGACGCGGGGAGGGACGGGGGAGCGCGGGGGTCCCTCGCTGACGCCGTGTCTTGGCAGGTGGTGGATCACTACGAGAACCCGCGCAACGTCGGCTCCCTCGACCGCAATTCCAAGAACGTGGGCACCGGCCTGGTGGGCGCTCCGGCCTGCGGCGACGTCATGAAGCTGCAGGTGACCTTGGGGACCCGTTGGCACCTGGGTAGGGTCACACGGGACTGTTGCCAGGGTTAAAGCTGCCCGTGTTCCCTCATGGGCTTCCCTCATGCCCGCCTTGCCCGTGTCCTGTGCCTGGGGCAGGGCCAGTCTTTCTCCCCGCGGGCCCGGCTGGGGGGGACCTGGCTGAGCTGAACCGGGCACTGAAGTGTCCCCAAAATGCTCCCGCAGGTGGAAGTGGACGAGAACGGCAAGATTGTGGACGCTCGCTTCAAAACGTTCGGCTGTGGCTCAGGCCATCGCCTCCAGCTCGCTGGCCACGGAGTGGGTCAAAGGGAAAACGGTGAGGGAGCTCCGGGAAGGCTGCAGGGCTTCCCATGTGCCTGTGTTCTCTGTTGGGATCACGGTGAAATGCTCTCCAGGGAGTCCCTGCACTGCTCTGTGCTGTAGGAGTGACTGCCAGCACTGTCAGGGTTTCACTTATAGGGCAATAATTGTCTTTTTCACCAACCATCAGAGAATCATTAAGGTTGGAAAAGCCCTCTAAGATCATCTAGTCTGACTGTTCCCCTAGCACTGGCAACTCCACCACTCACCATGTCCCCAAGTGTCACATCCACATGGAACAATTCCACCAGGAAATTTCTTTGTGTCTTATGCAATGAGCAAAACCAGGCTGATGGCAGAAATTTTAAGTATAGAGAACTTTTAGATCATTTCTGCCAGCAGCAAATGCACCTCAGTGTTATGATAGAAGATGAACAGACTTGAAACAGGCCAAGTGGGGACAGTGTGTGACACTGATGTGTCTGTCAGACATTCCTAAATTCCCACATCCCTCACTGCCCTGGGCAGCTGAGAGGATCCCCCCCGTGGATTCTGCTGGCTCTGCAGCATTAAACCTCTTAGCAAACACAAACAGCAGGGCCCTTGACCACCTCTGCCTGTGTTTCAGGTTGATGAAGCGCTGAAAATCAAGAACACAGATATTGCCAAGGAACTCTGCCTTCCCCCTGTCAAACTGCACTGCTCCAGTAAGTAAAAACCCTGCATCTCAGATACTCTGGAAACAGCACAGATGCTTCTGGATGCTGTTTTCCAAACAATTTCTGTACAACATTGTCCCTAAGAGAAAACATGTTCAGATTTCAGGCTTAATTCAAGAATTTTCAGAGCACTTCAATATTTTGGAGCCTGTAGCTCAGCAGACTGATAATAACAATCAGATTCTGAATTCTGTTATTATCTGAAGTTACATTACATGAAATCAGCATTGTAGGAATTCAATATTTTAGGAATTCCATTCAGATTCTACTCCTAGTACCAGTCTACGCTGCTGGTCTTGTTTGCTCCCTGCTGCCTGCTTTTGTTTTTACTTCATCTTTTGCCCTGAAAGCCCTTGAATTGTCCTTAAAATCCTTTTTTTTTTTTTTTGCTTTGCAGTGCTGGCTGAAGACGCCATCAAGGCCGCCTTGGCCGACTACAAACTGAAGCAGGATCCAAACAGAGAATCCGACAAAAACGCCGACAAAAAAGCCAAGAATGCCTGAACTGCCTGCGCAGCTTCCCCTCCTCACTCCCTCCTCACTCTGCAGTGCAATTCCCGAGCTGTTGTAGGACCCTGTGCACTACTCAAGCTGTAAGATACGCACAAGTTACGCACAACGTGTCCCTGTGGTGTCCAGGCACCCCCTAGTGCTCACCTGGATGGGGCTGCTGTCCCCTCGGGAATGCCGCGGGAAGACTCCGCTCCGGAGACCAAACCCCGCTGTCCGGTACTGCAAGGGCTGCACTTTTCATTTTTATTTTGGGAAGATGTCTAGTTTTGCCTAATATCTTATGGAATTTAGTGGGAAGTGTTGCCCTGGTTTGGATGTGTGTGAGAAGATGTGTGGCCGTCCCTGGCTCTGGCTGTGTCAGGGTTGGTTTCGTAATCCGGGGGCAAATTCCTGCTCTTGGAATTCTGGGAACCTTTTGCTGGTGCCAAAGGGAAAAGTGATCAGGAAACACTGGTGGTTTCTGCTCCCATCCTATCACCACTTAATTTTTGAAGCTCTTGTTTGAGGAACAGCCTGAATTTTAGGGTGTTTTCTCTCAGAATTTCAGTCCTTCACTCACCAGGTGCTCTCTTAGAGCTGTAAATCCCCCAAGGGATTTACAAACCCCAAGGAAGGGGTTTGCAACTGGATGACCTTTAAGATCCCTTCATACCCCAACCATTCCCAGATTCTCTAAAGTACACCCTCAGACTGGAGCCCCAGTGGGGAATAGCAGAGCTGAGGGGGAGCTCCCAGAGTTCCTCTTTTCTGGAGGAGTATTTCCAAACCAAGCAGACAACACTTTGGCAGACTTCACTTTTTAACCTTCTAACCCCCCCACAAGACACCTCACTTCCCAATTTTCATACTGAGGGTGTTGTTAAACATTTAAAACCACATTTAAAAAAAAATTGTCTCATCCTGCTCCATCCGGGCACAATAATTGTAATTTTTAACACAGAGGTCACACGTTGCTGCGAGTTTGTCACTCACAAGGTCCCTCTTGTGGTTCCTCAGCTCCTGGCACCCTCCAGCAGTGAGGAATGTACCTCTCCCTCATGGAACCATCCTGCTATTTCCCAGTTTAAAAAAAAAACAGGGAAGTTTCACCCACTCACATCTGCTTTGGGGCAAAACCAGCTCTTTGTGGTGGCACACGCTTCCCGAGGGAAGGTTGTCCTGAGGCAAGGACATAATGGGATAAAACACAGGGATTGCAGGAGGTTCAGGGGTACAGGGATGTGCTGCTTTTGAGGCAGAACAGCCTCACTCACCTTCCAGGTTTCCCTGCTGTCCCCACTGCAGCAGCTGCACCCCTGGGCTGTGGCTGAGTCCCCACAGCCCCTCCTCAGCCCCACAGCTGTGGGTACAAGATAAAGGTTTCCTGGAAGGGCACGTGATGTGCTGATGTGGGGATTGATAACACCCTGCCCAGGGCTCCACTGGCCCTGGAGGAGCACAGGGACACAGGGACTGTCCCCTGGCCGCCCCACGGCTGAGACACACACGGGAGAGGAGCTGTGCGGAAGAAATGTTTATTTCTAGCTGAAGGGGTTCAGGAAGTGAGGCAAAAATCCAGCTGGGCTCTGGGGTGGAAGAAGGAAAGGAGGGTCCTTGTCCCTAAATCCTCATCTCTCTTTCCCTTGGGTGGTCTTGGGCAAAGCTGACCCGTGTCCTACAGACCTCCAGCCCTGGTCCCATCCCTTCTCCCAGAGGGACACAGCTCCCAGCCAGGAGCCTGGCACGGACCAGGCCTGCTGCTGCTGATTAAAATAACATTTGGGAGGAAGCTGTTGGCACAGGGGGGGCAGAGCTGCAGCTGGGGGGAAGCACCCACCCAGTGCCTGGGGTGGGAGAAGCCCCTTGGGCAGCAGGAGCTGGGACTGACAGCGTTCCAGTGCTGGGGAAAGCCACCAGCTGGCAAATCCCCCCCATGAGCATCCCACCAGCACCAGGGTCGGGAGAGCTGGGAGGGAACGGGATCTTCATCGGGGCTTCCTTGAGCCACCACGTACATATGGAGCCTGATCCACCCTGTCCATCATGTGTCCCAAGGCAGCAGCTCCTCAGGCTTGCCTGGGACCGTGTCCCTGCCTCAGATTCCAGAGGGAGCCTGGGAGCCATCCTGGGATACATCAGGGGTGCATCCTCCATCCTTGCTTCCTGCGCTCGCCGCTTCCTCCGCGCCCGGATTTTGGGCAGGGGTCTTGGGTTGCTCATCCCCCAGCTTCTTCTTTCCTTCCTCCTCTTCCTCCTTCTCCTCCTCCTGCTGAGGGGAATTCTGCTCGCCCTGGGCCCCGTTGGCCAGCGGTGCCTTGTGGGGGGATTTGAGGTTCTGGGCAGCAGTCAGGATGTCGGCCTGGAGCTGCCGGCCGCCGTCCAGCGGCTCCTCCGCGCCGGCCTCGGGGGCTTTGTCCGGCACCTCGCTGAAGTCCCGCGCTCCCCCCGACTTGTCCCGCTCATCCACGTATTTCTTCTTGGGAAAGGAGGAGGGATAGTAGGCAGAGGCCTTGTGCTTCTGCCGGACGATGACAGCGGCGCAGATGATGAAGAGGAGGACGAAGGACAGCGAGCCCACCACCACCACCAGCAGCAGGTACTCCTTGAAGAAGTCCACCAGCCCGTCCAGCACGCCCGGCGCCGAGCTGTTGGTCACCGTGGTCCCCGGTGCTTCCCCCACGGTGGGGCTGATCCGGGGGGTCACGGGCTGGGCGGGCAGCGTGGCTGACGCCTCGTCCCCGTCCCCGCTGCCCGCCGTGTCCGGCAGCACCGGGCGGTGCCGGGGCGCTGCCGCCTCAGCCGGGGCTGCCACCAGCAGCACCAAGAGCAGCAACCACGTGCCCATGGCTGAGCCCATTCCCAGGAATCCTGCAGGAAACCTGTGGGATGAGAGAGGTGAGGGACACGTTAATACCCCAACAGAGCGAGCTCCCCAAGCCAGCCCTCACCCGCCTGAATTTCCTTATGGAAGTGGAAAGGCAGCTCCGGTTTTCTCGCCCTGACAGAGCAGGGGGCTCTGTTTGTTTTCCAAGGGCACAGCTGGAAGCCAGCTGGGTGGGATTGCTCAAGGCTGGGGACCAGGGCTGCTGCCAGCACCCAGCTCCAGACAACGGTCATTTGGCTGATTAGAGAATTCCTGAAAAATGGAGGTTTGCAGTGGAAACTTTGACACAGGCGACGCTACAAAGGGGCTGGGCCTGGTGCAAGAGGCATTTCCCAACCGCCGTCCCAGACCGTTAATTCCCAGCTGGAACATGGCTAAAAATAGTTTGGGGCAGGATTTCACCCTGGTGCCACCATGTGCTTGAGTGGAGCCGGGATGGGGTGTGGGACAAAGGGGCAGCCCCAGAGCTGGGGTGCAGGGAATGGGGTCCGAGCTGCCTGAGTGTCCCTGGGAAGAGGAGAAGCCTGGCTTTGTCCCTGTGCCGTGCTCCTCGCCCAGATGGGGCTGGATCTGCCCCATTCCACAGCTCACAGTGCGCTGCAGGACACGGGACACGCGCTTCCCAGCCCGGAGCGATGACCGGGGTGAGCCCCTGGCCGGGCTCTGCACCCCACGGGATTTGGGATCTGGGACAGGGACGTGACCGTCTCCACCGCGAGACATTCCCGAGGGATCCACGCGTGCCACGCCACGTAACGCCATCGAGCCATTCCCAGGGCTCTTCCCCTCCACACAGCTCCATGGGGAGGTCTCAGGAAACAGCTCCCCAGGTACATCAGCAGGGACCCCCCCATGACAATTCCCCAACCTCAGGCTCCCCAAATCCCAACCCACGTCCCATTTTCCCCCCAAACAAACCCAAGCCAGCAGCTTTACAGAACAAGAGGGACTCCAGCAGCAGGATTTGGCTTCCAGGCTCTCTCCTGGCTGCACAATCTGGTTTCCATTAATCCAGTGCAAAAAAACGGCAGCAGAGGTGGGAGGTGCCCCGACCCCCAACCCTCCCGGCTCCCCATAGGCACTGCTGTGGCTCTAGGGTCACAGCACTGACCAGCACCAGGAGAATGAAGGGTTTGAGGGGCTGAGATGAGGGCCTTCATCCTCCTCTCCTCCCCAGACAGGGGCCCCTCAGCTGGAAAGGGGTCCCGGGATGGGGACGGCACCGATTCCCCGGCAGCCATCAGAGCTGAGGAGCAGCCGTGGCCACGCAGGGGCTGAGCAAAGCCCAAAGCAGCGCCAACAGCAGGGCCTGGCACCACGGGCATTGCCAACCCTCCACCCCATCCCAATCCCCTTCCAGCCCCTTCCTTGCCCACCCCCAGACCCACAGCTCCTTCCCAGCTCCGCTTCCCGACCGCTCCAGAAATTCAGGGTTTTGGTGTTGTCCAGAGGCAGCACGCTCCGATTCCCGCCTGGGAACGCAGCCATGTGGCCGACTCCATCCCGTGTCCCGCCGTGGGGACCATGCCCTGCCCTCACTGCAGCACCCCTGGCTGTGGGACAGCCTGTGCCCTGCTCCAGAGCCCCCCGAAAATTGGGGAGCAGCTGGGCACATCCAGTGGGATCCTCACCTTGCCCGCGGCCGGCGGGAGGCAGCCGGGAAGACGGGATCTGTCCCACACACCTCGAGCCCCTTTCTGCAGCCTGCTGGGATGGAGCCTCCTCCTTCTCCCTCCTCTCCTCCTCCTTCTCCTCCTCCTTCTCCTGCGTCGCAGCCCGGGACCAGCTTGTTCTCATTACGGCCGGGATGGGGAGGGGGTGTGGGAGGCCAGGGAAAGGCAGGCAGCCCAGCCCCTCCCAGATGAAATCCAGCTGGGGCTGGGGGTGTTTCCTGGCTTATCCCGTCAGCAAAGGAGCCACGGTGCCCCCCATCATCAAACCCCATCATCAAAAAGGGGCCACATTTTGGGGTGCAAGTGGCATGAGAGTCACACAGGGAGTTGTTTTTAATGTTGTTTTTATCCACGAAGGTGGGGGTAATGCACACCCGAGGGGAACAGTGAGAGGTGTGGGCTCAGTGCCCTGGCATTATTGAGGCAGTGGGGCAAACATGGCATGGGATCATCCCCGTAATTTCAGAAGAACATTTCCTAAAATCCCAGCCTAGAAATGCTCTGGCCTGGGCACCTCTGCCTTGGGGTGCAGGCAGGGACACAGGCAGGGGTCCCCCTGATTCCCCAGACAAACACAGCAGCCTGCTCAGCTCCCTGGGTCCTGGTCTCTAGTCTTGGGGTCTGGGGGCATCTCTTGAGCCCCCCCAATCTCTCTCTCCCCCTGCCCTGGTCCCCTCGGCCTGGCCTGAAGTTGCTCAAGAGGCTGCAGCCGCTGGGTGACCTCATCCCGTTGCTATTTTTCTCTGGGGACCTGCCAGACCCCCCAAAAAGCCGTGGCCAGCGCCTGGGGACCTGTGACCCCCGCGGGGTGAGGGGCCGGGATTCTGTCCCCTCGGCCGGAGTGGGGCTGGCGCCGCTGGGGTTTCTCCGGCGTCGCCGCCGCTCCCCGAAATAAAGGCTCCGTCCGTCTGGCTGCCCCGGCGGCTCCCTGCAGCTGCTCGGGCGGCTTTTCCCGGCCTTAAGTGCTCAGTGATGAAATCTTAGAGGGGAAGGGGGAAAGGCGAGGGGAGGCCGGGGGCGAGGAGTTCCAGCAGCATCCGGCCCTGCTCCTGCAGCCCAGGTGGGGATGGGGCTGAGTTCCCCCCACGCACCCAGTGATGCCGGTGTTGGGCTCAATTTCCTTGTCCAGCGTCTCCATTCCACCCTGCCCAGGGGCTGCATCCCACATTGTCCAGAGTCCCCATTGCCACTGATCCAAGAGCCCCATCCCACCCCAGCCAGGATCCCCATCCTGCTTCGCCCAGAGTCTCCATCCCTCCTTGTCCAGGATCTGCATCCCACCGTGCCCTCGCTTCCCACCCTTCATTGCTCACACTCCTCATCCCTCCCTGCCCAGTGTCCCCACCCTCGCAGCCGGGATCCCCGGCCCAGTTCCCGGTGCCAGCTCCCACCATCCCATTACGATGCCGTTTTTGCCTGCAGCGGGCGCGGGCCCGGCCCCTCCGAGCTGGGCAGGGCCGGGACCGCCCGGTCCCGCCGTGTAATTTGGGGCAGCAGGAACGCGCGGCCGCGCAGGGCTGGGCTCGGCGGCACAGCCCGCCCGGGGAACCGGCAATTTGAGGCATTGCAGCCTTGCTCTGCTTCTAATTTGCTTCTCCGGGCTGCGCTTTGCTGTGCCAGCAAAATACCCGGAGGGCGCCCGCCCTGCAGAGCTGCACGGGGCGCGTGGAGCTCCATGTGCGGCGTGGGATTGTGCCACCCCCGGCCCGCTGTCCCCCTCCACAGCCCGGTGCCACCCATGGCCTCCTGTCACCCTCCACAGCCCGGTGCCACCCTCTGTCCACTGTCACCCACCATGGCCTGGTGCCACCCATGGCCTCCTGTCACCCTCCACAGCCCGGTGCCACCCATGGCCCCCTGTCACCCTCCACAGCCCGGTGCCACCCTCTGTCCACTGTCACCCACCATGGCCCAGTGCCACCCATGGCCTCCTGTCACCCACCACAGCCCGGTGCCACCCTCTGTCCGCTGTCACCCACCACAGCCCGGTGCCGCTCCCAACCCCCTGTCACCCACCATGGCCTGGTGCCACCCCCGGCCCCCTGTCACCCACCACAGCCCGGTGCCACCCATGGCCTCCTGTCACCCACCATGGCCTGGTGCCACCCCCGGCCCCCTGTCACCCACCACGGCCCGGTGCCACCCATGGCCTCCTGTCACCCACCACGGCCGGCCCGGTGCCACCCCACCACACCCTGCCCTGAGGATCCTGCTGTGACACCGCGCAGGCTTCCCGTGAATTCCTGTGCCGTGAGGCAGGCGATGGCAGCCCGACAGGAGCTGCTGACTGCGCCAAATAGGGCGATTCCCGGCTCCCTCAGTGGAGGAAAGTTTCTCCTCGCTGGGCTCCTGCTGGAGAGCAGCCGGCACAGGGCTGGGAGAACGGGAGCAATCCCTCGGATCTGCCCCCATCCTATTCTTCAGGACGCACCCGCCTCATCCTCAGCGGGGGCAGAGGCTGGATGAGCTGCTGTGGGGTGAATCCAGAGGATGGGAGCATCCCTCTTCCCCCATGGCTGCTTTGGCTGGCGGGGGGACACAGTGGGACAGAGCAGGGTGGCATCAGCAAGGAGCCCACGGCCAGGGTGTCCTGCATGGGGACCGGCCATGGCCACCAGCTGCGGGTCCCCTGGCCCGGCTGACTCACCCATAAACATTTACATTCACAGCCGGAGCGGGGCTGTGCAGCTGCCAGGATCCAGATGGAAACTATCCCAAGCTCAGGGTGAATGTAAACAGGCAGCAGGGCTGGGATGCAGGTGAATGACCACGCTGGCAATTCCTCCTGGATAACCAGCCCAGAGTGGCCTTCGAGGAGGCTGCAAGCTTGGGGATGTGGGGAAGGGGATATGGGGATGTGGGAGTGGGGATGTGGGAATGGGGATGCTGAATCTGGAGGGGCAGGGGTGAGGATGGAGAGATGGGGACATTGAAGCTGGTCACAGCAGGAATGGGGATGTGGGGATGTGGGGATGGGGAGCCTGGGCAGAGCAAAATGGAAAAATAGCGACATTGAGCCTGGCAGGACAAGGAGAGTCCTGGGCTATTTTCACTCCCCCAAGGAAGGGATCAGTTGGTGGCCTGAGGGGTGACTGACACCTGCCTGAGCGGGTGAAACGCTGGGACCTTTGCTGGCCTCTCATGGATTTGCTCTCCCCATCCCTCCCAGTCCCAGCTGGACGATGCCGAGCCCCTGCGGCCACCGTTCCCCCCGGGGCCGAGCACCTGACAGGCAGCGGCGGCCCCGGAGGCGTCCCCGCCTCGCTGCAGCGACCGCAGGCAGGAACACGTTGTGCCACGAGCGCACCCGTCCTGTCCCTGTCCCCGTCCCCCCCGTTTCCGCCCCGTCCCCCCCGCCCTTCCAGCTCCCACGAGGCCGAGCAGAGGTCCCGGGGGCTGCGGTCCCATCCCCAAGGTCCCGGGCTCTGGTCCCTGCCTGGCCGCGGGTTTCGTTTCTGCTCCCCCAGGGGCTTGAGGGGGAGGATGGAGAAGCGAAATTTTGGCAGCAGGATGTGGGCAGGCGGCGGGGCCGGGAGGGGGCTGGCGGGTCCCTGCCAGGAAGAGACCACCGTGTCCGGGTAACTCTTTAATGGGATGGGACTCGAAGGCTGAGCTGGCCGCGGGGGAGCAGCTCTGTCACACTGGTCCAAGCTAAAACACCGGGGGACAGGGGCGCCCGCCCTGCCCGCGGCTCCAACGGGGATCGCCGCAGCGCTGCGGGATGCAGGAGCCATCCCTGGGGCTCAGGAGTGCTCCGGCAGGAAGCTGCTGAGAGTCAGGTTGTCTCCATCGGCCTCGGAGCTGCCGTCGGGCAGCAGCAGCTTGTGCCGCCGGGCGGGGACAGGACGGGGGCCGGCGGCCGCCTCGGCGTCGGGCAGCAGCGAGGAGATACAAACCATCTCGGTGCGGCTGAAGCGGCGCTCCCCCGTCCGCGCCCGCCGCCACAGCAGCGTCCCCAGCACCCCCGTGCTCACCAGGAAGGTGGCGGCCACCAGCCCCAGCAGCAGGATGGCCAGCAGGCACTTGCTCATCACCCCGCTGGGCTCCCAGGGCACCGCGGTGCCCACCGGCGTCGTGTCCCAAGTGGCCGGGAGGGTCGATGCAGGCGGAGCTCCGGATTTCTTGGGTTTCCTGTAGCCCGTGCTGGTGAGGACAAAGGCTGGGCGGGCTGTTGAGCGTGGCCCCGTGGAGGAGTCGCTGTCCAGGCCATCGGTCACTGTGTCCTCCTCGATGAGTGCCGTGAGCCAGCTGGGGGTGGTGGTGGGGATGCTCTTTTGGGCTGCTGCTGGTGTGCCAGGTTCTGAGCCTGGCAGCAGCAGATCGGGAGCAGGGGAATCAGTCTCATCCATGGGATCAGCTGTGGTTGGCACCATGGGTGCCCGGCTGGCCTCAGTGCTGGGAGCTGCTGGTGGGGCAGAGCTCGGGAGCAGATCAGGATCAGGGGGATCTGTCTCATCCATGGGATCGGCTGTGGTGGGCATCCGGAGCAGACTGGTGGTGGCACTGGGCACTGCTGGTGCCACAGAGTCCTCCAGTAAGCCAGGTTTAGGGGAATCTGTCTCATCCATAGGCTCGGCTGTGGTGGGCATCCGGAGCAGACTGGTGGTGGCACTGGGCACTGCTGGTGCCACAGAGTCCTCCAGTAAGCCAGGTTTAGGGGAATCTGTCTCATCCATAGGCTCGGCTGTGGTGGACACTGCAAGCACCTGGGGCAGGCTGGTGTTGGTGCCGGGCACTGGTGCTGCAGAGCTCAGGAGCAGCTCAGGCTCGGGGGAATCATCCATGGGATCGGCTGTGGTTGGCACCTGGAGCAGGCTGGCCTTGGTGCCGGGTGCTGGCACAGAGACACCATTGCTCTTGTCACTGCTGATCATCGCGGTGGCACCGGGCTCCTGCCCACTGTCATCCCTCTTCCCACGGGAGAGGGGCAGGGGCTTGGCCTCCCCCCAGACCCACTGCCCGCCCCAGGGCAGCCCTGGCTCCAGCAGCTCAGCCCCACACGCCCACAGGGGGCTCAGCACCAGCAGCACCAGCAGGGCCCGGCCCAGCGCCATGGGACCTGCAGGGGACAGAGAGGACAGGTGACATCGGGGGTCCCGCTCCCCGCGGGAGAATGCTGAACCCCAATGAGGGATCACACTCCACCCGAGGATCCTCCTTTTCCCTTCGGGTTTGGGGGATGGAGGAGGCACCCAGTATCCTGCCACAGCCCCCACCTGCGGGAGCTCAGCCCGGCTCTGCTCCAGGAGCAAGTTTTGATGAGGAAGTTGAGTGTCTGGAAATGGGAAATCAGCCGTGATGGAGGCGGCTGCTGCGGGACGGGGCAGTTGCGGGATGAGTCTCCGTGTGGAAATGAAAGCACAGGGATGTCACCCTCATTCTGACAGACACCCCCTGCCAGGGTGCCCGTCCCCCCCTCCCACCCTCCGGGCTGGCACAGGGCTCCAGGGCTGAGGCCACCATGGGCCTGTGTCTCTGTGCTGGAGCAGGAGAGGCAAATCCAGCCCAAACTCACCCCAAATCCCCCTGTTCCATCACCAATCCTCCCCCAGCTCCCTCGGCAGCCCCGGTGGGTGGCGGCCACCGAGGTCCCCGAGGATCCGCACCCACCAGCATCCAGACACGGCTGAATGCTCCGAGCATCCCCGGGAGGCTCCCACAGCCCCAAAGCACCCACCCCCCTCTCCAGACCCCCAGGGACCAGCACGGAGCGTGGCACCCCGTGGCACCCTCAGGGACCCTGAGCATCCCCTTTGCACCCGGAGCATCCCCGGGCCCGAGCCGCGATCCAGGCCCTTCCCAGCAGGGCTCACCTGTGCTGATGGGCGCGGTGGGATCCCAACTGCAGGAATCAGAGGCGAGGGCTGGCACGGAGGGGCGGGGGCAGCCTTATCACCGGCACCCGCGGGGCGTCGTGGGCCACCCCCCGCCTGCACCTCCGGCCGGGCGGGGAAGGGAGGGAGCGCGGAAAAGCGGCTGCGGTTTCGAGCCCGCGGAGGGAAGGACGTCACGCCGAGAGCGGGGCCAGCGAGGGCTGGGGGCTGCGGGCACCCCCGGGGAGGGTGGCAGGGTGTGGGCTGCACGCCACAAAGGGGCTTCCTCGGAGGGCTCGGCCTCACCGGAGCAGCTGCGCGCCGGGGCTCGCGTCGCTCCGAAAGCAGAAGTGACGGCAAACCTGGTGCCAGGGCTGCCACCCCCGCGGGCACGGTGTGGGCATGGCCAGGGAGGGAGCCAGGGTGCCCTGAGATACCTCAGGGTATCGGGAACGAGGTGGAGGAGGGTGAGGGCCTGACTTGATGCTTTGCACGGCCCTTGCGCAGGGCTCCTTCTCTCTGCACCATCCCCAGGATGCTCGGAGGGGCTCTCGGGGGGGGCTGCCTGGTATTGTCCGGGGTGTTGTCCCGGCCTCGTGGCATTGGCACGACAGGAAACCCCCCGCCCCAACCGCAGGCTCGGGCGGGAGGCGCAGCCGCAGCCGCAGGAAGGTGCTGCAAGAGGCACATCCGCAGGAACGGGCTCGGGGTGTCAACAAGCCCCCGCCCTCGGAAACCCCGGCCCGTCCCCGCTCCGAAACACCTGGCCAGGGGGCTGGAAAAGGGAAGAAAAGGGGTTCAGGATGTGGGATGAGCATCCCTGGGATGGATCCATGGTGCCCGGGGAGCACTGATTCTCTGGGAGCATCCCTGCCCGGCTTTGGGGCGGCGCCGGGGTCAGGGTGTTCGGGCGGCGGTTGTGCAACATCCCCTGAAATGCCTCAGCCCTGAGAAAACTCAAACCTGGGTGGAGTAAGAGATGCTGTTTCCAGCCCGTGCTCTGTGTAATTTCAGACTTCCTGCAGCCTGGAAACAAATTTCACCTGGGGAAGAGCAGAATGAGCCCCCCAGATCCAGGGTAGCTCCCAAGCAGGGCTGTTCCTTCCCAGGAACACATCACCCCCATCCACCCCGAGATCCCATCACATCCCACATCCAGCCAAGCTCTTGGGCTCATCACTAGGAATCACCAGGAGGATTCCATGTGTGACACCAGGAATGGGCCCTGGCTCTCCTGGGACAAGAGCAGAAGGTCCTTAAGGACCCCTTTATCCACAGCCCCCCACTGAAGCATCCATCATTCCATATCCCAGTTATCAATCACACCTGGAATGCCGAGAGCCAAAGGAAAAGCCAAGCAGAGGCAGTTTATAATCAATGACTTTTATCTTTTGAAAATGGAAGCAAATATTTGGACAGATACTCTGGCCGCTCTATAAGAGCGCGTCTTTCCGGACTGGGCTGGTTCTCTCCCGGGATATCACGGCTACAAAAAGCTTCAGGCACTGACTCCGGTTGAGCCTGGCGAGGCATCAGTTCATTTAAATAAAATACAGGCTAGGAACTAAAATCTCCCACACCCCCACCCCCGGGCACCTCAATCCAGCGGCTCCCAAAACTGATTTCCCTCCAATGTTAGGAACAAACCCGAGGTCCCCGAGCACACAACCCTGAAGTCACACGTACAAATCAACACAGAAATCACCACTGTGGGGAGAACAACCTTCGGGTTTGGGATCCAAAAGAAAAAAAAAAATCCATAAAAATACACATCTCAGGCATTTACTGCAATACAGAAACGTCACCAAACAGCCAAAGAACCTGGAGCAGCCGGATTGTGGATCCACGGGCACAGGGCAGGGGATGCCACTTGTCCCTAAAACACAGAAATCCCACTTTTCTGAAGCTTTCCTGCTCTGCAATCCCACCACATCCTCTGTCTCCTCCATCCCGTCCTCGTGCCTCTCCAGCTACGTCCCCTCTACGGCCGATTCTGCCTCCACACACACATCCCTCCACAACAGGGAATCCTTAACCTGGAATTCTGAACATGCAAACACTGGGAAAAATGGAAAATCAGAGAATTCCTAGCTAAACTAATGGAAAATAAAAAAAAAAATCAATCACTTCAGCCTGGATGAGGGACTCGTGTCCACTGGGATGCTCCGGGTGGGAGCACACGGAGCTGCCACAGGGACAGAGTCCAGCTGGGATAGGGATCCAGAGCTCTCAGACACCTGATGGTCTCTGCCCACCTTTGGATTCAGGATGGGTTATCAGCACTCCCTGGCACTGCAGGGATGGGCTGTGCCAGGAATGGCAGCACCAATCCCGCTTGGCACAGCTCTGTGGGGTGTCCTGGATCCCATTCCCAGCACAAGGACACAGCCTGGGAGCAGGGAGCCAGCCTGCCCCATCATCCCTGACAGCTCCTCCACAGGGCAGAGCCTGCCTGAGCACAGCTTTGCTGAGCTGAGCTTCCATGGGATTCCAGGAGGAGCTCGCCAGCCTAGAGCACTCACAGGGCCTCTCCCTGCAGGATCCCAAAGGAGCTGTGTGAGAAACCAGCTCTCCAAAGTGGGATCAAATCCACCCTCCCAGTCCCTTCTGCTCTGAAGGGTTGGGAGTGCAGAGGGGGGTTTGGGGTTGGATCTGATCTGGGAACAAATCCTTTCCTGCATGGAAGGGTGGGAGGCAGGAATGGGAATGATGGACAGGAGAAAACAAATGATAAAAAAGTAACAACAGAGGCATTTTGTTTGTGGAGAATTATCATGGAAAAATCACTTTTCTGCTGCTAATGCTGCTTTGGAAGCACAGAAAATTCCTATTATCAGCACTGGTGGGAAGGGCTGATGGATTCCAAAAGCTCCTTAAAATCCATGAGCTCAGGAGTGTTGGGGGGCAAGAACAAGGATTTACAGCAATGAGTGCTGGCATCCCACAGCTCACCTGGAACTCCATGCTCCATGGATAAAAACATTCCTGCATGGAAGTCACTTCTGCCTTGAAATGGAAATAAAAATGAGCAAGTAAAACGGGTGAGTTTGGTCATGGAAACAAACCTTGGGATTGTAGGAAAACGGGAACATGGTGCTGGCTTAAAACTTCAGTAGGAAATAAATCCCCTCATTCAGAATGATATATTTGTATTTTTCTGTCAGCCAACAGGGCTGGGGACATGTTGTGGAGCAGGAAAGGCAGCTGATCCCATCTCCAAGGGGATTCCACAGGGAAGAGAAAGGAAGGGAACCCACCTGATTGTTCCAAATGGAGGATTTATACAAAATAGCTTCAGCTTTGTTCTCTGCACAGTGTAAACACCCCCCCCACACCCCCTGTCCCTTGGAATGGAAACACAAATACTGCAAAAGTGGCAAATAAGAAAAATAAAAGCGATTTTTTTTTTCTATTTTTTGGCAACTCTAAAAAAAAAAAAAAGTTTAAGAACAATGTGGCGTTGGTCCCTAAATCTAGAAAAAGATATTTGGGCATAACATTGGAAGTCAAGAATGGTTTCGTTTTTCAAGGATTCATAATAACATCTGGGAAAAAAAAACCCAAAAAAACCCCTGTAAAAGTAGCACTTCTTGTTTTTGACACAGTCACAGAAATTCATCGGAACATTGGGAAACGAAAAAGATCTTTCACTAAAAAGCTTGGCTTGAAATCATCGGCTCTCTTGACGTGGATTTAGGAGAACAGGAAAGCTCGTACTGGAATGCTGCAGGCTGCTGCTGGCTGAACTGGGAGCTGGGATGTGCCTGGGCTGGGGCCCCGTCAGTCCGCGATCTTGGCCATCTGCTGCTCCAGCTTGGAGATGCGCTCGTCCTGGCTGGAGATCGTGTCCTTGATGGATTTCAGCTCCTTCAAAATCTCGTCCAATTTGGCGTCGTTTTGCTGGAAGATCAGAAGGGATGAGTTGGGAGAGCTCTGGGGTTCTCCAAGGAAAGGGCTCCTCCCAGTGGGATTGTTGGAGGGATGAGGGTGTGACAGACTCTGGAGCAGTTGGGATGCTCAGGGCATGGAGCAGCATCTCCAGCAGCCCCCATCCAGGAGCAGTACCTGCTCTTCAAGCCATACTTTCCTCTCTGTCCCAAAGGACAGGGATTAGTGGTGAACAAGGTGCTGGTGCTGGGTTAGGGTTGGACTTGGGGATCTTGAATTAGGATTGGACTGGGGGATCTTGAGTTAGGGTTGGACTGGGGGATCTTGAAATTCTTTTCAAACATTTAGTGGTTCTGTGATTTAGAAAAAGCAATTTCAAGTAATCTTCCATATCTACAGAAGCATTAGAGTCACAGAATCATGGAATACCCCAAGTTGGGAAGGACCCACAGGGATCAATGAGTCCAACTCCTGGCCCTGCCCAGGACCCCAACAATCCCAGGCTGTCCCCTCCAAATGCTCCTGGAGCTCTGGCAGCCTTGGGGCTGTGACATCTCATGGGGAGCCTGGTCAGTGCCTCAGCACCCTCTGATATCCAACCTAACCTTCCCCTGGAAGAGCTCCAGCCATGCCCTCAGGTCCTGTCACAGGTCCCACCCTGGCATTCCCACCTGAGGCCATCACCCCCACAATTCCTGGAGTTTACTCACGGAGTTTGAGGCATCCGCTGCTTTCTTTGGAGCGTTTATGAGATCACTCTTCTTGTTCCCAGCAGGTTTGTTGTCCAGTATGTTCTTCTTGACCACCTTGAGATCCCTGTTTTTGCCTGGAATGTACCCGTGCTTCAAGGAGATGAGGAGCGGATCAGCGTTCTTCCCCTCAAACCACTCCTCTGCTTCCAGAGCTGCTTCTGGGCCGGCTGTGTCTGGGTACAGGTCATCCTGGAAGAGGTCAGACTGCAAGGCAGGAGACATGGATCAGTCAGGAGCTCTGGGAGGCAGGAGCTCGCTCCAAAGCCTGGCCCCAGGGCAGTGCTCACCTTGCGGGGAACCGTCATGATGATGGGCTCACACTTCCTCTCGTGGAGCTTGAAGAACCTGGTGGAAAAGGAGAGGTGGGACAGGGAGTGAGGATCAGGGAGATGGAGATGGGAAAGGAGCAACCCCAAGGAACCACAGAAATCCCTGGGACCATCAAGTCCAACCATTCTCCCAGCACTGCCAAGGCCACCATAACCCACGTCCCCAAGTGCTGTTAAATCCCTCCTGGATGGGGACCCCACCCCTGCCCTGGGCCGCCTCTTCCAATGCCTGACCCTGCTTTCCATGAAGAAATTGTTCCTAATATTTGAGGACATTTCCCTTTGTCCTATCACTTGTTTCCTGGGAGAAGAAATGGCTCATGTTCCCAGCCAGCAGTGATGTTCCCTCCTGGAGCCACTACAGTGACATCCTGAGATGTCTCCTGCCCTTCCCAGGTTTTCTGAACCATGGCTCCCCTCTGCTCATTGCTCTGCTGCTTTAACCACTCCTGAAATCCCCAGCCCCAGCTCCCAGCCCTGGGATGAGCTCTCCTCACCTGGCAATCTCACACTTGTTGACATCAAGGCCCCTCTTTGGCATGAACCCCATGCCCCTCTGCGGCTCTTTGCTGCTGAAGGTGTTGAGGTAGTGAACGTACGGGGACTCATCCGTGATCTCGAAGTAGCGGATGCTGCTGTCACCCTGCAAGGAACCCCAGGAGAAGCTGCAGCACCTGTGTTCCCTGTGCCCACACTGCTGCTCCCATTTCCTTCCAGGAATGCTGCCATGGACAGCTCACAGCTGTTTTTGAAGCCCTCCACAATCTGAGTCCATCAACTGAACAATTCCTCCAAGTCCTGTTCCAAACACTGTGGGACAGGGATTGAGCTCTGCTTCCAGGCTGGGAGTGGCCTCTTCCCCACTTCTTGTGGAAAAACCTCCTGCCACAATCAGGCAGAAAGGCTAGAAACCAGTTTATCCTTAATTCCAAGCAACTCCACCACACTGCTGTCTCTGAAACTGCAGGAGGGTTGGCAGATGGAAACCAAGCGTTCCTCATCAGCTGCTACAAAGATGGGATTTATGAACGTACTTGTATGGATCTTCCTTTGTAATTCCTTGCTCATCTTGGCTTGGGCTCCTATTTGTAGGAGTCCATCACATGTGGGCACCAAATTCCTACAAATTGCTTTTAGAAAGGAGCACCTAATTCCAGTTTTCTATTCTTTAACCCCATAAAATTACAAAGAGTCACCACATGCTCCAGCATCTCCAAGGACAACACCCAAAATGCACCTTCCGCCCATACCAGTGTAAAATCATCCAGTTCAACAGCAGCAAGAAATGTTTAGGCAACAGTGTGGGACTTGTTGCATTAGGAGCAGCTTTACCTAATCCATCTCCAAGAAACATCCAGGTCCTTCCCAGGTTCTGCAGTGAGGATCAAACCCATTCCAGAGCAGCCTGGTCTCTCTGCAGCCCCACATTCACTGCAGCACTGATATTTTGGGGAACATTTCACAGGCCCCACTCCCTCCAGGTGCCTCCAAAGCCTCTCCTTACCTTCCCACACAGGTAAATGATGTTGGTGTCTGGGTCGTAGAAGGGCAGCAGGACCCCGTTGCTGGTGTCCATCTCGTGAAGGGCTATTGGCTCCTCCATGTTTTTCTGGAAATAAAAATGCCAGGAATGTTAATAAAGACTGGAAAAGCTTCTGTTCAGAGAGGGAGGGTCTAAATTATTAACACTCTGCAGGCAGTGAGCTCCCAGCGGTGTCTGCACCACCCAGAAGGATCCGTGTGTTACAACAAATGCTGGGAATGTTCATGAACTGATTCATTCCCCAAGGGCATTTTAATCACTAAATTAAATAAAAACAGGAGCCAGGAAAATTCACCAAGTCAAGGGAAATATGTGACACAGTGAGTTAGTGTCAGTAGGATGGGAGATGGGACAGAGCCTCCTTCCCTGGGGACACTCAGAAGCCACCTGGACACAATCCAGGTGGTCCCTTCCACCCTGAACCCTCCTGGGATTGCTGCTGGCCTGCTCTCCACAATGCACAGAGAGAAGTGACCTTCCCACAGCCCCTCTGCTCCCTGTGCATCTTCCCAGGCACTTCCAACCTGCAGCTCCTGCTCAGTTCCTACACTGAGTGACCACACAGCCAAAATCATGGAAGCAGGAGCAGGCAGCAGATGGAGTGGGAATAACCTCAAGTATATAAACTATGAATTTAGGAAGGAATTCTTCCCTTTGAGGGTGGTGAAGCCCTGAAGAAGAAGGCCCCAGAGAAGCTGTGGCTGCTCCATCCCAAGGCCAGTTTGGATGGGGCTGGGCTCATGGAAGGTGTCCCTGCCCATGGATTGGAACGGGGTTTGCTTTAATGCTCCATCCAACCCAACCCATCCCACGATTCCATGGCTGCAGGGCTGGGTTGGTAGGAGCAGGGCAGGGATGTGAGGAGCCCAGGGCTCCGGGCTGGGCTCGTACCGGGTTCCACAGGGCCAGCTGCCGCTCGCTCATGCGGCTGAAGCCGGTGGTGAAGATGTTCCCGTCTGCCAGGAAAATGGCTCGCATGGGCCGGGCTCCCTCGTGGGTTTTCTCCTTCTCCTGGAAGAGAGGAGCAGGTCAGGATCAGCAGTGAACAGAAAAACCCTTGGAGTGGTGGCTCCTCTCTGGACACACTGCTCCTCCAACATCCAGCTCTCCTCCTCCCCTGCTGCCTGAGGGAAGAGCCCAAACACTGAGCCACGGGAGAAGGGGACATTCCTGGCTCATTCCAGCTTTGCCAATCGGCCTCTTGCAAGGCTGAAGGAAAACCTCTTTGCAAGCTACAACTAAAGCTCTGCTTTGCATGCACAACTCTGGAACTGTAATTATACAAAAGGATTAGATGTGGAATTACACTCCTGCAGGTTTAAAACTGAGCCCTAAAATCCCAGTTCAAACACTAATCCCAATAAACCCAGACAAATCCTCCAACTCCTACTATTCCTCCTGTAATTTCTGAAGAAAGCGACTGAACGTGGTGTGTAAAACCCACATATTTCTGCCATATTTTCTTCACTCCCTGCTGGAGTGAATCCAGTTGTCTCTTTAATGATTAAGCAAACTTACAGCAACAATTTCTTGTTTCCTGGGGTCAATAACTCGGACTTTTTTGTCTTTGGAAGCTGTGCAGATGAGGCTGCCGTTGCGATTCCAGCTCACGTTGTAGATCATGTCCACGTGCATGTCATCCAGGTTGATGAGGGCTTCTCCTGTTCCCACATTCCAGATGATGATGGCATTGTCACAGCCTAAAATGGAAATAACAGCTCCAGTCACAGAACTGGGGGACACAGGGGCAAAGCCAGAGGTGTGGAACGAGGGATAAACCCCCTGCAGCTCCGAAGGTTTTTTTGGGGAAACCAAAATGCAGACTGGGAGCTCAGGAGGGATTTTTAGCAATGGAAAACACCCAGCTGATCCAACAATCCAGCTGAAAGGACTCAATTCTTTCCTTGGGACCCAACCCATGGAAGTCTCAGATGGTACCAATGGATAATGAATTATCCAATTTATTTCCATAATTATGTGACTGATTTTTAGTGGTCAAAGGAATCTCATACCATGGACTGTACCAGCCAAGGAGACAATTTGGAAAATGCTGACCATGAGAGCTTGTGGGAGGAACAGCTGGACTCTGGGATACTTTGCAGGGAATCAAAAGAAAAGAGAAACACTTGGGCCTGTTCTAAAAGTATATGAGAACAGGTATGTAGGGAATGCAGATGTCAATTGTTCTTGCAGATCAAATAAAGTCTGGAACAACTGTCATACTCCAATTCCAGACAATTCCTTGGTGCTTATCCCTGTAAACTGAGGATGAAAAAGGCTGAGATACAGAGGGGGCTGTGAGCCACGTGTCCCAGTGTTCCCAGCTACTGCCACAGGTCTTGTGATTCCCAGGGATCTGAGCAGCTGGGAGAGGGAAGAAGGAAAAGCTGGAGAGGAAGGAAGGCAGGGAGAGGAGCTGTTGCCCATTCCTGTGCTCCTACCTGCGCTGAGCAGCACGTTCCGCGCCGTCGGGTGCCAGGCCACGATGCCAACTCTCTTGGAATGCCCTTCTAGCACCACCACGGGCTCTGTCAGGGACAGGGTGAGCCCGTTCTCGGGTATCTGCCACACCTGGGAGGGACAGGAAAGCAAAGGAAAGCTGCTCAGGCAAGGGCAGCCCCTCTGGAGAGCACATGGCTTGGCTGCTTCCCGCGTCCCGCAGCCGCCAGAGCTGTCACCTCTTGTGTAAACAGGGAGGGAATCAGGGAGGGAATCAGGGAGGGAATCACTCCCAGCTGTCAATGAACCCTTGGCTGATCCATGAGGAACATCCTTCCTCACTCATGCACCAGCACAAACCCACAGCTCCTCACGGTGCAAGCCCTGTATTTCCATGTGCACAGACCCACTCTGCTCCTGCTCCCCAGGGAGTCTGGAAAATCTCCCCTGCAGCTCCAATTCCATGGGAACAAGCTGCTGTCTTTCCAAACTATGCCTGTGCCTCACAGGGATGATGCTGCAGCTCTCCCACTGCCTACTTTTGATTACTTTAGGAACACCAGCAATTCATTTTCCTGTTAGATTCAAGATTCTTCCTGATCCCATTTAATCAGGAAAGAAGAAGCCAGAGCAGCCCAAATCAGCACTGCCTGTTCACTTCTTGCCTGGTTACACAACCCTTCTGTTGCAAACTTCCTCAGGGAAGGGCCACCAGGAGGAGGAACAGCCCCCCAAGGATGCCAGAGCACTGGAATTCCAGCAGGAGGGAGGTGGCTTTTGCAGCTGGCAGCGACCAGGGGTGGGACAGACAAACCCATCACCCCAAAGCCCCAGGGCAGGATCAGCCCCACCAAAACTATTCCTGCAATTCAGCACTGGACAATCATCTTGGAGTTGAATTTGACCTACATAGAGCGTATTAAAAAATGCCATGGAATTCAGGGAGAGCTCCTCGGGGAGCAGTTGGAGCTGCTGTAGGTAGGTGGCAGCATTAGAGCATGTTTGCTTTGCTTCCCATTGTTTGCTTTTCCTGGAGCTGGGAGAATGGGGCTGGCCAGCCCCTGCCCACGATGCCCAGCAAGCTGTGGGATGTGAGGGAGTGGATTTAGGAAGTGAGGCAGACTGAGATGGACACGTGGATTTCTGTGCTAATCCCATTTTTTCCCTTCTCGAAGGAATGACTGGCTCTGGGAAAAAAAACCCAGCAAGATGCTGAGATTCTCAGTAGGTACCAGCTCACCTCTAAATAACCCAAAATTGATTTAGTTTTTCTTGGACACAGCTCCCAGTGCCATCCTTCCCAGCACCCTCAGGCTCCCAGGAGGAATGACCACAATGGGAACACTTCCCCAGGAGAGGATTCCACTGCAAGGGGTGAAAATGGTCACAGCCCCAAGGCTGCCAGAGCTCCAGAGCCTTTGGACAAGGCTCTCAGGCACAGGGTGGGATTGTTGGGGTTGTCTGTGCAGGGCCAGGATCAAACCAGGTTCACAAGGAAATTACAGAACTTTGGATGCAGGACTTACCCTGCCAAGGGGGAGGACTCAGTTCTGTTCTGCACCATCTCAGCCAGGAAGGATCCTGAGATCCCTCCGAGCAAGTGCAAAGGAGCCAGAAAACTCCAGGATCAAATTTAAACATAAGACAGCAAGTGCAGGGGGTGGGAATGGAAAGGGAGGCAAAATCCCAGTGGGTTTTTATTTTTTTAAAAAGGGGTTTTTTAAAAAGCCTCTGGAGGACAAATGGAATTTTCTGTCAGGTAAAGCCCTGGTAGCTGGGAGCAGCTGCAGAGCGCTGCAATCCTGGGCAGATTTCAGACTACTGACCCAACAATCCTGCCTGCTCTTCCCAAAAAGAATAAAAAAACAAATGTGGAAGGTCAGGGCATGGTCCCAGCTGGCCCAGCCCCTCGTTCCTGCACAGGGTGGGGGTCTGGCCTCAGCCTGGGATCAAATCAGGTTCACAGGGAAATTACAGAATTTTGGATGCAGAACTTACCCTGCCGAGGGGGAGGACTCTGGATGACTCCAAGGAAACCTTAAATTGCTGCAGGGTTGCCTGGGCTTTAGGAAGGGTTTGTCAGCTCTCCCTCCCGTGGGTGTCTGAGTGTTTTTTGGGGGGTTTGATGTTATCAAGGCTGTTTGTTTGTGCAGGAGGAAGTGGAGTGGTGGCACAGCTGAGGGAGAGGTTTGGGGCTGCAGGAAGGGCAGGAGGGGGAGGTTTTGCACAAACAGCACGTGAGAAAGAAAACAAAGCAAACTTTTCTTTCACCCCCCTTAAAGAGAAGCAAAACCAGCCTCCTCTGGCTCTGCACAAGTTGAAAAGAAGATTAAATCCATGTCTATAAAAACATTGCTTCCTGCATATCAATTTTTATCACTTTAAATAAGGAAGGAACTGAATTTGAGGCCTGGATTTATCCATGGCCCTGCAGGAAGAGGCTCTTGGTGCATCATTTCTGCAGGGTGAGACCTTCTCATTCTCCCTGTCCTGGGTGGTGGCTCAGGTCACTGCCAGGGCTCTCTTTGATTTTTAAAGGAATTTTCTCCATCACATGAGCTCTGCTCTGGCCTTTCCACACAAATTCCTTAAAATCCACCTTCTGATGAAGAAAATTTTCCATATCTGAGCAAGGGCCTCGATACCATCTAGAAATCTTTATCCACGAAAACATTTTCCAGCTGAACAAAAAGCCTGCAGTACATCAAAGCCATTCAGCACAACATCAAGCAGGAATATTTAAGTAATTCCTCATTTGCTGGCACAAGGAAACAATTCCTCCAAGGAAAGAGGCCACAGAAGGTATTTGCAAGGAAGCCTTTGGAGAGGGATGTCAGGTCCTCTCTTTCCCAGTCCCCTCTCCAATGCTGTCTGGTATTCCCAACACCAAACCTGTTCAAGGTTTATGGACAGCTTTTGTAAAAATCTAGGAATTTCTTTAGAGGAAAAGGTTTCTGGCTTTGGATAGGGCCAAGTGAAGCTTCTTGTGCCACAGGGGGGCTGCAGAGTTATGGCTGCAGGGAACCAGCCCTGTCCACCTGGAGACAGTGGTTTGCACCTCAAATCCATGTTCTCTCCCTTAATACCATCCTAAATCTGTGTTCTATCCCTCAATACCATCCCAAATCCATATTCTATCCCTCAATACCATCCCAAATCCATATTCTATCCCTCAATACCACCCCAAATCCATATTCTATCCCTCAACACCATCCCAAATCCATGCTCTCTCCCTCAATACCATCCCAAATCCACATTCTCCCCCTCAATACCATCCCAAATCCACACTCTCTCCCTCACACCATCCCAAATCCACACTCTCTCCCTCACACCATCCCAAATCCACACTCTCCCCCTCAATACCATCCCAAATCCACACTCTCTCCCTCACACCATCCCAAATCCACATTCTCCCCCTCAATACCATCCTAAATCCACATTCTCCCCCTCAATACCATCCCAAATCCACATTCTCCCCCTCAATACCATCCCAAATCCACACTCTCTCCCTCAACACACGTCTGGCTGACGTAGCTGAGATTTCTTATGGCAGAGGGTGAGATCCCAAATCCCTGAGTGCCAGGGCACAGATGGTCTTTAAGAACAAATTCTTTTCTCCAGCAGCTGGAATTGCACAGAGTCCCCCACGTCACTTTCTGTGTCTCCCCCCGGCAGAGCTCAGAGCCCGTGAGCAGCCACGTGTCCTGTAAAGCTCCCTGGCTTTATTCTGCTCAGGAATCAGAACCAAAACCCTTTCTCCAGGAAAAAAGGACACTGAAGTGTCCATGCCAGGCCAGAAAAGCGATTAAAATTGGGAAAGGTCATTAGCTCACTCCCAAGAGTCCAAGCCAGGGGTGCTCTTCACACACCAGTGCACTTCCCAGCTGTCCTGAATGACTTGGGATCCATCATCTCCCCACTGCAAACCTCCAGCATCTCCCAAGCCCTGCACATCCCTGATCCTGGGAGTGCAGCAAGGACTCACCTATTTCCCCTTCCACTCCAGACAGGTCACATCAAACACAAAACCCCCAGAGAGCTCCACCCTCCTTCCCACACGGTTCCTGCCTCCAGGGACGGATGGGAAGCTCATCCCCACCTTGGGATGTGTGGAGAAGCCCCAGAGACCAGCAGGAGGTGCAGATTCCTGCAGTTTGTGTCCCCATCAGGATGGTGTGAGGAGAGAGCTTGTCCACTTGGACAACTTGTAACTGAACTCTTGTCAGTTTTTCTCCACAGTTCAGTCCCTCTGGAGCCTCCCAACATATTTCTCATTGCACTTGGATTACAGACTTATTTTGCCTCCAAGGAGGCAGCTCTGGCCCTTCACTGATGCTCACATTTCAGAAACATTCCCAATGTGCAGCCCTTCTGCATTCTGCTTGGAGAAACATTCCTGCATCCTTCCAAAGCTCAGTTCCAGCCCAGTAGTGAGAGTTGCTAACATAGAAGTTGTTGTTTTGTTTAATATTAAATATAGCCCATTTTGTTAACATGTTTCAGCTTCCAAGACTGAGAGATCACAGGCAAGAGCTGTCCCAGGAAAAGCCTCTTGGGATGAATCCCCTCCCAAACATTTTAACGATGAACAGAAGCAAAGGAATTTATCTGACATGATCTATAATAAGATTTCAATATAACATTCAGCCTACAGCATTTCTAAATATGGCCAAAGATCCCTGGAGTTATTTGGCATTATTTCATCTTCCAAGGATTTTCTTTCACTTATTCTGCTGTGTTTGCATACGTGGGATTCCACATCCGTCACGGAGCGAGCCCGGCTGGGCCATCCCTGACTTAAAACAGGTCTCAATCCAAGGTTGGCAGGTGCAGAATTTGTGAAATTATTATTTTTTTATTTATTTATTAAAAAAAGATCTTTTGACACCTGCTCAAAACTTGGAGATACAGGAAAAATTTCACTTTCTTAAATCAAGGGTTGAAGGAATCTTGGAACCTTCCAACCCTGGATCACTGGGCTCCTCACATCCATGCCCTGCTCCTACCAATGAGCTGGGCTCATTCCCTTCCAATCCCTTCCTTCTCCCAGCACACACCTCTACATCCATTGGGACATTTGAGGTAAAGAACCATCGGTCTTCTCAAAGCTCAGCAAATCAGAACACCTCACCACAGACTGGCACTCTCATTCCTCTTCCCGAACAGCAAACAAATGCCCAGGGGAAGGAAAAATGGAAAAAAATTCTTCCCTGTGAGAGTGGTGAGGCCCTGGCACAGGTTGGATGTGTCCAAGGCCAGGTTGGACAGGGCTTGGAGCAACCTGGTCTATGGATGGTTGCTCCATGGCAGGGGTTGGAATGGGATGAGCTTTAAGGTCCTTCCAACCCAAACCCTTCCACGACGACTCTGCCCTCACCTCACCTTGGAACAGAAGGTTCCTGGAGACACCTCCAGGAATTCCAGTGTCCTTAGGAGCAGGAGCTGCAGCAGGAGCAAAGCCCACCCCAGAAGGGACACTCACCATGACAGTGCAGTCCTCGGAGCCGCTGGCGATGACCTGGTCATTGTGGGGACACCAATCGATGTCCAGCACCGGCCCCGTGTGGCCACACACTGTGGGGTAGGACTTGTCAATCCTGCCTGTCTGGAGGGAAGAAGAAGAAAGAGAGCTGTGATATCCTGAAGGAAGGTGCTCCCCAACCCTCTGTTTGCTTTTTCATATCCACAGTTCCATGAGATTTGAACTCGTGGGCCAGCAGAGGAACAGACCAGCTCCTCTCCAGCATCAATGAGCTGGAGACTCCCCATGGAGCACAGGAAAGGGTTCAGAGATCCAGCACAGCAGGGCTGTGATCCCAAATCTCAGCACCTGCTGCCACACCATCCCTTTTTCCACCCCAACTTTCTGGGAAGAGCAAAGCTCTGGTTTCATCTGCTTCCCAATGGAGATGGCTGAAGACAACCAAGCTAAAAATGTCATCAGAGGGCATTGCTGGTCACTGAATTGACCAGGTCTGCTTGGTTTCTTAAAACAGAAGGATCTTGCTTGGATGGGATGATTTTAGGATGCAGTTGAGCAGAGGAAAATATTGTTTTGAAGAATAAAAGCTGCCAAAATGGACTGTGGCAGCCACACCTGCCTCTCCATGGCCAGAGGACCGAGGCCACCAATGCCAAGCTCCCTACAGGGATAACATTCCCAAGAAAATGAGCTCATGAGCCACTTAAACCTGAACTGGCACAAATCCAGTGATGCTGAAACACCAATTCTGCCCCTGGACCTACATTTTGCTGAGGAGCCCTGAAGCACCTGATGCCACAAAGAAGGAAAAGGAAAATCACTCTCATCATCCTTCTCTCTCTTGGCCACAAGGGAAGCAATATTTACAATACTGAAGATGCACAGCAGCAACAGCAGGGTGAGGAGGAAACTCCTCCACTTCCACAGCCACAGCCCTGGTCCTGCTCCATGGGGTTTTGTTTCCAGGGAATGACCTTTTCATGATGAGTGATGGGAGAAGAGACACAGCAGGGAGAGGTCTGGGATGGGGTCGTCTTCTTTTGTGTTTAAACATGCAGAAGAAATGGTTGGAATTTCACTTGTGCCATTGGATGGGAACATTCCCCAACCTTGGAGGTGACATTCCTTAATTTATGCCTCCCACCCTGCTTCATGTGGGAGGCTGCTCCTATTCAAGGCTGATAACCAGAATAATGCTGGACATTGGCTTTAGAGGATGACTGACCTGGAGCCCTCCACAAACAGCAAAACAAGATATTGACCCCAAAAAATCCCACTAGCTCCTAAAAGGCCAAATTTAGGCTTCAAAAGTAAAAAAAGACTCGGTGATTCAGCTGCTTTTGGAATTATTAAAAGGGGAAGAGCTGTAGATGAAAAGCCATAAACCTGCCATTCAAAAATTAAAGCCTGTGTAATCCCTCTTGGATGCCATAATGTGAAATAGGATTTAAAAAATTAATACACCCAACTGCCATGTAGAATTCATCCATTTTAATTTACCCAATTAAAAGGAGAACCATGCAGAGCACATGAACTGCAGAAGGAACATGACAGGCCACAGACAAATACAGGCCTGAACCAAAAAGGAAAAATAGGAATAATAATGCAAAATGTCAGGGACTGCCTGTTCTGGCTCCCTGGCAGGAATCAGTGGGATACTCCAGGAGGAGCTCCTGGTAACTATTTCCAGGCTGCACAAGCACTTGTCAGGTCAGTTTTGGGCTTTTACAGTCATTTATTACTGTGGGGAGGCAAAAAAAAAAAAAATAATTCAGCAATTTAAACCCCAAACTTCACCTTTCAGTTTTGATCACAATGAACCTGCACAGCCTGAGCAAGAGCAGCCAAGAGCCTGTGACAGCAGGGACACCCAGGAGCTGCTTCCCACCACCTGTGATGGAGCTTGGCTCTTAAACCAGGATCCTGCTCTTCCATAAGGAGCAGAGCTTCCAGAATCATGGAAGGGGTTGGGCTGGAAGCACCTCAAATATCATCCAGTCCCTGGCATGGGACACCTTCCACCATCCCAGGCTGCTCCAAGCCCCATCCAACCTGGCCTTGGGCACTGCCAGGGATCCAGGGGCAGTCACAGTTTCTCTGGGGAATCTGAGCCAGGGCCTCACCATAGTCCTTCATAGTCAGCAATTTCTTCCCAGAATCCCATCTAAATCTACCCTCTTTTATCTTAAAGGCATTCCCCCATGTCCTGTCACTCCATCCTTTATCCCAAGTCCTCCTCCAGCTCTCCTGGAGCCCCTTTAGGCACTGGAAAGGGCTCTGAGGTGTCCCTGGAGCCTTCTCTTCTCCAGGTGAACACCCCCAGCTCCCCCAGCCTGGCTCAGAGCATCTCCATGGCCTCCTCTGGACTCTTTCCAAGAGTTTCACATCCTTCCCGTTCGGGACTCCAAAGCTGCTGCAGGTGGGGTCTCACCTGAGCAGGGCAGAGGGACAGAATTCCCTGTGCATCACCTACAGACACCCTCTGTCCCTGCCTGCACCAGGAGAGTGACACCAAACGCTGTTTCCAACAGGGAACAGACAGGGAAAACAGGGAAAGGAGATGTTATTTAGCAGCAGTGGGGGAGAGGCAGCAACCTCAAGCTTGTTTATGCACAAAGAATTATCAAACCAAGGAAGAGAGGACAAAGCAGAGCAGATGTCCCACACAGCAGCTCCCTGGGATCTGGCAGAGGAAGACAATCCCAGGGAGATAAAGAGCCCAGGGGCATCAACATCTTCACTTGGGCATGAGAGGAGAGACTCTGCTGCTCACCAGGAATCATCCCAGAATCATTCAGGCTGGGAATAATCCCAGAATCATTCAGGCTGGGAATAATCCCAGAATCATTCAGGCTGGGAATAATCCCAGCATCATTCAGGTTGGGAATAATCCTAGCATCATTTAGGTTGGGAATAATCCCAGAATCATTCAGGCTGGGAATAAACCCAGAATCATTCAGGCTGGGAATAATCCCAGAATCATTCAGGTTGGAAAGACCCCCCAGATCATCCAACCTGTGAGCAATCCCCACCTTGTCACCCACAGTGCCACGTCCGGCCCTTCCTTGGCCGCCTCTGGAGATGCACAAAAATGAGCAGCAAAGATCAAAACGAGACTAAATAAGGACATCAAAGTGCTGCAGGAGGCCCCAGCAGGGCGAGCACGAGCCCCAACCCATGGAGAGAAGCTCCTGCCTTGTGGTCAGAGGCACCAAACGGTCTCTGCAGGGCAGAGGAAACCACGGTGTCTTCCTGAGCACCCGAGAGCTCAGCGCCGCATCCGCCTCTCGTCACCAGCACCTCCAGCAGGGACCCTGCCACCCCCTCAGGGGACAGCACAGGACAGCACAGGACAGCACCATGCCAGGACTGAGCCATGAGCAGCTTGGGACTCAGGGCTGTGGTTTTACCACCTCTCAGCATCGCTTTGGCCAATTCCATCCAGCAGGTTCCTCCTCCCGGAGATTCCTCCATCAGATTCAGCCCCCTGGAGGAGGGAGCCCCAATTCCCAGCATTGCACCGTGCTCAGAAAAATCAGTGTTTTAAGGGATTTGCCAAAAGGGAAAGCTGCAGTAGGGTTATAAAAAACCCACCAGGCTGCAAAATCACCAATCCCATGGTTTTCAACACAATTCCTCTGCAAGCAGGACACCACGAGGTTTGGCAGCTGGGTGTGTTTCCATGCTACCCTAATGCTCCCAGGTTTGGGGATTTATTTATTTATTTGGAAAATGTAATCTTATAATTAGGAGAGGATTTAAAATAAATCTCAAGTGCTGATACACAGATTAAAATTAACTTCAAGAAATTCAATCCTCCTCATAATCCACCGGGGTTGTGGTTTGACAACAAAAGTTATCCCTGATAACTTTTGAAATCTGGAGTTGTATTTTATAAAATGATGCAATTTGAGGATTTTTTTATAAAGTTGGTGTTGTCTGAATACACACTCAATATGCAGGTGTTTCAGCAAGGGGAAAATTTTGCCTTATTAAATAAATTTTAGTTATTAAAATTAAATTTTAATGTATTTCATGTATTCCAGATAAAAAAAAAAAAAAGAAGTTAAATCATCAGAAATATTAAACCCAGACCAGAAAAAAAGTGAGAGATGAGAAGAAAAAAATATGATTAAATCCAAAAGGGATGGATAAGCAACATAAGAAAACTGTTCCTAAAAGTGGGAGTTTTATGAATTAATTTGAGTGTCTTGTGATCGTTTCTCTGCCAGAAAAGGGCATTTGGTGGCAGGAAACAGCTCATGGATTATGGTAAAAATATCAGGGAGAACAGCTGCTTCCCCAGCCCATGGCTGTGCTCCTTGAAATCTCCATTTCAATTAGGGAAGTGGCATCGAGTTGCACAAGCCAAAGCAGCTCCCCCCCCTCACCCTGCACAAGTTTGAGGAAGGAAATCAGGTCACAACTGCAAAGTTTGAAACCCCAACCAACTGCACCTTTTGTCTGCTAGAGAAAATGCTCCTCTTTTCTTTAGATTGTGGATTTTCCTCAAAAAAAAAAAAACTCCTGAATTTCATCCAGGGAACTTCTGAGCACTGAGCCTCCATCTCTGGCTGCAGCAGCTGGGCCTGGAGGAGGCAACTGGGAGAGAACTGGGCTGAAATGGAAATTCCTGCCCATGCCCAGCAGCCATCAGCCACCTCACAGCCCAGTCCTGGCATCCTGAACTAATCTGGAAGATTAGCAAGTGTTATTCCCTAGAGATCCACTGGAAAGTCAGGCAATAAGAGGCCACTGTGCTCTCCAAGAATCCCCCAGCAGTGCTCCTGTTGTCACTTTGGCAGCTGCAGGGCTGTGACACTGGATGTTGGGGAAAATTTCCACACTGGAAGGGTGGGCAAGCATGGAAGAGGCTCCCCAGGGAAGTGGGAGAGTCACCATCCCTGGAAATGTTAAAACACAAGCAGCTGGGGCACTTTGTGATGTGGTTCACTTGCTCAAAGGTGGGGCTTGATGAGCTTGGAGGGATTTTCCAACCTCAAGGATTCCATGATTATGTGATTCTATCCCAGGCTGACACAGAATGGACACATGCTGGCTTTAAATAGTTAAAAAAAAACCCAAAAAACCCAACACAAACAGCCCTCACAACCAACCCAACCTGCAAAATCCCATCTCTAGGAGCTGGGAGTGCAGCACAGCTCCAGCATTCCCATGGATATCTGTCCCATAAATGACATTACAATTAAAAAGAGACAGAGTCAGTGCTTTTTTCCCCCTCTCTAAAATATGATTTCCAAAGCAGTTCATCCCCCTGCCCCTTCCCAACTGCAGGAAAGCCAATGGGTATTCCCAGAAGCTGAGGGCTCTGGATAAAGTGGAAAAATCCTGCTGCTGATTTAGAGGATGAGCATCCAGCCAGAGAGAGCAGAGTTGCTGGGCAAGGATCCACAGGGATCCACAGGGATCATCTCCACGAGCTGGGAACAGATAATCCAGAGCTCCACCAAGTAAAACTTCCATTTTTATTACTGGACAAAACCTTATAATTGCAGAGATATTTGTGCAAACCTCTGGCTGTAAGACAGGGGTGGAATTTGCTGCTTTTTTTCCCTGGAGGAATGAGATCCATTAGCCCCTCTGCTGCCCTCTCTTCCCTACTGCATTAGAACCTGATGATCCATTGGAATCAAGCTGACAGTGATAAATATAAACTTCTTTTTACAGAGAAAAATCCAAGGTGAAATAAAAGGACAAAATCCATCACACTCCCCCTAAAATGGCAGGAAAGGCTCAATAAACCCATCACAGCAAAAACCTCCTGATTTTATTCTACACACAGTTCAGAAAAGGATGATTTTCTTTCCCCAAAATCCTTCCTGGTGGAAAAGGAATTGGGAAGAGCTGCTTAACAGCTCTCATATGCCATGGATGAACACCAAGGCCTGTCACTTGCAGAACAACATATTCCTTGGAGAAGATCATTCCCGAGGTGTGCACGCCCCCACCCACATGCTAATTGCCTCTGAGGGCACCATCTGATCCCAGATCCTGCTGTGAAGGGGGTGCAGGAAGGGATCAGGAAAATGGAAAAATCTAATAAAAGCTATCTCCAAAAGGGACTGAATAAACCTCTGGTAAAGGCCTTATGTAACACAACTCGTGGCTGAATGGATCTTTCTGCATGAACTCAAACAAAAAGGAACATTTGCAGCAGGTTTTTCTGTGCAGATAAAAACTGCAAAGAGTTTTTGAGGAGGGGAAAAAAGAAATTTTTCTCCAGTTCTGCTGGAGCACACAGCCGGCATCAGAACCAACCCCTGAACCCAGGTGTTTCCAAGTCATCCTGCCCAACATGCCAGGAAACCCAGAGAATTTTTATCTGGTACCTTCCCTGTGTACCCAGAGCTTTCCCTGGGATAAGCGTCAGAGAAAACCAACTCTACAACCAGAGCCCAGAACAAGCAGTGAAGTTTCCAGCTCCTTCCCTGGTGAGCAGAATTAACGCTGATTACCCTGGCTCTTATCACCTCCACAACCCTGACCGGGAGGAATTACAGCTTTTCCAAACTATGTGGCTCATTCCAACAGAGGCCAACCCCCCCAGACCGAGCAACCTGTGGGAATCAGATTGTCTGATGCTCAGCAGCTCCTGCCGGAGCATGGGAATGGCGAGTTCCTGGCAAAGCCCCTGCACATGTGCGTGCAAGAAAACAGGAAGTTCAGACAAAGCATTTCCACAGGCAGCAAAGCCGGCTCGGCCACGCCGGCTGCGGCTGCTCCGGGAGCTGCGGGGATGGAAAGAGGATGCAGGGAGGAAAGAGGATGCAGCCCCTGCGTCCCCCATTGGCGCGGGGGGACGGAGAGACCCTCGGCAGCACGGGGGAGCTGGGGACGCGGCGGGGACGTGGGTGACAGGGGTGAATTGGCGCACACAGACGCGTTAATTCCCGCAAACGGGTTAATGAATCCCCGCGCGCACTCGGGTTAATGAATTCCCGCGCACTCGGGTTAATGAATTCCCGCGCGCGCACACGGGTTAAATCCCGCGCCCACGGGTTAATCCATTCCCGCGCACACGGGTTAATGAATCCCCGCACACACGGGTTAATCCATTCCCGCACACACACGGGTTAATCCATTCCCGCACACAGACACACGGATTAATCCACTCCCGCACACAAGGGTTAATCCATTCCCGCGCACACGGGTTAATGAATCCCCGCACACACGGGTTAATCCACTCCCGCACACACGGGTTAATCCATTCCCGCGCACACACGGGTTAATTCCCGCGCACACACAAGGGTTAATCCATTCCCGCGCACACACACACACACGGGTTAATCCATTCCCGCACACACACACACGGGTTAATTCCCGCGCACACACACAAGGGTTAATCCATTCCCGCGCACACGGGTTAATTCCCGCGCACACACGGGTTAATCCACTCCCGCACACACACACACGGGTTAATCCATTCCCGCACACACACACACGGGTTAATTCCCGCGCACACACACAAGGGTTAATCCATTCCCGCGCACACGGGTTAATTCCCGCGCACTTGCCGCGCCGCGCCCCCGCCCCCGCCAATCAGCGCGGCGGCCGCGAGCGCTGCCATGACCATATAAGGTAAAAAGCCGCGGCCGCCGCAGTGCCGCTGCGGCGAGCGCGGGTGCGCGCGCGCGGAGGGGCGGGGCTTGCGGCGAGGGGCGGGGCCTCCCCTCCCGCCGGGGTCCGCTCCCCCCTCCCGAGCACATGGAGCGGGGAGCGGGGTCCCGGGGGGCTCATCCCGCCCCAAAAACACCCCCGGAGCTCCCGCTCAGCGCCGGCAGGGAGCTGGGAGCCACCAGCCCGGCAGCGACAAACCCCGGCCGTAACAACACCCTGTAATGTCACTGAGAATTGGCAAGGAAAGCACATTAAAATGAGTAAAATCGCCCCTTTTCTGTGCTCACCCTGCACCAAGGGTCAGCCACGTCCCAGGTAATTCCCAGTGAGCCGCAAAGCGCTGGGTTCGAGCAGCCACGATGTCGTTATGGGACTTTTCCCCTGCAGAAATGCAGCAAGTGTATTTTTATGGCTCAATTTTAAAATCGGTCCAATCCCATGGTTTAAAATTGCCTTTTTTTTTTTTTTGACTATAACAACAAAGATTTTGCTGCGGGGAGCTTAATAAGTATCTGTGCTAAACAGGCTCAAAGAGAAATCCAAATGTTATTTAGGGTGTTGAAGGAACTAAAGGAACAATTTCATCAGCCCAGGCTATAAAAATAAATGCGGAACACAGGAACTGGTTAGAGCAGAGCCAGCAAAGCACTGCATTGCAAAAGAACGTGTCAGGCTGGGGGTGAGGGCCACAGCTCCTCCAGCTTCCCATGGAACCTCCTCAGATGTGGATATTAATGCCTGTGGAAGGCAGGAATGGAGCTGAGGGCACCAAGGCAGTGATAAATAAGAGGGTGGGAGGAAGAACAGAATAGATGAGAACATAATGCCAAAGATGGCACTTAAAAATGCAAAAGGACACTCAGAAATAACAGGAATTTCTGCCAGGGACTGGGAAAACACAGAATCATGGAATCATTACTGTTGGAAAAGCCCTCTGAGACCACTGAGTCCAACTGTTCCCCCAGCACTGCCAAGGCCATCGTGTCCCCAAGTGCCACATCCACACAGCTTTTAAATCTCTCCAGGGATGGGGACTCCATCACTGCTCAGGGCAGCCTGTTCCAGTGCCTGACAACCCTTTCCATGAAGAAATTTTCCACAATATCCAATCTAAACCTCCCTTTGCACAGCTTGAGGCCGTTCCCTCTGGATCTGTCCCTGTTCCCTGGGATCAGAGCCTGACCCCCTCCTGTCAGGGAGTTGTGGAGAACCAGAGGGTCCCCCCTGAGCCTCCTTTCTTCCAGGCTGAGCCCCCAGTCTCCCTCATCAGATTTGTGCTCCAAACATTGGGATTTAAGAGAGGAAAAGAGGGATGCACATCCCCAGCTGTCAACATCTGTGCTGTGATGCAGCCGAACCAGGAATTCCTAATCCAGGGCAGTGCCACCAAGTGCCACCACGCATGGTCCAGGCAGGAGGAGGACACGTGGCCTGAGGATGAGCCCTAAGCAGGGAAGGGCTGCTCATCAGAGCAGCAACCTGAGCTATTTTGGGAGGTTGGGGTTTGGCTTTGCTGAACGCGATGGAGACATCGCTGCCTCCGCTCTGCCCTGGCCGGGAGGGAAGTTGTGCTCAATCCTGGGCACTAATTCTGTGTTCCACAGGGCAGATCTGGAAGTGGAGCTGGGAACTGATGACAGACTGAGGACAACTTAACCACAGGCTTAAGAGAGGAGTTTGAGTGTCACAGAGAAAAGGATGTTGCAAAAAAAGTCTTTTGATCACAAGAATTTGCTGGTTAAGCATTACAGAAAGAGATGAGAAGAATCTCCTCTAGAGGATGGATGTGACTTTTCCATGCAGGACCAGGGGCAACAGGAATGCCCTTCTTGGAACCAGGTCATTCCTTTGCATCCCTCCAATGTGGGGCTGCAAGGAGCAATTTGGCTCAGGTGTATTCCTGAATTAAATCTGCAAGGAGCAGTTGGGCTCAGATAGTTCCTGAATGAATTCAGCAAGGAGCAGCTGGATTCAGATAGTTCCTGGTTTAAGTCTCAAGGAGAAGCTGGGCTCAGGTGGTTCCTGCTTCAACTCTGCAAGGAGCAGGTGGGCTCAGGTGGTTCCTGGTTTAAATCTGTAAGGAGCCATTTGATTCAGGTGGTTCAAAAAAAAGCTGAATCCCTGACAGTAGAAAAACCAGACTTGATCATAAAAAGGCTTCTAAAACACGATTCTACGTGGAAAGTTCTGCCAGAATCAGCTCAGATGAGTCAAGCAAACAGCTTGTTTGTTGTGTTTAACGTACAGAAAGCATCAGACTGATTACAGACATTAAACACATTCCTACATGGCACCACTGAGCACCCGCTGTCACCACAGCCTTCATTATCCCCAAAGAAACGCTGGGGTGACAGCACAGCCGAGCAGGGAACTCCAGAAACATTCCAGCAGCTCTTACCTTGTGCAGAGGCAGCACCAGGAAGGCTCCCCCGCCGCTGGCATCCACGATGATGGCCACGAAGCGGGGGTTGACGGCGCAGAAGGAGCTGTCCCAGGTGACGCGGGACACGCGGATGTCGTCGTAGCACTGGTCGTTCTTCACCGCCTGGCCAAAGACGTGCCGGAATTTGCTCTGTCGTACCACCCGCCTCATGGTGTCTGCAAAAGGAGAGGGTCAGTTCCAGGGAAAGGGATGTCCTGCTTGTCCAGGAGATTCCTGGACAGGGATCAGCGCTGGATGTTCTCAGCAGCTCCGCGGCCGCGCTTTTGGCGATGCAGAAACAGAGATTCGCTCGCTGTTCGTGGGATGGTTTGGGTTGGGAGAATCCCAGATTGGCTGGGGTGGGAAGGGATCTCTGGAGATTCCCCCTGCCACAGCAGGGTCACCCAGAGCAGGTGACACAGGAATGCATCCAGGTGGGTTTGGGATTTCTCCAGACAGGGAGACTCCACACCCTCCCTGGGCAGTTCCAGTGCTCGGCCACCCTCCATGGGAAGAGGTTCTTCCTCATGTTGAGGTGGAATTCCACATGGTTTAGTTTATGGCCATTGCTCCTCATTCTGTTGTTGGGCACTGCTTGAAAGAGTCTGGCACTGTCCTCTTGGCACCAAAGACCCTAAAATTTATCCCATTCCACCCCCTGCCATGGGCAGGGACACTCTCCACCATCCCAGGTTGTTCCAAGCCCCATCCAACCTGGCCTTGGACACCTCCACCGTAAGACCTGCCAAATTCTCAGCCAGCTTTGCCTTTTCCTTCTTTTATTAACTAAAATTGAAGGTTGTTTTGCACCCAACCCAACCCAACTGTATTTCCAGGGGGCTTTTACAGAGTTTGCCAGTTAAGCGTTAATTTCCCCACTGTAAATGTGTTCCCTGACTGCAGTAAAGGAAGTTCCTAATCCCAAAAGCAGTTTTTAGACAAGTCTCCACATATTTTCAGGGATAAATCTAGTCTTGGATTGAACTTGTTTACTTTCAAGTCAGACAGGGTCCAGAAGATGTAAATAAAAATGCAAGCTCTCAAAATCCGGTGTTCCTGTGAAGTGGTTCCACATGTTCCCTAGCTTCCAGTTCTTTCTTCTAACTCCAAAATCACCCTAAAAAAAATTGTTTCCTAGGCAGAAAGGAGTAATGGAAACAAGTTAATGACTCCAATTAACTTGGTGTGTCTGTAGCATTTCTTGAGAAAAATTATTTTCAAGAATGCTGGAGTTGGAATAGAGGGAAAGGGAATTGGTGTGGAAAATTCCAGCACCTGGGAGAAGACACAGGCACAACTCTTGGAATAGGGATACGACCTACAGAGCCCTCACATCTGGGAAGGGCTTTTCCCATCATCCCAAACTTTTTCCCTCAGAGATGATGGAGCAGAAGAGGAGCCTCCATACAGCATCTTGCTTTTACATATGGGAAAAATATTTCTGCCCCAGTCTCTAGGGATAGCAAAAAAAAAAAAAAAAGGGAAAAAAAAAAAATAAGCAGAGTCCACCTCCTATCTCTCCTCCTAGAAGGTCCCCAAGCACATGGAGAGGCTGGGAAAAACTGCCCAGTCCGTGGAGCTCCTCACTCCAGTGCAATGTTCCAGAGTGAGAGACCGGGAATGTGGTTCTATCCCAAATCCCTGCTCCCAGGCTGTCTGCTGCAAACGTGATGAAAGCTCCCAGGGCTGTCTGTGACTGCAAAGGCTTCCAAGGGAAGAGCTGAGTGAGTGCTGATGGCTGTTTTGTAGTCTGGGAGGTGAAATAAAAAATTAACCACGACAAAAAGCAGGATAACTGCAGGGAAGCGCTCATCAGAGCCGGGAAATGCCACGGAATGTGTTTGAAGAGGAGGCAAATGTTCCAATTAACCAAACAGACAGCTCTGCAGTGAAACTCTCCACTTCTGCAGAGGTAAGGGAGAAGGAGCAGAGCATTTGTTTTGCACCAGAGCCCGTTTGGGAACTGGCACTGGTCACTTCCATGGTGGCTCAGCTGCTGGGACAGGGAGGCACCAGTGCCACTGGTGTCACCAGTGTGCCCAGTAAAGGCAGATTTGGGGTCAGTTGTGTGGTGGGAACACCTGTCCCAGGTGTGGGGTGGAGGCCACTGAACACCTTCATGCTCCATGGGCTCCATGGTCATTCCCAGCCATGGAGAACAGGTAGGGGTTCCCCACAGTACCTCTTCCATGCTGATATTTTAAAGAGAATTAAGAATATTTAAGGAAAAAAATAGGTTGTAAATGTAAAATTTTGGGAAGAACTGAGGTGTTTAAGATGTCAACAGAAAAGAGCTATATGGAAATTGTTAATGATTTCTGTCCTATTGCAGCTGAACTTGGGCTCCCTCCCTATTTCCATCAGTTACTGGAATTGTGTAATGAACTTTCTGCCAACTGTTTCCCTCAGAGCACAAATCTAAGGCCTGTTCCACGCTGGACACACCCAGGAACACCAGAGTGTGATGGGAAGTCATGAACCAGGAGCTGCTCTCCAGCCCCAGCCAGCAGGTGAGAGCACAAAACAAAACCATGGAATGGTTTGGGTTGGAAGGGACCTTAAAACCCATCCAGTTCCACCCCCTGCCATGGGCAGGGACACCTTGCACTACTCCTGTCCAGCCTGGCCTTGGACACTTCCAGCACAACCCCAGCCTCACCAAATCATGCACAAAGAAAAGTTGAATTTCAACTCCAAGATGCCCAAATGACTAGAAATGCTGAAGTCTCAAGGTTCAGATAAGACACATGATAAAAAATGCAGTTCCACACCCAGTTACTGATTTGTGTCGACTCATTCCGAGCCCTCTCATACAATTCCATCCCCAGGGCTCCTCCCAGAGCTGGGAAGGCTCAGCAGAACCTCTGAGGCCATGGCCAGGTCTGGCAGTGAGCACCATGCAAGAGCAGCATCTCCCCCATCTCCCCAGCATTGCAGGTGACCCCAGGCCACCCCCAGGACATTGGGAATGTTCTCCCAAGCCCAGAGTGACACCTCAGCCCTTTGCCACCCCTAGCAGCAAACCCTTCTCATCATCTGCCTGCACAACTCATCCAGGAGCAGGGAAAAGGCTCCTGCTCTGTGCAGGGTGGATTTCCAGGAGTGTTCACCCCCTGGCAGCATTCCCACCCTGCTGTGAATCCAGATTAAAATCAGATTGCTGGGAAGGAGGTAAAGTGAAGGTTTGAACTTGTCGTGCTGAGCCAGCACAGCAAATTGCCTGGAATCACATCCCACAGAGCCAGGGGGCTGGGAATGGGCCTGCTCCAGTGCTGGCAGTTCAGGTGTGATGGTTACAAAGGATTATTTGTATCACTTGGATAATTGTATCACTTCTTCACTTGATCAATACCAGAACAGCAGGAAAAAATATTAAATTTCAAATATCAGATGCTGGGGATCTGTCACCCCTTCCAATTTCCCAGCAGAGAAACTCTTTACCCCACGGTGAAATCCTAGTATTTGATTTCCCTCATTTTCACCCTCTGATGCAAAGGGTGATCATTTGATTTTCTATAAATTACCTTTTAAAAATGCAGAGAGTTCAGATGCCTCCAAAAATATCCTTATTTGTTCCAAAGGGATCTGTTGGAACACACCTTCCCTGCCCTCTTCCCCACCTACAGCTCGTCATCCTTAGCAGGAACTCTCTGATCAACACATGGTGAGCAGCCTCCAAGTGCTCATTTCCATAGCAAAGGGAGCGATTCTTGGCGTTGGATCAGAGCCATTTTGATCTGGCAGCTCTCCAAGGAGAAGGAGGGGGGAATGTGCTGCTTGTGGTAGGGAAGGAGCAGCGACTGTGGCTCTTTCAGCTCACCAGGGAGAGCAGGTGAAAAACCCAACAGGGGGAAGGGGAGCTGAGCACCCCAAAAAGAGTCCTAGCCCTGCCACAGGCTGTCCCAAAATGGGAAGAGTGTTTTGTTTCCTTTTTGCTTCTCAATCCTGCCATGCAGAGGATGCCCTCCCTTCTCCTCTTCCTCCTCATCCATCTCCAAGAAAATCCACAGCTCAGTTTGGTTCCTGCAAATTCTCTCAGCAGAGTCACGGGCAGGAGCTCCAGGCTTGGCCAATTCATGGGATGGTTTGGAAGGAACCTGAAAGGTCATCCCATTCCACCCCTGCCATGGGCAGGGACACATCCCAGCCTGGCCTTGGGCACTTCCAGGGGGATCACAGCTTCTCCAGGAAACCTGAGCCAGGGCCTCAGCACCTTCACAGTCAGCAATTTCTTCCCAGTATCCCATCTAAATCTACCCTCTCTTGTTTTAAAGCCATTCCCCCTTGTCCTGTTATTCCATCCTTTATCCCAAGTCCCTCTCCAGCTCTCCTGGAGCCCCTTTAGGCACTGGAAGGGGCTCTAAGGTGTCCCTGGAACCTTCCCTTCTCCAGGTGAACACCCCCAGCCTGGCTCCAGAGCGCAGGGGCTCCAGCCCTCAGAGCACCTCTGGGACCTCCTCTGGACCTGCTCTAACAGGTCCGTGTCTTTTTTGTGCCACTTTTAGGATTATCAAGTGAGACACCAACACCTGAGATGATTCACCCTAAGGAAAGGCTGATTCAGCCTCTATCACACTTGCAGAAGGATGACCTGGGTGGTTCAGGGAACCTTGGGAAGTGACTGTGGAAATACCCAAATGGGTAAGGAAATGTATCTATGGCTAACGGGGCTGTGCTGGGGATTTTCTCTTAGGAAGTGGACTTGGAACATGAGCATTAAGAAAAGGAGTTAATTAGATCATTATCTATGCTGTTAAAACCTTGGCTAAGGAACTCCCTACCCACTTGCTAGACAGAATATATTTTTGGGGGGTAAAGTGCAAAATTAGAGGATTTAAAACCTCCTGACTGGGAGCTGAAAGGCCTTTAAATTTTGCCAGAGTTACAACCCTCAGCAAAATTAAAACAGAAGCTTTGGACACCCTGCAAAGGCCTCCACAATAGAAGTGCTGACAGATCTACAGCTGCTGAGCTCCTGGATCCCGCTCGGCCACACACGGCATCTTGGTGGGGACAGAGCAAACCTCTTATTTATTCCCTCCCTGAGTGAATTCCAGCTGAATTTTACCAAAACTTGGGGTTCATCTGCCAAGTGTGTGCCCTCTGAAGAGCCCAGCCCTTGTGGCAGCTTTTGAAAGGAGCCTGGATGCTGCTGGCCATGCTCACACAGGGACACTTTTCATCCCACTCCTTTCTGATCTCCCATCACGATGTGTCACAAGAGCTACCATGAGTTTGCCCATTTTCCTGTTTATAAAGGATTTATCTGTCTCAAGAATCCAACAGATGGATTTCTGTGGCTTCGGAGGGTTTGCAGCCTGCTTATGCAAGAGGAAATGCATCCTGCTAGGGAACACTTACAGGAAAACCCCCCACTAATGGCAAAATCCTGCTCAGCCCATGTGATTGTGATCCCTTCTGGATGGGGAGGCATTGGAATAAAAGGCCAGTTGAAGTCAGACAGCCAGAGGCTACTGTTAAGGGGGGTGAGGAGATACAAATCCAGTGGATAGGGAGAGCAGCATTTATAAAAGGTTGGTATTTGGGAGTAGAAAGGCTCTTCCTTAAGTGGAAAAAGTCAAGTTGCAGCTGTTGATGGTGAATTCCCAAACTCCCAGCCTGAGCCTTGCTGAGGAACTTTGGAATAAAGGTCCAGTCTTAATTGTTAAAAAATGAGAAGCAGATTAAGAAAATTAAAAAAATTAAGAGGTCAATGGTTGGCCTTGATGATCTTAAAGGTGTTTTCCAATAATTTCATGGTTTTACAGGCAGTGCACCAGCAGCAGTTATGAATGATGTTATGGGATGGATGGGGTGCTGGGGTCAGCAGGGACAGGGCATGGCCCCACTGGTGAACCTGCAACATGGGACAGCCCAGAGGATTCCCAAATACCAACTGTCAGGCCTCAGTGGCCTCATCAGCAAAACCTCACCAGCAAACCAGCTCTGTGCTCAGCGCTGGTTTTACAAAAAAATCTAGGAAGTGTGTTATATCCTAACCCCAAACCAGGCCATGGATGTCCCAAGCTGGCCCTGGCATGGAGAGAACACCCTCTGGGAGCAGGGCTGAGCCACACCTGCAGAGCAGTTGGCCATCATGGAGATAAGCACCAGAGAGAAGCCCACAAGGAATCTGCTAATTCCTTCCTCGGAGTACTTTGAACATCCTATGGAAGATGAAGTACAGAGCCACACTGGAAGGGAGGGCAGAGGCATTCAGGAGGTTTGAGGCCATGGAAACACCTCCATCCCCTCGTGCTCCTCACAGCAAGGATGGCTCCACCACTGTGGGCCCAAGGAAGCAGGGACTGAGCCAAGAGCTGCACCCACTGAGAACAGGCACAGAGACCTCCAGGTTATTTCCTAATCCCTCCTTTCTGGCATTTTTTTCACTCCAGAGCCTTGGTTGTGCAAGCTCTGGGGTTCTCAGTGACCCAGGGCCATGCCCAGCCACAGGGACAGGGACACACAGTGCCCTGGGCTCAGTCCAGCTGCCCACCTATTCCAGGGAAATCCTACCACCACTGTCGCCAGCAAGGCTGGAGGAGGAATCCGTGTAATAAAATCCCAGAAAGGTTTGGGTTGGAAGGGGCACTGAAGCTCACCCAGTTCCACCCCCTAGCATGGGCAGGGACACCTTCCACCATCCCTGGAAATGTCCAATGGCAGGTTCCACAAGCCCTGTCCAACCTGGCATTGGACATTTCCAGGGATGGAGCAGCCACAGCTTCTCTGGGCAGCCTGGGCCTCACCACCCTCACAGGGAACAATTTCTCCTAATATCTCCTCTAAACCTTCCTTTGGTTCAGTTTGAACCCATTCCCTGTTGTCCTGTCACCCCATGCTCTTGGAAAATTTCATCTCCCTCTACAAGAATCCATGGAACCCAAGAACTCAGTCTCGTGATTCGAAGTCTTGCAAGACTTGGGCAAAGAAGGAAGTGGGGGGAAGCAATGTCACATGGCTAGAAAAAGTTCAGCTCACCCCACGACTTCACATGAAAGCTCAGCAGAAAAAGGGAACAGAGCAAATGCCTTGATGCAGTTTCTGTGCTTTTAAACACAATTCTGTTCCCTCTGTGTATCCCTTTTCCAATCAATCCATATCCAGTCCATTGCTGACAGAACTGTTGTTTTCAGCTGTTCAGAGTTATTTAAAACAAAGGTGAACACTACTACAGATGGTCACAATTCCAAAACACATCATATTTGTGTGCAGATTATTTTCAGCCTTTGGTTACTTGAGCCTAGGTTGAGCAAGACCCTGCCATCTGATTTCACTTCATTTTAAAGACAAAAAGCTGGAATATGAACTTAATACTGAAATTTCCAGCTGTTCTACCACTGGCAAGATTCTATTTTGGGATGGGAACCTAAACCACAAACTACCAGGGAATTTGATTATATCTCAACTGGGAAGCCCAGCACATTCAAAAATGTAACACAACCCAAACTTTGGATACTGCTGAAATTTCTGTTCTGGACGAAGTGCAAGGTGTTGGCTGCAACCTGTGAAACACTTGATACAACTCTGGATTTCAGAGCTGTAACCTGAAATGATCATATGAAAACCTTCAGAATATGAAGAACTCTTGAGTCAGAAGTGCCTGTAGAGCTCAAATCTCCCAGGATCACCAAGGCCTCGTTATTTCCTGAGGGTTTACCTGTGTGTGCTCATCTCACATCTCCCCCCTGGGGCTATTTTCACTTCAAGATTTCCAGGGATATAGAATTCATCTTCTTGGGGAATCACCTGCTTGTGGAAGGTGTCCCTGTCTGTGGCAGGGAGGTGGAATGAGATGAGCTTGAAGCTCCCTTGTAAGCCAAACCCTTCTGGGATGATCTTACCACTCCCACACTCTGTCACTGTATCTCCACATCCAGCATTACATCATTGACCATAATTTGCAGTGACAAAAGGACGCTGCAGTTAAAGTCATTACCCTGAACTGAGAGCGTTGTCTGGCTTCATTTAATCTGTGTCATCTACCAGAAAGGCAGAGCAATGAATGCACACAAAAATCATTACACAAAATAATTCAGCAGGAGCCATAGAGTGATGGGGAACCAGCAAAGGGAGACACCAGCAGGAATGGGAGTTCTGCTGCACTCCAAACAACCTCTTCTTTTGCGTTTATATCTTTTAGAGCATCCAGCATCTTTAGAGCTGGCACCACAGAGGTGGTGGGGGATGTTACCACAGGCTGGACAAAAAAGGGAGTTAAAATGAAAAGAGGAGAGCAAAGTGGAGCTAAAAAGAAAGGATTAAAACTAAGGACAAAACCTCATCAAGGCAAGTAGCATACAAAGTACAGGGCTAAGAGAGCAGGGATTGAACATTCCAGGTGCCTCTGCGCATTCATGGAAGGTGTCCCTGCCCATGGCAGGCGGGGAAGGAGAATGAGCTTTAAGGTCCCTTCCAACCCAAACCATTCTGGGATTCTGTGATCTCTGCATTTCAGCTTCCACTTGTGCTGCCAGCAGAGACAGTTGCACAGTGGTTGGACACCACAGAAGCTTTTTGCTGGACAAGGAAAGGGAAGCCTCCCACACACTCCCACCTCCGACACCGCCGTTCCAGCAGCCGACCACAGAAGGTCGTGGCCTTTCGCATCATCCCCTGCAAAAATCCTTCCTTTTCTTTTCCACTGGAATAAACACCAGAGAAGCTTCTTGTATCTCATCCACTGCCAAGAGACAGAGCAACATCCTGAACAACAGCTCTGGGAGCTGCAGCCAGAGACACAGAGCAGCCCCAGGGATGCTCCTGACACCCATGGGGAGCAGGGAAGAACAGGGCTCCAGACCACGCTGTGATCCCAAGGGAAACACAAGCAGGAGTGCAAGGCTCTCCCAGGATTCCAGCAAAGGGAATCCAGTGATAAAATGCTTCTCCCCAGCACTGACCTAGTTCTGTTATCAGAGCTAACAGGGAAGTAGCAATCTGGTCAGAGCTGCTGCCCCAGCCCGCTGGATTCCTCTCTCACTCAAAGGTTACATGCCAACGTTTTCCAGACCATATTCCTGAGATACATTGGAGGCTTTTCTTTCTTTCGGGCAAAGGTTGGTGGCTATGAACAGAAAAAGAGCTGTCTCCCAGCGCAGCTTCATGAAATTCTCACCAAATCAGCACCAGATCCCAGCATTCCCAATCAACCAAGCAAGCGCCTTTTTCTAACAGAAAAGATGTTGTCCCTTGTCCAAAGTCCCTCTCCAGCTCTCCTGGAACCCCTTTAGGCACTGGAAGGGGCTCTAAGGTCTCCCTGGAGCCTTTTCTTGTCCAGATGAACAACCCCAGCTCTCCCAGCCTGGCTCCATGGCAGAGGGCCTCCAGCCCAATCCCCAAAGGAATAGATAAGCTGTTTTTTATTCCTCAATTGCAACATCCCTTGGCATCCATAGGAAAAAATTCTAAACATTAAAGGTGTTTTAAGAGATAGACAGTCTCACAGATAAAAGGTTGCAGGTCCCAGTTCTCCTAGAGCACTGCACCATCAGGGAACCAGGACCTGCAGAACCCGCTGCTCCAAACACCAAATTAACAAAATTCCTCCCAACTCCAGAATAAGGCAGAAACAACAGATCAGCACAACCAAGGCTCCCAAAGAGCCTGGCCAAGAGTGAGTCAGACTGACCAAGAGAGGAGCAGCGTTCTCCACATGACCTGGCCTGACCACAGCGGCTCCGAGCTCTGCTGGACCGAGCTCAGCTCCAGCCCTGCTGGGAGAAGCCAGAGCTGCCTTGGGGAATGTGAGCTGGGAGCAGCAGGATGACCAAGTGCACTGGATAACACCACATCTCCTGCTGTAACAGCAAACAGGATGGGCTGGAGTCCTGGAGAACATCTCAGGAAGACTGGAGGTACAGCACAGAGCAGCGTGGTCCATCACACTGGAATCTCCAGGGGACACAGTCTGCTCCAAAAAGTGACAGGGAGGCTTGGCTGGCACATCCTGAGTAACACTTCTCAACAACACCCACCCAACAGGTGAGGCCCCACACTGAGCTGCTTTTAATGTTCTCAAAATAACCCAAACAACAGTGAATTGTCAAAGACAAGACAACATCCTCACCCCAAGGACGTGGGAGGTTTGGGCTGGACAATGCCAACATCTCAGATTTTAATGCAGTACAAACAAGCTGCAAAATGAATCTCAGTGCTCCCAGTTGGAACTGGCGTGTGTTTCTCCACATTTCCATTTGCTGTCCTGCCAGCTCTTCTGGCCAAGCAGCCTATAATTCCAAGAGCACCATTGTCATTCCGTCCTGTTTCCGTAACGTGCAATTTGAAATCAGGGCCGGGGGAGGGAGGACGGGGCTGGAGGAGGCTGAAACTCAAATCCAGATAGTTCAATCTGCTCACTTGATTTTAAATCCCTGTCTCATGGTGCCAATTACAGCCCCCCCAAACATCTGCTTTAGCAGAGGCTTCCAAGTTCAAACACATTTCCTCTGTCCTACAGATGTTCTTTCTCACTGACCTGTCATGGGATGACAATGAGGGGGCACAACCCTATGAGGGTGACACAAAGCACCTTTCTCACTTTTCTGGGCAGACAAGAAACCAAAAATTAACTTAGAGAGGTGGATTTAGTCTATTAAGGAGCTTTAATAAACATTCTAGGCCGTCAAGACAGATTTCAGATTCCTACCCATGTCCTTGACACCTCCACGGCCCCACATCCACCTCTGAGCTTCCCTGACAGGAGAATCACACCCACCCCAGCACTGGGCAAAGGCTGATTCCTTGGGGAATTCTTGGACCTTCAGCTGGCTGCTCTCAGCTGGAGAACTGGTTTCCAGAGAAGAATTACAGCCTGTGCCTTGATGACCTTTAAGCTTTACTTACCTGTTGGTTTGACAGTCACGTTGCTGCACGTGCAGCCCACACTCCCAGTCCTTTGGGAATCCCTGTGGCATTTCCAGCAGCTCCAGAGGAGCCCAGCCAAAACAACACAATTACACCCAGATAAGCCCAGCTGGTTTTTATGGGAGCTTGCAGAGCACTTAAGAATACTTTGAGTAGAGCAGAAGATGGATGTGGCAAAGCAGGGATACAAAGAACAAAAAGATAACCCTTACCCCCAAAGAAACATCAGGGAGCCAAGGGAAAAAACAGAGATAACCCCAGGGTAGCCTGACCCTAACCAGGGGCACCCACCTTAAACAGCAGCACCTTAAAACACCACACAGAACAAATAGTTCCAGAAAGGAGCAATTTTCCTGGCAGTGGCCAGGAAAAAGATGCTGGAAGCACAGCAACACTGAGCTAGAAGAGTTTTGTGCCCACCCTTCAGGCTGTGCTAAAGCAGAATATATTGCAGAGGAATGTCTGGCAACTTGTGTTTGCCTAAGTTGGCTCAGGATTCTCTCCTGCCTTGCAAATTGATCTCAGCAGATCCAAAAATTCAAATAACTTTAAAAAGTATCACTGAAAACTTAAAAAAAAAAATGCAATACACCTCCTGTTGTGAATGAGACAGCTCTGGGGCCTCCAGCCTCCAAGATATGGTATCATTATATAAGTACTGCAGAAGGGAACTAAGAAATTTAAAGTGTAACAATGGTCATTTTTCCACATGTACCCATCCCACTATGGGTGCTGGGGCAAATACCTGAAGCATGTGTAAAACAACAACTCCACTTAGTAGTACATGCTACAAGTAGTACATGCTAAAAGTATTCCCAGCCTAGGACCTGCCAGACCCTGAGTAAAACGTGTCACTTCCCATTCCCAGCTTGGAAGGAAGGATAGCAATCTGTTTCACACAGGTATGATGAAAAATGCCAGGCAAATGCCAAGCAGACACCCTGAGTCAGCTGGGGGATCCAGATTCCAGCAGGAAGCAACAAAGCATGAGGGATTTTTAAGTATTTCAAGTGAAAAGGGGAGGAAAAAAAGTGACTCCAGGAGGTAATTCCAGGCCTGAGCAGGTGCCTGATGACAATCTTCCCTATCAAGCCATGCTCTGCCCAGCATGGCCAGTTTGCCCAGTTCCCAAGGGACACGCTGCTTCCCAAGGATTGAATTTGTTACTGCCTGCTAATCCCTGGAGCTGCTAATTACACCCATTATCAGTTTGTCCAGCATCCAGCTCTGGCACACTGTAAAATGTCAAGTCCCCATCAGGTTTACAGACTGGTTTGGGTTAGCAGGGACCTTAAAGCCCAACCCATTCCAGCTGCTGCCATGCAAGGACACCTTCCATGCTCCTAGGTTGTTCCAAACCCCATCCAACCTGGCCCTGGAGACTTCCAGGGATGGGGCTGGTCTGGGCACCCCATGCCAGGGCCTTGCCACCCTCACAGGCAAGAATTTCTTCCTTAAATTGAAGTCAAATTTCCCCTTTTTCAGTTGGAGTCCATTGCTCCTTGTTCTGTCACAACAGTTCCAGATGAAGGAATGCTTAGGAATAGGATGATGCAAAATGTGCTGCTTTAATACTGCAGATTTTATGTTTATTTGGGAGAAACAATGGATTTTCAAGGGCTCCGGAACACGGTCTCCATGGCAACTATATGCAGAACCAGGGGGGAGGGAGGGGAAGTTCCCATATTTCCAAATACTCAGAACTGAACTCCATTTTCCAGGGATTACTTAAACCAGCAATTGCAGGTGCAATGCACTGCCCAGGTTCATACAGGGATGCAAACAAGGAATGGTTTCAGGCACAACATTCCCACGGAGTTTTAGGAAATCCTGCTCAGACACCATATGTGCTAAAAATGCAGAAATGTGCCTTAATGTTCAGCTCAGAAGAATTATTACCTATGTGCTTGTTCCTACATAGATGGCAGCCGAAATCTGGAAAACCACAGGGAAAGCCTGGTCCTTCCTAAGGGGAACATTTGGCCTCAAGCACAGCTCAGCAACACCCCAAGGAGAGCTGTGAGCTCATCTCAGCATCAGGCTGAGCTTTAATCACTTTAAGTCAGATCCCACCACTGGTTTATTTCCATTGCTCTTTCAAATTCAATTATTAAAAAAGGAAAACAAGACAAACCTAATTATGCTGGGCTGAGAGGCCCGGCTCAACGTCAGAGTCACTGCAACTTCTCCCACCAAGAGCCAGACCTCAAACATCACCACAGGCTCAGCAAAAAGCAGATTAGAGATCACTTATTGTTATCACCAACAAAGCCAGGGGTGTTGAAGAAGCAAAGTGGTCATGCTGAAGAAATTGTCCTTTCCCTAGGGCAGTGATTCTGCCTTGATTCTCTCTCCAAACGATCAGCACAGAGGATAAATTGTCCAAAAGGCCACATTTTGTCACTTTCAGACCAAGGAGATCTCTTCTATCCACCATGGGCACATCAGAGACCTTCAAACCCCACAGGTTTTCCCCTCTGGAGGGAGCAGCAGTTGCTATTTTCAACATTTCTCTGCCAATTTCCTGACCTACAGAGCAGGATTTTGAAGCTTTCAGGATGTTCCATCACAAAATCCTCTTCCATTTGAGGAGCACTTTGTGACTCCTTAGGAAGGTGTTTGCTCCAAGGGATTCCTCCTGTCTTACTGGCATCAGGAATTTCATGGGAGGGGAATAAAGTTAAATTATCCACTTGCCACACCAACAGCCACCTTCTACTTCCCAGCTACATCATTATCTCCAGCCATTAATCCTGATTGGATTTATATTCCCTACACAACCCCATGAACACAACTAATGGCTGGTATATTCCATTAGGATCCTCTCCAGACAATTTGTTCCTCCAAGGACAAGCCCTGCAAAGCTGCCAGAGGAACCTGGGAGCAGCTGAGCAGTTCTGTGTCACGCTGGTATTTCACATGCCTATGTGTGGTTTGAGATGAGAAAAGCCACAAAAAGTCATGTACTGAACAATTATAACCTCAAAAAGAAACAAATAATCCTTTTTTTTTTTTTTTTTTGCACAGTTACTCACAGGAGGAAAAGCAGAACAAAGCAATCCCATTAACAGATAAAAAGAAAGGGCCCAGTAAACAATTCCCAACCATACTGGTGGAGCCAACACATCCAGAAAAATGAACTTTCACTGCTGCTTTCCTGAGTCACTCAGCTAAGCCCAAAACCTTTTTCTGCTTCATTTTAACTTGGTGTTCATGACCACCAGCAACTGTGCAGAATGTGACAAAAACTCAGCAGTTCCCATCTCGTCAGCCACGAGCCACCAGCAGCCTGACTCTTCACACATGGCTCCAGGAGCTGCCCAAAATGAAGCTCTAAGCAGTTTCTAATCATACCAATTTCAGAGTTACCCACCAGAATATGCCAGCCCAAAAATACTAAGTGGGGGAGACTACAGGGAGCAAGCTAGAGGAGAACACAGACATTTAATTCTTGTTCCTATGCCCTGCAAAGGCTTAAACTGGGGCACTGCAAATCCTCAGTGAGTTTCTGTTCCAACACATCCTCGGAGAAGGGCTGAGATTATCACAAAAACCTCAGTAAAACAAAATCAAAACAAACAAACCCAGACTTTAAAAGTCAAGTGAAAATGTGCCTGTGAGCTTGCCCAAGAGGACATTCCTGGCCCTGGGAGTGGTGCACTGATGACCTCACCGAGCTGCAGACTCAGGCCAGGAAGTGTTTTGCTCGTGTCTTCAGAATAGGAAGCTGGCATCCCAGGGATATTCCTGGGAAATGATTACCAAATGAAAACCAGGAGCAGAAATTCCCTCCCCATCACAACACAACATTTTGGTTTAACGAGCCATTTAAGTCAAATGTTGGACGTGGCCAGCACGGTGTCACCGAGGGCAGAGCTCGGCACCCTGTGCTGCATCACCCAGAGAAAAGCTGATATTTCCCCCTTCTGCACATTCCTCCTCATTGCCATTAAACTGAATCCCTGCCTTTCGCTTGGAGTGAGTCCCAGAAGTGACAGATGCAATAAGCATGAAGATTTCACTTGAAAAAATCCAATGATGTTTGAAAAGACAGCTCAGGAGAAGACAGAGCAATGCCAACAGAGAGCACAAATGCTGATTAAAGCAATCTGGATAAAAGGCTACAAGTGACCATTGAAAAATTACTATTATGAAGTGCTGCACTGAAACAAACACCAAGCAAATGCTGCCTGACGTGTCCCCACGTATGTCAGGTCTTACTGGGGCTACTGAAAACACAGAAAAACACATAGACCCAAAATAAACACGCATTGCCACAAAAGTATTTGATCTTCTACCTTTGTGTACACAGTCCTTAGCAAACACCACTATTAGCTGCAATAAAACCTTCCTGCAAGCACAGAGCCATCTGGATTTTTCCCTCCCCTCCTCGAGCAGAAAAGATGATTCAATGCTGGTTATTCAAATGAAAATGGAATAAACCCTCTCCTGCCTCCCGCACACGACACCCGCTGCTTTCCCCACATCCAAACACGCTGCTCCCAGGACGTGCTGTGCCAGTTCACACCATTTTCCCACACTCCAGAGCTTCCCTCGTGCCTGCCACCGAGGCACACACAGAGGGAGAGGATGGCACCAGGTAATTTAGGAACAGCCTGGCCTAAAATTAAAACAAAATCAGGAAATTCAGCAGCGGACTGAAAAATCAACTGCAGCCTGGTGTGCTCAGAACATCCCCCTCTGATTTTGCCACCGTCCTTGGTCTTGCTCCAGGAATCCCCACGCACATCTGCACGAACAGACGTGCTCAGACCAACTCCAGCTGCTAAAAAAACCCCAACCCTAACGCATCTCACTTATCTTCAACAATAAAACTGCTTCCATCGGGTTCACTTTTGTTTCCTGGCACCTTTCGCTGCCTTTTTTTATTTTCTGCTTTTTTCAGACCTGTCTCCTGTGCAATCAGTCAGTTAAGGCATCACAATGTCCTACAGCTGAAGCTCTCTCTGTGTGGTGGTGTCAGACACCTGCCCATGTGTCCAAGATCTTCCCTCGTGCTGTGAACGGAATCAATGGGAATTTGATAAAGCACAGGTATGGAGCAGCATTTAAATTCCAACCTATGGCATATCTCTGTTAAACAACGTGGCTTCCTGCATAGGAAAACAAAGCCCAGGGACATCTGCCCACAGCAAAGGGATAGGAGGAGATGGTCCTTAGGGTCCTTTCCAACCCAAACCATTCTGGGATGCCCTGGTGATTCAATGACATGTCACACAGCCCAGGAGGAGTCCACACATCTGCACAGCCTCCAAAGAGCCCCTAATAACAGCGTGACAAGGACCTGCTCTACAGGAGCCTCCGAAAAAATAACCCCAAACTAAATCCCCATCAGGGCGCTCATCTTTTGTCCTCTGCCATGGAGCACGGCGGGGACGGGCGCTCCGGGGGCGGCACACGCCGGTGGCACCGAGCGGCTGCCGCATCGCCGGGCGGAAAAGAAGGAAGGAAAAAAAAAAAAAAAAAAAAAAGGGAAAACGTGCCGAACAAAAGCCCCCCCAGCGCTGTCCTCGCCGCGGCATCAGGTGCGCGGCGGGAGCGCCCGGCGCCGCCGCCCCGCCCCGGGCTTGCCCTGCTCGGCGGCCCCGGCCGGATGCGGATGCGGCGGCGACCCCGCGCCGCTGCCTAATAAGGAGGGAGCGGGGAGCGGCCGGGGCCGAGGCGGTGCGGGGAAGGCGCTGCCGCCGCGGGCCCCGCGCTGACAGCGGCCGCCGCCTCACGGAGGGCTCGGCGGCCCCGCGCGGGAAGGGCCCGCCCGGCCAGACCCCCGCCCTGCCCGGCTCCCTCCCGCGGGCACCGCGCCGCCCGCCCTGCCGCAGCGCCGCTGGCCGGTGCTGCTCAGTTCTCCCCGCTCGCCCTCACCGCCCCCGAGCCGCACCGCGATCCCGAGCCGCCTCCCGCGTCCGCTCCTCAGCCCGGCGGAGCCGCCGCCTCCGCCTCCTCCTCCGCCCGCCGCCGCCGCCCGACTGAGCGCCGCGGGGCGGGGCGGGGCAGAGCGGCCGCGGGTCCCGCCCCCTCCATAACCACGCCCACAAACGACCACGCCCCTTCAGTCTGGCCCCGCCCGCTCCAGCCGCGCTCTGTGGGGGCGGGTCGAAGGTGTGAGTGACGGCTCAGTCAGCCAATGGCCGTGCGGCTCTCGCCACCACGCGCGGTCGCGCGCTCTCGGGCCCCGCCCCGCCGCCCCTCAGCGGCGAGTGGGGGCGGGAGGTCATGAGGGACCTGAGGGGTCGATCGTGTCTGCCCTGGGGACCGGTCATGCCCTCCCTGTGAACCAGTCCTGTCCGCTCCGAGGGACCCGTCATGTCATCCCTGGGGATCAATCATCTCATGCCTGAGGGATTGGCCGTGTCTGCCCTGAGGGATCGATCATGTCATCCCTGCGGCACGGATCGCCTCATCCCTGAGGGACCGACTGTGTCCTCCCTGAGAGACCGGTTGTGTCCTCCCTGAGGAAACGGTCATGTCCTCTCTGAAGGAACGGTTATGTCCTCCCTAAGGGACCGGTCATGACATCCCTGTGGGATTGGTCATGTCCTCCCTGAGGGACCAATCTTGTTCTCCCTGAGGGACCGATCGTGTCCTCCCTGAGGGATCGGCCGTGTCTGCCCTGAGGGGTGAGATGAGCCTGCTGTCCTCAGAGGCAACGCTGAGGAGAACCAGGAGCTCCACAAGAAAGCAACCGCGTCACCTCACGCTGTCACATCAAATCACAGTGGCTGTGGTGAAAAAAGGACAGTGACAAAAACCCCTGCTAAAGATCGCAGAGCTTGATCCCAGCTAAGAACCACACTCCAACGAGACACCCATGGCAGAGCTCTGAGACCAGAGGTTCTCCCCATTGCACTGTGGCAATTTGGGGATGCTGCTCTTCAAGGTGTAAGGTTTGTATCTGTTGTGACAGGTCAGACGAGCACTTTGCACACACACCTGGCTGCACACAGGTGACGCCGCCACACTCGGGGCCATCGCGGCCTCAGGAAGCCCGAGGGGCGGGTGAGCAACACCCGAGCAGAGCCCACAGCCCTCAGTGTTACCATACATGGCCAAAACCAAAACTCCTCGAGCTTCCTCATCCGCTTGGGCCGACGTTTGCACGTTCATTTGCATGTGGTTTGATGCTTAAGGGGGGAGGTGATGTTTCAGGGGAGCATCACCCCGCTAATTTCTTTTCTAATCCTTCAGAATTTGGAGGAATATGTGTCGTGATGAGCTGAGCTGAGAGCCCTGCTCTTCCCCCATGGAGCAGCGACAGGACCATGAGTTACCCCCCGTGAGGTATTAAAACCCCCAGATACATTTCTCCTGGTCTGAGTGTCACAGCTGATGGAAACATCAGTAGCTACAGATTAAACAAATGTTATCCTGCGTTTATTAACCTGTGACACTAAATGTCACTGCTGATCCAACAAAGGAGAAAACCTCTCTCACCTACTGAGCAACACCTTGATAAAAAAATTACACAAACAGAGATTGGAGTGGCAAGGCTGCACCCTTGCCCATGACAACAATTGCCCTGAAATTAATCAATAGCTTCTTTCTGAAAACCAGCCCAGCACAATTACACCACTCTGCTCCCTCAAACAATCCCTTTAAAGCTAAAAGAGAAGAAAACGAAAGCAGCTTTGGACCAGAGCTGAAGGTAACCCAGAGTTTAGGGAGTTTAGGTTGTGATTCACATTTTCCACGTACGTACATGATGTGTTGAAGGTCACAGAATGAGTCAGTGATAGAGCTGAGAGTCCTGCTTGCCCATCCTTAATTTATTAGAAGTCTCAAAACTGTGTGTGGGAATTAAATTTTATAAAACCGACATTTTAATCATGTACCAAGCCTGGGCTGGAAAACAGGAACGAAGGCAGCAGCACCCAGCACTGCCCACCAGCTCAGAAAGAGAACCAAAGAAGATTTTTGGCCTCCAACTGAAAAGAAAGTGACGCACAGAGGACACAAAAGTGAAATTTGTCCTGAGAAATCTGATTGAAGCCTAATCCTCTCAAGAGCTGCCTTGGGAAGGGTGGATCCTGCAGAGATGAAAATTCCTTGCTCGACACAGTGCTGGAAGAGCAGCTAAAGATGGACTCAGGCGGAAATAATACCTGTGGAATTTTTACCTGAGCTTCCTAAAACAGCTGGATGGAAACACTCCAAAGAACACCCAGATCCTGTCTGGGATTAATGAGCTGTTTAGATGACAAAGTGATGAAGAAATTACAGGAATTTTAGGCTGAATTCTCCAACAAACAGAAGAAACAGCTCAGGTTTTACATGTGCTCTTTGGTTCTGCTGTAACCACTAATTTTCATCGCTTCAGATGAGTAAAACCACCCTAACAAACAATTTAAATGTTATCCACAGTGCTGCAAGTGAAACAATTTGTCAAAATATGCCACAAATCCTAATTTTTCTACAGAAAAAACGCCAAACCCTTACAGCTACAAGGAGAAACACACCAAAATTTACCCCATTTTACCAGCACCTGGTTAGCACATATTGCAGAAATTCAGGATTTATTAAAAAAAAAAATCCACTTTTAGCCATCCCACATATTTTCCCCTCAGCTACATCACTGCAGGATTGCTGCAAACTATCTCACAGCCTTTATAGGGAAACAGCACCGTGGCTACAGACTCCACCTCTGAAACTTATGTCAGCTGCTAAATTTAGCCTCCTGCAAATATGCATCAATTCCATCCCTGCAATAAATCCCCCTGCTTTGCTCCTGGGATGAGCCTGATGTGCTCCCCAAGGCCCCCGTCAGGTGTGTCCCACAGCCTTCCCCACCAAGGCCGTGTTTGTAGTTGGAAGAGGAAAAGAAACACCCGAAGCACCTTTTTTAAAGGAGAAATTTTGATTAATTTCACCCGTTTGGTGTCTCTGAGCCATCCCAAAGGGGTGACAAACCCCATTTTTGGAACCAGTGAGGTCACTGGAGGGATGAATTTGTCTCAAACATTTCATTTTGCTGAAATCCTCATTGCTAAATATATTCTGAATGGAGGGAAATGGCTTAGGGAGGGCTTAGAGAGATCAGCAATTTAAAGTCCTGTTATTTTGCAGCTTAACTTCTAAATCAAGCAAAATATGCCAGACAGGACAGTCTTGAACCCTGGTTTTGCACATATCCAAGTTATACAGCTTTCCAAGGACTTTTATGTCCCTATGTATCTATTTATTTCCTGAAGCTTTTTGATTTGTTATTATTATTATTATTATATTTACTCTATCATAATATTTATTTACCAGGAAGTACTAGGTTATTCCACATGAAATTTGAATATTTTTATATTTCCTCTTCTATGGCTTCCATAATTTAGGGATCCCATCAAGGCCAGGCCCAGCAGCATTGGGAAGAGCTGCTCCTGCTGAAATCAGGAATGTGATCTTACCTTTCACTGAACATTACTGAGATTTAGTGCAGGGAAATGTCCCCTGCCCATAGCAGGGGGTTGGAATAAGATGGTCTTTAAAGTCCCATTCAACCCAAACCATTCTGAGAATCTCTGGACTGATTGTAGTGACAAACCCTCCCCACTTCACTTTCTCTGAGTGGAATTAGATTTACTCTCAGCATTAATTTCCTTTCTCTGCCTTGATGCCTCCATGAGTGTGGGCACAGAGCAAGTGCCAGGGGCAGCTTTATGAAACTACTCCCAATCCTGGTTTTTAGGAGACATTTCCATGATCATCAACTGTTGAGCAGCTGCCAAGATGAAATTGTCCTCAGAGGCACCACAAAAGGGCTCTGGATAATGGAAAATCGATTCTGTGTCTGGCTGGGAGGATGTGCTGTGCCCAGGGAAGTGTTCCCCAGCTCCTGCAAGGGGTTTGGCTGGAGAGACAGGGAGAGCAAAATCCCTTTGGACCGGCCTTATTCAATCCTTGGCCAGAAAGGGGAGCTGTAGAATTAGGGAATGAAGATAAGGAGAGCAAAACGTTCCATCAGATGCTTTGAAACAACAGCCAGGAAGGGAGAAGTGTCTGAGTGTGGCAACAAGGAAAGAGGAAATCATGGATTAAAGGACAGGGTTGGGAGCTACCACCCCTGAGCTTTATTGCCAGCTCTGTGTGACGTGGAACCATCACTGTGCTACTTCCAGACCCCAGAACTGGGGTCATTCACAACCCCCTCCCCAAAGGGCAATAAAATCCACTGTGGTGAATCAGGGCCTGTCTGACATCGCTCCTGAGCCACGGGAAAGGCTGGAGGATGCTGGAGATGGATAAGGAATGAGTGAACATTAGGCCAGGATGTGCATTAATAATTAATGCTATTGTTATTAATGATTTACAATAGATTTCATCCAGCACATCTATTACTGCATCTCCCCACTCTCACACCTTTGTGCAGCAATATCGGTGTCAGACACATCCCTCCCAACTCAGCTGGAAGAAAGGCATCAAAAAATGAGCTTTTACAGCAAAAAGAAACCTCTAATTTCAAGCTAATCTATTTCCCCATGTATCATTAGAGAGGATTGTGAAATATATTTTCATTTCTTTTCTATTTCTGCAGTGAAAAGGAGGTAGGTCCCAATACCTAATTAAAATGTTGGGCCACCAAATAAACCCAAAGCAATTGCTTGCAACAGATGGGATTTCCTTTGTTGATGTCTCCGGATGATTAACGAGGAGGAGAGAGACAAGAAAGCAGAACTGAAAAAAAAAAAAAAAAGAGAGAAAAAAAAAAAAGCAAAAAAAAAAGCAAAAAAGCAAAAAGCAAGCTGTATTTTATTTACAACATGAATATGTTAGGATTGACAATTCCTATCATCCTGAACAGCAGGAAAAAATCAGGGAAGAAGCCAGGGCTGGGTGTTGGGTTCCTGAGCACTGATCACAGAGCCTCACTATTCAAGCACTTTGGAATTCTTTTGCCATCTCCTTCTGTTTCTCTCTCTGCTGTCTAGGATCAGGTTGGACCAAAGGTGCTGGAAAAATCAGAGATATAAGAAAGGAAACACATAAGGGTAAATCCAGGTGAGGTGTTTGAGATTTGGGAAGATCAATGTTTAACCCAGTTTTTAAAACCCCAACAGGCTGCCATGGATAGAGCAAAATGGGAGCTGTTCCTGCTCCAGTGGAAGGTGTCCCTGCCCATGCAGGGGGAGGAACGAGATGAGCTTTGAGGTCCCTCCCAACCAGAGCAATTCCGTGAGTCTGTGGTTTTTTATTGCAACATTTCCACAGTTCAGCACTGAAATATTGTCTCAACCCTTCCTCCCTGTTTCTTCTGGACAGCAAGGAGGTAAAAATGTGTCAGGAGGGATTGGGCTGCAGCTGGTATTGCCGTGGGGAGGGAGCTGATTCCTTGTATCCCTTCTCACCCCTTCTTCTGCCAGACCTATTCCATCCACCTGCTCCTTCATCCCGGGGAGGATGAGCTGATCAAACACCCCAGTGCCCGGTGTGGCTGCGGGGAAGCTCCAGCTCAGCTGTGCCGGTGACACCAGAGAGCCTCCACCTCGAGGGGTGTGGAGATCCACACAGACACCACCACTCTGCTCCATGCTCTGAGCCTGGCGATGCTTGCACTGACAAACATCTCCCACCTCCATCTCCTTACATCCTGCAGTGTGTCCTCAGCTGCTTCCTGAGGCACAGGAGCTGTTTGTCATCCCTGCAGGGCTTTTGTCATCCCTGACACGCACAAACTGTGCCACGTTCTCGCTCCGACTCTGTCGTGACCATAACACATCGCACCTATTTTTTAAGCAAACTCAGTTCAAAGCCACCACAGATTTCCTGTGCCTTAAAACACTTATTTTCCCTTATAAGGAAATGCACAATTGCAGATTGTCACTGAACAGAGGATGGGAGTTAAGCAGCGTGGGTCGGGTGGCTCCTTGCAGGATGCAAACTCTCACACAAACACTCATTTCTATCCTTCCTATTTTTGCAGAACTGCTGTTTTACCAGGAAAATTTCAACAGAGTTCACTTCTCCATATTTTTTTTTCAGTGAAAGGGTTTCCAAGTTGATGTCATTCTCCTGAATGGCTTATTCAGTGAAGTCACGGTGCAGGAGAAAAAGAACTTAGAGAAAATAATGCTGCTTTTTTATAGCTAAAATAAAATTACAAAGGTTCACCCAGTGCCTGGAGAGATAGAGGCAAATAATCCCACATGGCAGTGGGAGGATGCACCCTACGGACACTGCTGCACTGTAGCTGCTGTGAGAAGCAGTAAATGGTACTTATTCCAACACAGCACAGGAGTCTGACAAAACAAATCTTTCCCCAAAACACTTTCACTGCACAAAGGACTTTGAACCAACACCTGATTCCCATCCTGCCTCCTTAGGAGACTCCGTGTGCCCTGAGCACATCCCGTCTGTCACCCGGCTGTTCCCGGCAGCTATTTCCCACCCACGGCAATGCTCCCACCTCCCCTGGAACTGCCGCCTCCAGGACCCCCCAGCCCCACGGCAGAGCTGGGACCCCTCACTCCTCACCTTTTTTGGGCGCTGGTGCTGCTGCCGTCCCCTCCGACGCCTTGGGCTTTTCGAAGGTTTTCTTGGCATCGGCAACTTTAAGCACATTCTCATCCTCCTGACTCTGCCTCCCCTTCCGCTCCGGCTCCTCCGAGCCCCCTCCTCCCGCAGTCCTGCCTCCAGGGAGCAGCTCCGTGCCCGCCGCTGCCCGCTGCTCCCTGCCAGCCTTGGCCTCATCGCCGAGGGGCTCCAGCAGCGCCTCCGTCAGCGCCACAGCCTTGCTCATACTCAGAGCCAGGCACTCCTTGCTGTGGGTCCTGACAGGGGGGGCCGGGGGGGTTCTTTTCGGGATGTAGGAATCGAGTTCATCGGCTTCACCTCCGAGCTGCTCCCTGCTGTCCGGGAGCTGGCTGCTGCTCTGTCTTGAAAGCTTCCCGGTGTCTCTGGCCACCGAGGGATGATAATTTGTGACCGCAGGGACCATTCTCTCGAGGCTCTTCACTACCTGCTGCTCTGGCTCGGGCTTCCTGGCTGGATCCTCCTCACCGGCCTGGCCGTTCTGACACAGCTCAAGTGCTCCATCGGGCTGGGGGGCGAAGCTCCGTGCCTGCCTCAGGCTGTCCCTGCTGCTGTCCCTGGGGATGTAGGAGACAGGTGTGCCTGCGTCCTGCTTGCTTTGCAGGATGTAATCCATGAGCTCGAAGCTGTCGGACCTGACGGGCACGGTCGGCTTGTTCCCCTCCGAGGGGCCCTTGGGGCTCAGTTTGGTCGCTTGCCTGCCCTCCACGCTGCTTTCTGAGTCCGAGCGGCTCATCTGCCTCCTCAGGACTCTTTCCAAGGAGTTGAGCCTGCTGAGGCTCGGGCTCGCCACCTTCCCATCCCCTGCATACCCCTCCTGAATCAAGGGTAGCGTGTCCTCTGCCTCTTCCCATTCCTCCTCAGGTTCCGTTTCTGCCTCCTGGATGAGGCGCTGGTACTCGCTCTCCTCCAGCCTGTAGACCACCGGCCTCACCGTCCTGCCCGTGCCCACCCGCCTGGGCACCACCTCCAGCTCGTACACCTTTGGAGGGGCTTCTCCCTCCCGCCCTCTCCGGCACCCTTTGGACACGGGATGTTCTTCCAGGCACAGCTCCCCTGCCGGCCCCCGCTGCCCTCTCTGCCCGCTGCTGCTCATCTCTGACCTCTTGGCAAGGCCTGCGGTGTCACTGCGGAGGTCGGGGCGGTCCCCCCGCTCCCGGCTGTGTCCCAGGCTCTCCTGGCTGAGCTGCAGCAGTGGATAATCCTCACAGGTGCCTGCAGAGTCTCCCCGGGAAGCTGGGCAGTCTCTCCCCCTCGCCTTACTTGTGTCATCCCGTAAATATCCACGGTACTGCCAGGTGGAGGCTTCCATGGCCGGGAGATCTGTCACTATAATTCCTGGTTCCAAATGCTTTGGGACTGGCCAGCCAAGATTTTTCCCACCTTGGGTCTCGGCGGGCTTTCAGCACCGCCTCCTCCTCGCTCTGCTCTGGGAGACGGCGGCACTTGGAAGCGTCGGAGCCTGGGTCATGTGAACCGGCGTTCCTTGGCCTCATGGCCAGCGGAGAGGAACATCCCATTGGCACGATGGATCCCGTGCTCTGCCACTCCTGACACCACACCCAGCACAGCTGATCCCTACCCAAACACATCCCACCTGGATAACTGGAAAAATCCCCTCCAGCTGCTAATTTGCTGGTCCATGGCACTTCACAGTCAGGACTTGCTTCCCATCTGCATCCTTCTCCAGGGATTCTCCTCTTTCCCCAGCCTACTCCAGCAACAGCTCCCCACAGTCCTGTGCAGCAATCCTGGCTTGCATCCAATTTTGCAGCTTCCAGAGGGATTTTCTGCCAGGCTGTCTGGGCAGAATCACCTCTGCCAGCTCCTTGTGGGTTCCACGGAGAGAAGGGAACCCATATCCGTTCCCCTGGCACTGTTCCCTCCTCCCTGCCCTGCGCCGTGGGACGCGGAGCGGCTCCCCCAGTGCTCCTTCCTTGGAAGCAGCACTCAGCCTTGGGCTGCGTCCCAGAGCTTGAGGGAGAGATGCTGCCTGCACAGAGCGCGTGGGGCAGAGCCGGAGAGCTGGAATGATCTGTGGGAATACGTTATGGAAAAGGGAATTGCTGTGACAGAGACCGGCTGCCCGAGATAAACACGGGAGCCCGACAGCAGCCTGAGACACAACTTTCCCTGTAGAAACTCCAAAACACAGCTTATCAAAAATCCCTACTAATGCATTGGGCACTTCTCTAAATAACCCTCTGAGCAGAACGTTGCTCCCTTTGGACACCCCTCCGGATGGCGGTGGAGCCGGGGAGCTGGAGGGCTCTAATCCATTTGTACACAGCTGGGATGCCTGGCATTGCAGTGAGCCGCAGCTCCCAGCTCAGCTCCCAGCCCAGCCGCTGCCCTGTGCTTTGCCTTTTATGGTTCCCCGAGCTGGGAAGCATCCTGAGGCAGGATGCAGGAAAACACCTAGATCATCCCAAAAGAGGTGCCTGCACAGGCACCTCTGCATTGTTGGGGCTGAGTTACCCCAGTGTCACCTAAAGAGTTGGCAAACAGAGCCTGGCCCCAGCCCAAAGGCATCCCTGTTATTCCATGAGGAAAATCCTGCAGGGCCTCATCAAGAGACCTCAAGGACCGAGACAACTCTGAGCACCCACAGACACACAGCAGCTGCATGGGTGACACCTGGACCACGGTCACGATGACACTGCCTCATCCTGTGTCCCATGCCAGGAGTGAGTCCCAGCCACTGTTGAGGGGAAGGAGCGAGGGATGAGGGTTATCCCAGCCCTTATCGGCCTGGAGGCAGCCAGGCCCCTCGCTGGGACTGTTCTTTATCAGTGCACATTGCAGAGCTGCTCTGCTCAGACAAAACCCCGTTTGTTTCCACTGGAAGTCTTAAATCCCCGCCGAGGCTGCCCAGAGCAAACACAACCAGCTCCCAGTGGGATCAGGGCTGGTGGCCGGGCTCCTGCTGCTCCTGCCAACAGCAACAGGAACACCTGGCAGCAGCAGTCCTGACAGGTAGAGAAATGCTGAGCAAGGTGTGCTGGCAGGTGCAGGAGTGAGGAAATTCACAGCCAAGTCACCTCTCCCATGGGATGAACTCACTCAACATTTGCACTGTGACCCGATCAGTAATTCTGGGTGTTCCCCTCAAGCCCTCGTGACAAAACCAAATTCCTTCTATACTTCTCACAAACCCTCACGATTTGGGGATATTGTGGTGGTGTGGGCTTGTCCTGTGTGGGGACTGCAGAGCCCAGGGTTGGTGTGGAAGGGACACAACCATGTCCTGGGACCTGCCCTGGGTGCTGTGTCCCATGTTCCAGGGAGCTGCTCAGAACTCTGACACAGCACCAACGTGGTTCTGCTCCTGAACCCTCTGCATAAAAGGAAATGGCAGCTGCTGCAGCATTGCTGCTGTCCTGTCCTTCAAACAGAGGGAGGAAGAGACTTTTAGGGAATACACACTGAGGCGGGAGCAAACCTGACTGGCAGCACAGCTTGGCCTGTGCCTGCTGCAGGAACCAGCTCCTCTGGCCTTGGCAGCACGGACTTGCAGCTTCTGCTTAGAAAAATATTTACATTTCCACCTTTCCAGGGGCCAGAGTGGCTGTTCAGCCACAGCCAAGCAGGAATGGATGCAGAGGCATCATCCTGGGGCTGCAGGCAGCTGGAGAACCACTGCCAGAGAGCAGCTTCTCCTGTGCCAGAGTGGAAATGCAGCCACAGCCACCTGGAGTCCTTACTGCAGCTTCTCTGTGTGCTGCAATCAGCCTCACCCTCCTGCTAAACCTCATCTTTTCACCCAAAACCACCACTAGAGTACCTGCTCACCACCCCAACTCCACATGGAACTGGGAATGCTGCCAGGGAACCGTCCTCCCATCAGAGGGTCCCTGAGATCAGCTTTGGAGCACCTGCAGCTCCTCCATGGGGGAGAGACGAGGGGCACAGCTGGACCCTGCACCACCCCAGATCCCAGCCAGGAGGGCACCCAGTGCCAGGCTGCCCCTGCCCACGGCAGCTCCAGGCTCAGGCATCTCCTCTGGTCAGCGAGGCTATAAATAAACCCTCCCTGGTCGCCAGAGAGAATTTGTGTTGCTCCAGATGTTGCCTGGTTTTGCCATGGCAACATCACAACAGGATGTAACATTCAGCCGTGAGGAACCGCTCCGAAAAGGACCAATTTCCAATCCTAACAAGAACAAAAAAACAGCCAGGGACTCACCGGCAGCCTGGGCATGCTCCAGCCATTCCACAGTCCCAGCTTGTGGTTCCCCATACCCAACTCACACCCACCTCTGGAGCCAGGAATGGCTCCGCGGGGAGGCTCCATCTTCAGGAAGCTGAGCTGAGCAGGGAGTGATGCCTCTGTCGACCCAGCCAAGGGATGTGTGAGTTTGGGGGCAAACACTGCCCCCAAAACGGTGCTGGCTGAGGGGCAGGCTGTGCTCCAGGATCTCAAACAACAGCAGGAAGCTGCTCTTCACCTGCCCAGGCCGTGCCAGAGCTGCTCCCACACCTGCAGATCCATCCCTCCCCTGGGGATATCCTCGGGTGAAGGAGGCCCAAATGCTCCAAACCCACCCCTGGTGACCCAGGGCAGTGCCCTGGATCGTTTGCAGGTGATTTCCCCAGCCAGGGAGCTGCTGTCCATGCGAGGCCCTGTGGGAGCTCCTGGGCCTGCACACCTGGCACGAGGCTCTGCTGAAGAGAGCAGCACAGGCCTGTGGAATCCCACAGCCCACCTTGCTGTGGCAGCATCGAGGCCTCTCCCAGGTGGGATTTTCCAGGCTCAGCAAGGTGCAGGTGTCACTTTTCCATGTGCCACTGCTCCACAGCTGGCATCCTTTCCAGAAGGTGAGCAGCTTCTCCTGAACCCAGGCTGGGGTCTCTGAAGAAACCAGGTGAGAATGACTGATTTCCATCCTGCTCCTCTGGATCCAGCCTTCAGGAGCACCAGAAAACAGCCAGGACCCAAAAATGAGGGAAGCAGAGCCAGGATAGATGGGCAATGATAACTCAGGGCAGGCAGTGGCTCCTGGGATAGATCCCATTCCCTCCTTTTCTTTCCACCCCTTCAGCATCTGTTCCTTCCCCACCTCCAAACAAAGCTACAAGACTCATTTGTAAAAGGAAAAAAAAAAAAAAGTTTATTTGTTTTTCCTCACAAGATGAACATAAAATATCCAGGACATTTTTACAAACAAAAGTAAAAAAAAAAAAAAAAAGTGCATGATGCATCCCTCCCGCGGGCATACAGTACAAAAAATCCTGCAGATTTCCATATAAAATTGGGATAAGAAATACCATGGAATAAAGGAACGTTGTTATGGAGTACAGCAATGCACAGAACAGCTACACATCACTCACCCCCTCCTCAGGGCCTGACCGGGACTGTCCCCACCGCTCGGTGACACGGCCGGGACCAACCCCGCCGGCACGGGAAGGGCTCCGGAGGTCGGGCACTGCTGCCACACGGAGCGACACCACCTGGAGCGGGAATAAGGTGCCGGTTTGTGCATTTCAGGATTTCTGGCAGGACGGGACAGGGTTTGGGTCTGCCGAGCAAAGCGTGGTCGGTGATGGGATGTGTCCCTGCACACCCCGCCCGCGTTCCGGCAGCGATGCATAGATAAATGGGAAAAATGGGATAAATGGGAAAAATGGGATAAATGGGGACACCGGGAGCAGCCACTGGCACCGCGGCTGTCACGGAGCCCTTCGGTTCTGCCATGCCCAGAGCAGAGGGAAGCGGCAGCAGGTGAGCAGTGCCGAGCTCGGCGGGGACAGGAGGGCAGGACAGGAGGAGGGACGGCCTCACTGCCATCGGAAACACCAAAAGCACCAAAAACTCCCTAGAGAACAGCAAACAGCAGAGTCCAACAGCTCAGCAGATACACAGTGTTTGTAAACTATGAGTAAGGCACTCCATCGTAAGGACACGTACGACACGTGGGGAGGACAAGCACATCAACCTTGTCATGCAACAAACCCGACGGGACGGGGGAGTTTGGCTACAACCCCCCGGGAATGGCACAGCGGAGCTCCCGGAGCAGCTCCCACCAAGCCGTGTCCGCATCCCGGGCACGCGGGGAGGGAGCCCCGGGCCCGGAGCGAAGCCTGGGGCTGATCCAGCCGGAGCCAGGCGGGAGCAGCCGCGGGGGAAGGCGGCGGGTGCCGAGCTGAGCCCGGAACGCGGCGGGATGGACGCGGCAGAACCCGGCAGGCACTCGAGAAACAGGAAGGAAATCAGATGTTCGCTTGTATCAGTTCACGGAATTTTCCAAACTCATTCAAAACCGTTCCCAGCACCTCCTGCCTCAGCCAGGCAGTGATGGGAAGGGTCGGCAGCACACACAGAACAATAACCTGTGGGCAGCCCTGGCGAGCCGGGGGTGACGGTGGAATTGTGCCGGGAGGGGACAGGGAGGTTCCCCAGGTGCTGCTCCGACCCTGCGGCACCCAACAGCCCCAGGCCTCCCGTTTGCCCCTTCCCAAATCTGAATCTAGGTGCAAAGGAGAATGAAGATGATCCAAACACAGGGAATGGATCCGGCCCTGGGCTTGTGGGGTCTCATCCTGCCCTGAGCACGACCCAGCGCAGCCTCAGCCCAAACAAGCAGAGGCTCCTCCAAAACTTCCCTCCCAGAGCAGCTTTTGCTCCACACCAGCACTCCCGGGTGGAGCAAGTGCAAATCAAATTCAGACTCTTTCAGGAGGGACAATTATTCACTGATTGCCTGTCCCTACAATTCCTCACACAAATGAAACATGCAGGATCTTATGCTTAAGGGGAAAAAGGGAACTCCAGGCATTTAGGGCAGGAAAATGCACAGCTCCCTTCCTCAAGACACTGGATTTTCAATCAGTACAGTTCAGAGCAGCTGCTGCAGCCTTGCTCTGCCCCACCTCAGAGGGGAGTTGCAAGAAAGCCTTTCCACGGAGATTTTAAAATGTGGGAATACTCACACTCACAGCCAGGGTGAGCAAATCCACCTCTTTGACCCCCCAAATCTACTTCAAAACATCACCCAAAGGCACAAGGCCTCAGATGGGATCAGAGGTTTGGAGCAATTCCACTGCTCACTTCCCAAGCTCTTCCCGCTGGACTCAGCGAGGGCTTACATGGAGCAGCTCTCGACCACGCTGGTTGCCAAAATGATTCAAAGAAAATGTGAATTCCCTATGGAATCCAAGCATCAGCCCTGGCAGGAGGGGGTAACACTGGACTGAGAGCATGGACAGCCCCTGGCTGCCCATCCTTCCTCCAACATTCCTCTCTCAGAGCGTGTCCGTGTTTCCGTCCAACTGCTCCCCCCAGCAGGGTTCGTGTGGCTCTCACAGCCCTGTGAGCTCTGGGACAGGCCCAGCCTGGCTGTGGCACCCAAACTCCTGATGCCCACCATAAACAACACCCAGGACTCCTCCAGCAACTGCCTGGCACAGGGACCATCCTACAAAACCAACAGCACAACCACAAAAGACGCTCTGTCACCTGCCGGGGTCCAGGAGAGCCACCCCTGCTCGGCCACCTCACGTCACCCACAGCCCAGCGACAGAGGGTCCCCAGAGCACCCACGACACTGACACAGCTTCACATCACGAGGGTCCACAGGCAACCACTGGCCAGGCTCTGTCAGCACTGGGACAACACCAACCACAACGACAGCAAAACACCCCAAGAACACAACACCTGTGACAGCAACAGCCAGGGTGACATCAGGCCACAGTGTCCCCACAGCTCAGCACTCTGTCACCTCCCAGCAAGGCCTGGGGAAGCCTCTGTGTCCACACTCCTCCAGGCCTTTACAGCTAAAGGAATTCCTTCAAACAACAGCAAGAATTCTGGGAAAAGCCTTTTGGATAAAAGCCCCAAACAATAAACCAGGACAAAAAGCCAGCGAGAACAGAGGTAGTGTGCGTGTCACCATTTTAAGGATTTTCCACAAGTGCCCTGTTTAAACAGAGACTTGTGCTTGTTCTGTAAAAAAAAGTCATGAATAATTATTTTGAGTCTTTGAAACAGAGTATTTCAGCATTTTAGATATAGATAGAGATACAAATATCTATCCATAACCACACACAAATCCACATTATTACACTTGGCAAACAGTACTAGGAAGAGTATCCTGCAGGACAACAGGCAAGTCACACACCAAATCCTCCTCTAAGCCATGCAACACATTTTATTTCCCTTGTGCCCTTCATTGTGACCCATCATGGTTCTTTCCTCCTCTCTTGGAGCACAAAGAGGGGACGAGGAGGTGGCACCAGATGAGCTGCTGCAAGTCAGATGATAAAACAGCACTGGTGTAATGAATAAATGCTGCAAACCCCCCAAATCAGCCCCCTCCTCCCCCTGCAAAGCATCAACTTTTGCCCATCCAAAGTGTGTTCTTCAAGTTCCCAGGCAGAGGCTTCACCCCTGGTTTGGAGGTGCCGTCCGCGCTCCTCGGCGGGGGCTCACAGAGCACGGAGCACTCGCTGGACACAGCCTCCTTGGAGTCTGTGATGGTGGCCACGTCCACGTCACTCGACAAATCCTCGGAGGACAGGTTCAGACACCCCAGCTTGGCGAGGGAGTTGGACCTTTTCAGGGGGGAGGACACGGTGAGGCCGGCCAGGCGCAGCCTGGTCTCGATCTCCTGCGTGCGCTGCTTCACCAGGCCGGGCTTGCCCCGCACGCTGTGGATGCTGTCGCTGCTGGAGCTCCGGGTCAGGTTGGAGCTGCGGGAGGAGGAGGGGGTGTAGCAGATGGTCTTCAGGAAGTCCTTGGTGAAGCTGCTCGTGTGCTCCAGGCGGCAGCTGGCCGGCGTGGAGGTTTTCTGGGAGATCCCCTCCAGGACACGCTTCACCCCCAGCTTCTCCACGTCGTTCTCGGCATCTCCGGGCACCAGTGAGGCCGGTGCCAGCAGAGGCACAAGGCCAGGATGGGCCATCAAGTCCTCACTTTCCTCCACGATGCTGGAGTCCACCCTGCCCAGGGGGCTGTCCCTGAGCAGTGCTGAGGGGTCCGAGGGCAGGCTCTTGAGGCGCTCCAGCTCTTTGGTGTGCTTCCTGACCAACCCTGCTTTCTGCAGCTGGAGCAGCGACTCCTGGTGCTGCATCAAGTAACTGTTGGCGCTCGGCTTTTCCAAGTCTTTGCTGAACAACAGGTACTTCAGGTCCTTGGTAGGTCTGGGGTCCTTTCTGGCCAGAGACTCTTCCCTCACCACCTCTGCGTGAAGGAGGCTCCTGTCACAGTGGGAGTTTCTCCTGGGCAGCAGAGTTTTCTCGGGGGTTTTTGGCGCATCTTTCCCTCTCTCCAAAAGGCCGCAGTGCTGATCCAGGGACCTGCACGTGCCAACCTCCGCAGCCCCGGCTCCTGGTGCCAGAGGGAGCGGAGCCTCGTTATGTTTAGTCCTGCCTGGCTCCTCGGGGGGTGCCCTGCTGGGCAGGTGTTCCATCAGGTGGGAGTGCAGGTGGGACAGCAGGGGGGGCTGCGTGCAGATGGTGCTGCTGCGCCGCGCGGCGCCGGCGCCGAGCCTCTCGCACTGCTCCCCAAAGGGGTCGGGGGCCAACCCCGCTGAGGAGTACATGCAGTCAGTGCAGGACTGGTAGGAAGGCTTCACCTTGCTGAGGATCCCAAACACGGCATCGTGCTGCAGGAGAGAAAACAGGGACAGATCAACGAGCACGGAACAGACACCAGCACAGCCCACAAGGGATGGGACAGCCAAAGAGATCTGGAACAAAGCCCATTTCCACCTCAGGCCCTGCAGCAGGAACTAAAGCCACGTGCTTTCCCAGCAGACAGTGTCTCCAAGGAATACCTACCGTGCCAAGCGAGGGTCATGCAAGCGAGCTGCCCACAGCACTTTACAGGGCACTCACTGGGCACTCTCTGGCATCTACATCCACAGCTCGGGCAAGCAAAGCCCTGGTGAGAAGCGCCTCGAAAAGGGAGAAGCTCATCATGGAATGAAAGGCTTTATCCAAGTCAAATGAAACTGGGCTATGAGGATGAGAAGAGCAGTTTCACTTGCAGCAGAGTCAGCCATGCCAATCCCCTCCATCTCACCTCCATACGCACCTCAAAATCCTCTGGGCAACTCCTTTTGCTGTTGTTGTTATTCAAGTTCTCCCTATTGAGCCTGCTCTCCTCCTTGTGCATGGACAAACGCCGCTTCCACTTTTCCATGGGATTTTCCTCCCTCACACCGTCCTCCCCTGGCTCCCCAAGGACCATCCTTCCCTTCCTGGGGCTGAAGTCCAGCTTCTTCTTTGCCTCTTTCTCACAGAAGCCGCCCAGCTCTGTCAGTGGCTCCGCTCTCTCTGGGGCCTTTTCCATCTCCAGCAGCCTCCCCTGGGAAGGTGCAGATGGAGGCTGTCCCACCAGGGCATCCCGCTCCAGCTGCTCCATGTGGAAGAAGCCCTCCCTGTCCCCGGGAATTTTGTTCTCCAGCAGCGTGTCCGAGAGGCGGCGGAAGCAGTACCCGAAGCCCTCGGAGCCGGCCCGGTTGTCCAGGTAGGCAGACTGGGAAGGCATGTCCAGGTCAGCCAGGCGGTTTTCCAGGTCAATGTCCAAGCTCTCCAGTAGGAAGTCTCCCGAGCCCGTGGTGCCGTCGGTGTTCTGGGGCAGGTTGCTCTCTGCCTGCTGCTTCCACAGCTTATTGTGGCGCTGCTTGCTGGGGGGAGGACAAGGACACGAGTGACTGCCCTGCAGGATGCCCAGTGCCAGGAGCTTCCTTCTGTCTCCACAGCCCAGAACCCAGGGGCTGGGCCCAGACCTGAGATCCCACTTGCACAAAATATCTTCACCATTGGGATTTTTGCCCCCACCTGCCCATTCCAGAGCAGTTCCCTGAGTGCAGCCAGGGTGGGATCAGACCTTGGGAGACCCCTCAGGGCACAGAAGCCCCCTCAGAGCACAACAGCCCAAACTGACCCCTCTGCACGTCCCGTGGCACAGTTCCTGCTGAACCAGGGGACAGAATTCTCTCCTCTGTCCTTAGAAGATAAATACTACGGCCCTTGCAGTGACAGAGCCCTGGGGTTGGCACAGAAGCACGAACACTTTGCCTCCGGAATGGCCCGAGCTCAGTTCTGCCTCATAAAACAAGAACAATGCTGTGCTGAGCAGCCCTGACTGCTGAGAAATCCAAACGTGCTTCCCAAGCACGGAGAAACCCTCCCTGAATTACACCAGAGCAGCTCTCCCAGCTAATTTCCACGCAGGGAGCCTGGCACAGGGAAGGTTTAAGAAAAGCATGATTGGCCCAGGGTCCCTTCTCAAGGGACCCTTCAGGCTACACCCCTCACACATCTGTGGCCATGACACCAACAGAGCCTTTGTGATGTTATCCACAACCAGCTCCTTTCCTTCCCAGTCACGCCCAGCCTTACCTGGCATCCAAAATGCCCTCGTACTCCAGCAGCTGCCGCATGAAGCCGGCGTTGGGCCGCGTGATGCTGCGCTTCTGCTTCACGTAGTTGTAGGCCTTCTCCAGGGACCAGCCGAACTCCTTCATGGCGTAGGCGATGACCGTGGATGCCGAGCGGCTCACGCCCATCTTGCAGTGCACCAGGCACTTGGAGTGGTTCTTCCTGCAGCAGGACAAACAGGAGAATAAATCCCATGTCACTGGTTATGGATCTGTTATGGATTCACTGAAGGAGGGACAGCGCTCCCTGCTCTGCCCACCCTGCACCACGGCTCTGGAGGGGAGAACGCTCGGGATGAGGAGGGCCAGGAGAAGAATCCCTGTCCAGAAAAGGTGGGAGTTAGAGATGGGCAGCCTCATTTATTTCAGAGACCACCATGCCTCCATCCAAGTCTTTGGATACTGGGATCACTGGGAAAAGACTGAATGTAGAGGCTCAACAGGGTTTGACAGGCTATGTCTGCAGAGACAGCTGGGGCAGGTCCAACACAGATACAGCTGGGGCAGATCCAACACAGACACAGCTGGAGCAGCTCCAGAACGTCTCCAGAAGAGGAAACATCCTCATTTCCTTTCGGAAGCAAAACAAAGTAGTGACAAAAATGCTGGGCTAGAACAGGTTAATGCCAGTCCAGGAAGGGACAGGGCACGAGGGAGCTCCAGGAACTGGAATGATGATGCCAAGGCCCTGCAGTTCCTGTGGCTTTGTGAGGGCCCAAGATGAGGCACAGAGAGCTGGGATGTGCCCTCCCCCAGGGCCAGGTGTGCCAGCACTCACTTGGCCTTGTTGATGAAGTGATAAGCCTCGTTCCAGTGTGCCAGCAGGTCCGTGGTCTCCTCGTCGTACACGCGGATGTTGTGGTACGCGAACAGGCCCGGGAAGAAGTTGTCGATCTCCCGGGTGACATTCAGGATGTAGTCAATGCTGTGGGACCAGGAGAGACACCCTGAGCTGCCATGGTCACCAAACAGGCCCTGAGGGACACTGTGAATCCATGCTATCCAACCCAACACGAGCTGTAAGGTTTTGCCTAAGCCCTAATCCTAAACTCCTGGTACACAGGGCACACAGGGGCCGTTCTGCCACCTCTCACTGCCAGCACATCCCAAGTGTCCAAACACCCTGGGCACAGGAGGGAGAAGTTTATTTTATCCCATTTATTGTCTCTGAGTCTGTGTAACCCAACCAGGAACTCCTTGCTGTGTTACACAGCTCTGGGGATGCAGAAAGAAGTGAATCATCTGGGACCACAGCCCAGGAATCACCATCTCCAGCTGCAGGTTTTAGCTGCAATCCCATCCCTTCCCCTTCTTTCTGACCAAAACCATGAGAGTCACATGTTATCTCTTGATTCCTGCCAAATATCACAGCAGGGATAACAAGGTACCCCAGAATGAATGTCCAGATTGATTTATCACCTCCTATCACTGAGAAAAATCAAGGACACAGGATATTTGTCTCAGAATTTGTCCAGCTTTGCCTCTGGACACTGCATATCCCAATGCAAGACATAATCATTAATACCCTGCTTGATTTCCTTGTCCCAAGATGTGCAGACATCTGCTCCCAAGGACTCCAAATGAAACATTTTCAGCTGTGCTGAAATTGTGAAGAATTTCAGTTCCTTACAGCAAGGTTGGTGCAGGCCTTGAGTGACCAGCCAATATTTATGGGCAGAATTCTTCCTGATCCAAAAAGTGTGGCAGGGAATGGAGCCAAGCAGCACCATGGGGATGGGAGAGACACCTGGAGCTGCCTGTCCAGGCAGGTGAGGAGGAGTTTGCTCATCCACAGGCAGCTCTGCTCCATCTGAATGGAGATTTTTTTTTCCTTAGCGCTGCAACCTTTGCGCCTCTGCAGCCTGCAGGAATTCACACCTGGCACAGCACTGGGAACACTGGGGGATGGAGATCCTGATGGACCTCAGCAATGACAAGTTTTGTTATTTTCACTCTCTGAGGTTGGAGAGATTCCTCCACACAGCTGCTGGTGGGAAGTTACCATGTGGCTGAGGGGTAAAATCATCCTTAGAGCCTGCAAATGTCCTCTGCAGAGTCCTGGGGGAATTGCAGGCACACAGTGGAGGGTTTGGAGCTGGGAGGAGCAGTACTCACCCCGAGCCCTGCAGCTCCTCCAGGTTGGAAGCGTTCCACTCGGAGCCCTGCAACAGCCACAAAAACACGTTCCCAAGGGACCCCAAAACAGCCCCTTTTCCCTCAGGTTCTGCAATCCCCCAGCCCCAGCCATCCTCCTGAGCCCCTGAGACAGAAATAGGGCATTGATGTCCTGTCCAGGGACCTGCTGAAGGAGGGACCAGGGCACAACTCGCCCACAGAGTCAGTTCCAGGCCAGGGTGAGACTGAGCTCATCCCAAATCACTGCCCCTGGCCACTCTGCAGTTTTAAACACGGGGAGAAATAATTCAGGGAAATGAAGTGAATGCACCTGTGATCCCAGACATGCCACACATGAGAAGTGAGGCAAATCCTGAAACGCTGGGGGTAGTTACATCTTGGATTCTCCCCAGACCTTCACAAGAGAAAGCTTTAAACTTTTAAAAAGCAGATTTTCCCCTGAAACGAGCAGTTCTTCTGACTCTATCCAGAACAACAACAAAAAGACCCAATGGGCACAAAGTGTTCATCTCTGGGAAGTCTTTGTTCCAGAGGCAGAGCCTGGTTTTGCCTGGAGTACCATCTAGTGGCAAAGGATTGGACACAGCACAGCAGAGCTCTCCTGGAGCTCCTGCCACTCACCAGGTACAAATGATCAAAAATCAGGGATGGTTTGTCCATCTGACCCAGGATCAGCAGCATCTCATTGTCTATAAATTCCTTGAATTCCTTCAAGTTGCAGTTCATGTGTTTCTCCAGCTCATTTCGGATCTGCAGAGCAAACACAAAGGATGGCATTGGAATCTTGGTGTCCAACACAAATATTTGTGGGCACTTCCCTGCAGAACACTTTTCACTTTTTCATTAAAAACAGCAACAGGGACTCAGCCTTCTGGAGACCAGGAATTTCAGCATGTGGCATCTCTCCAATTATCCCAGAATGGTTTGTGTGGGAAGGGAGCTTAAAGCTCATCTCATTCCACACCTTCCACAATCCCAGGCTGCTCCAAGCCCTGTCCAACCTGGCCTTGGACACTTCCAGGGATTCCAGCTTTTCTGGGAATTCCATCCCAGCCCCTCACCAGGCAGGATTCCTTCCCAATATCCCATCTATCCCTCCCCTCTGACAGTTTAAAACCACTGTCCTTTGCCCTGGCATCCTGGTATCCTAAATCCCCAAACTAAGGAGCTGTAAATAAAGCTTCAGATAACACCTGAGGGGAAAAAAAGTATTTTGGGGTACCTGCTCCTTAAAAATAGTAATTTGAGAGATAAAGAACAAGAGCTTGTCTGCAGGAGGAGTGAACACATCCACAGACAGACACGTTCTCAGCTTCCTCCTACCACCTGCATGTTAATAACCTGCCTTAAAAACCAAAAACCACCCCAAAAAGAACCATTCCCATTCTGATCACGTCTGCACCGTGGGTGGATGGATTACACCAGCCTGGGGGATGGATCCCAATGAGCTCTAGTCTTGATTTGTGATTTTCCATCCATAAACTCACCAGCAAAATGCTGTCTGCAAGGTCCTCTGACATTTGTCCAGGAAAAAAAAAAAGGAAATAAAACCTTCAAATCTAATTTGAAAGTCACACAGCTGTTACTGAGGTCCTGACAGACAGTTGTGATGCTGGGATTATCCTGATTTCTCAGGAGGGAGGTGCAGCAAAGCCAGAGCAGAGCCTTTACAGAACGGTTGAAATGCACATTCCAAAGCCAGGGACACCCAGGCATCTGGTGCCTGCTCACCACTCTCTAGAGAGGGAGTCTGGCAGGAAGAAGAAGAGTGAGAATTTTTTGTATTTACCTCCTTGGAAGTCACATTTTCCAGGTCCTTGCTGGTCATGATGCTCCGGAGCTTGGCTTTAATGAGCCGCTCCGTTCGTTCCCTTTCTGTCGGCCTGGGGAGGAACAGGAAGAGGAGAGGATGAATCCAGGCTGGCAGCACCTGCACAGCACTGAGGACTGAGGGGAAAGGCTTGGTTTAAAGGGAATCTTTATGGGAATCATAGAAAAAAAAAAGAAAAAAAGCGGTTTGTTGGTGCTTATACATTATATCACAAGCTAAAGTTTCGGGTCTGATTATTTCACACAAATTCTCTTTTGTAGCCCCAGAAAAGAACCAGGTCAGGAAGAACAGGGAGAAGGGAAGATTTCCTTCATGAGCCAAGAAAACTTTCCCAAATAAAATGCTGCACTGACTTGTCAACAAAGAGGGCGGGGGAGTCGGGGCGGGTGGACTCCAGGTCCTGCATGGCGTTCCACTCGTTGATGCAGCTCTGCTCCGAGCTGATGCAGCTCTCGTAGTAGGTGGCCCACACCAAGGCCACCCCCCCTGGGAAGTAGTTGTACCTCCTGGCAACTTCACAGGCTTTGTGGAGGATCTGTAAAGCAGACCTGCACGGTGGGAGAAGAGATTTGGGCAGCTGTGAGCAGACAAAGCAGGAGCTGAGAGAGTTTCATAGAGAAAAGTGATTTTCAGCTTTAGTTGTTGCAGTTTGCTCTTTGAAAGCAGGAAATTTATGGTGCCAGAGCTCAAAGAGGCACAAACTGCACCTTGGGGGCTTCTCACAGCAGGGCTGAGGCAGGGGCTGAAATCTTCTCCTAATTAATAGGGAAGAAGGAGGCACAAGTCGCTCTGGGATCTAATAATGAACCAACTTGTACAGCCAAAGGAAGATAAAGAACAGGGACAATTTTCCAACCACCTCCAGCAAGGAGCCTGATGCATATTTACCAGCATTCCTGGCCCCTGACAGGCTCCAGGGACAGGGCCCAGATTGGGTCATTTGTTTTTGCAAATCCTAACATTACTTTTTCCTTTCTTCCCTCCTCAATTTTTCCTTTCTTTAAGGCTCTACTCTGAAGTTGTTGCACTGAACACATCAACCACATCCAAGGCTGGCAACAGAAGGGGCCAAATTCAAAACTGACAGGAACAGGAGATTTGTTTGTTTTTGTACCAAACCATCCCCAGCACAACATCCTGCTGCACAGCTGTATCTCCTCCCTAGGAGATGCTGCAGGGACAGGAATCTCTCCAGGCTCCAAGGGGACACAGCATTGCCCAGGCAGAGGGAGATGCAGTTCCATGTGGAGCAGCCTCTTCAGGGAGGAATTTGCTGGCTCAGGGGTTTGGAATCCCTGCACAGGGGAGGGGTGGCAGGAGCTGGAAGGGGAATGGACACCTGGGGCTGCAGGAACCCCAGGAATGGGGCAGGACACTGGGAATGCCACAGGCTGGCAATGGGCCCTGAACCTCCTCTGTCAGCCAGTGAGAAAAACATGCAGAGAGAGGAAATTCTTGGAATTCGAGCTCATCTTTCATATTTATTCATCTCCCTGGTGCCACTTCCCCCATGCTGAAGGACACAGAGCTGCTCTGAACTGAAGCAGCAGATCCTGCTTTGGGATCAGGATTCCCACAGCCCCTCTGCTGACACAGGGAAGCAGATCTCTGCTGCAGCTCACTAAATACCCATTGTGGAGAAGGCTAAAATGCAGCTGATTTTTTAAAATATTTACTGACAGAAAGGAGAGTGTCTCCCTGAGCCCACCCCTCACGTACCACATGGCTTGCACTGACACAGGTTTGAAGATGTGCATCCTCCCTGCAGTGCTCACGCTGAAGCCACTGATGGAGAGAGGGAAAATTGAGTCAAAAACTGCTTTTCTCTGCACCCCAACCTGCCCTCCACAAACAGCCACTGCACACAAAGGCCAAAAGAATCAGGATGAGAATTTCTCTCACTGATTTTCCAACCTCCCAAGTATGAATGGCAAGAGGCTGCCAGGAAGGGGAGCTCCAGTCCTCAGTGGGGTTTCAGAGCATTCCCTGGAACCACAGGAGCAGTGTGAGGGCAGCAAGACAAGAACTCACTGTCTGAATAAGAGGACTCTGCAGCCATGAATCCAAAATGGGCACTTCATTTGCAAGGTGATGGAGAATCTCTCCCAGAGCAGCCCCCAGGTAGGGAAGGACATTCACATTTATCCTTTCAATGTGGTTTCTTACCCATCCCCATCCAGATGGATTTTAGTATCACTCCACAGGCGAAGAACCATTCCTATAGTGCAGCTTTTACTGGAAGAGAGATGGTGAGACAGGAAGTTAAATATAGGCCACAATGTGGTCATGCCAATAGCCTAAATTATTAATACTCTTTAAATTTTAAAATCCTCAAGCCTTGCTCTAGTAATCTCTTGTAATATTTCAGGCCATTAAATAAAACTGGAAGCTGGAGTCTGAAGGTCTGACAAGGTGATAACTCGTGGTGATTGCTCCATGGGATCACTCTAACAGGTGGAACAGATGAAAATGGATTTTAGGGGTTTATCTGACCCAAAAGAACACTTTCAGTTCAGACAGGCAATCTGGCAAGAAAACCCTGCTATAATGAAGGCCAGGAACTTCCAGCCATAAATAATTAAGCTACTGAGATATTCAGGTTTTAAAGGAAATTGGGATGCAGACAGCAACAGAACTCCATCCTTCCTCTTGCCTCACATCAATAATCACCAGGAGCCAATTAATGTAAGGCTGTTTCAGAGTGGAGGGTGACATGGCAAACCTCCCCTGCTGTGGCACACCAAGGGAATGCCACATGGGAATTTCAGAGCAGAACAGAGGCAGCATCAAAGCCAATGACAATAATCTGACAAGGCTGGGAGCTTCCCTACAGATCCCTCTGCTGTACAGAGCTTCCCCTTCCCACCTTCCAGGGGAAACCACCACTAAGGTTTTCCAGAATGAAACAAAACTCACAGAGGCTGCACCACAAGGACAAGGCAGCTTGTTAAATCCTGGGAGAACACACACAACAGCCTGGCAGCTCCAGCCCCTGACTCCAGTTCTGCCAAACCAGCCCCTTCTCCCTGAGCCAAGAGCTTTTCTGCCTTGGTTTACTCACCAGAACTGGAATAATCTGAGAGAGGCTGCAATAACAAAATATTTCACTTGCTTTTCCAAATACTGTGTGCTCTTATCAGTCAGACAAAAGGAACAGCTCGTTGCTGACACAGTTGTTTGTTGGTTTTGGAGCCACTTCTGCAGTATTGTTTTTTGACGTTATTTGGCAACAAAGCTACTACAAAAGCAGCTCCATTGCATCATTCCATCAACACACTGGAGTCTGGGGGAGAGAATGAGTTCCAGTTTTGCAAATGTGTCTGCAAGAGCATTTTGTAGGGAACAGGCAGCAAACTCCCACTGGTGAGGTGGATGCCACAGCCTTTGATTCCACAGAGGCTGAAAGAGACTCATCCCCTGTGATGGTGTTTGCAGGGGTCTTAGGATGGGGGAAGAGATGAGGATCTGACTCCATGTTTCAGAAGGCTTGATTTATTATTTTATGATCTATATTATATTAAAACTATACTAAAAGAATAGAAGAAAGGATTTCATCAGAAGGCCAGCTAAGAATAGAAAAGGAATGATAACAAAGGCTTGTGACTGACCGAGACAGTCTGGACAGCTGGGCTGTGATTGGCCATTAATTAGAAACAACCACATGAGACCAATCACAGATGCACCTGTTGCATTCCACAGCAGCAGATAACCATTGTTTACATTTTGCTCCTGAGGCCTCTCAGCTTCTCAGGAGAAAAAAATCCTAAGGAAAGGATTTTCCATAAAATGTGTCTGTGACAATCCCTGTGTCCTTTCCCTCGCTGCAATCTGCAGATGCAGGTAACCCACCTGCTCAGGGACAGTTTGGTGCTGCCAGAGAGCCCATCCTGCCTGGCTGCCAGCTCAGACCTACCTCTCCTTGCTGGAGAAGTCCACTCCCAGCAGGATGTTCTCCTCGGTGTCCTGCCGCCCGTTGCTGTACACCACCACCATGTAGCGCACGCGGTCGCTCCACACGCTCTCCAAACGCACGGCCTGCAAAGCCCCTCTGCCTCATTAGTGCTGCCACAGGGCTTTGCAAGGTCTGACTACCCCCAAAAGCTTTATTTAGTGCAGTATGGAAGATACAGCAAGGCTTGTTGCTGTTTTGGTGAGGGGAAGATGAGCTGAGATTACAGGTTGGGGAAACGCTACAAAATGTAACCCAAAGGTTTGCTCTGAAGTTTCAAGCAGAAGTGCTAAAATACTGGTCATGCACTGAACTGAAAACAGGCAGGCTTCTTCCACACCCAAACCTTCACTGAAATAGCTCAGTCCTGCAGGAGGCACAACTGGCATCAACTTCTCTGCAGAGAAGTGACTTTTACAGCAGATTTTTATCTGCAGATTTCTTCAAAAGAAAGCCCAGCCCAGCTGATGCAAGCAATTTCAAGGCTGACTTAAAAGTGTCCAAGAGAATCAGCAAGGTCCTGTCTCTCCTCCTGCATTACTGTTTGTCAGCTGGATGGAAAATGAAATCTAACACAACACATTTCAGGCAGAGCAGCTCCCTGAGCCAACTCACACCTGGACACAAGGACCATGACAACAGGAGTGGTCAGGAAAAGGGGGTAGGGCTGGAAACCAGCACAGAGTTAAAGCAGCTCTGAAATCCAGGATTTGCCAATGCTTTTCCTGCTCCTCTACAGGTCTGTTGCAAACACTTCCAAGAGAAAAGAGAGCAGGAAAATGCACCTGTCCTTACCAGTTTGATCCTGTCCTCGCAGCGCAGGAGGTTGATCATCACCTGGAGGTGCTGGGGCAAGTCACCTGCACAGAAAGCACAGCAATCATCACAAAGGGGCTCCTGCTGCACTAGGAATCAGCAGAGTCTTGACCTTTAAAGAAATTAGATGGTTTTGAGTCAAAACAATACTAATTAAGGAGGTCAATTAGCTTTGCTGTCCCAGACAGCACTAAGAGCAATGAGATTCTTGGATGGGCATTCCCTGGATGGGTGAGAACCCAACCTTACAGAATTTGGAAGCCACCAAATCAATTGAAACCACCAGTGCCTGGCACAAGAGAGGATTTCTCTTCCTGTCACAGCACCCTAGAGAGGACAGAAAGGTTTGGCCATGAGAACAGGTGAGGAAGAAGAGAAGGAAAAACTCTGATTAAAGAAACAGGAACAAAGGAGAAAAGAACAACTTTGAGCAGTGAATCACTCCCAGCATGGTGGGATCAGCTCCACCAGCCCTACAGAGGGTGTGACTGAGCATGAGTGACCTCCAGAGGGAAGGGCTGCAGCAATGGCCTGGCTTGGGTGATGGAGCCCTTCTGTCTCCAAGTTCTGCTCGTGCACTGAGTCCCCTCAGCTCCAGTCCTGTGGGTACATTTCTGTTTGGGGAAAGCAGACGAAAGGAACAAGGAATCTACAGGAAAACAAACCAAGTTCCCATCTAATAACTCAGTAATGCACTCATAACTTTCCATGGGAGATAAAATTCCTTCCGTAGGCTGTTTGCTGGGTATGTGGAATTGCTGACAGTTAAAGAAACCCAAAGCCAAGCTTGGCACTCAAACACCCCCTTTGTGCTGGAGTGTTTGCTAAGCAGCACCACACAGTACCACACTGTGCCTTTCCCACAGGCTCCTGCCCTCAAAATGCCCCAAAATCCCAGTTCTTCTTGCCCAGTACCCACCTATTCCCAAAGTGCCAAAGGCAGAGGGTGTAAACTCTGGGGAAGCAGAATCAAGTTCCCTGGATGCCCTTATCTGCATCCAAATCTCTGTGTACACTCACCACACCACTCCCTGCCATTTCTTCCCACCAGCTGGCAACTGGAAGGGCCTGGGGGAAGCAGGACAGTCTGTTCTTAAACCACGATAAACTCCAACAGATTGTGGTGAGCTGACAGGAAAGGGGGTTTTCCTGAAACCAGGATATGAGCAGCTATCAAATGTACATCTGTCCAGATACCCAAATCCTGATCAAACATCCCTTAATCTGACCAGCAACATCCAGACAAAACCAGCAACAGGAAGTTCCAAAGCAAAAAGTCCCAAGCTTCAGATGACTGGAGGCTGGGAGAGCCCCTGGAGGAATGTCCAGGACATCCCCAAGTGCCCAAGGGGTGCTGAGCTCTGTGACTCAGCCCTGCCACAAGCCAAAGGGGAGGCAGAGATTAACTCACTGAAGCACAAGTGACATTTCCTCCTCTGTGGCTGAGGGAAATGGAGAGATATTCCACACAGCCCTTCTGGCTGCACAGGCTTCCCTGCCTGAAGAAAGCCATGCAAAATGCCATGGTTTTCACAGAGAAGAAGTTTCTATTCCAGTCACAGTTCCAAGAGAATGATAAAAGTTTAAACCAAAACTCAATGATCCCAATAAAAAACTCAGGAATTTGAAACCCTGGGTTTGTTCAGCAGGTTGTACAAGGCTCACCAGGACAAGCTGGGGTGTCACCCACCTGTGCCATCAGCCTGTCCCTTTGGATGAGAGGGAAAAAGGATCTCCAGAGGGGATTGAATCATTACCTGCATGCTTGTGGGGGTGCTGGAGGCTTCTCTGGCCCTGGGAGCTGTTTCCTTGCTGTAAGAAAAGAGCTGCACCTTTCACCATGAAAAAGCTCTCACTGAGGCTGGAAAATAAAAAACAAAACACACAGGAGTCAGCTGAAAGGAAAGAGCAGCAAAATGTGCACATCTGGGAAAGGAAGTGATTTCCTCACTAAAATAGTAGGATTTTGCCACAGCCACTTGCACAGCATGACTCTGGGATTATTCATGGATTATTCATCTGTCATTTTCCAGCACTGTTTTATTACTTGGCCCCTGCAGGAGATACTTGCCTGAGCTGTCATGGGCTGGAAATGACTTTATCACTTGATTCTAGAATTCTGCAACTCAAAAGAAGCAAAGGGTTGGACTTTTTACAGGCTGAGACCTGCAATGGACTGGAGAGCAGGTTCTGAGCCCATCACTTCCTGCTGATTGCAGTTCTTGACATTTCTCTGGAATGCAAAAACAAGAACCTGCAACTGTGTAGATTTAAAGGGGAAGGGAGATGGAAGCTGCACATCCCAAGGGAAAGGACACAGCTCTGGACCCTCAGGGAAAAACAACCAGCACAAGAGCAGAGGTTTGGCTGTGCTGTGGCTGGATCAGCATCCTGGGATAGAGTCTGGGCAAACACAGTGACATTTCCAGAGGGAAATGACACCCAGGAGCATAAAGGAGGAGAAGGTAGAACAGCACTGTCACAGTCAGATTTCACATGAGAACCTGGAAATCCTTCAGAAGCAGCTTTGGCCAGAAGCAGTGAAGCTGCATTTCCCACATAGCTGGAAATCCCTGTCTCCTGAGACACCTTTCAGCTGCACAGGAATTGCTTGGGATGTGTTTGCTCTGCTCCCCAAACAGCACAAGAGCCAGCTGTTGCTCCAAAGCCCAACTTTCCACCACCCCACGCTTGCAGCCATAGATCACCATCAATTACTGTCTGCATCCACTAAGCAGAAATGCTCCATTATGAGACTGTGCTACACAGGAGCTCCTTATGCTCCAGCAAATGATCCCACTGGAGTCACTGCTCCCAGCACTCATCTATTCCATATTTTATCCATGGTCTTTGCCTTGGGGCAGGAGTGAGTGGTAATGCTCCCAATGCTCTGTTCTACCTCAGCATTTTTGTGAGGACAGACATGAAATTCACGTCATTTCAGATTTTTTAACTTCTTAAGAACACAGTCCAAGTTCCCAGGAAAAGCTTCCTCCTGTTCCACTGAATTTCAAGAATTCCCCAGAAAAATATGGATCAGGTTTAAATTAGAGATTTCAGTTGCTTTTAAAAAGTGAACTAAAATTTTTGCCTGAACTTCAGGCTCCACAAGATCAGTAAAGCACAGCAGGAGAAGAACACTCTAATTCCAACAATTCTCCACCTCCATTCCCACAGGGTTCCAGCACTCCCCCCTCACCTCACTGGCTGGGTGTGAGCAGGATCCGAGCTCAGCCTGGCTCAGGATAACGGCACCCACGGCTGCAAATGGGAACAAATGGGAATGTGGCTCCTTCCAAGAGCCAGCCAGGAAGAGCCTTGTTTCCTTTTCACCCCAGACCTCACAGGAAAGCGTTAAAAAAGGCCAGAAGTGACACAAAGGCAGCGACCCCCACACAATGTATGGGATATTCAGCACTTCCAAGAGGCAGGGAATGCTTAGATCATGCACCAGGAGATAATTCACAGCATTCCCACCCTGAGAATCTGGGGGAAAATTTCTTTGGGAAAGCAAAAAAATATCCTGAAATAGGATATTTTACTCCAGTGTTTTACCCCAAAGGATCTTTGATCTCAAAGTACTGCCTAGGATTTCTACAGCAGGAAAAACCTTGGAAAAAGCAGAGCTCCTTCCCAAAGTTATCAGGATCTCCTGCTCTGATGATACATCTTGACAGATGTTCTCCTCTCCTGCAGTCAGGAAATCTGTGACAATAAAGCAGAATATTCCCAGTTGCAGGCAAAAGGGAAAGCTGTGCTGCTGGAGCAGAGTGGTCCAGGAAAAGGACAATTCACAGAGCAAAATATTTGTTCCCGTGTATCCATGTGCGTGGAAATGAACCAGAAAGCCAAGCCAGGAGCCTGCTGAGAGCAAGGTTTCCATTCCCACTGAGATCCCCGTTCCTACCCTGCACAAACCCTCCCGTACCCCCAGCGCTGCCCATCTCCACACCAGCTCCGGTTTCCATGTGCCCAGCACGGTGCCAGGCACAGGGAACACACCCAAACGCCTCTTTGCTCACAGTTTACACCACATTGTAACAACAACGTTACCCAAGCCCAGCCCTTATCTCCGCTCCGGGAACTGTCTGCGCTCTGCCACTTCTCACAACTGCTCTGGGCACAGCTCAGTGAGAAAGGCAAGGCACAACTCCCTTGTAAATCCTGCAATCCCAGTAAACAACAAACTCCGAGCTTTTTTTTTTTTTTTTCTTTTAAACTCCTAAAGAGCACCCAAATCCTGGCATTAAAGAACATCCCCATCCTCTCTGCCCCTCGGCAGGGGTGACAGATGCCCCGAAGCACAACCCATACATACTAATTCGGGCTGGTTTTCTTTGCACAGCGGCAGCATCGTGGTGGCCCCAGCGTCAGACAGAAGTCAGCAAAATCGAAAAGATTCATAACCAGCTGGAAAACTCACATACTTTTGCTTTTAAACCCATTAAAAAAAAAAAAAAAAAAAAAAAAACCAAAAAAAACAAAAAACCAAAACCAGCAGATGGCAAAGAAAAGGTCAAGCGTATTTTCTGTGTGGAGCAGAGGAATCGCGGCTGCCGATGCTCCCCGGGAACTGGATGGCTTTTAGGGAACACTGTGTCTTCCACTGATATCCTGCCTTGAAAAAGCACTTGTCCCAACACATCCTGATGAAAGAGCCATTCAAGAGGGGAAACAAGCAGCTGAGGCTCGGCTAATCGTTTCCCTCCTCCAGACTTGTTTGTTTGTTTGCTTCCCCCCTCGTGCTCCAGAGGCTCCTATCAGCACCCACACAGCCCCTGCCTGCGGGAAGTCCACATTCCCTGGGAGGGACAGACGAGAGGAAAAGCATCCCAGGGACTGGTGCCTGATCGTTCCTTTACAGTTAAAGCAATGCTTCAATACAGATACAGGAAATTTAAATGGTCCTTCCCTCAGTGTACAGCTCCCCCGTTGGATTTTCAGAGCCATTCCTGAGCTCCTGCTGGACAAGGAGTCTCTCAGGTGCTCGGTGTTTGTGTGTTAGGGGATGGGGAGCACTGAATTCCCTGAATATTTGTTCCTCACAAACCCCAATTCTTTCTGCAGGCCTACACACTATAAGGCCACTCAGGTTCCACCAGCCTGACCAGGGGAATGAGGAGCTCTCTGTGCATTCTCAGCCAGTTTTCACCCAGTTTGACTGGCACACACCACAGAAACCACCCAATCCCTGGATGCCCTTCCAGGAATCCTGACCAGCACAACTTCTTTACAAGGAGTCACTTCAGGCTCTCGAATAAACACAGAGCCCACTCACAGCCCCAGGACCCTGATGCTCCAATACAGCTGCAGGCCAGCTCTCCTCCCACTCCTTGACCTCGGCTTACCAAACACAGGAAATTATTACCCCAAAAGAGGGAAAAACCAACACTTCCAACATCTGGGAAATGCCAGGAGTGTCAGGAGGAGGGTACAGACAGTGACAGTCCCTGCTGCCCCCAGAGGCTGGCAAGGACAGGGTGCTCTTGGCCACAGCCCTGCCTGAGAGGGCACCAGAGGCTGTTGCTCCATCCGTTGGCTCCGTGCTGCTCAACTTGAAAAGGAAATATTTCTTCCCCTTTGGGAAAGCTCCAGAGGAGCGTGGCTACAACACACATCAGCCCCACTTGGAGTGGCTGAGGAACACAATAGGCAGCGCCTTCCCGGCGGTACAAACTGCCACCCCCCGGGGCCAGGAATGCCAGAAAGCAATCCCGTACAAACACCGCGTTTTGGGAAAAGAGACAGAGCTGCTCACGCTCCTGGGCAGGCAGATGCCAGTCCCACAAGAGCTTTCCCCAGGCAGTTTGCTTTGCCATCGTGGCTCCAGCTGTGGGGTGTCCCAGGAGGAATCCTTGCATGCCTCATGTGCCTGAGTTTCATGTTTTAATGGGGAAATCTCACATAAGCCATAATCATCTTGCAGGACACAAGAAAACACTCTGTTAACACATCTTATAGCTACAGAACTCATCTCAAAATAAAGATCCACAAACAGAGTCTGGAGAAAGAAAGCCACTTTTCCTGGGAAGACCCAGGCAAGCCTGAGGTGAGTGAGCAGCCTCCTGCAACCAGGTCTGTGTTTAAGGAAGAAAAGAAACCCCAACTCCCACAAGAAAAGGAATATTCACTTCTCTCAAAACTGGTCATGATTTTACAAAGGCAAACATGGTAATGCCTCCCAGTTCTTTGGGTTTCATGGCATCTTCTACTCAAAACATTTCCAAACTGATAAGGTGATGGAAAAACAGGCCTTGTGAGCACCACAGAATGGAACACACTTCCCTTTTCTATAGCCCTGTTGATAAGGAGGAAGAGAACTGATTTTTTTTTTTTCTCCCTTTTTCTTCCCTCCTTTGCTGCTTGGTCTGGAACAAGCTTGGCCACCTCAAGGCAACTGAGAAAGAACAAAAACCAACCCTGGAGAGGGGTGAGCCAGCCCTGCTGGATGCTCCCATAGCCCAGCCAGACCCTCCATATTCCAAGGGTGGATTTTAGGCAGGACACTGCAGCGAGCAGAGGAGACTGGCATTGTCCCACAGCCACACCACAACAGCAGCACAACCCAAGCTGGGCAGGAGCACATCAAAGAGAAAGGAGAGAAACAGGAAGAGTTGAGAGCAGCTGTGTGGCTCCTGCTCCCCAAAAAAGCCGACGGTTAAGGCGGAGGCACTGCTTGCTCTGGGCTGATAGAGGCACATCTGATAACACTTCCTGATAACCAGAGGGGCCTTTGGAAGGGCCCTGAGCAACACAAAACAGCAGAGGGGAAAAAGGGACTTCACAGCTGCTCCTTCCCATGGCACTGCACAGCCCCAGGGACACCAGCAGCAGCAGCAGCAAGTCCCTTCTCCTGCTCTTAATGAAGTGTGTCCAAGTGGCCTTTGCTCCGTGTCACACAAGGATTAAAGGGACAAACAGAGGTGGGAATATCAGCACAGCCATCCCAGCTCAGCCCCCCGTGGAGCAGGGCTGCCACAGGAGCAGTGTGCTCCCCAGGGAGCAGCACCTGGAAAAGCCCAGTTCCAACACTGCAAAGATGGTTTAGAACAAAGAGCTCTTGCACATGTGTAGGATTTGGGATATGCTGACAGACTGACCTGTGGTCAGGACTGCAGAGACCCAAAACACCTGGCAAGGTCAGAGACATCTGCTCAGGACCACTTGGATTGAGGTGTTTTTATTACCAGAAATGCAAGGCAGGAAAGCTCTTTCCATACCCATGACTTCCACACCCAAAGGCATCATTCCCAGACCTCCTGAGCTGAAGACATGTCACCCCCGGAAGAAAAGCAAAATGTGGGCTGCAGGTTCACAAGGAGAACATCTCCCCTTCCTCAGATACAGCCAGAGCATCTCTGTGCTGGAAGGGGTCAGGCAGCAGCTCCAGCTGGGGGGTGTTGGTTGTAAAGCCTCCCTGCAGGAGCAAACATCTCTCCCCTCTATTCTGAAGGAAGTGAGATGTTGGGGAGACCAAAAACCTCAACAGGCTTTGCTGTTGTCAGCAGAGCAGGGAGCAAGGGGAGTGTGAGTGTGCATTGTTGGGCTTGGAGGCGTGGGGATCGTGGGCCACAGCCCAGCAGGAATGCTGACAGGGCTGCAGACACTGCAGGCCATTCACACACAAACGCTCCTCTGGCACAAAGGGCAAAGAGACAAAAATGAAATCAATCATGAAGCCCACAAAAGCCAATTTCCCAACAGAAATAGACTGGTGATGATGTCCCTCCAGCCACTCCTGGGATGCACTGGGCTGGAGCGGTGACCAGCACAGATCCAGATCTGCACAGAGCAGAACCAGCTCAGCTCTGAGTATCCCACCCTGGGGGCAACCCCAGGATCCAGGCTGTGCCTGCAGACAAGCCTGGAGCAGCTGGGATAAACCCTCCAAGAGAAAGGGCAGGAAGAGGGAAACAAACAAATGAGCAGGATCATGGATCATTCCCCATTCCAGCAGACTTGCACAAAGTAAATTGACAGAACTGCTCCCAAACAGCCAGGAATGAGAAAATTCTAGGAATCCCTAGTACTTGGATGGTGAAAAGCCAAATAAAATAAGAGATTGTTTCACAAGGAAAAAGAAATCCTTTCTGCTCATCCCATTAATTGCAGAGTTCAAAAAGGCACGAGGCTGATCCCAGCCATCACCCAGCTACGCCATAGGCTTGGAACTCGCTCTGAATCCCCAGGAGCATTTCTGAGATTCCCACTGGAACACGATGGCATTTTGGTGACAGTCACTGTCTCAGGAGGCCAGGCCAGATCCTCTCTAACCTCAGCCTGCAGGAGATGCTAGGAAGAGGAGTATTAACCCTACAAGCACCCCAGCACTGGTGTCCCCAGTGCATGCCCTGGACTGTCCCCAGCCTGCTGTGCCAACCCCAGGGCCACCCACCCTGCCATGGGGGCTGGCCAGAGCTGCTCCACACAGCAGCTCACCCTCACCTGGAGTCATGGACTTGGAGAACAAGGCTTGGGAAAGCAGCAGCTGGCAGAGGGGAACACACAGAGATCCCAGCATCAGCAACAATATGGATTTCCCTGGTGGTCTGACTATTCCCAAAACACTGGCTCCCTGTATTTTCCTATAAGTCACTGTTCTGGGTGTTGCCACGTTCCTGCCATTGCTGTTCCATGACCACAGGTAAGGGGGGAGCCAGGCCACAAGCCCTGGAGCTGTCCCAGAGCAGTGTCTGAGCTGAAGGAGAGGTGGGATGATGCCCACCATGGAGGGCACACCAGAGGCAGAGCTCCCCCCACGCTCCCGGCAGGAGCTGATCCTGCTCCTGTCCTCCTCCCTAGCCAAGCTGTCAGCACATGGGCCCATCCTCCTGCATTCCTCCTGTCAGCCCATTGTTTTAATCCTTGAAACTATTTTATTAAGTCACCCCACTTCACCCACTCAGTGTCTCCCAGAGAAACAAGTGGAAACTCTCCAAGGGCGCTGCTGGAAAAGAAAAGGCAGGTGAGGAACAGCTTGAAGGATTAAGGGAGCAGCTCCCGAGCGGTGCGAGCGAAGGTCAGCCAGGACACAGACAATGGCATTGGAAGCATGGCTGGGAATCTTGGTGGCACAGCAACCCAAAAACCCAGCTGAGCTGCCAGGTTTCAGAACGGCTCCAAAAAAGGCAGCAGAGACCAGGGAGTACTTGACACATTGGTAATGTGGAAAAAACAAAACAAAATAAATCCAGGCGGATCACGCGCGGTGAGAGCAGAGTGAGAAAAGTTCTGGCTCAGCCCTGACACCTCGAGTGTTTGACTGGACTGCACCCCCTGAGGGTACACAGCCAGTATTCCCAAAATCAGGAGAGTGCCAGGCAGGGGCAAAGCTCACTGACAATGGAAAAGTGGTGGTAAAAACCCCAGGATCATCCTTCTTTTCCCCCTCCACTCCAAAGGCATCTTTTCCAAGCAGGGTGGTGTTGCAGAGGGAAGCTGACAGCTGGAGGTCAGGATGTTTTGCAGGGCTGGGAGGGAGATGCCAAGCCATGGGCAGCAGTCTCCACTGGGATGCAAGTGTTGGACACGGTTGGATGTGACCATTTGGATGGCAGACAGAACAAACAAGGAACCTGGCAGCTTTTTGGGAAATCTGAACGGGACGTTTTGTCCCATTCTCTGCATTTCTGGTTGACTTGGTCCCTGATATGAAGGTTTCCTTCACCAGCAGTTCTTGCAGCAAGGATTTCTTCAAGAAACTGAAATTTTCAGAGGGGGAAGACAAGCCCTGCAGAGGAGAGTCCTGATCCCAGATAAACCTAAACAACTGGTGGATGTGATGTGCACCCTAATCTGTTCAAATCTGGGCTTATTTTTGTGCAGTGGTAAAGTGATTCTGTGTCAGGGATTTAAATGCTGCAAAGGGATGTGTAAATGTTTGGGAAAAAAATCAGTGCTCTCAGGAAATCTCAACACTCTTCATTAGAACTAAAACCAGGCCTGGGAAGGTGTTATGTCCATTCCCCATTCCAAAAACATTTTAGGAGTATTTGCCAGGCAGAACACAGCTCTGATCTGTATGAGAAATGCCTGACTCACAGATCTTGGCAGACAATTATCAAAGATTAAGATATTTAAAATCTAGAGGCATTTGAAACCAAAATATTGTTCTGACCCAGCTCTAACACCTAAATAAACAGTGACCACACTGGCCTTTTACAGGAACAAGTGCTCAGTGCACAGCCAGCACCTCTGATAATAGGGCCTCATGATTTGGGTTCTGCCAAACTGCTGAGGTTTCGTGGAAGAAAAAAAAAAACCCAAAAGATTTAGATACAATTCCAAAAGAGTCTGATCATCACATCTTTAAATTGGCAGCTCCCTGCTGTTCCTCTACCTACGTCCAAGTAAACTCCTCATATTGCTCAATTTCAAGTCAGCAACAATTTCCTGGAAAGGCCAGATCTTAAATAAGCGTCAAATAAGTGAACGTTTCCCCAGCTCTGTGGCCTTTGAACATCCACACACAGCCCACCACAAAATGGAAAGGTCTAATTACACCTTCCTGAGCTTCCAGGGCCACACCTCCGGGCTGAGAGCTCCCGAGGGCCGGGGGCTGGGCCGGTGCCTCCCCATTGTACGGAGCACGCTAAGGCAGGATGCTGCCGCCGGCCAGGATGTGATTCAGCGTCCTGTTTTGAACGCTTCATGAAGTCAGCAACTTCTGCCCCGAGATCTCCCACCAGCTCCCCGGGACACAATCAGTCTGCAGCCAGCAGGACTTGTCAAGGCTGTAATGAGCTGCTGGCCCCACAAATAAATCCTCAAGGCAGCTGCCCCCGTGTTCCCCCCTGCCCTGAGTGCCTGCCCAGCACTGTGGACACAACTGTGGGTACAAGGTGTTCACTCAGTGCTGCTCCAGCAAAACACGCTCCTAAATCCCTAAAGAAATTAAGGATTAAGGTGTTAAAATATCATTTTGGTGCACTAAAATATAATAAACATCAAATATCCATCAAGTGTGTAAAATATATACGTATGTGATATAAGATACAATGGTGTCCTGTGGTGTGTGCCAGAGAGATGATCATGGAATTATTTAGGTTGGAAAGACTTCCAAGATCAAGTCCTGCTGTTCTTGCAGCTCTGCCAAGGCCACCACTAAACCATGTTCCCAAGTGCCAGATCCACACAGCTTTTCAATTCCTCCAGGGATGAGGAGTCCATCACTGTCCTGGGAACTCTGTTCCAATGCTTGACAACTCTTTCCATGAAGGAATTTTCCTGATATCCAATCTAAACCTGCAGTTGCTCTGTTAGGAGTTTGTCTGCACCAATGACTCCTCCTGTTGATCACTGATCTGCAAATATACACAAGCCCTACCCTGTAAACCTCTACCTCCCACAGCTGCTCTTGCCAGCTCTTAAAATTTGGTTTAGAGGAGCCAAACAAGAACAATTCTTTGCATAACCATTTTCAGGCTTGATCAGAGCCTGGAGATAACTAACTTCCAAGCCTTCTGCAGTGGTTCAACCTCTATCTCTGCAGAAGGTGCCTGAAAACATTCACCCAGCCCTGCATTCAGGCTGTGATTGGAAAGCCAATAATGGCAAAGATTACAGAATGACTGGCTAAACAAACCTATTTATATTTGTAATTAAAACCAGTGATTATCTTGCTGTGTTTGCCAACCACATCTGAGAATCAGCCAACACTCACAGAGCGATCTGGGTTGTACAACATCTCCTCTGCCTCGCTGTGACAGAGCCAGCACACGGCCAGGAGTGAGAATCAACCGGGTCACACCAAAAAGGAAAAACTGCACATCCAGCCCTGTGCCAGAGCAGGCAGCTGGGAAAGAGCTGGGCTCTGCTCTGCCTCCTCCTTGATAGCATCTCCTCAGAGTTTGCTCTGGAGCAGCAGGATCTGGGGCTGAGATAAGGCCACAGGCACCGCAGGCATGAGGCTCGCACGGAACTCGATCTCAGAGGACTTAGGGCTGTGCTTAAGCCTAGGCTAACACATCCTCCCACGGGCTTGGCCTAGCCCTGACAGCAATTTTACAAAGATTTGGGTGTGCTGTGGGTGCACTGCACCAGTAGGGGGAAAAGGGATCAAGCCACAGCATCTCCCTGATGCTTATCCAGGAGGGAAGGTTTGAGCAGACACTGATAACACAGCTCAGACGTGCAGCTTTTGGCTCCACTGAGCCCAACAGGGCTCTCAGATCTCTTATTTTTCCTTCTGCTCTGATTCTTTACCCTCAGGGAGCAATACAAACCCCTGGCTGCCTGCTGCCTGGAGCAGTGTGGATGTTATATTGTTAAAGCTTCCACAAAATTTTTGGTAACAGAGCTAAAAGCAGATTAATGTCTAAGAAAATGCAGATAGCAGCAATATCTTTGAACCTAACGCATGTCTCCTTGGTCTGTTCTGGGGTAGAAGCTGTTCCAGGGAGAAAGAAAAGCATTTTGGACTGACAGAAACCACAAGGAAGGATGATCAGGGAGCAGCAAGGCATGGCTGGGTGCAAAACCATGATAGAGACCTGTTCTTCCAAGAAAACAATCAGATAGCTCATAGAACCAGATCCAACTATGCAACCTCAAAAGAAAAGCCCGGAATGTTTTGGAATGAACAAAAATAATTGTTCAGCAGGCAGATGAATACATAATGTCATAAATGTGTACTAGCACAGCCATCCTGTATTGATGAGACACAGCTTGAGCTGGCAGCACGCTGGGGACGTGTTTCCAACAATCCTTCCTTTCCCTTCACCCTCAGATCTCCAAAGTCTGCAGAGCCAGGGGCTGGACTGCTGACCCCTGTGCTCAGGGCATGTGGGACAAAGCCCAGCTGTCACCAAGGCTAGACCAGGATTGAAGGAGGCACAAACACCAGCACAGGCCATGCTGCAGGGATTTTTCAGAGCACAATGAAGTTGAACAACTCTGCCACCCCCTGGGCACCAGGCAGAGTCTCAGCAGATCGAAGCAGAGCAGGGAAGGGGACAGCAGCCAGTGGGAAGGGGACAGGATCAACCCACCAAACCAAGAGGAGCTCCATTCATCATCTGAGTTATGTCTGCATATTTCCTGCAGCTCTTGGCAGTGTTTCCCCCTGAGGACAGCAGAGGCTGTTCGTGAGAGCCATCTGATTCTCCAGCTCTGTCTGGCTATTTAATTACCAGATTCTTATCCTGACAATCGTATACAGAAGAGCAGCCCCAGGAGACTGCAGGACAGAGGAAGCTCATGGGATCTCAGTGTCCAACGTCAGTGCTGCAGCATTTTTCAACAGCCAGGAGAAAAGCATCAGCCTTTAAGCCTGGTTTAAGTGCATCTACACTCCTGGTGGCTCTGGTCAGTCGTGGATGCACATGCCCAGATTGCAAAGAGGCCAGACAGACCAAAGGTGGCCACAAATCCAAGGATCTCACCAGGATTTGTTTGTACAGTGACAACATTTGCAGTGAAGAGGATAAAGCTGTATTTTCTCTTTTAGCACAGAACTGTATAACCAAAAGAGGAGGCTGCCATCCTGCTTGGTTACATGTAACTGTTTAATACCACAGGAGGAAAAGCACAAGAATTAGGGCTCTGTGGCTGTTCATGGCTTCAGCAGGTTCCTGCTGGGGCCTTGCATTGGACAAGGAGCAGAACAAGGAATTTTGATTTTACCAATACAAAATCCATTCCCCACAGGGTCAGCTCTCAAAGGGCATTACAGACAGCCATGAAATGCCCATACACACAGGACAGCACACAGAGCAGACACACAGCACTTCTGTCTGCAACCCATGTGTGTGCACACAGGACAGCCATGGAATTCCAGGCCTCCCAGGCAGGCTGCAGCCAGGAGACACCATCCCAGAACTCAGAAACAAAAAAGTGCAACAATTTCCTCCTCTGTCCCAGGAGCAGCCATGCTTCCTGGGCTCTGACTTCACTTGCAGGGCAAACACAGTCCAAGCAGCAGCACGAGCAGCTTTGCTTTTCCAGCAGCCAGGCTAAGGAAAGCAGGAAGGAGGGACAAGGAGAAGAGACTGAGTGCTGAACCACTGCTGTGCCTTTACACTGCTCCCCTGGGCTGTGGTTTACAGGTTAGAGGGTAAGAGCTGCCTGCAAGAGCCAAGCTTAGAGTGAACCATCCACAGCATTACTCAGAGCCCATTATCCAGGGCTCTGGCACATGAGCTTGTGTCACCACTTTAGATCTGCACAATGTCAGCAAGAGGAGCCTCTCTCCTCTCTGGCAGGACAGCTCAGCCTTTTCTTACCCTCACATGAACACAGTGGCTCTGCATGACCCCAAGGAGGCAAATTCCTGGTAGATAATAGCCAGGAATGAGCAGAGTTCTCCTCTGCCACCCTGGGAGCAGAGCCCCTTCCTGAGTGGAGCCCCAGCCTCAGGGAGCAGCAGCAGAGCCAGAGATGCTGTGATAACACTAAAGTGCTGTGGCCAGAGCTGACCAGTAATTTTCCAGTGTCTTCTCAGGAGTGGAAAAAAGGATCACAAACTCTCTTTTATTCTTTCACCTGGTTCAATGCTCATCTTAAAACTGATGAGGGAGAGAGCATCCTCACATTCAGCTCTCTGCAAAAAACACCTGGAGGGGATCCTTTAGGCAAGGGGATCTCTGCAGGGTCAGGACTCGGATGCTGGGCAGACAATTAACAACAGTGCAAACTTAGAGCCCAAAAGCTCAGCTTACCTCACATTCAGTCTACGCTCTTCATCACTGCCGGCCTCCGCCTGAGGGGAGGAAAGGACACAAGAGTCACACGTTGGTTATTTGCACATGACACCTTTAACTAAAATCCCTGCACCAACAGGGAGTGAGGGGCTGTTTTCTGCAGGGTTTTTCCTCCTGGAGCCAGGGATAAATGAGACTCCCTAGTCCTGTACGGTACCAGCACCCGGCGCCGGGTGACAAAGGGGCTCAGGGGGATTTTAAAGCTATTAGGTCCTAATCCTGCAAGCTGGTCCTGGAGCGCAGAGCGCTTTGAAGAGCGCCAGACCCGACGTCACCGGCGCACACCTCGCTGCCGCCGCGCACACACGTGAGGGCAGCAGCTGGCAGCCACAAATAACTGGCACTGGGGATGTCCCAAGCACCAGGACACAGCCAAAAGTGCTCCCCGGGACTGTCCCTGATGTGCAGCTCCAGGGATGATCACACTGCCAGGTCAAGGAGGCCACCTCCACCCGGTGCTGGCACACGTGTCCCCAGGATGGAACAATGCACGTCCCATGCCTGCTGCCTTCCAGGGGAACACGCTGCTTTGGTGGCAGGAGTGGATTAAAATGGGCACTTCTGCACCAGGCACTTATAGGAAGCCTCCCTGGAAGCAAATCTGGCTGCTCAGGTGACACTAGACTTTATTGAGTCTCCTCAAAAGAGAAGTGTGACCTCAGCCTGCTTCCAAACCCAAGCATTTTCACAGAGTCATGCTTTGCAGTCATCCCCTTCAAGTTCCCTAGTAGCTTTTAGACAAAATTCCTTATTAGAGAAAAGCAGGGTTGGGGCTAATTGCATCCAGAGCTGACAAAAAAAACCCAACCAAAACAACAGGCTCTGAGATAGTTCTGCTTTGGTCCTGAGTGAGTGCAGAGGAGAAAGGCTGGGAGCATCCCCTTGGAGAGCAGGGCTGTGCTGGGGAGAAGATTTGGGCCCTATAAGCAAAGCAGGGGCCTTACAGAAAATCCTTCACACTCACAACACACCTGATCCTGACAAAGCTGGAGGGACACAAGCCTTGCAGGAAATCAGGCTCCATCAGTGCTGACTCTTGGGGAACATCCTGGTATTTCCTACAGCCTTGCTCAGAACCCACATCAAATAAGGATCCCCCTAGGAATTACAAGTTTCCAGGTGGTTTTGTACAAGTCAAAAATAAACAAATTACATCATTTCAAATGTTCAAGACTGGAGCTTTGGAGGGATGAGTGGACCTGGATCGGATCGCTCCCCATCCTCTCAAGTTAGGATCTGGGATGGTGGAGGGCACAGGAGCTGCTCTGCTGACAATCTGTGAGAGCCAAGTAAAGCCAGGGGGAAAAAAAAAATCCTGCAAATGCAAGAGCAGAGGCTGGATATTGGAACTGTGGCCATTTGGAGGAGGGGAGATGCACAAGGCTGTCCCGACTGACCCAGCAGAGGGTGAGGAGCATACCATGGCTATTTTTAGTCTGTTTACAGTGCAGAGCTGGGCTGCAGGCAGGGCCCCAGAGCACCCCAAGTCCCAGTGCCCCCACTGGCAGATCCCCCAGCCCTGGGAAGCTCTGGAGGTCTGGCAGGTTTGGGACCTTTGCAGGGTCACCCTCCTGTTTGTTTGGGGCCGTCACGTAGCAACAAAGGGGAGAAAAACTTTTTTCCTTTTTAAACAAACGTGACTGTGAGGATGACGACTCTTGGATGTCGTCAGCTGGGGCTCGGCAGCAGGGCTGGGCCTGGAGCTGCTGTGGGCTCCTCTCCTGCAGGAGCTGAGCTGTTCCCAAAGCTGATTTTCCCTGTATTTTCTACTAAAAACCGCAGGAAAACCAAAGGAAGGCAGCAGCGAGGCTGCCACGCCAAGCCCTCCTGGCCTGGCCTGGCCTGTCCTGCTGAGAGCAGCCCTGGGAGCTGGCAGGGTTTGGGGTGCACCACACACTGGGGTGATGCTCTGGAGCTGCAGCTGCTCATCCCACCATGGGCAGACCCCAGCAGGCACTGCCTGTCCCTCCCTGGGGACTGTGCTGAGCGTGGCCACTCTGAAGGACCACGGGGAGCAGGAGGTGTGTGCAAGGCAGATGCACAAGCAGTGCAAGTTTGCACGTGTGTGTGAACCACTCTCACCTAAGAATTTGCAGCAGCATCCATTTTATAAATTCCTTTGGGCTCCTGAGTTAGGAGAGGCCACAACAGCACAGTCACAATTAGCAAGGATGTGTGGCCATCATTTCCCATTAAAATATCTTCTAGTAATTATTCAGCTAAAAGTCCAAATGACCCCTGGTTTTCCTTGCAAGAAAGATCCTAAAAGAACAGGAGCAGGCTGGCAGTTTTTGAGGGGATTTTTCTTTAAATTAACTTTGCAAAAAACAACATGCTGAACCTGGAAAAAGAATCTGGAAATCATAATTTTATTTCATGCTAGAAGAGATCATTCTATCAGGACTCAGTGTCTTCCTTTGGGAGCCACCACAGCACTGCTGAGCTGTGGGTGCTGGTGGCAGAAGTGCCCTGCCATGGACAACACCTGGTGGCAAATTTGGGGCAGCATTTTTGAGAGGAAAAAGGAGAATTGTATGGTCATCCCACAGAAAATACAATCACTAGCAGCAGCTCTGCCACAAAGCAGTGCCTAAGACAGATGTACATGGCAAGGCCTGCTTTGACTCCTCTCCCACCTGCACCAGTTAAATCCAGTCTAATTCCCCTGCCTGCTCTGGGGTTACAGCTCATTTTCATCTCTCTAGACTGGGAGGCCACTAGGTCTTGTTTAAGACTCTGCCTAAACGAGATCCTACAAAATTCCTTCGGAAAACTCCTTCAAAAAGTGCAGCTCACATCTCCAAGTTCCACAGTTGGCACAGCATGGCCCAAACTGGGTCCCTGCAGCCAGGGACCCCCTCCAAAGCCCCTGGGGCCAGGCAGAACCCGGGAGCTTTGTGGCTCCCCCCTCCTGCTCCCCCCTCAGCCCAGCTAATCGGGGGAGTCACAGGGACCTGACAGGTGACAAATAGGATTGTTTACCTGGCAGGAGTGGGGACAGAGCGAAGCCAAGGGCAGTGAACATCAAAGGAAAGAAGCTTGGGGGGAGGGATGCACGGGGAGGATGTGCAGGGAAACAGCAGGCCTGTCTTTGAGGGTGACAAAGGAGATGGGTTTGGAGGGAAAAAGGGGAGAAGAAAGAGAAACTGGAGGTGCAGCTGTGTTTGGATGGCACGTGGGAGCTGTGAGGGGGAAAGCAGAAGCCCAAGGCTGGGCAGAGGTAGGAGAGGGCATTCCTGGGGCACAGGAGTGGAGGGGGTGTGCAGCAGAGCTGGGACATGCAGAGAGCCAGGCCAGCAGGACACAGATGGCACCACAGGGCAGGTGAAGTGGCAGGTCCAGGTCCTGGAGCAGCAGAGCTGGGGGAAGGAGAGAAAGGGCAGCAGCACAGTGGAGGTGTGAGGAGTGGCACAGGTATGGGGTGCAGCAGGATGGGAGCTGCTCCTGGAGAATTGACAATGGACACCCTGGGGAAGGGCTGGCATGAGCTCCCTGAGGGGCAGGAGCTGCAGCAGATGTGGGGAAAGGTCGTGCCATGGACAGAGCGATAACACAGGGCAAAGCAGGGCATCCCTGGGGCAGGAGGTGGTGGCAGCTCTGGGATGCCAAGCAGGGACAAGGGCCAGCACAGCTGCTCCATGAAGACAGGCCCAGCACTCTGCCCAGACATTTACCTGCCAAGAGAGAGCTGAAGCAGGCTGCCCCAGGGTTTAGGGAGCTCAGGCTCCCTGCCAGCTGAGGGCTGGAATGGGGGACATCCACAGGGGAATGGAGCTGTGTGTGGGGGGATGGCAGGACAGAACCAGGCTTGGCTCCTCCTGGCAGCATCAAAAGGCTGGGGCTGGGCAGCATCGGGGGCTATGAGAGGGGACTGGGATGGTGGGGGCTGTGAGGGGCTGAGCTGGGCCGGGGACTGATGGGGGTTGTGAGGCTCAGGGCCATGGGGGCTGTAAGGGGAGGAACGCTGAGGGGAAGGGGCTATGGGGGACCAGGGGGCTGTAGGGCTGGCAGCCATGAGGGACCAGCGCCTGTGAAGGGCATGAAACCAGGGGCTGGGGAGCCTGTGAGGGGCTGAGCTGGTGCCAGGGGGCTGTCGGAAGTCAGGCCATGGGGACAGGCGGGGGATGAAGACAGGGGACAAGTGGTTGTGGAGGGCCAAGGGGCCGCGAGGGGGTGGAACCAGGGGCTAGAAGGGGAAAGCTGTGAAGGGCCAGAGCTGTGAGGCCGGGACCATGAGGGTGATGGAGCCAGAAGCTCTGGGTTACGGGATGCTGGGGGGGCTGCAGGGGCCTGGCCCCGAGCGGGGCCTCACCCCGCCCCTCCCCGCTCCCCATTCGCCGCCGCCGCCCCCGGGGCTCATCCTCCCCTTCCCTCCCCGTCCCTGCCCATGCCGTCCCCGCTCACCTCGCTCGTGCTGGCCGAGGAGGCGGCGCTGGGGGTCGGCGAGCGCTGCAGGGTGACCAGCGCCATGGCTGCAGCTGCGGGGCTGCGGCCGCCTCCCCCTCACGCCGGGAAGGGGCGGGCCGGGCGGGCCTGCGAGGGAAAGGGCGGGGCCTGAAAGGGGAGGAGCTCCTCTCTATGGGCGTGGCTTGTTTGCGGCGGTAGGCGGGGCTTGATGTGGTGGGCGGGGCTGCCCGGCCCATCCCACTCCCCCCCAAATCCCGCCCCCAATATCCCATTCCATGGCAGGGACACCTTCCACTGGCCCGGTTTGCTCCAAACCCTGTCCGACCTGGCCTGGGACACTTCCAGGGATGGGGCAGCCACAGCTGCTCTGAGTAGCCTGAGCCAGGGCCTCCCCAGCCTCACAGGGAGGAATTTCTTCCCAGTATCCTGTCTAACCCTGCCTCTGGCAGTGGGAAGCTGTTCCCCCTTGTCCTGTCACTCCAGGCCCTTGTAAATAGTCACTCTCCATTTTCCATCAGGCTGCCTTCAGGTACTGGAAGGCCACAATTAGGTCCCTCTGATGCCTTTTGTTTTCCAGGCTGAACAATCCTGATGCACTCAGCCTCTCTTCCTACTCAAAAACTGAGCCAGAAGCACTCAATTTTTCCAGATCCCACAGGAATCTTGTGTTCAAGAAGCAACTGGATGTGACATTAGTGCTGTGGTCTAGTTGACAAGATGGTGATCAGTCAAAGGTTGACCTCAGTCGTCTTTCCCAGTCTAAGGGATTCTGCAAATCCACACCCCAGGAAGTCACAGAATCACTGCTGCTGGAAAAGACCTCCAGGACCATGCCCATAAACACATCCCTGTGTCCTGGTCTGCCAGTGGTCACCATGGAGACAAGAGGCAGGGGTGGCACTTTGCCACCAATGGTGGTGACCCCGTTTTCCATGACTCTGGGGCCTCCTGCCAGTGGCATCACGTGGGAACTCCACCTCCCAGAGCGAGAGCAGACTTTGGCCCTGCTGCCCTGGACACTCAGACTTTGCCCTGCTGAGCTGCAACAACTCTGACTCTGAAGCCTCCGGACACGGCACTGACTGCTCCAGGGACCCCACACTCTGCAGGTAAACTGGTGGAAAATGTGTATTCACATTATTTTTTGGCAGATCCTCCTCAGCTGGCACTGCAGGGACAGCTGGGGTGAGTCCCTGTCCCTGGTGGAGGAGGTGACCCTGGTTCCTGAGGGTTTTAAAACCATGGCAGATGGGAAACAGCTCCCACTGTGCTGTTCCAATGAGTCATCCCTCCATCCTGGCAAATGTCATCCCCCTGTTGTCACAGCAGAGATGCTGGACTTCACCTTGCCCAAAAAAACCCTGTAGGCTGGAATTTATTCCTGCTCCCAGAACCAGCCCAGGATCTGCACTCCCAGCTCTTCCCCATACTGGTTTTTGTCCATTCCATGCACAGGCAGTGACCACAGGGCTTTTCCAAGGCAGGAAAGTTCTGTCAGGAGGGAACCAGAGGATGGAGAGGGGCTGAAGCTGTGTCCAGTTCTGGCCCCTCAGTTTGGGAAGGACATTGAGACTCTTCAGCACATCCAGAGGAGGCAACAGGGCTGGTGAGGGGCCTGGAACACAAACTCTGTGAGGAGCGACTGAGGGAGCTGGGGGTGTTTAGCCTGGAGAAAAGGAGACTCCGGGGTGACCTTGTCACTCTCTACAACTCTCTGAAAGATGGTTTTTGGTATGGTGGGGTTGGGCTCTTTCTCCAGGAACTGATAGAACCAGAGGACACAGTCTCAAGCTGCACCAAGGGAAATATAAGTTGGGTATTAGGAAACAGTTTTTTTATGGAAAGAGTGATAAAGTTCTGGAGTGGCTGCCCCGGGGAGGTGGTGGAGTCACCATCCCTGGATGTGTTTAACAAAGCCTGGATGTGGCACTGGGGGCCAGGGTTGAGATGTTGGGGCTGGGTTGTACTCAATGGTCTTGAAGGTCACTTCCAACCCAGTGATTCTGTGAATTCTGGGATTCTGAGATTCTGTGATTTGCAGCCAGAATTCACCCGCAGCCATCCTCCCAGCTGTGCCTGGAAGGGTTTGAGGTGGTGGCGCAGCCACCCTCCTGTGCAGCCCTGTGGGTGACAGTGGTGTGAGGGTCCAACCTTGCACTCATCACAGCTGGCATTGCTCCCTGGGAAACAACTGCTGCTTCCCATCCTTTTCATCCATGCCCGCGCAGAGCAGGGTTGGGTCACTGGGAATGGAGGGTTCACAGTGTCCCTGGGGAGATGGAGCTGTGGTGGGTGCTCCAGCGTCTCCCTGGCTGCTCAGCCTGTGGCTGGTGGGACACAGAGGAGGATCCCTGGGGCGGGCCACACCTGGAGCTCCCTGTGCCAGCAGTGCCGCCCTGCCAGCTGAGCTGCAGCTTTTCTGCTGGCACAGCCAGGGGTGGAGACACATTCCCCAGCCACTGGGAGGAACCACAAACACCCCATCCATGATTCCTGGATCAGAGCTTCTTGAGGAGGGCTGGGAGGCTTTACAAGAATGAACCGTGAGGAGCTCAGCTCCACTGCCAGAGCAGCTGAGCTCCTGCAGGAGCTGACGCTCCCTCGTGCTGTCCCCAGCTTGTCCAGCAGCCCCAGCCGTGCCCTCGGAGCCGGAGCCATGCGTGTGGCCGTCATCGGGGCCGGGGTGATCGGGCTCTCCAGCGCCCTGTGCATCCAGGAGCAGTTCCAGAGCCTGCTGCCTTCCCTGCAGCTGGAGGTCTACGCCGACCACTTCACCCCCCACACCACCAGCGACGGGGCAGCCGGGCTGTGGCAGCCCTACCTGAGTGACCACGGCAACCTGCAGGAGACGTAAGGCAGCAGCAGGAGGAGGAGGAGGAGGATGAGGATGGTGCCTGTCCCTCTCCCTGTGTGCCATGGGCTGCCCTGGCCCAGCTCCATGGGGCTGGCAGAGCCACCACTGTCCCATTCTCATCTCAGGCTCTGGAATAAAGAGACGTTCGATCACCTCCTCGGGCAGCTGCACTCCCCAGCAGCCAAGGAAATGGGACTTTTCCTCATTTCTGGCTACAACCTGTTCAGGGAGCCGCCGCCGGTAAGGAAGGAGCAGGTCCCAGCTGGGGCTGGGAAGGGTTTCAGAGGCTCTGCTTCTTCCAGCCAGCGCTTCCCAATATTTCCAAATTTGCCTTGGGACATGGTGTTTTCTGTGCTCCCGAGGCAATACTGGTGTGAGGATCCAAAAGGGGAGTGACAGCCTGTCCAGCTGTGCTGGCAGCTGCACATCCAGCTGTGTCCCTCTGGGATGGGCTGTGTCCCATGGGGTGTGTCCCATCAACTCCCCATAGCTCCTGTCCCACGGTGATTCTGGCTCATTAATGATCTCAGGACATTATTTCCTAGCTCATTAATGATCTCAGGACATTATTTCCTGACTCATTAATGATCTCAACTCTTTCTCTTCAGGATCCATCCTGGAAGAACATTGTCCTGGGATTCAGGAACTTGACCCCAAAAGAACTCGAACTCTTCCCTGGTTACAGGTATTTTTCAGTGAGTTTTTTTGGACACTCAGGTGGGACAGTCCTGGATACCTCCTGAATACAGCTCTGGCATGAGGCAGTGGGACAAGGAGCTGCAGGCGTAGAAATGTCCTCACTTCTTTAAAAATGCTTCCCTTCAAATGAGTAAGAAACAGCTCAAATGGCCAAAAAAGCAGCAACACAGCACAGAAACCATTCCAGCTCCTCTCTTACCTCACCTTACCTCAATGTCAAAACAGGGGAGGAAAACCAGAAGGTGTTTTATGCTGTAAAAAGGGAGGAAAAATCACGCACTCATGTGAGGAGGGTCCCAAGGGGAATTGGGGTCCCAGATCCACAGTGGCTGTCAGGAATGTTGGGGCAGGAGGCTCCTGCAGGTCCTCACAGCCTCCTCTCCTCCTGTTTCAGCCACGGCTGGTTCAACACGGCGCTGATGCTGGAGGGCAGGAGTTACCTGCCCTGGCTCACCAACAGGTGAGTGCAGCTGCTCCTGCTTCCTCTGGCTGCAGGTGTGGATTTTCATCCTGCACATCAGGATAGGGTGGGCAGAGATGCATCCCTGGGAAGAGGCTCTGGAATTCCTGCGCATTGCCCCAGTGGGGTAACACATTGACAGTGAGCCCAGGAGTGTATTTTTTGCATGGCAAAAATGAAAGTAATGGGGGCACTTGGAGCTGCATCCAAGTGCTTTTGGCTTTGGAAGAATTTGGGGTTTGATTTTATTCCTGTAATTTCTAATGCTGAGCAGGTGTCCTGGTATTGAACATTTCCTTTTAATTTGCCAGTAACAAATGAACTTGTGCTTCCCAGGCTGATGCAGAGGGGAGTGAAGTTTTTCCATAAGAAGGTTGAGTCTTTCCAGGAGGTGAGTGGGGATGTGGAGCCAGGGCAGAGGGCACAGCCCCATCCCAGAGTGGAGAAGCAGCATCCAGCAGGCAGGGGCTGCTCTGGGATATTCCTTGGCACGAGTGATGGGACAGGGGACAGCAGCAAGACTATTCCAAAGTCCAGGAAATAAATTCTACCAGGAAAGATAAAAGGTTTTGGGTATTGAGGGATGGCTGACCGAGGATGGGGTAGAGCATTTATCCAGCCTGGACTGGCAGCTTTCCCTGGAATGGTTTGGTGGCACACATGGGATGTCAGCAGGAGCTGGCTGGGGAAGAAGCTGTGCCCTGGATCTGCCCCTTATGGTTTGTCCATTTCCTGACTGTTGGAAAGAGCTCATTTGGAAGCAGGAATGTTGTGCCTCTGTGGCAACATCCCTGTGTGCTGCTCCCTCTCTCCTCAGCTGTTCTCCCAGGGTGTGGATGTGGTGCTGAACTGCAGTGGGATGCGCTCAGGGGACCTGCAGCCCGACCCAGAGCTGCAGCCTGGCCGGGGCCAGATCATCAGGGTGAGCTGGGGCAGGCCTGGGGCTTCCCAAAAACCCATCTGTACCATGAGGAGTGGCTGTGCCCTCTGGGGAAAACCATGGGCTTGTGGCTGGGCCCACACTGGGATCAGGTCCTGATTCCCAGTGAACACTGCTCATGTGGAACCAACCAGATCCCATTCCTGGTTCAGCTGTGGGAATGCCCTCAGCCTCCAGCTGTTTCTGTTTCCCCATAGGGTGAGGGCTGGGGGAGCTCAGAGGCACAATGCTGATAATAAAAAGATAAAATCTTTGGGGGAAGATGGTGATTATTTGGAGAAACACCTGCACTCCTGTTTTCCCATCTTCCCAGGGAAGCCAGCACAGGGAACACCGAGCTAAGGGAGGGTCCAATATCTGCATCTTCATGTCCCTCCTGCTGTCCCCTGAGCCTGGCACCCACTCTCCAGCTCTGACTTCCTCCCTTCATGTCGCAGGTCCTGGCCCCGTGGGTGAAGCATTTCATCATCACTCACGACCTGAAATCCGGGATCTACAACTCGCCCTACGTCATCCCGGGGTAGGTGACCAGGCCTGGCTGGCACCAGTGACATTCCTCTGTCACTGTCCCCAAAGCCTGGCCTGGGACATGGCTCCTGCTGTGTCTGCCAGGCCTGGCTTCATCCCTGGTGCTGTTCTTGGCTGTGTGGGAGGAGGACGTGGGCAGCAAAGCCAGGGAGCTCCCAGTCAGCAGAGAGCACCCAGCACCACAGTGCTTCCATGTCCTGTCCTTTTCCAGGGACCAAACCCCACCAAGGCAAACTCCACCCTGGCCAAGTCCCCAAACCAGCCAAACACTGACAGTGGAGTGGATATTTTGGGGGAGATGTTTTGTTTTCACATCTGTAGCCATCTTTATCATCAACCAGTGGACCAAACTGGTGCTGCAGCTCAGGGTGGGGAAAGGCACTGCTGATCCATGCTCCCATAAAAATAAGGCAGGAATTCTTCTACTTCAACAAAATCTCCCTGGGAAAGCTCAGCCTTCCCCTCACTGTCCCCTGAGCTGCCGGTGAGCCTGGGGGCATCTCATTGGGTTTATCATGGAATATCCTGAGCTAAAAGGGACCACAAGGACGGAATCCAGCTCCTGGCTCTGCCCAGGGAGCTACACTGGGATAAATAAATCCATCTGCTGTTCATCCCAGCTCTGCTTCCTCCCAAGGGCCTGCAGCAACTCTGCTCTGGCAGTGGAGAGGGGTCTTTAAGCTGGAATTTGAATGCTGCATCTCTGACACTTCCTATTGTCCTCTAACATTTCAGGCTTAGGCAGTAAGCCAGGATGCAAACAGGAGCTTTGCAGGCTCACAGCCCCCATGCAGCATATTCTGAGTGATTCCTGATCACAGCCCCAGATGAATTCCTCTGCCTGTGCTTGTTTTAGCTGGAGCTGTCAGGGCTGGCCACCAGGCTGATCCCAAAGGAAGAGCTGGATCCAGTTCTCATGTGGAGGGCACCCCTTTCCTGCTGGGCAGCTCAGCCCTGGAGGGTCCCTCCTTTTGCTTTTGTGCTTCCCAATGATCAAGCAGGGTTTTGGAAGGGTCCAGCCAGCACAAACCCCTCCAGGACCCCCTCAGCCTTAACCTGCCTCTTGTCCTCTGTTATTCCACAGGAGTTTGGGGCAGCAGCAGCACCAATCTCTGTGCTCCCTCCAGAGCCATCCTGCTCCTTCCAGCTCTTCCTGAGCCAGGCAGGGGCAGACCTGTTTGATAAGGATGGAATTATCTGTCTGCTTTGCCTAGACAAAGAATGGCTGACAGGATTTAATGAGTGACTTGCTCACGAGCAGATGTGCAGGCTCCTCTCTCTGCCTGCTCCATGTGGGAGTTTCTCCCACGGGAATGTTTTGCAGGCTCAGGGTGTAGCAGGATCCATCACCACACTCACACAGCGTCCCTCCACGTGGTGGCCCCACAGGGGACAGCTGGGGACAAGCCACCACCGTGTGTCTCCTTTGGCTCCTGGTACAGGAGCGAGTTCACAGTGCTGGGAGGGATTTACCAGCACGGAAACTGGAGCGAGGAGAACAGTGCCAAGGACCACAAATCCATCTGGGACAGCTGCTGCCAACTGCTGCCAGCTCTCCAGGTGGGTGACCTGACTGCCAGCATGGGGCACAGGGAGCTGGGGGGCTCAGGATGCAGGAATGAGTCCTGGGACAAACCACAGGAGCTGTTTCCATGAGTCAGGGTTTCTGTGTGTCCACCCAGGGCTCTTCCACCTGGCTGAGGGACAGGCAGGGCCTGGGGCTGGTACTGAGACAAGGTTTGTAGGGATAATAATTACTCATGTATAGAAGCAGAGCTTTGGGAGGTTCCAGCCCAATGTTCCCACACCTTTAGAGAAGGGTTGTGTGGTGTGAGGCTGGGTTGTGTCCACTCCCAGTGCTGCTGTTATTCCCTGGATTAGCAGGAAAGGTGGTGTGGGGCTTTGGCACAGGGATTTTCTTCAGCTTCAAGCTGGCGCTGCCATCCCAAACCGTTCTGCCTGGAGCTGCTGCTGCAGATGGGCTGCCCCCTGTCCCTGCTCATTTCAGGGCTCAGCTGGTGCCGTGAGGTTTGGCTGGTGGGATTCCAAGGAATGCTGTGCAGTGCTACGTGCTTTTGCTTCCAGAAGGCAAAGATCGTCGGGGAGTGGAGCGGCCTGAGACCAGCACGGCCCTCGGTCCGCCTGGAGAGGGAGAGCATCCGGCTCGGCAATCTCCAGGCAGAGGTACCCGCCCAGCCCCGCGGTTGAGTGTAATTAATCACCGTGTTAATTGTGCCTGGGGCAGTGATAAACAAGCCCTGTTCCTGTGATCATCCCTCTCTCCATCTCCCCACCAACAACGAGGGAATCTTTGAGTCCAGGGATAAATGTCAGAGATACTGAAACAAATGATTGATGTGGCTTCCCCATCCCTGGAAGGGCTCAGGGATCTCTTGGAGTAACCCGGGCTTGTAGGAGATGTCCCTGCCCACAGCAGGGGATGGGACAAGAAGGGCTTTGAGATTCCCCCAGCCCATGCTGGGATTCTGTGCTTCTCCCCCAGGTGATTCACAACTACGGCCACGGCGGCTTTGGGCTCACCATCCACTGGGGCTGTGCCATGGCAGCAGCTCGGCTCTTGGGGACCATCCTGCAGGAGAAGAAGCAGCTGGCCACCCCCCCAGGGCCCCGCCTGTGAGCACTGCTCCCCTGGAATGGGTGACAACAGTGGCTTAGGGATCGCAGCAGAAGGATGGGAACAGCACAGGGATCCACGCAGGGCTTGACCCAGCTCTGGCTCTCAGTGTCTCATTTCCAGGTCGCTGCCATTTTCCAGGCGGCTCCACTCCCTCCACAACCTGCCTGGAAGAAGGGCTTTCAAATATGGACTAATCATCCGTGGCAAAGTGCACCAAGGGCTGTCTGGGATCAGGCTGCAAAGGGCAGGCTGGGTCCAGCTGAGCCCTGGGCAGTCCTGCAGTTCATCTGCACCAGGGGACAGGATCTGAAACAGAGCTGGGGACACCTGAGGTCTCTGCTGGCCGCTCCAACACCCAGTGTGTAATTAGATTTACAGGCTCCCCCCCAGGAGGTAAAAGCTCCTTAGTAGGAAGAAGCTCTGAGGCTCCCAGGGAAGTAACAGCAGCTCTGGGAGCACGTGCCTGGCTTACTCCAGTTTTCCTCACATTCCTGCCAGGACAAAGCTCGGGCCACAGCACCTGCTTAGTGTAGCTGGAACCAGACAGCAGCACTTGCCTAAAATGGCCTTTCCAAACGATGTTTTAGCAACAAAAGCAACTTGTTCCAGCCCTGTTGGCTTGCCAGACTCTATATATAGCAGAGAGCATAAGAAAATAGCTCTTCTTGTCCCTAAAACTCCCACGGGCCCCTCAGCTTCCCATTTCTCCCTCTCAGAGAGAGAGGGCCTGGCCTGGGGAAGGTTGTGCTTCTCAGAGGAGGAGCAGGACTTTTTGGGGTGTTAAGGGATGCTGTTGGGGACCCAACACACTGTTCTGAAGATACAGCCTGGCTGATCTTCCCATGCCACGTGTCTTTCCTGCTTTACAAACCAATCCCAGACAGGATGGTGAGGAAGCCTCAAATCCAAAGGCTGTTGTGAGCCCAGCACAGTGCCTGGCTCACTCTCCTGTGTGGATAAGCCAAGTGTTCCTTACTCATCCGTGGTGCAGCTCCTCTCTCCTGCTGACTCTGTGTGCCAGGAATAGCTCAGCAGCGTGGGCATCTCCCTGCTGGGCTTAGCAAACACAGCTGGGCTGGGGAAATTGGGAGCCACTGTCCAAAAGAATTTCCAGCTTCCCTGGAAATGTTGCAGTCACTAGGTAAAGTCAGGAAAAGGAAAACAAAGGCTGGAGAAAATTCCCTGCTGATTAATGCTGAACTCAAGGGTCTGTGATCCCACCTCAGGGAAAGCCATTCAGGGGATCTGGATCCCCTTGCTTTCACTTATTCCAAGTATGAGACATTCAGGAGCACATCCTCTGCTGTAAATCCAGCCCCACTTTGGTGATTTTGGCAAAATTCCACTGGACAAAGAGGGGTGTAGGAAATCATTGTACACCTGACAAGAAGCAGCTGATTCTTTGATCTCAGAGCCTGCAGGAGCCCTGTGATCTCACGTGGCCTCTTGGCAAACAGGAATGAGCTGATCTGTAATTTTATTTGCAGGTTAACTCTGTTTTCTGAAGGCCTCAATTTAATCTGTGTGACCAATAAAGGGAATGTTCAAATCTCTTGTGCATGATGGTTCTTCCTCTTAGTGATGGCACAGGAAAGGCCTCAAATGCCGATTCCACAGAAATGTCCCAGGAGATCATCATTCCGTGTCTCCACACACATCTTTCCTAAACATTTCATCCTGGAGGAGTAGGAGTCATCAGTCCAAATTCCAAGCAGGGAACCTGGAATATCATCCTGTGAAGATCTGTGGTTGCTGACAGTCCCCAGGGCATTAAGAAGTCACAGAAATCACAGAGTCGTGGATTTGGATGGGAAGGGACCTTGAAGATCATCCAGTCCAGGGCAGGGACACCTTCTACTATCCCAGGTTTCTCCAAGCCTCCTCCAACCTGGCCTTGGACACTTCCAGGGATGGGGCAGCCACAGCTTCCCTGGGCAAATCCCCACTTTTTATCAGTTTTATCAATTTTAATCAATTATCAAAATCGATTTTAATCAGAGGGATTAAAATTCATTTTGAGGCCAGGGAAGGTCAAGGAATGGGACCTGGACAATTCCTGCATGTCCTCTGACACACACAAAACAATACCTCCCATGCCCAGTGTCAGCACATTTTAGAAACTCCACAAGGATCTCCCGTGACCCAGAACAAAGCTGGAAGCACATCAAGTATCAGGAGAGTCAGCAAACAGCAGCTCTGGCCTTTGGGAAAACTCCTGCCAGAGCTCAAAGAGTGTTTGGACACCACTCCCAGGGATGCACAGGGTGGGACTGTTGGGGAGTTGGACTGGATGATCCCTGGAGTCCCTTCCAGCTCAGGATATTCCATAATCCTGAGTATGAGCTTTAGAAATGCCCGAGGATGCCAAAAAGTAACCACAGAATCAAAGAATATTCCCCCCAGCATTGCTTCAGCCACACAAACCCTTCCAGTTCCCAATTATTTCCATTCCCAGGAAGGAGGCTCTGCTGGGATCCCAGGCTGGGAGAAGGAAGATGGAAGCACCCTGGGATGAGAACACCCTGCATTAGCATGAGAAGGATTTGCAGCTCCTGAGTCATTTTGACTCATCCTTCAACCACCTCCTGCCTGTAAATAATCGGGCATCAAAATAAGAATATCAGTGACAGGGTGGAGGAAAATAGGCTTGGGCACTTAATTATGGTTTGGAAAAGTGATAGGGAAATGAAGGGTTTATATTGAAATGGAAATGAGTAGAAGGAACCCTCCTTGCCCCAAAGTCCAGACACATGTGGAGCCACCTGATGCCAGCACACCCAGGGAAGAGGCCAAACTGGCTGGGGTTTAGTGTCCAAACTGGATTAAATATGAAAATCAATTAAAGATTTAAGAGAATTTTAAAAATTATAGAATCCCAGAATGGTTTGGGTGAGAAGGGATCTTGAAGCTCATCCAGTCCAACCCCTGCCATGGGCAGGGACAAGTTCCACTAGCCCAGGTTTCTCCAAGCCCTGTCCAACCTTGCCTGGAACATTTCCAGGGATGCAGCATCCAGAATATTTTGCTGTAGTGAGGTTACTTACAATGGGAACAGGAATCCTGTGACTTTTCTTTACATCTAAATACACAAAACAGACAGAAAATGAGTCAGACCTGCAGAGTGCTGAGCCCTGTAGATCAAACCTCTGAACGCCAAAACAAAAAAGAAAGCAAAGCTATGACCCCTCCTAAACATCCCCCAAAGAGCCAAAAACTTATTTCCTGAAAAAACTATTTATTTGTTCAACATAAAATATCTAATGTGGACTTCAACTCTCCAATGCCATGTCAGGAACAGGAACCAGAGGAGTATTTTACAACAAGCTTGAGATACACCAAGTTTTTCAACATTAAAATGTAAATCCAGCTTAGAAACTGTACATTCAGACATGGAAACATTCACTGCTCTTTCAGCAAGTATTTGGGAATAACAAATCATCCCATCCAAGCACACTTGGGGAATTACATTCCCACACCAGCTTGGCAAAACCAAATCCCACAATTCTGTTTGAATTCCAAAGGACCTCACTTCCTGTTTGAAACAAAGCAGTTGCAGCAATTCCTTTACCAGTGAGACCAGTGTGGAAAAGGATTCTTTGGAAGTTTATTTTGTACCTAAATGGTGCTGCCCTACTGATAAAATCTAGAGGTGGTGGTTTAGAACTGGTGTGTGTCGATCCCAGTGTTCTCAGTGAACAAGCTAAAATGGCCTTTTCTTATTATTTACATGCAAATTCCTGCAAATCCTCAATTCCAGCTCTGTTTCTGCAGTGCCCAATGGGCTCCTGCTGAATTCAGCCAGGTGGGATCAGCTGTGGTGGGCTCCTACCTCTCCCTTTCATTCAGCTGATCCAAAGCCCATGGAAATCCACAGGAGATTTTCCCAGATTTCAGTGAGCTTTGGAACAAGCTTTAAAAAAAAATCAAAAATCCAGCAACACCAATCTTGGTATTTCTATCCTTAAATAGATATTTTTTTTTTTTAGTGCAGAATTCATAAAAAGTGAAAAGCAAAAACGCCTTCCATTTTTTTGGTTCACACTGTAAATTTCACAGGTTAAAACTGATCTATTGAACAGCATGGAAAATGTTGCATCCCCTATAAATCTTTACCTGGGAAGTGGCTTATCTGTAGGATCCAGGTGTGCATGAACAGAGAAACTTCACCTAAAACTCTCTAAAGGCCGTTGAATGCAATTCCTTAAAACTGCTGAATATTCACCTAAAAAAATGGAGTGAGATGTGAACATTACCCTGGGAAAGCAGAATTTTAACTCAAGGCATTGATTAACAAACTGGGCCAGGCCTGTCCTGCACTTTGGATTCTCTGTCACCTCTACCCAAGCTAAGTTCCAGAGTTTTGGGATGCAAACACAGCTCATGGCAAGGCCAGGGAAGGAAGCATGGAAACACCTGGGGGACTGGAATGGCCTGAGGGCCTCCAGCAGCAGCAGGGTGAGGATGGAATGTCAGAGCTGCCACTGAAGGGTGAACAGCCTGGTTGTGCACAGGCACACCCAGCTCCAGCAGATCCCAGCTCCAGCAGCTTTTCCAGCTCTCTGGCCACACATGTGGGGTAATATCTGATTAAACCCATCCAGGATCTGCTTCCTCACTGCTGTGTCCCATATCCAGCACATCAGAGGCCACTCCAAGTGATAGCAGAGAGGTTCCCCATCCCTGGAAGTGTTCAAGGTCAGGTGTGGATGGGGATTGGAGCAGCCTGGTCTAGTGGAAAGTGTCCCTGCCTGGATGAGCTTTAAGGTGTCTCCCAACCCAAATCACTCTGGAATTCTGGTATTCCATGGAACAAATCCCTCTGGCTCTGCTCCAGGCTGCTCCAGGCCCACAGGGAGAAGGATCCAACTCCAGCCCGGCAGAAGGAGGGGAAGAGATGAGCTGTGGTTGGTGTCAGTGCCACGAGAGCCCTGTCTGTTTACTGGGATCAGCTGGAGCTTGACTTTGGTGCAGCATGGGGACACAGGGACAGGGCACACAAAGGGAACCAACCCAGCTGGAAGGGACAGAGGGTTCTGTGCCACCACCCACAGCTGAGCCCAGGGATCCCAGGGATCCCTTGGGAGCTGAATTCATTTTCATCTCGCTGGGAAAAGCCAAGTTTGCCTGTTTCCACCAACCATTCCTGGAATCCTTCACTGAGTCACCATCCTCCAGCGGGACTGGATGGACACTTGGTGCCTTGGCAAACTCAGTTCTCAGCAGAAATCCCCCCTCACACAATTTCAACCTCTTTGGCCTTTTCCATCAGCCTGAGTTTCCTGGCTTTCTTTAAGGAATTTTCCACTCCTGTTTTCCCCTCAGTCTCCACACAAGCAGCCTGGCACGTGGTGGAGCATTGAGTGACCTCAGAGCTGTGACCCTCAGTGACAGCTGTGCCCCACAGTGCTCACTTGTACTGCACCAAACATGGACTTGGAGACCCATTCCCGACCCCAGGAATGGGACCTGCTTCCCAGGATACTTAAAATGTTCAAGTGTAAAAATGTGCTGCACATTTACCTGTGTTCAGGTGAGTCACTTGTCAGACAGACCACAAACCCTCACTGCTCCCACAGCCTCACCAAGTCCATTTCACCCACATTCCCAAGGTCTGGAATCCTGAACATCCACTGAGGTACATCTCAGATCTCTACACATTCCCACAGACTCTGCCACCTGACCTGTGCCCAGGGACAGGTTTGTGACAAACCAGATGAGCTTGTCCTCACCTTGTCCTCACCTGAGCTCTGTTACATTCCCTGACAAGAGCAGGATCATCCCTTGAGGAGCCACACCTGAAGGAGGGATGTTCCTCATCCAAGGGCACTGCAGATGGGCTCTTCCCATGGTTTTGTTCATTTATTCCAGCTACATTCCTCTGTCACCAGTACAATCAGCAGGAAAGGTCCTGCCCAGCTGTCAGGGAGTGGCTCCATCCCAACAGCAGCTGGGGCTACCCCACCATGAGGGTGTGCCCAGGTAATGGAGCAGGGACACACCTGGATCCACACAGAGAACCCCAGGAGTGAGAACCTCCTCACTCCAAGCAACAGACAGAGAGCTCAAGGTCCCTGGCAATACCAGAGAAGTCCAATTCTGCTCCAAAACACGAGGATTTATGCATTGGACTCGATGAGCTTGGAGGTCTCTTCCAACCTTAATGACTCTGTGGTTTACATTTCTGCTACAAGGCCCCAGCTCTGCAGCAACACCACCCTCCCTGCTCCAACTACCCACCTGGGATGGGAGAAAGAGTCAGGAATCAATTTCCAAACAATCCACTCTCCAGAAACAAAACCCATCTGGAAAGCCTGGGTTGGTTTGACAGGATCACATTTTGGTGATGGTTTTGATGGCTAAAAGTGCAAGGCAGGCATTTAATCCATAGTGGTAGGGATGGAATCCACCCTGTGCCAGGCCAGGGCCACACTAAAGATGAACCTCTTGGTTTTAGGCATCAAGAGCTCAGTGTTTTAATGACAGCTTATGCTGGGCTGCAGTCACTTGGCATTTGCTTGGCACAGGACATTTTAAGCCGAAGAGCTGACCATGCAAGCATGACAGACTGAAGAGAAACCCTTCCTGCTAAACTTCCAAGGATATCTGGATCAAAGGCCTCTCCATCCAAAGAAGTTTTTATGAGTGTGAGCAAAGAGCAGCAGAAAACACGTGAGGATGGCAGTGATGGTGGTCAGCTTTCCATGCTTCAGGCTCGGAGGTTTTGTGAGACATCTTGCTCCTATCCTTCATTTTTTCCAGCAGGTTTCCATGTCCCATCATTCCTGTGATTCCCCTGGGGAATGAGATCCTCTGCCCACCATCTCCTGGCCCCATTCCTTGTGGCTGGACTCCTGCAGGCCACGGCCCTTGGTCTCGATGGGCAGGAAGCAGGAGGCCAGGGCAGCCAGCAGGCAGCAGCCACTGTAAACCAGCAGAGTCAGATAGACTGAAGATTCCAACATCACCTGCAGGAGAAAGGCAGGGAATGCAAAACAGCACCTCAGCATGGAAATACATTGGTGGAGCAACAGGAATTTTAATCGTAGTATTGGGAATAAAGTTCAATTTGAAGTTTCTGGAAAGGAGGGAGATTTTACAGATCGTGCCAGGACAAGGGACAGTTGTTTTAAACTGTCAGAGGGCAGGATTAGACTGGATTTTAGGAAGGAATTCTTCCCTGTGAGGGTGGGAGGTCCTGGCACAGGTTGCCCAGAGAAGCTGTGGCTGCTCCATCCCTGGAAATGTCCAAGGACAGAGCTTGGAGCAACCTGGGATAGTGAAAGAAAAGCAGGTTCTACATCACCTTCATAGAATCATGGAATTGCAAAAGCTGGAATAGACCTCCAAGATCATCAATCCAAGCTTCCTGTGTGTCCAGTCTGAGAGGAGAAGGGATTTACCTGTGCAATGAACGGGGTTATGAGGGCTCCCACTCTGGCCATTCCACTGCACGTTCCCAGGCCCAAAGCACGTGTGGCTGTGGGATAAACCTGTGGAAAAAAAATCATCCCATCAATCCCAGTGGGAAGTTTTCCTCCTTCCATTCCTAAATCAATGGGAATTAATAAATGGTGCTACAGCACATTCTGTCAGACAATGACAATGTGATCTACAGCTCCAGTCTGGGGTGAGGTCCATTGGGAACAGGTCATCAAAATGACTTTTCCACCCTGTTCTCACTCCCCTTGAATATTCCCATCACCACAACAACCCCCTTACCTCAGGAGTGTAAACATAGGCAGCCTGAAATCCTCCTGAAATAAAAGCTCTTGCAATGAAGAGCAGCACAGTAAGAACATTTCTGTGAGGAGAAAGAGGAGAGCAGAGCTTGGGTTCACTTGGATTTCACTTTTACTTCCCTCCCAAAATCTGGTGAGAAAACCCAACCCCAGCCTTAAATTCTCCAGCTGAGCATGACCATCCCACAGCTTTTCAAACCAGTTCTCCCATCACAACCAAGAGAGGACATGGAGAAATCCTCTACTCCAGTTGTTCCCTGTGCTGGACTCACCTGCCAACACAGAGAAAGAGCAGGAGGCTGCAGAAGGAGAAGACAAGGAAGGACAGGGCCATGGTTTTCTTGCGGCCGATGCGGTCAATGATCCACAGAGTCACCAACACACCTGTGGGAAGAGACCAGGAAACCCTTGGGAATCAAGAAAAGAGGGGTTGCAGCAGATTTAACACAGCCTGGGTGGTTTAGATTGGAAATTTTGGCCTCTCTTTCGAGTCCTTTGCTGGCCCCAGGCAGACTGTGGGATGGATTGCTGCTGGTGCCATGTGGAAAACAGGAATTCTGTGTCCCAGCTGCTCCACAAATCCCCACTCCCATCCAAGGATTACTGATGGGAATGCCTAAAACACCTGCTCATGGCTCACTGGAAGAGAATAACTTCTGCTCAACTTCTGGCCATTGTTCCCTGTTGGATTTAAAGGCTCTTTAGAATGTGGTATTTTCTTTCAGTTCTGTTATTTAGATGTTTCACCAAATCATTTTCCCCTGATTTTTGATAGGAAATAGATCAAGCTCAGTAAACCTCACTATTAGGTCTTCCCTCTACTGCAATTCTCCCAGATCCTTTTGAAAGCTGATGCACAGCAGGAGTGGGGATTATTCCAGCATCAGTGTCACATCCAGAGGTACTCTGTCAATATTTCTCACTCCCACCTCAGTGTGTGTGTGTGAGGATCAAACCAGACCTTGCAGCCACAGCACCACTCCAGGCACCCATTCTTTTTTCCTGGGTATCCCTCCCAAAATTCCTGTTTGGCAGCACACTCCTCTTAGGAATGACTGTGCATGTTTCTCAGAAATTATCATTCATTAAATGGCTTCTCCTTGAGCTTTTAGCCCTGAAATGATGATCCAGGAGAGTGAAAATATCCTGATCCCTGTTTCTGGTGTTGTTTCAATCAGATTAACCTCCATCTGGAGAATCAATGGCTGTTTCACACTATTTTGCTTGTCCTGTGCCAGACTGTCCATTGAAATTTGCTGGAATTGCCTGAAAATCACAGGGTCAGGACTGAGGCTGGACACAGGGATTTAGGGAGCAAGTTCTCCATGGATTCACTGTACACATCATCCCTTGAAAATACTTCTGGAAAGTCACTTATGGATAGAAATTCCAGTGTTTCTGCCCCTTTGATTGAGGTTTTCCTCCTCCTGAAGTGTTGCTGTGTTGGAACACACAGAGGGGCCATTCCAGAGCAATGACTGATTTTTTTCTGGAGTGATCCCAGGGCAGGGAGAATCCACAGCTACAGCAAGGAGCTCTGAGTGCTGTGGGAAGCATCAGGCCAGAAATCCCAGTCCCACTGCAGCTTCCAGAGCTCATTTCCACACCCTGAGCCATTCCAAGGAAAAAACTGGAGCTTCCCATTGCTCCTTACCAGGGAATTCTGACAGGGTTGTCCAGAGCAGGTCAGTGTAATCTTCCTCTGTCAGGTACTCACAGGTCAGGCTGCACTTGGCTTTTACTTCCTGCCTTCTGCTGGATACTGCAGGGAAAAAAAAAAGCACAAATATTCAATATATTTTAAGCAAATTCTTCCCTGTTTACCCTTCCTGCTGGGTCTCTCATCTTTACTGCTGAAATTTAGGAAGGGCTGGGCTGGAAGGACTGGTATGGATTCACTGCACCCAGCATCCTTTAAAATACTTCTGGGAAGTTGTTTAGGGATAGAAATTCAAGTGATTCTGCCCTTTTGATTTAATTGTTGTTCCTCTTCTGAGTGCCTGCAGTGCTGCTGGGATGAAATTCAGAGTCAGAGGGGCATTGAAGAGCAATGCTGGGTGATTTTGCCTGAAAACACTGAACATTTGCAATATTTTCTGTGGCAGGATGTCTCAGCTCGGTGAAAATTCCACCTCCTTATCAGCTGTACAGCCAGAATTATTTTCCAGTCCAGGGCTCAGGACAGAATTAACTCTAATGATTCAGTTTCTCCCACCACAAATTGGGATCCCAACACTTCCTACACTCTGAGAATACTGAAAAACCCCATGTCCTTATAAAAACAAGGGTTTTTAAGGGCTACATCCTCCTCTGGGGAGGCAAACCTGAGTCAGAGCTCTCAGAGCTCATCATTGCTGTTCAGCCCTGGATTCTGGGGCTGCTCCAACACTCCCCATCCACCTTTTATCATTTCCCAACTTCCAGGCAGTTTTCCCTAATTACAAACGTTCTGAATGCAATCATTTCTCCCCTGGGGAATCAAACTGTTCAAGCCTCTTCTTAACTCAGTCAAAGCACCTTCTTTTTTCCCCCAAAAAAATTCTGCAACACAAAGGATGTTGATTTCCCACCATTATCTTTTTTCTCAGCAGGTTTTCCCATCTTGAGAACCCAGGAGCTCCACAGCAGCAGTTTCTTTCTCTCAGAACTAATTAGACCTGTCAAATCATGCAAACTTCTATTTATTTAATAATTTTTTTTTTAATCAAGAGGAACAGATAACAGGTCTGCCTTGAAGGTTGTCTTCCTGTTTGACATTTTGGGCTCAACACCACATCAGGACCTCTCTGCACTGGGCAGAGATGAGGAAATATTTAAAATAAAATAAACTTAAAACTCAGCCATGTTCCCTTTCCAAACCACCAGCAGAAGGTGATCTAATAAAAGATATTCCAGCAGTTTTAACAGGACATATTTAAAAAGAAAAGATGGAGCAATACTCACTGCTGCAAACATCTCCTGCTTGGAAGAGCTCTGTAGTTAATAAAACTAACCCATAATATGAAAAAGCATTGGAAAACCTGCAAGGAAGCAAATGAGAGAGGAAGTTTCAGCTGGTCCAACTCAAAAGAAACACCACCAATCAGAAGTCCTACCGCAAAGCTATTTCAGCATTCAGAAAGTTAAAGGGAAATTTGATTTGGAATGCTTGGGTGGTTGAATAAATTACAAATCAATACAGGTTGGGTTTTTTTTTGTTTGGTTGGTATTTTTATGAGAAGGAAGTTGCTGTATTGAGTAAAATCCCTTCAGTCAAACCCATTTAGGGCTGTGCTGACACTGAACCTTTAGGTTTTCTCTTACCAAATAAACCAGAGCAACAACGTGGTCCAGCGGAAATGGGGGGTGAAAAGATCCCTCATTTTGCCTCGGTCCTCCTGTTGGGAACAAGCAGAAGTTGGGTGATGAGGGACAGCTGAAGTGTCAAACTTCATCTTGTTTCATGCATTCACATCCAGGAATTCCAGCCTGAGCTCTTTAACAACCTCAAGGTTTGGTTTTCTTTAATAACAGTGAGGTTAAATAACATTCAATGCCCATTTTCAAGCTGCTTTTCACTTCCAAATAAGAAATTAACTCTTCCTCAGTGGAAAAGAGGCCTAAATGATCAAACTTTTTTTTTTTTCCTGCCTGAGACATTAAAATTGAACAGCACATTGATTATTTGCTTACAAACCCCCTCAGTTTCACTGTTCTGTCACCTGGACATACCTGCCTGGAAACCACCAGTTTTCCCAAGGGCATTGGAGCTCCGTTTTCTGTGGCAATCCTCTTCAGAGTGGCCAGAGCCTTCTCCTGGTTCCCAGATAACACATCATACCTGGCACTCTCTGGCAGCCACTAAGGGAGCAGAGCAGGTCACACATACAGCAGGGTGTCACAACCAGAAATAAACAAATCTGGGATTTTCCTTGTGGGGAATCTCAGCGACTCCAGCAGATTCTCACTTAACAAAGGATTACAGAACTAAGCTGGAAGAATTCCAAGAATCATCTCATCAGGCTTTAAAAACTGCAACCCCCCCACTTTTCCCATCACTCAGAACTCTTTCCCTTCCATTCCTTTGGGTTTATCCCTGAGAGTGGTTGGGAATTTTTGCAGGTTTTTTACATTATCCCTTCTGTGCAGGAATGGCAAGGCATCCAAGTCAGATAACAAGATGCTCCTGGCATTCCAAAAATTTATGGAATTCTTGGAATAAAATGGAATAAAATTTATGGGTTTAGGCTCCTTTTAATTTAGAACAAGCTTGTGATCACCTGGAAAACTGGAAGTATTCCTGAAAAACTAAGGAATAAAAAAGGCTGCTAAACCACCTGACAAGGACATTTATCTTTGAGGAGATGAGTGATTGGCAAAGACATCACCTAATAAATAATAAAATATATCACTGAAGCTCAGGTTTAACTTATTTTAGAATCTGGCCTGCACTCTGCAGATTCTATCCCTGATTTGGGAGGATTCTTAAGTGGAATTTGATTCTAGAAGTGACAAAATCTAAAGAGAATTTAGGGAAATAGCAACAGCTTTTGATAAAATGTTAATTCCACTGATCTTAGTTGAAACAAAATAATTAAATTGGAGAGGGTTCCAGGTCTGATTTCACCCCAATTCCAGCCCTGCAGAAATTACATTCACATCAACACAACTCTCCCTGGAATGTTTTTCCCACCACCCTGTTGGAACTGCATTTTTTGGTCATTATTTCAGTTATTTCACAGAAGACACCACCAGAGAGCTCAAATCTGCCCTGATTTCCTTCAGCTGGGTCACAGAATGGGGTGGAGGAATGGGAATCGCAGGAATTCCATGAATCCATGAGGAATACCTACAAAACACAGGCCAGCAAAGAGCAGGAGTGGGAGGGCAGAGAGGATGAGGAGCCAGCGCCAGCCGAGCGTGGGCATCACCACCACTGCCAGGAGCACTTCAAACACTGTCCCAAGGGCCCAGAACACCTGCAAGAGGGAAAACCAACAGGAAAAAAATGAGGAATGGAGTGCTCCCAAAGCCTCTTCTTTGGAACATTCCAGGCTGTGCTCACCAGGGATGGCTGGAGGGAGAAATTCCAGGGGTGCGAATTCTGTCTTAAAATATTCCAAGGCCAAAATTCTGCCCTGAGTGACTTTGACAGGTTTGGATGAAGATGTGGAGTGGGATTTAGCACTGACTTTGTGGAGCTGTCAGCTCTCCAAATCCATCACTGAGATGCATTTCACCACAAAATCATGGACACCCAATGCCCCTCTTGTGCTCACTCTACAGCCCTGGGTGCAACATAATTTGGAAAAAAGGCAAATTCAACACCAAGAGTGGAGGGTGACAGGAAAAGTTTTTGCTGCTTTTGGAGCTGGGCTGGTAGCAGAGCTCAGGAGCTCCACCAAGATGGACAGGCCAGGCCTGGCTGCAGCTCTGAGGGGATTTCCAGGCAGGAGGATGGAAGGGATGTGACCACCCAGAGGATCTGTCCCTCAAGGATCAGGATGCACCCACTCACCTCTATTAATAAAATGCATTTTGCTCTGGCTTTCATTGGAAGGAACTCAGCATATAAAGTTACCCTAAAAGAGGGAACAGAGAGGAAAATGTCAGCATAAAGAGGGAAATGCCACAGGTTCAAACAGGTCTTTTGCCTTTTAATAAAACTGCCAAATTCAGAGCAGCAACTCAAAGCTCTCCCTTCCCCAGAGCCAGCCAGGCTGTGACACTGGGTCACATCCCCCTTCACCCCAGAACAAACCCTTCAACATTGCAAGAGGGGACACAGTTTGCTCTTTTTGTGTGGTTTTGCGACCCCGTGGTCATCAGTTAAATGCAGATCTTGATGCTCGTGTTTTCATAGCCCATTGGAAATACCATTTTATCTGGTATATTCAGTGTGGTCCATCAGAATTCAACACAAACTCTTGCTGGATAAAGAATTTCTTCAGGGCTTTACAACTGGCCCAGAGAATTCCCATCCATCTCCTGTGCCAGGGTTCAATTCTCCAAGAGGGGAATACTTTCATGTCACTGATATAAAATAATTTGCATTCTTTTACTGTGGGATTCAAAGAGCAACCACTGAGGCTTTGTTTCATGCCTGTGCCAAGGAGTGATGGCAAAGCTTCTCCAGGAGGAATTCCTGAGGAGGAATTCAGGCAGCAGCCAGTCCAGGCTCTGTCATCTCTTTCAAACTGCAAAGGTTTGCCTTTGCTCTGTTTGCATTCCATTGACTCAGTCTGTTCCTGCTTCCTTTGAGGTTTGGGACAAAATTCCTACTAACTTAAAGAGTGGATTGATCTCTGAGGAGCTGCCCAGTTTGTGGAAAGCAAGAAGTCTCACACAATATTTCATTCAAGTAGAGATTTAGAGAACTCAAATCACATCTTGAAGTGTAGCTCAGGCCCCTCTGCAGTGCAGAGAAAACAGGAGCTGGTGAATGACCCCAGCAAAAGAAGGACATGGAATTGTTGGAGCCAATCCAGAGGAGGCAATGACTCTCACTCCATGGGAGATCCAGGCACTCACCTCCAAAATCACACAGCTTAAGGATATTAGAAAGGAGATACTTTTCCTGCTTCATCCATGTTTACCCCTCTGTCAAATAAACCCTTTTATAGTCAGAACAGGAAACAGACTCAGGGAGGATGGGATCCACCTGGAGATCTGTAACTGCCTCAGGCTTTTCTCTCATGAGGCCACAGAACCTCAGCGAGCCCAGTCCAGTGGCCCTGGCTGGGCTGCACCTGCAGCTCTGGGTTTTTATCTGGGAATGGCCATGGAAAAGCCACTGGGAAAGAATCTGTGAGCCATCAATGCAAGCCAGGCTCTCCTGCTCCAAAATAGTACCTCCAGAAGGCAAAAAAATCAATTGTTGGTAAGGATAAAACACTACAGAGAGAGAGAATGGCTGCACCCTTCTCTTTACATTTATAATTAAAAGCCTAGAGCAGGGTTATTTATTGCAGGTGGAAAATTTATGGATCCCTCTCTTCAGTGAAAGGAACCACACAATGATAAGAGAAATATCCTGGCACTTCCTTTTCCTTCTGAGCCATCCCAGCATCTCCAGTGCTCAGGTCTGGGCTGTGTGGATTTGAAATTCCAGCTCAGGGTGAGATGGGGAAGTTCAGGCTCTGACTGAGCAACAATCTGGGGTTTTACAATCAGACTCAGGGCTCAGCTCTGCCTCTAAATCCTGCTTTGTTCAAGGCACAACCTGCCCTGCAACAAGACCAAGGTTTGGGGTGGCTGAACAGAAACAAGACTTCAGTCCTACAGGAGAATCTCATAAGAAAGAAAGAGAAATGAGGAAGTTTGGAGTTGTGAGTATTTACTTACGACTGAGGCACTCCTCCAATCCCAAAGCCCACCAGGCCCCTCAGCACCAGGATCCAGCTGTAAATGGGAGCAAATCCACTGAGGATCCCATAGTAGAGTGTCCACAACACGCTGATCTTCAGGCCCTGTGTTCAGCAAGAGTTAAAAATCACTGTAAACCAAATTCATTTAATTAAAATAAAGTGTAAAACAGAGCTTCAGATGCCTTCTGTTTCGTAGGGGCTCAGTTCTGGATGTGCTTAGTGCTGCTTTGTACACGTGCACATTTGGGAATATGGAATCCTGGGAGGGTTTGGGTTGGAAGGGACCTCAAAGCTCATCCCATCCCAGGTGTAGGAACACCTGCCACTATCCCAGGGTGCTCCAACCTGGCCTCAAACACTTGCAGGGATGAGGCAGCCACAGCTTCTCTGGGCCAGTTGCACTGAAATGTCCATGCTGCAGAAATATTGGGATAGATCCCAGCAGGAGCTGCAGACTTACTGTTTTCCTCCCATACTGGTCTGAAATGTTTCCCCAGAGTGTGGAGCTGGACATCATTCCCACAAACACCACCTGTGGAACAACAGGAAAAAAAAAAAATCTTTCCCTTAACAAGTGAAATTCCAGTGTGACAAACACAGAACACAAATTTCCAATGAAACCAGAACATTTCAGCCCACAACAGAGTGAGATGTGCAGGAGGTCTGAGAATGGTTTGGGTTGGAAAAGGCCTTAAAGATCCCTCTGGGCTGGAGCAGGGAAGCAACAAGGTCCCTCCTCAAGTCAGCTTTGCATTAAAAAATCCATCAGTGACAACCCAGAGAATCCCAGTCTGGCAGGACTGGGAACACTGGTATTGTCCCATTGTGAGTCCAGCCCTGGAAGACACAGAGCTCTCCAGCTCCAAGGAAAATATTCCTGAATAAAAGCTGAGGAGCTGTTGGTTGAGATCTGCAGGACAGAGCTCTCCTCCAGCCTCCTACCACCATCCTCAGCAGCTCCCAGGTTTGAACTGAGATAAAATTACACCTTAAAAGTTTACAAAAGTCTGAAGTGTGAAAGAAAATACCCCTGGAGCCTTTTCAGAGGTGACACTCTTGTGCTGAGCTGCACTCAGGGATGGGACATTCATGGGATTCAAGGACACCATTTCAATCTGCTGAGCATTTGAGGGATTTTACACAATCAAAGAAAGGGCATTAAAAGCTAAAGGAAAGAGAAATTCAGGGGGAAAAGTCCCTGCATTCAGCAGTGGCCTGTGCTCAGAAAAGGGCTCCCAAATTTGTTTTCTTATCCCTAAAGGCACTGCAGGATTCCAATATCACAGCACCATCCTTGGAGGTGGTGTTGTAAGATCTCTGCTTCCAAAGATCACTGGATAATCCCAGAATTATTTAGGCTGGAAAAGATTTCTGATGTCATTGAGTCCAACCTCAAAAATCAACTGTTTGTTCTCTCTCACAGCTCTCAGCATGTCAGAAAGCTTAAATGTGAGGAGAGAGAAAGATTTGCAAGCAAGATATGAAAAATTTACCAATTTTTAAAAAAATTCATCAAATGGCTTGAATTTTAGGATGAATCTTAGTGAATTCATAGGTTTTCCTGGAAATGACATAAAACATTGATTCTGAAACCTGCAAAATGCCCTCAGTTCTCACTGAATTTTATTACGTCAATCTTTAAAAAAAACTCCTAGAAATCTTTTTTAAAACCTCCTATAAACTTCCAAGCTGAAGGCAACCCGCAAAGGCCACGAGGAGATTTAATTTTGGGGGACACAAAGCAAAATGTCTGGATAACAATGATGGCAAAAGCTCAGGGAAGACAGGAGCTGTCAGGTATTTTTCCTACCGAGGTGAGCAATGCAACCTGCCAGCTGGGTAAGCGCCACTCACAGTGCAGCTGAGGAGCAAGGATACTTAAAATCATCATTTCCATGGCATCTGCCATCTGCAGGGGGAAGAGAAAGCAAAAATCAACAAGTGCCTGCAAATCAGGTGGATTTAGGAGTCAATCATAGGCCTTGGTGACATTCCCGTGATGTTCCCACCTTGTGGTTGAAGAAAATGTTGAATATTTAACATTTAAAGTCATTTCTGATTGTCAGCACTTTTAGTAACTCTGGCAGAGAGGATTCAAAGAGCTGAATGCAAAGGTTTTGAGGAGGTTTGGCTGGTCAGTGACACAGTTCAGTCACTTCCATAGTACAAATTCCAGCTTCCAGCTCCTTCCCACATGGGTTCAGTCAAGAGTGCTTAATATCTTGTAACTTATTCCCTTAAACACTCCTGGGTTTGCATTGATCACCTGCAAACCAAATTCCACAGCTGGTTTAGGATCTAAACCATGGCAGATTCCAGCTTTTTACATGGATAAAAGCCAGTTAATACAGCTCCAGGTATCAGGATCCTGAAACACACCACAGGAGATGGAACACAGAGCTTCAGAGAGAGCAGAAAAATGCAAACCAAGACTTTTTTTGTTGTTGATATCAAAGTTAAAAGTGGAAGTGCTGAGTTGCTGCTCCTCTGAAATTGAGATTACAGCAATCCTGACTGCTACAGACAACTGAGGTGGTAGCTGATGAGAGGAATGTAGCAAAATCACTGCAGGAAACCTCAGGTTTTGCAGGAGCAGCCTGGAACCTCTTTCATTTGAAACCAAACTGAAGTGCAGAATTGAAATGGTTTTCCAAACCCTGATTTCTAAGAACTTCAGGGACAAAGAAATCCATCATTACCCCTCACAGCAAGGCTGGGTGCTGCTGTTGGTTTAGAATTCCCAGTGAAATTCCTTTTATTGTGCATTTATCTGCTTGGAGATTCTCTGCCACCATTATCTGAAATCCCTGAGATTCTCTAAGTGATGATCAGGAATTGATCCTGATCCCAATTACTTGCCCATGCCAATCCAGTAATGACAGAGAGCTTCCACTGGAACTTCCCAAATCCAATGGCTTCCACTGCATCCTCCACCATGAAAGTATCTGCAAAGAAAACAATTCCAGTGGATTCCTTCCTGAGAAAAGCCAGGCCTTGAGAGAGAATTTCCTGGTTTAATTACTAATTAATTGGCTAATCTGTTGAGATCTCAAATCTATAACAGAGCTACTTAGTTGTAATTATACAATTCCTACTCAGGAAAATCTTTGTGTTCTTCCAAAGCCAAAATAATTTGAATTATTCCTAGAATATTTTATTCACATGGAGGTAAATCAGTGTGGCACCCACAAATCCAGCCCATGTTCAGCCTCTTCTTCCTGGGAGTGACTCCTGCAGCCCCTGGAGTGCAGCTTTCTGTGGGGAGAAACAGAAACAGCTCTGCCCCAGCCCACAGCAGGGCTGGGAGCTGCAGGGAATATTTCAGTGCAACCTCTCATTATTTAAATCAATAATTTCTCCAAAACACACAAATCTTAAACCCAGCTTCTGTTCAAAATGCTGCTGGTTGTTTCCCACCCACTGCCATGAACCTCTTTAGTTTGTTCCTAGGCTGAAGGTGCTCAAAGATGTCTCAAATTTGAGGTGCCTCAAATTCTTTTGCTCAAATGCAAAATGAAATGACCAAGAAAAGCACATTTTGATACTTGAGCTGTTTAAATCAATTTCAGTCTCACAGTTCTCACATTTGCATCAGCTTGGAAAGGACATTCCTCAGGAAAAGCTTTGGCTCAGAGCTGTGAGATCCCCACAACAACACAAACCAAGAGAAAATAAAACAAAATCCAAGGGATAAAGCACAAAAACAAGAATAATAACACCAAATTTTCACACTGTGCTAAGACAAACTCAAATTTCTCTTCTCTCCTAAAGCAGTGATGCCTCCAGGCAGGAAGAGAGGCTGAGATGGACATTCCTGATGTCCTCTAGGAAAAGAGGAGCCAAGAACTCTGCAGATTCATCTCAGCCTTGAAGGAGAGCCAGCTCCAGAGGGAACTCAGAATTCAAATTGCAGTGTGGCAGCTGCATCCACAACTCCCTGACAGGAGCATCCAGCACTGGGGACACAAAAAGGAGCACAGAGAGCACCCCCCAGGGAATGGGCTGATCAAACCACCATTTTCAGCTCTAACACAATTTCCATGAGTTATTATTTATATCTGGGCATCCTTAACTTCTCCAAACCCCCTGCGCCCAGCCTGACTGGGATGAAGAGACCCCACAAGGTTTTCCCAGCAGGAAAATGAGCTCTGCTCACCATGGGTGAGGTTGGAAAATTCCAAACCCCCTGCACCCAGCCTGACTGGGATGAAGAGACCCCACAAGGCTCTCCCAGCAGGAAAACGAGCCCTGCTCACCATCCGTGGGGTTGGCAAATTCCTTGGGCACCGCAGCTCCATCCTCCAGCTCCACGGGCTCCAGCTCCGTCCTCACCCCCTCGATCTGCACCTCGTGCTCTCCTGAAATTCCATCCTCCTCCGACCTCGAGCTCTCCCCCGTGCGGCGGAACTTCACCACCCTGAAAGCACAAAAAAAAACCGGGATGGATCCTTCCAGGAGGATTTCCCAGCTGGGGAGGATTGAAACCCTTTTTGCATCGAGGTTTCTCCTCATTCCCTGTCTCCATTCTCCACTGGGAACGCTGGGATTTGGGTTTGGGTCTGGTTTGAGGTGTCCTCATCCTTGGGATTGGACACAGAGGTTGTTATTGTGCTATCCACAAAGTTATAAAACCACTGAGATCATAAAAATATGATGGAATGATGCATATTTAATGAGATCCATGTCTGGTGTGCCTGGGTTTAATTGGAATTAGGCATTGCTGTGTCATTGAACTGGATTTAATTGGAATTAGGCATTGCTGTCTCATTGAATTTCAGGGGTTTTGTCCAGGCAGGAAGAGCCCAAATTCCATTTCCTGAGTTGTTTCTGTGATCAGAAACTCCAGAAATGCACCAGAATTTGAAATGTTATTTAGTGAAATACAATTACTGAGCTCATTCATTGGATGAGCTGAATGGATGGAATTTCTTTTTCCAGCAGGATGATGATTCTGTGACTCTGCTTGCATCTTAAACAGAATTATTTAATATCATGTCATTAATGAAATATCTGTATTTTAAGACCAGAATTTGCTAAATTGACACAGCTTTGATGTTTTGGTCAGAGGGATTTGCTCCCTTCCCACAGAGAAGGTTCTTTTCCCATTTATGAAGTTTTCTGTGGCCAAAGATTTGGGAACAGACCCCTCAAAGTTCCTTCACTTTATCTGCAACACAGCAGAGCTTTCTCCCTTTGGAAAGTGGAAATCCCTTGGATTTAAGTGAAATAGTTTTGGAAATAAATTAAATTATCCCAGAATCACAGGGAGGGACCTTAAAGATCATTCCAGCTTTGGAGGTGATGGATCCTACAAAATCTGAGAATCACAAATCCAGACTGCCACATTCCTCAGCACAGAAAATAAAAATAAAGTTGTATAGTTTAGGGACAGATGAAAAAAACTGATACAAACAAAGGAAAAGACTCCACAGGTATAATTTCTGTTCCATATTTGCCAAATTTTTCACATCTGGGACATCTCAGGGAGCTGCTGCATTTATTTGCAAAATCTCACAGCACCAAAACAGCTGCACTGGAAAGTACTTTGGAATGTATTCCCAGGTTTTGGTCTTAAAAATGGAAAAAAAAAAAGCTCTTGACAAAATAATAACCTCAGATAAAATAACCTCAGATTCTTTTCCCTGACAAGCTCAATCCTAACCAAGGGCTGGAAAAGAGCTGGAGCTCCTGTCCAAGTTAGCAGGAATGTTTTGGGACAGGGTGCTCTGTCATTGACATGAGCTCATGAATATTTAACACCAACTTGAAACATTCCTTCCCTGCCTAGCACAGCCCATGATTTATAAATAGGAAATATGTTGCAAAACACCTGAGAATGGAGCATTAGGAAAAAAGCAGGTTGGTTTTAAAGGAAGGATTTGAGGGGAAAGGAAGGAATTCCTGGGGTTAAAGGCACCAAAGATTTTATCAGGTTTGGGGTTGGGGTTTTGCCTTTTTTTTTTAAATTTTTTTTTTTTTTTTTTTTTCACAGATCCAGCAACCACATCCCAAAAATCAGCATTTTCCTGGTGCAGCTTTCCAGAAACGCTGCCAATCCCAAGGGGGTTTTTGGGGTCCCCCCCACCCCACCTTGGCAGGGCAGGTTCTGCTCTGCGATTCCTCCCTGGCGAGGAGGAGGAGGAGGATGGCGAGGAAGCACAACGTTATTTACAGCCAAACCCCCCTGCAGAAGCGATCCCAACGTCTCGTCTCCCAAAATCCCCACGATTTTATCCCAACCCTTGCTGATTTTTTTACTGCCATCAAAAAAATGGTGGTAAAAACCACGCCGAGAAAAAAAAAAAAAAAACAAAAACAAACAAACAACAAAAAAACCCCCCCCCAAAAAACAAACAGAAAAAAAATTCCAAAAAACGAAACGAGACGAGTGAATTTATGTAACAAACAGCTCCAGCATCCCTCGGGATGCTCCACCCGGGCAGCTCCAGCGGGAAAATGGCCTTGCCCGCCGGGCTGTGAGCGGCTCCCCGGCGGAATCGGCCGCTCCCCGGCGGGATCCCCGCGGCCGGAGGGGCAGGAGCCCCCCCGGAGCTACTCACGGCAGCTGCTTCAGCTGGAACAAATCCTCCTCCATGGCCGGGCGGCGGCTGCGCTCATCGCTCCCGCATGGCGGGCTCGGGCTGCGGGCTGGAGCGCCTGGAAGGGCTGGAGAGGCTGGAAGGGCTGGACAGCTCCGCAGGAACCGCCGCGCCTGGGCTCGGCTTAGCCGGGCTCAGCCTGGCACGGCACGGCTCAGCGCGGCTCGGCTGCTTTGGCACAGCTCAGCTCAGCTCGGCATGGCTTGGCTCGGCTCGGCTCGGCTCAGCGTGGCTTGGTTTGGCACGGCTCAGCTCAGCTCAGCTCGGTTTAACTCAGCTCGGTTTGGCACAGTTTAGCGTGGCTCGGTTTAGCTCAGCTCGGCTCGGTTCCCGCCCTGGCCATGGCTGGGCCTGGCTTAGCTCAGCTCAGCGGGGTTTGGCACGGCTCAGCTCAGCTCAGCACAGCGCGGCTCGGCTTGCAGCGTTTGCCTGAGCGCGGTTTGGCTGAGCTCGGCTCAGCCGCGGTTCCCCCATTGCCCCAGCGGGGCTGTACCGGGTAAATCCCCGAGCCCGGGCGCTGCCAGCGCTGCCGGGGCCGGCCCGGGCCGTATCCCCGGGGGTCACATCCAGCGGCACCGGCAATCCCCGGCCACCGCACCCAGCGCTGCCAGGGCTGCACAACCCTTCCAGGAGGGTTTGCTCTCAGTATCCCAACCAGAGAGCTACGGGAGCGGCGGGACTGCGGTGTTGTCCCGCTGTTCTCCCGGAGCGCTGAGCTCCGGCCCAGAGACACCCCGTGAGGGCCAGACAGCGCGGGGATCCGGCCCGTCACACAGGGACCAGCCTAAGCCCCGCGGGGCTGCCCAGCACAGCCGCTGTCACACCGGGAACAGGCCGGTTACCCCCGCTCCGGGCCGCCCACACCGCTCCGGGCCCGCCCCCGGTGCCGCCCCCGGTACCGCCCGCCGCCATGGCCGGTCCCCGCCATAACCGGCCCCTCCCGCACCACTTCCGGCACCGCCGCCCAGCCGGTCCGAGCGCTGCTGCCGTCCCCCCGGCTCCGCCCGGCCGCGCGCCCGCGTTCCGGCGCGGCCATGCTGGCGGACGGGCCGGTGCGGCGGCTGCTGCGGGCGGGGGAGGGGGCCAGGTCCGAGGGGAGGGGGCGGCTGCCACCGGAGAGGGTCGGGACGGAGCGGGAAGGGGCTCGGAATGAGCCGGGAGGGTGCCGGGTCCGAGGGCAGGGCTGGCGCGGGTGGGGGGCTCGGGCTGATCGGGGCGAAGCCTCGGCCGAGCGCCTCCTTTCTTCCCTCACCTCCTTCATTTCCCTTTCCCCTTCTTTTCTCCCTTTCCTTTCCTTCTTCCCTTCTCCCCTTCCCTTTTCCTGCTCATTTCCCCTTTCCCATATCCGCATTCTCTTTGCGCTCCTGTTCCCGGGGCAGGCCCGGGGGGCTGCGGGCTCTCGGGGTTCCCGCAGGTCCTGAGCCTGACCCGCTGTTCCCGCAGCTCCTGACCCCTTCCCTTTCCCGTTTTTCCCGCAGCTCCTGACCCCTATTCCCGTTTTCCCCGCAGCTCCTGACCCCTATTCCCGTTATCCCCGCAGCTCCTGACCCTATTCCCGTTTTTCCCGAGGCAGGCACCGAGCCATGCGGAGCTGGGGGGTGCTCGGGGGCGCGGCGGCGGCGCTGGCGGCCGGGATTTATGTCCTGTGGGGCCCCATCAGCGGCAGGAAACGGCGGCGGAGAGGTACCGGGGGCTGGGGTTAATTATATTATATTAATTAATTATATATTAATTAATACATTCATATATGTTAGTTATATAATAATTAGTACATAATACCACCATATATAAATTATATATACACCATATATTAATTATATATACACCATATTATACACACATACACTATATATTAATTATATCTATTATTATATCTATTAATTATATATATTAATTAATATCTAGTACCACCATATATTAGTTACGTATACACCATATATTAATTATATATACACCATAGTAATTATACACATATTACACATATACACCATATTATACAAACATACACCATATTAATTATATATGCACCATATATTAATTATATGGATACTGAAAAAATTTGTGAAATTTTTGGAAGACCAAAAAACAACTGAAACACCACAAACTGAAAACGGAACACACTGAAATTAATTTTTCTGTAATTACACAGCATTCCTACTGAAAACCAGGATGTTTGCCCCGGATTCCGTGGTGGAAACTCTCACAATTCTCTTTGCAGGGCTCGTGCCAGGCCTCCTGAACCTGGGCAACACGTGTTTCATGAATTCCCTGCTGCAGGGCTTGTCCTCCTGCCCCTCCTTCATCAGGTGGCTGGAGGAGTTCACAGCCCAGTACAGGACGGAGCAGGAGCAGCCCCAGGAGCAGCCCCAGCACCTCTCAGTGACTCTGCTGCAGCTCCTCAGAGGTACTGGGACATTTCCTCTTGTGGCAAAGCAAGGGTTAAATGTTTAAGGAGAAGCGTTGTCATTTTTAGGCTCTTTTCCCAAAGAAAGAAGCTCGTGGGGTTTGTATTCCCTGTTTTATTTCCCTCTCTAATTTACAGATTAATTGAAATGCCTTGGGCAAAGCTCAGGCACCTTTCACAGAAGGGTTGAATTCCATAGGATTCAAGAAATTTAGAATTCTATTAAAAAATCTTAGCAAATAATTTAAGCTTTTTTGTTTTCTGCAAGCTTACTATTTTCCTAAAAACCTGTGGCTATTCAACCTCACTTTGCAAGGTTTTGGATATTGAAAATTAAACAAAAATATTATTATAAAAGATAAAATATAAAATAATATGTAAATATGAAATATTATTATAAAATAAATAATATGCTTGTATATAATAAATTCATATGAAAATAAGTTCTGTAAATAGATAAATTAGTAAATAAACAAACTATATAAGTAAATTTATATGTATTAATTATATACAATTATTATTTATATTAATATCTTTATATAATAGGTATTATATAACATACAAAATATTATTAGAAAATATAAATTATAAAATATTAAATATAAAATAAATAATATAATTCTATATAACAAATTTATATAATAAATAAATTATAGAAATAAATTGATAAACTATATAAATAAATTTATATAATAGACATTATATAACATACAAAATATTATTATAAAATATAAAATATATAAATATGAAATTTTCCTATAAAATAAGTAATAGAATTTTATATACATTTATGTAATTTAACTGTAATTTATTTATTTAGATGAATAAACTAATAAATAAATATCTATATAAATAAATTTATATAATAAATATTATGTAAAATACAAAATATTATTGTAAAATATTTAAGATTTTAAGCTCAAGGTGATTAATTTTTCGTCTAAATTAATCTCTGACACCCTCAAGCAACCCCCTGGCTTCCCTCACAGGTTGTTTTTAAAGGAAATTTCTGCCTTGGGACGTTCCTGTGGAAGTGGTGTGAGGCTGGTGGTGCTTTAACCACACAAACCACTGATTTTTCCCCATTTTTGGCTCCTCCTGACACTCTTGCCTTCCCTTCCCCAGCTCTGTCGTGCCAGGAGGTGCCAGAGGACGATGTCCTGGATGCCAGCTGCCTGCTGGAGGTGCTCAGGATGAACAGGTGGCAGATCTCCTCCTTTGAGGAGCAGGTGAGTGCAGCAAGCTGGGAAAACCCCCAGGGCTGGAGGGTCAGACCTGGATCCTGCTCCAAAAACGGATGGGAAACATCCCTGGCTTGGGAATGGGAATGGGGCTTTCAGTGGGCTGGGAGTTCCTCAGGGAATTCCAAACCTTGTCCTTACCAGCAGGGCCAGGAAGATTTAAGCAGGGCAGATCCCTGATTTCTCTCTGGATAATGGATCTGTTCCCATTTTTTTCAGTAATCCTAATTATTTGCAATTTTTGTCAGTATTTCCAATGCACTCCGTCAGTTATCCCACTCCTAAAATATATTCCTGATTTCCAAGGATAGATTTCAATTATGCTTCCCTCAGAATCCAGAAAAAACAGGGATTTGGGAATTCATTTGGGGGCTATTTTTTCCTCCCAAGTGTTTTAGTTTTTTTGTGAGTTTATATGGCCCAGAATGTCTTGAGTACCTTGTGCTGTTAGGGAGCTTTTGGGCACAACAAAATGAATTCAATATAAACATAAATACCATAATAATAATAATAATAATAATAATAATAATAAGAAGAAGAAGAAGAAGAAGAAGAAGTGATAATAGTGATATATAATAGTAATTGTATATAATAATATATATAATAATTATATATATGATATACAATAATTACAATATATTATAATATAAATAATATATCTATATAAAAGTTATATATAATAGTAATTGTATATAGTAGTTATATAAAACTTATATAAAATATAATATATACTGAATATATATAATTGAATAACTATATTTAATACATTTCTTTGGAAACTTTATTTTTCATTATTTATATACTTATATATTTATATATAATATTATATATGATATAATCTAGATTAGACATTTTAGATGTGCTTAAATTTTTATATTTTATATTTTATATTTCTATAAAATTATACATACAAAATTATAAGTATCAATATAAATATAGGCATAAATAGAAATACAAATCCAGGCTCTGAGCTGTAATTTTTCCTGAATTTCCTGTGGAATTCCAGCCTTCCTGGGGTGCTTTTTTGATGCCTTTTTTTCCCTGACTCTGTTTCCAGGATGCCCATGAGCTGTTCCATGTCCTGACCTCTTCCCTGGAGGACGAGCGGGATCGGCAGCCCCGTGTGGCCCATCTGTTTGATGTGCATTCCCTGGAGGTGATCCCACTCATTTTCTTCTCAGAAATTCCTGTCACCTGCCCAGATTCCCAAGGAGAAAGTGTATATTTAGGATATTTTGATTCTGTTCCCAAAGCTGTTCTTTAATCCTTTGATAGGGACTCGTCAATAAGTCAAATTTAAAGAATTCTCAGGTTTTCCAAATAAAATATCTTTGAATTTGCAGTGTTCCTGCTTTCCTGAGGGTTTTGCATCCCTAAATCCATGGGATGTAGGGATTTAATTTAGTTACTCTGATCTGTAGTTCCTACCTGAAAACCTGAAAAAGAGTTGAAAACTGTAAAAAAGGGCATTTCTGGAAGAGTTTTATGGAGGTAAAATAGATCTTATCCTCCAGCTTGCTGATAAACTTGATGCAGATGGAAAATTTTAGGCAAAATCTGGTTTTGCCTAAAATATAGACCAAAAAAAAAAGACAAAATCTCCTATTTTAATACTCTGAGGCAAAGAGTTCTGCAGATTAATGATTCCTTTTTCAAACAATTGTCAATTATAAATTTGTTTTGTACCAGGTTTTTTTTGTTCTTACAAATAAAAAAGAGCCACAATTTTTCTAATGGCAGAAAAGCCAACTAGGGATGAAATAGGAGCACATTTAATACTTCATGTATTAAATTTCTGAATCTTTTCAATGTTGCTGAGGTAGGGTTAATGAAATGTTTTTATCTCCCTCTGTAGCAACCAGAAATAATCCAAAAGCAAATAAGCTGCAGAACAAGAGGTAGGATTTTATCCCTTCTGGATATTCTGAATATTCATAGGGTAGTTTTATTTATTAAAGGGATAATATTAATTGATCTTTGTACTGAACTAAAATAGAAATCAAAAATATGAAGAAGCCTCAATTAATTATTAATCACTGAGACAAAAATGTGCTTTGGATGCATTAATTTTGTAACTGAAGGGCAAAAGTGTGGGATTGGAGTGATGAAAGTGGATGAATGGAAAATCCAAGGACAATTTTTTTGTTGCAGGATCACTTCCCCCTGTGTCCAACCACTGGAAATCTCAGCACCCTTTCCATGGAAGGCTGACCAGCAACATGGTCTGCAAACACTGTGAGCACCAGGTATGGAAATAGATAATAATAATAATAATAATAATAATAATAATAATAATAATAATAATAATAATAATAATAATAATAATAATAATAATAATAATAATAATAATAATAATAATAATAATAATATCTGTGTCATGTGAGGAGGGATTTCCAACACTCAAAGTGCTTCCTGGAACCATCATCCCTTGGTGATGAACAAGGATTTATCCCTAAATAGACTAAAAAAAAATCCATGTGATGCACCTTGTGGGGGTAACAGCTGCTTCATCAACCAGAATAATGGTTGTTTTATTCTATCATTGAATTAACAATTAATTAATTAATAATATTACCTGAAACCCACTCACCTGGCTGAGTTTAGGACTCGCTGCTTGTTCAGCACATTTTGCAAAATCCACTTATCCCAAATAAGGAGATGCAGATAACCTGAACAATGGAAAAAAATACAGAAAATAAACCTCATTTATAGCCCAAACCAAGAAAACATTTGCATTTTATTTCTCCAAACCTCCCAGACAAATTGGAGTGAGGAGGAGGAGGCTGAGCAGAACATTCCTGATGTCCCCTGGCCCAGCTGGGAAACTGAGGGGTTTGGATCCTGCTCCTCCAGGGAATTATGGACAGCACAGGGCACAGGCTCACCTTGGGAGAGCTGGGTTGGATTTTTTGGGGACTGATGATGCCTTGAAGGCTACTTTGAACAGAGGCTACACAGTGTTAAAGAATAAAGTAGATATTTATTAAAAAGGCCTTGACAGGATACACCTTGGGCAGTACAAGAGCTTGGCCAGGCTACACCCAAGATGGTCACGAGTTTTCACCCTTTTTTATAAGTTTTTGTCCGTTTCCATATTGGGGTTAATTGTCCAATTACAACTTCAGGTTATGAAGTCCCATCCTCCCAGTTTGCTCTCCTCAATTTACACTTTTTGAACTTTTGGGGTCTTTTTGTTGTTTACACTTTTTAGAAGCTGCAGCGGTGTCCTTGGTTCTGGGGCTGGAGAAGGATTGCTTTGTCTGACTGAGCTGTGAGGAGAACTTGCTAACACTTTCTGTGAATTGCAGAGTTATATCCTAGTGCAGTGCAGAATGTGGAAAATATGAAAGCTAAAAGTGAAGGCATCACTGACATAAATGCTGGCTCTGGAATGTTCTCTTGCAGAGCCCTGTGAGGTTTGACACCTTTGACAGCCTCTCCCTGAGCATTCCAGCAGCTGTGTGGGTACGTATCCCCCTGCTCCTGATCCTCCCTGCCCTTCCCAGCCCTTCCTCAGGTGCAGGAAACACTCCTGTGCTGCTGCAGGACCTTCTCCCTAACTGGTGTAAGACCTTCTGATGAGCCCAACAAGCAGCAGAACTTGGTGATGCCACCAGAGCTTTCTGTTTCTCCTGGTGGAGAATTTGGTCTTTTCCACAAATTCCACAAATTTGAAGAGCCCAGATCATATCCCAAGGGCTGGGAAGGTGACCTTCAGCTGGCAGTTCACACCTTACCCCATCCAGGCTTTTCCAGGGGGTGAATTCAACTGGGAATTGTTTCTATTTCTTCCTGGCTCTGAAAAACTTCAAAATGACAAAACATTGTGGGTTTTTAGGGCAATATCTGCAGGATATTTTTGGACTGTAAGAGTTTGTTACTTCATGTCTGGTAGTGATTTCTTTCCACAACTCATGGAAATTGTGATTCCTGTTTGCAGAGTGCCCTCCTGGACAGCCAGGATTGAAATCTGGACACATCTTCTGCTCTTTGTGTTTTGTTTTATCCAGTCCTTGGCAGGGCAGGATATGAGGAAGGGCAGCAAAGAGGCCTAAATCCCATTAAAAGCTGTATTTCTCCTATGGAGAGGGCCAGAGAGCATGAAGTGACCCCTGAAGTGCTGGAATGAGAGATAAATAGGAATAGGACAGAAATCTGTGGTTTAAAACCTCACTGAAGGGCTCACACAGGGACTCACTGCTGCTGTTATCAAAAGGCTGCGAAGTTTTTCATGTTTAATCCAGGCTAAAGTAGAATCCCCACAGTTCCACGATCACCCAAAGCCATTTAGTCAGTTCTTTCATGAAATAAATCCGCAGCTCTGTAGTTTTTCTATGGAAGGAATTATTAAAAATCCCTTCCCAAAATCCAGTGAAATGCACCCTAAAATTCCTGCAAATAATTCTGGTTTTTCTTGGCACTCAGGGTCGTCCCATGACACTGGACCATTGCCTCCATCACTTCATCTCCTCAGAGTCTGTCAAGGATGTTGTGTGTGACAACTGCACCAAAGTAGGTCCCTTTGATTCTTGTCACTTTAATTCCTGTCACCTCCCTGCTCAGTTTTGAGCCTGCTGACAAAACCCTGGCTTCACTTTCCACCTCTTTTTTCTTCAGGACTTGGGGAGAGGCTCTGGGATTTCAGATATTTCACAAGGAGTTCTTACCTCATGAAGTATTGGCACTACTTGCTTACTTACTACTTTACTTTACTTACTACTGCTGTTACAAAAATCTACAAATATTTTATTCTGTACTTGCCAGGCATCACCAGGGATAATTATTTTGCTCTGGTATTAAAAATCAATTCTGTTTAAAAATCAGCAGAAGAGGCAAATGAGTGCAGTTCTGAGTGGATGGAGTTCTCTAAATGCTCGTTTCTGCTTGATTTTGGTTTAGAATTTTGACCCTTTAGGAATTCTGAAGAGCATTCCTGGGTGTGATTAATGCACTGAGCATAAACCAGACAATTAACTGCTCCTGTCTGCAGGTGCCTTAATTTTTTTTTTCCCTTTTCATTGCAGATCCAGGCACAAGGAATTCTGAATGGACAGAGCATAGAAAACCAGAGAACAACATTTGTTAAGCAATTAAAATTAGGAAAGGTGAGGCAAAAAAAAACCCTCCAAATCTCCTAAATCCTATCACAGTAACTTCTCTCTTGGAGCTGGTTGTGCCCATTTCTTGCTGCTAGACCACAAACGTTTTATTTCTCAAAGTAAACTCACCTGGCAAATAACTGTGGGCATTGAGGCTTCAACTCAGCAAAACATCCACATTAAACACTTACAGGATGTGAATATTCTCCTGTTATTTAGAAAAAAACACTTAAATGTGAATTTGGCTCTGTGTCATGTCTTAGATTTTACATTAATTTTACATTTGCTCTTCAGTGAGCAAATTGATTTATATTGACAGGGTTTGTAGCATCTTGGCAATTCCCCATTTCAGAGAAATTAAAATATTCTGAACACAGCTGGTGAGTAAACATCAGGTGTGATTTCTTAGAGAAAACTCAGTTTTTTTTGCTCTGTAATCCTGTCATGCAGAGGCCAGCAGGGCAATTAGGAGCCTTAGGTGCCAAAATAATAATAATAATAATAATAATAATAATAATAATAATAATAATAATAATAATAATAATAATAATAATGTACTTCTTGCTACAGCAATGATTTTGAATTTCAGCTCTTTATAACAATTAATGTTTTTGGTTTTCCCCTGTGCAAAGCCATTAATTTTGGGGGATTAGGAGATACCAGGAATATCACAAGAATTATTGTCACATTTTAAGGACAGTGTTGCCACTGAGCTTACACAGAGATAAGGGAAATGCATTTCCTTATTCCCTGGACTTACCAGCTGTTTCTTTCCATGAAAAAATGTGGATTTTCCTGTCCTGAAGCTGCCCCAGTGTTTGTGCATCCACCTGCAAAGGCTGAGCTGGTCAAACCAAGGCACTCCCCTGAAGAGACACGAACACGTCCAGTTCAACGAGTTCCTGGTCATGGACATCTACAAATATCGAGTTCCTGGTCCCAAATCCTGCCAGGAGCAGCTCAGCCAGAAAAACCCTGAGGAGACAACCCCTGGAATAAAGGATGGGAGAGCAGGGAAACCTTCAGGTACCTCCTTTGCCAATAAAATAGTTCAGCTCTTCCTGCATGTCAGGGATCAAACATTCTCTGCAGGATCAAGCCATGAGCGGCATCTTGGTGTGGGGCTCTGCAAAGAGGACAGAAATCCCTTTGCCATTCCCAAATTTACAGTTCAGCTTGGAAAATTTCATTTTGATCCTACTAAATATATATATATTTTTTTTTAAAAAAGGTTAAGTCCAAAGTAGTGTTGAACTTGGGATGTCCCAGGGTTTTTCTTGTTAGAGATCTCTTCCAAGGCCTCAGGACAAGCAGAGAGGGAATGCTGGGAATGGTGAATTCTTCAAAAACAGTTGGAAAATCCAGCAGTAGAAGTCTGTCCTTAGGCAGCTGAATATTCCTTTAATTGGGATTTTGGACACATGGCAATTTCCATATTTGTCATGTAAAATTAATTTGAATAAAATATCCATTGCCTTGGATGTAAAAATCAGTAAAATACCTTCATATCCCATGTTGAGGAGCAGAGATTCTGTTCTTAGCAACAGCATTCAAATTAAATCCCTGAATTTCTCCTTCTTCTGGCAGATGCAGAACAACCAGCTGGTACCAAACCTCTCTTCATGAATGGTGCCTCCTCTTCTTCCTCCTCTCCCTCATTTTTAATGTCCCCAGCAACTTTCCCACTTGCTGCATTCCCTGAGTGCAGGTAAGTTAGAGATTTATACCCTGTCTGTTCAATTCTGTCCTTCAAATTGTCTCCTTTTCTTCTGTCCTTGTCCTTCTGCTGATAATCCTTTTCTGTAGAATTCCAGAATGGTTTAGGTTGGTAGGGAACTTAGAGACCATCCAGTGCAGGCCCCTTCCCATGGGCAGTGACACCTTCTACTATCCCAGGTGACTCCAAACCCCATCCAGCCTGTCCTTGAGTACTTCCAGGGATGGAGCAGCAGGTTTGAATCCCGTAATCCCAGAATGGTTTGGGTTGAAAGGAGACTTGGAGATGCCATTGGCAGGGACACCTTCCACTATCCCAGGCTGCTCCAAACCCTGTCCAACCTGGCCTTGGACACTTATGTCACTATAGAGCGTGACATGGTGCAAAGCACCAAGACTCCATCAGAAGGGTGCTCAAGAGAGATTTATTAGAGCAACATGTTGCCTTTATAGTTTTTCAAGATACTTACATTTACTTAACAGACACATTCACTGCCCATTGGTCATAAGAAAGAAACAAATTCTCAATAGGTGAACAAGGAGCCATGTCATTCTGTGAGCCAGCTGGAGTCTGTATTTTAACTTTCTCTCTTCCATCATGTTGTCATGGGGATAGCCTTGGTGTCTTCCTCGAGAGAGATACAGGGCTTTCCTTATCTTTAGGAAGCCTTTGCTGGCTCACAAGAACAGCACAAAATGCCTTCCCTACACACTTCCAGGGATGGAGCAGCAGGAAAAAGCAGTTTGGATCACAAAATGATTTGGATTGGAAGGGAACTTTGAGATGATCCCATCCCACCACTTACCAAGGGCAGGGACACCTTCCATTAGAGCAGGGACGGAGCAGCCGCACAGGGAGCCACGCCCTTGCTCCAGGCAGGAACTGTGGCTGCTCTGGCGTGTGTGTGTGTGTGTGTGTGTGTGTGTGTGTGTGTGTGTGTGTGTGTGTGTGTGTGTGTGTGTGTGCGGCCAGGCTGACTCGTGTCCCCGCAGGGCCCCGCTGTACCTGTACCGCCTGATGGCCGTGGTGGTGCACCACGGGGACATGCACTCGGGACACTTCGTCACCTTCCGGCGCGCGCCGGGCGCCCGCGGCAGCCAGTGGCTCTGGATCTCGGACGAGTCCGTGCGCAGGGCCAGCCTGCACGAGGTGCTGGCAGCCAGCGCCTACCTGCTGTTCTACGAGCGTGTGCACGGCCGGGGCCAGCCCCAGAGCCCGGCCCAGAGCTGAGCCAGCGCTGCCGGGATGGTCCCAGCCCCTGGGATGGTCCCAGCCCTCAGGATCACCCCAGCCCCTGGGATGGTCCCAGCCCTCAGATGGAGCCTCTCCATTATGCAAACCTCCCCCTCTCCAGGCTCCCTTGCCGCTGGGGGCAGCTGGGAGTTGTGGTTTGTACCCAGATCCTGCTGTCCCAGCACCGTGCAGCCCCAGGTGTGTGTTTGAGAAGTGTTTTCTGCCTGTGCCAAGGCTCTGTTCCATGTCCTGACACCGCACTTTTCCCACGGAGATGCTTTATCCCACACATTTCACTTCCCAAGGGGGAGCCCTGGAAAGGGTTGATGTCAAGCTGCTGTTGAGGAGCCCCTCCCCATCCCAATTCCTCCCCTGGCACCTCTCCACGATGCACCAGCCCCTCCAGGTTCCCTTCCCGTGGCAATGGCTGGGAATTGTGTTTTGTACCAAAATTCCCAGAGCTGTTCCAGCCCCAAGCGTTTGTTGAGCAGCCTTTGTCTGTCAGGCAGGGATTTTATCATACCAAGGCTCTACTGCCAATGTTTCCCAGTGGGGAGCCCTGGGAGGGGGTGATGGGAAGCTGCTGTTGGCAATGATTTAAGACACAAAGTGCCTTGAGCTTCCCTGAGCAGCTGCATTGCCACTGGCCCAGCCCTCTGCACACCCACTGTGTCCTGGGAATGCCTCACACCCATGGGATGAACCCATGGAGTCCCATTTCTCCTGACCCATCAAGTCAAGGCATCTCCACAAACTGCCCCCATCCAAAAGATTTCCCTGGTCACACAATTTTCCTCCCACTTTATAATATAAAGTCCTTCTCCTGATCTAAATTGCTTTATCCAGGAGATAATTTTGTATCTATTAAGAGCTGAAACTTTAATTTATTGCTCCATACCTTTGGAATCTAGCTGGAATCAGCACATGGAAGTGTTTGCTAGTGCTCAGTGTTGTCATTTCCTTCAGCACTGTTGAATCCAGTTGTTTTGTAGCATCAACTACAACTTTTAATGCTGTGATTTCCAAGCTGCTGTAACTGTTCTAGACTTGCCCTTCCCATTTTATTGCTGGGATCTGCTATTCCCAGCATTGGGATCCATGCTCCTGGCTTGCAGCTCAGCTGTAGAGCAGCCCCTGGCCTTGTTAAATGGAATATGAACAAGAGGGCCAGGACTGGTGGGCACTTACTGGTCTCATGAAGAAATCTGGGAATCCTGCATCAGCTCCAGGCTGCCCTGTAAATAGAAATAAGGGGAATTCTGCTGCTCTGGATTGTTTGATGTGCAAAAAAAAAAAAAATAAAAATCCCAAAGCACAGAGGGAGAAGCAGCAAAAATCCTCCTTTAAAAACCTGCTTTTAAATGACCAGGAATAAAATATGTAGGTTGTTTTTAGCTCTTTTCTGTCCTTGTAAGCTTGGAGGAGAAAAATCCCTCATCAGACAAGCTTTTTTTCAGTGTGAAGTTTTCAAAGAACAACTGTCTTAAATAGTTGTTTTTTTAGGGCAACTTTGTACCTCATGAATTCATAGTGCTGCCCAAAGCTCGGGGGTGTTCACACTTCCTCAGGAGAGGCTCCAAACCAGCCAAAGCAGGAGTGGTAAAATGGGTGGATATGCAAAATTATTTACACAACTCATCATTCCAGAGTCTGGAGCACAGTTCCTGGCCCAGGTAATGCTCATAGTACATAAATATTGATAAATCCACTGCTGGACTGGGACCTGGTTCCTGGTTGTGCTGCACGAGCAGTAGCTTGGTTTTAACCTGCTTTAATTTACAGAAAACCAAGAAAACAAACAAACAAAAAAAACCTTGAAGGATGCAAAATGCCAAAAATTTGCTCTGGCCACTGAAGGGAGAGCTGACAGACTGGAGAAGGAGCCAGCCCTCCCATCTAAAATCATCACCCCAACATCTCCCTCCAGCACATCTGCCCCTGCACCTCAGAACTGAAACCATTTCCAGTGCCAGCAGTGGCTGTCCTGCATTCTCCAGGCTCAATGCTCTGCTTAGGGGTTTTTCCTGGATTTGGGGGTTTCTCTTGGATTTGGGGGTTCAGCTGAGCAGCCTCTTGGTTGTGCTGGAGGAGGGGCAGAGGACACGCACACTATGGACTGAAACCTGAAATCTGGCAGCTGGGACCAGCAGGTTTTCTTTGCCAAGAGCTGTTCCCCTGGGCTGTGGACTGACTCTGAATCTCCCTCAAGGGCTATCAAGGGGAGGGTTGAGCCTTTTTTCTGGCTTTGCTTGGTGGGGAGGAGTAAATGAGCTTGGCTTAACCCTCAGGTGAGGAAGGGAGCAAAGCCCAGCACCTCAGTCCTGGCCCTGAGCTGTGCCAGGTCCTGCCAGCCCCCTGTGAGCTGGGGATCTGTGCAGGGCTTTGGGAGCTCATCCTCCCCTCTGGAGGTCACTGGGATCTGTCTTTCCAGAGGTCACAGAATTCTGTTTTCCAGCCAAACCTCCCCTCTGGAGGTCACTGGGATCTGTTTTCCAGCCAAACTTCCCATCTGGGAGGGCTCTGTGCAGCCACAAGGCTCAAACTCTGGTACTCATCCCTCCCAAGCTGCCATGGTGGAGAAGATGTTAATAAATTGTAAAGAATTAAGAGCTCCAAGATGACATTTCTGTGTTTGGATTATTCTTGTCTTATTTTGTGTGTTAATTTAAAAATGTCTGTTCCAGTCCAAGCACTGCACTGCTGTTTGAAGTTGCTTTTTTTTTTCCACTTCAGGGTATTTTTGTAACTGTACAGTAGCAATAAAAGAACAAACTTGGTAGAAAAATCAGTGTGGGAATGTCTTGAAACAAGCACCAAGCTGGGAGCCAAAGGGCTTGAAACAACACTTCACAAGCCCTGGATAAGAAAGATTTCCAAGCTCCACAGAGCATCTCAGAGTGGCAGAGGGTGGGAAGTACCAGGCCTTAATTCCATAGGAATAATGGCCCCACCACTGAAGGCCAGAGCCCAAATTCCAGTGGCTGTAGCCAGGTTACACAGGATTGGTAACCTGGTTCCCATTCTCACCCAGAACTTACCATTCCTTGATGGTTCAAAATCTCTTGGGGACTGGACAGAATTCCCTCCTTTCCAGCAGGATTCCCTGTGGGTGTGGGAGGTGGTGGCTTTCAGGCAGTCAGGAGAAGATCCCTAGGGATAATTATTTAGGAAAATAAACTCTCAGAGTGACAGCCTTCCAATGGAGATGGGACCAACCCAGTTATTCCCCACAAGGGCGTTTTTTGCTGCCTGGTTTTTAAAGGACCTGAGAGAGGGAAAATCTTGTGCTTCTTCTGCAAGAGGAGCCTCCCTCAGGAGCAGAGGAATTGAAGCAGACAGGAGTGAAACATCCAGCCACACCCAGTCCTCACACCCCAGCACTCCCCTTCTTCATGTCAGGCTCATTTTGCTTTTATTTTAATTTAAAAAAGCCCAAGCAAACCAGAGCTCATTGACAGAAAGTGCCACCTGTAGAATATCAGCTTTAAATAACCCCAGCTTGTGGCTCACAGTGTTTATAAACTGCTGCCTCCAGGCCACAGAGCATTTCCATCTTCTTGGAACACTGCTTAGATAAAGATCAGCTGAGAAGAAACTTCTCCCCTAGCAAAACAAGGGGAACAATCAGCAAAAATAGGGATCAGCAGGACCAGAACAACAATTCCCAGAGGGAAGAACCTTGCCATTGAAATCAGTGGTCACAGGTTTCAGCAGCAAAATTATTAAATTTTGTCCATTAGGTGATGGACCCGGGGTGAATCCAGAATTCACCTGCTGGAATAGATGAATCCACAGTTCCAGCAGGAACTAAATTCACTTCTCAGAGCCCAAAGGCCCCCCTGGCTGAACATTTCCCCTCCTGGAGACGGGCAGGACGTTCCTGAAGGTGAGGTTGACCCTGGGGGCCAGCACCCTCCTGCGTGGGGGCAGGCTGTGGTACCAGTGCACGTTGGTGGGGTGCTTCATGAGGAGCAGGCTGCCGTGGGCCAGCTGCAGGCAGATCCTCCCCGGGCCCCGAGCCCCGGCCCGGCCCCGGCGCCGGAACACGAAATCCCGGCAGGCTCCGAAGGACACCGAGGCGATGGGGCTGAGCGGAACCAGCTCCTTCTCGTCGTCACGGTGCTCCCCGATGTGGTCCAGGCCGTCTTTATACCTGGGAATTAACTCTGGGTTGGTCATTGATTTAATTTTAATCATTAAATTAATTATTATCAATTTAATAATTATAATTAAATTAATATTTAATTATATTTCTGAGTTACATGTATTATTCTATATATAATTTTATATTATAAATATATATTAATTTTATACTTAATTATGTTTTTATTTCCGATATATTTTATATTTATAATTTTATATAGTTACATATTTATATCTTATATTTGTATATTTATATATTATAAATATATAAACTTAATTTTTTATATTTAACTCTATACTTAATTATATATTTTTATTTGTAATATATTTGTATTTTATATTTATATATTTTGTATATGTTAATTTTACATTTTATATTGAATTTTATACTTAATTATATAATATATAATTATATACTGTATATAATTAATTAATTAATAATAGATAATTTAAATTACTTTAATAATTTATTTCATTAATAATTATCAATTCTTAAATTAATTATTTAAGAATAATTAACTTATAGTGCTGCATTCCAAACTTCTTGTTTATCTTTCTACTTTTATATTTTCTATATTTTAAACTCTAAAATTCTCAACTTCCTTTTCCTTAATTTAAACTTAGATTTACTTAGTTTTATTAGTGTCTCTGCTTTAAACCACAAATCCACATTCTTGCTTCTAGCACTTAAGTTTGGAAGCATTTTCCTAAGGTCTTAAATTCTGTGTTTAATTCTAAGCTTTAACTTACAGGCCTAAATCCCTGAGAGTTGCCTGCATTTCAGATTCCAACATATAAATTTGGGGGTTATTTTGTTATATCTGAAGAAAAAGCTGCTGGGTGCAGCTGGGAAGTGGCTGTACCTGTTGATGAGGACGAAGTTGAAGGTGTGTCCTGTCTCTGAGGTGACGCGCTCCCGGATCCGGGTCAGCACCGGGATCCAGGGCTTGGGGTGGAACGTGACCCCTGAGTAAGTGTAGGACAGGCCAGGGTCTCCATAGGTCACCTTCTTCCTGGGAATCTTGTGCCACGTGCCAAACACCTGCAGCTTTGTCATCTCATCTGGGAGAAAGATCAAACCTGGGTTTGTATTGTGTCTGAACAGTCCAGGATTCTCCTGGATCTGCAGCTTCTGGGAATCTCCAAATAGGAACGAGGAGGCTCATGTCAAGCCAAAAGCTGTCATCCCTGCTCCCAGGGTTTGTGTCCCAGCAAAGCTGGACTCTGTCTTGTCCTCCCCCATCACATCCCTCAACCACTGCATCTCCAAAAAATTCCAGTCACCATTGCAGGATTATCCCTCGACAAACATTTCCAGCCCAGCAAAACCAACTCTGCGGGGTCAGACCTGTGTCCCTTGGCTTCTCAGGGCCGCCTTGTGCCAACACCAGGTGGCTGCAGGAACCGCCCAGTGCCCACCAGCAGTGCCCAGGCCCTGGGAACTTCCCTGGGACCCACCTGGGTGGGTTGGGCAGGGAAATGCTTCACGGGGAAGGGGGATAATGAGGGGAATACAGCTGGATATAGAAAGGTTGAGGGTGGAAAGGACCAGTGGGGGTCATCCAGGCTACCCTCCTGCCCAAGCAGGGTCTCCAAGAGCTCTGTCCAGGCTCTTCGGGAGGCCTCCCTGGACAGCCCGTGCTGCAGCACGCTCACAGGGCAGGAATATACCTTCGAAATACTCCACCTCCTTCCCCAGCTCCTGGAAGATCTCGTCCGCCTCGGCCTTGCCGAAGAGGATGCGGTAATCACAGCTGAGCCCCTCGGCGCGGATCTCCCGCGGCGGCGGCCGCTCCGGGCCAGGCTTCTCCAGCCGCGGCCTCTTCCCGCCGCTGCCGCCGCCATCCCCCGCCGGCCCGCGGGGCAGTTTGACCACGAACGCGTCCATGGGCGGACCCGGGACCGGGAGCGATGCCCGGGAGTGAAGGAACGGGAGCCGCGATCCCGCGGGAAATGGGTGCACGCGAAGCCCCGCCCCCTCTCCAGCTGGCCACGCCCCGGAGCGCACGCGCGCGGTTTTAGCGCCAAATCCGAGTCCCGCCCCCCCCCTCCGTTCCGCGCCGCTGCCGCCCCTCACTCAGCCCCGGCCGCCCTCGCTCGCTGCCTGCCCCGCTCCGCTGCAGCCATGATCGGGCAGAGGACGCTGCACTCCTTCTTCAGCCCCGTGCCGGCTAAGAAGCGCGGGCGCTCCCCGGAGCCGGGTAGCGATTCTGAGGTAGCGGTCGGGGGTCTGAGGGGGCCCGCGGCTCCGGAGAAGGGGAGAGCGGAGGGAGGAGAGGGGTCTGGTGGCGGCATGTCTGTGCCTGGCTCTGTATGGCGCTCTGAGAGGGCTGGGGGCGCTGCCGGCCATTTCTGAGAGGAGTTTGGGGGGGAGTGTGGGTGGGGGGGGCACAATTTCCAAACTCCCGCGCCTCTCCACGCGTGGTTGAGCTGCCAATCAAGCAGCCACGCTCCGCTGCCGCCCAATGGACGCTGAGCCCCTCCGTGACGTCACAGTTACTAGGTGAAAACCTCTCCTCCAGCCGCGGCGAGCCAGTGGAGAGACGCGGGCTTTATTCCCGGTGACCAATAGCGAGCGGGCGTTTGTGCTCTCTGCTGCGGGCGGCCAATGGGGGCACGTTTTGTATTTTGCCGCGCAACCGCCGCGTGCGGCGGGGCCGCCCCTTGGGCGGGGCGTGTCCCGCCATGGCCGCGCGTTGTGCAGGCATGGCCGGTGCCGCCGTGGCCGCGCGTTGTGCAGCTATGGCCGGTGCCGCCGTGGCCGTGGCCGCGCGTTCTGCCATGGCTGGTTCCGCCGCCGCCGTGGCCGCGCGTTGTGCAGCCGTGGCCGGTGCCGCCGTGGCCGCGCCGCTCTCCCGCCCCGGGCCGCTCCTCCGCCCCAGGCTGCACTCCCGCATCAGGCTGTCCCCGCTGCCCTCCCGCACCCTCCGCAGCCACCCCCCTGCCCGCTGCTTCCAGGTGAGCGCCGCCAAGAAGGCGAAGGAATCCGGCGGTAACGCGAGCCAAGCGCTGAGCGCGGAGCAGCAGGAGCGCATCCGCAAGAACAAGGAGGCGGCGCGGCAGCTGCTGGCGGAGCGGAACGTGCCCCCGGGCTTCGGCGACAGCTGGCGGCGGCAGCTGGCCGGGGAGTTCTCCAAGCCCTATTTCGTGGAGGTGAGCGGCATTCCCCGATCCCCCCCCACCGCCCCGAGCGGCCGCTGAGCCCCTCTGAGCCCCCGCTGCTCCCGCAGCTGATGGCGTTCGTGGCCGAGGAGAGGAAGCGCTACACGGTGTATCCGCCCCCCGAGCAGGTCTTCACCTGGACGCAGATGTGCGACATCTGGGATGTGAGTAGGGCCATGGTGTGGGGGTCTCTGAGCCGGTCAGGGCAGTTTAAAACCCTGGAGGTGCAGGGTGGGTGCACAGACTCGTTCCTTACGTGTTTTGTCCCTTAAACTTGGATCCCATGGGATGGGGATGTTGTTGTTTGGCTCACCTAACTCACAAATCCACCCTTCGCTTTCATGTCTGCTAAGAAACCGTGATTTTATGGTTTTATTACCCTCACGAGCCACTGAACATCCTCTGGTTCTTTTGATCTTTTTTCTGGTGTTAACAGCTTAACCTAGCTCATAGCTTTTTGATCTTGCACATCTCTTGTTCTTAAGGACTATTAAAGAAAATAAGACAACACAAGGTAGTGTTATTTCCAATAAAAGCTGTCAAGAATATCACAGCAAGTGTGGCATAAAGCTAAAATGGGATGAAACTTACTTGGAATATAACAAGGTGGTTTTTTGTGACTGTGAAAATGTTGGTCTTCTGCTCTCAGATTGTACTAGTTATATTCATTATTTTGGCAGCAAAGCCATAGGAATATTAATCCCTAGTGTTAGGTGGGCTCTGTGCTCTTTAGCAATGAGATATCTGGGGTTTAACTTCAGTTTCTTGGAGGGGTTGGTTTGTGGCAATTTTTGTCTCTATTTTAGGATAAAGCTCGTTTATAAACCTTTTTTTCCTCACTCTCTGGGGAATAATACTGATTACAATTCAGTGCTAACCAAGGTCTGCTTTCAGGTAAAGGTTGTTATTTTGGGACAAGATCCATACCATGGACCTAAGCAAGCTCATGGGCTCTGCTTCAGTGTCCAGAAACCTGTTCCACCTCCCCCCAGGTATGAACATTTACAAAATCCCTTTTGTTATTTAATGATTTGCAGTTCTGTGGTGCTCAGGGCTGGGCAAATTGATGTGAAGTGGTTTGCAACTACTTAAATCTGAGTTGTGCATCACCTGGAAGGATAATTCTGTGTAGTTTTGGTGATATTCTGGGTGTAAATTTTCATTTCCAGTCTCATTAAAGCTTCCAGGCAGACACACAGAGTCCCTGCCTCTGCAAATGGCTTTATTATCTCAAATAATAAGCTTAAAATCAATGCTCTTCTTGCCCGCTTAGAGCAATAAGTGGTGCTGCTTGCTCTTGTCATATTACAAATCTTCTGCTGGTTTGGTTTGCAGCTTGGAGAATATTTACAAGGAGCTCTCTGAGGACATTGAGGGCTTCACCCACCCTGGCCATGGGGACCTGACGGGCTGGGCCAAGCAAGGTGAGCTCAGAGACACTCAGTGATGTGCCCCCTGTGGAGCAGGAAAGAATCTTATCCAAACACCAGCCCTGTGGCTGGAAATAATCCACCTGTGGGAGAGAAAATCACTTCTGAGTGCCTTAAAATGAAAATTTGCTTCAGCCGGAAAAAAAAGAAGTTTGGATCCCAGAATGGTTTGGGTTGGAAAGGAGCTTCAAGCTTATCCAAGGGACACCTTCCACTCTCCCAGGTTGCTCAGAGCTCCCTCCAGCCCGGCCTTGGGCAGTGCAGGGATGGATTAACCCTTGTTTCACCCTCTGGGGGTGCTTTGTTTGCCAGGGGTGCTCCTGCTCAACGCGGTGCTGACGGTTCGGGCTCACCAGGCCACGTCCCACAAGGAGAGGGGCTGGGAGCAGTTCACAGATGCTGTGGTGTCCTGGCTCAACAAGAACCTGCACGGGCTCGTCTTCATGCTCTGGGGAGCCTATGCCCAGAGGAAAGGCAGCTCCATCGACAGGGTACACCTCCTTCTCCTCAGCCCTTCCCTCTCCCTGCTTTTCCCTGCGGGTTGGTGGACACTAGAGGGCACTTCCCTTACAGAATTGGGAATTTTTCCTGCCTGAACTCTGTCAGATCGAGCTCTGCTTCTGCTCCAGCTTAGCCTTTGCCAGAATTAAGCAAGAAAAGTGGAGTAAGTGTAAGCTCCTGTTGTCAGCAGTGTCCCACAAGGACAGAGCTGTTTTGTCCTAGCTGAGGGCTCATGAATCAATATGAAATCTGCTGGTGGCTTGACAGCAATTGGGAAATGCCAGGGTATTTGTGGCTTTGCTTAGTGGGACAGAAGTCTTGGTCCTTGTGGCTGGATCTTTGGGTCTCAGGCTGGAGCAGGAGGGCGTGTAAGAGGAGATCACGCCTGCCCAGGAGGAGGAAAAGGAGGAATGGGGATAAATCACCTGTCCTGGAGCAGGAAAAGGAGGAATGGGGGTAAATCACACCTGTCCTGGAGCAGGAATGGGGGTAAATCACACCTGCCCTGGAGGAGAAGAAATTGGAGTAAATCACACCTGCCCTGGAGCAGGAGGAGCAGGAATGGGGCTAAATCACCTGTCCTGGAGCAGGAATGGGTGTAAATCACTCCTGCCCTGGAGCAGTAGGAGAAGGAATATGGGTAAATCACACCTGCCCTGGATCAGGAGTAGGAATGGGGCTAAATCAGCTGTCCTGGAGGAGGAGGAATGGGGGTAAATCACCTGCCCTGGAGCAGAAAGAGCAGGGCTGGGGGTAAATCACAGCTGCCCTGGAGCAGGAGCAGCCCAAAGCCTGCAAATCAAACAAGTGGTTTCCTCTGCTGTCCCCAGAAGCGTCACCACGTCCTGCAGACGGTTCATCCCTCACCCCTCTCTGTCAACAGAGGGTTCTTTGGCTGCCGGCACTTCTCCAAGACCAATGAATTCCTCAAGAAATCTGGGAAGAAGCCTATTGACTGGAAAGCACTCTGAGCAGGGGCTGAGGCTTGGGAGCAGCCCCTGGGCCATTTCTGAGAAACTCCTGCTGACCTGAGAATTGCTCTTTGAGTGTTGATCAAATTCCAGACTTTCTGAGATGGTTCTAGTTTTGTTTGAAATGTTTATTTTCTGAGAGCAAGTGGGAGTGTTTGATGGAACAAATCTTAGCCTGGTTTGAAGCAAAGACCCCAGACACCAGAGTTCTGTATTAATTTGTGGTCTTTGTGGCAATGGGAATTTAGTTTCAGACTCTGGTGAAGGGATGTCAGTTCTTACCGAGCTGCTCAGCTTTTGTGCATGCTCTGCTTCCTCCATCCCCCACAAATCCAGTTTGCCTATTTAGGGGGAATGGAGCTGTCTCCATGGGTGGAAAAGGCTTTTGGTTTTAGCTTTTTGCTACAGATTTATTACAAAAATAGCTTCTGAAGGCTGTAAAGAAAATACAGGGTCAGGAGCGTTGCTTGGTGTATCCATGATCCCAAGAATTTGGGATAAATCCTCTGTTCAGCCACAGGGAGGCTGTGACCAAGACCCTTGGTAATGCTTTTGAATTTTTTGTTGGCATTTAGACAGGAAAATCAAAAGGTTTTAGATTCTTCCCGAGTGTGGAATCACCTGGATGACAGGTGACTGGTGAGCTGTGCTGAGCAAGGACCTGGGGGTATTTGCTGATGGCAGCAGCAAAGGTTTGTTCATTGACATCTCCCAATTCAGGGACTGACAGCTGCAAATTACTCCAGATCTTTTTCAGATCTTAAAAGAGGGAACTTTGTGCTTTGCCACTTGGGAGGAAATTCAAGTTTCCACCTACTGTTGGCAAGAACTGTTAGGATTTCCAGGAGGGAGAGGTGTTGACTTCCTACTCCTGGGTTTCCAGCCCATCTTTGACTTTGTAATTACTTTAATGGAAGTGAAAAGCCCTTTTGGTTTTTTTTTGAAATGACACCAGTTTTTATAGAATATCCTTGTTACCCTTCCTCTGGTGTTCTCTCTGAGCTGACACTATCACCAGTGAATTTACACTGGCTGTGGCCTTGCTGTATATGTTTGCTTGGGTTTTTTTCCCCCAGTGTGTTTTTTAAAATAAAAATGACTTTGTTTACATGATCTTGCATTGGTATTTTAGCTCGGGCAGGGAGGGGGGTTGGAATGGGGAGTCCCTGTTCCCCCCAAGGAGCCAAAGCCATGAGCATGTCCTTGTCCTCGTCCCCGTGACCAGGCACAGGGCCAGGGCACCTTTGTCCCCCAAGGATCGGGTGTCCCCCTCCCTCCCTCCACCCTCATCTCCGGCAGAAGTTTTCCAGACACGTTAGCAGGGAAATATTTCTGCACAGCTGTCATAAAACTGCCGTAAAGCGCGACTGTCGTAAAAAAAATTAAAAATAAAAATTAAATAAAAATAAAATTAGAAAACTAAAATAAATACTTTAAAAATAGAAAACTTAGAAATCAAAATTAAATAAAAAACAATTAAAAAATAAAATGAAAAGCTTTAAAAATCGAAAAATTAGAAATAAAAATTAAATAAAAATAAAATTAGAAAAATAAAATGAAAAGCTTTAAAAATCGAAAAATTAGAAATAAAAATTAAATAAAAAATAAAATTAGAAAAATAAAATGAAAAGCTTTAAAAATAGAAAAATTAGAAATAAAAATTAAATAAAAAATAAAATTAGAAAAATAAAATGAAAAGCTTTAAAAATAGAAAAATTTAAAATAACATTAAATAAAAAATAAAAATTAGAAAAATTAAGTACTTTAAAGATAGAAAAATTAGAAATAAAAATTTAAAAAATAAAAATAGAAAAATAAAATGAAAAGCTTTAAAATTAGAAAAATTGAAAATAAATGTTAAAAATAAAAACAGAAAAATAAAATGAAAAGCTTTAAAGATAGAAAAATTAAAAATAAACATTAAATAAAAAATAAAATTAAAAAAAAATGAAAAGCTTTAAAAATAGAAAAATTAAAAATAAGCAAATAAAAATAATATTAGAGAAATAAAATTAAAAGCTTTAAAAATAGAATAAGTTAAAAATAAACATTAAATGAAAAATAAAATTGGAAAAATAAAATTAAAAGCTTTAAAAATAGAAAAATTAAAAATAAAATTTAAATTTAAAAAATTAGAAAAATAAAATGAAAATCTTAAAAAATAGAAAAATTAAAAATAAACATTAAATAAAAACTAAAATTAGAAAAATACAATAAATACTTTAAAAATAGAAAAATTAGAAATAAAAATGAAATAAAAAATAAAAATTGAAAAATAAAAGGAAAAGCTTTAAAATAGAAAAAAATTAAAAAAAAATTTAAAAAAATGAAAAAAAATAGAAAAATTAGAAATAAAAATTAAACAAAAAATAAAATCAGAAAAATAATATGAAAAGGTTTAAAAATAGAAAAATTAAAAATAAACATTAAATAAAAAATAAAAATTAGAAAAATAAAATGAAAAGCTTTTTAAATGGAAAAACAAAAAATTAAAAAATTAAAAACTTTAAAAATAGAAAAATTAAAAATAAAAATTAAATAAAAATAAAATCAGAAAAATAATATGAAAAGCTTTAAAAATAGAAAAATTAAAAAAAAATTTAAATAAAGAAAATTAGAAAAATAAAATGAAAAGCTTTAAAATAGAAAAATTTTTAAAAAATCAAATAAAGAAAATTAGAAAAATAAAATGAAAATCTTAAAAACTAGAAAAATTAAAAATAAACATTAAATTAAAACTAAAATTAGAAAAATAAAATGAATACTTTAAAAATAGAAAAATTAAAAATAAAAATTAAATAAAAATAAAATTAGAAAAATAAAATGACAAGCTTTAAAATTAGAAAAATTAAAAATAAAAATTAAATTTAAAAAAAATTAAAAAATAAAATTAATTAAAAGTAAATGAAAAACAAATTAAAAACCGTAAAGTGCTGTAAAGTACCATAAAAGTTCCAAAAAGGGTGGTGCCGTAAAGCAAAACTGTTGAAAAAAAGCACATTTTACGTAAATTTACGGCAGTTTTACGACACTTTACGACAGTCGCGCTTTACGGCAGCTTTTACGACAGTTTTGCTTTACGGCACCTTTTACGACAGTTTTGCTTTACGGCAGCATTTACGACAGTTTTGCTTTACGGCAGCATTTACGACAGTCGCGCTTTACGGCACCTTTTACGACAGTTTTGCTTTACGGCAGCTTTTACGACAGTTTTGCTTTACGGCAGCTTTTACGACAGTCGCGCTTTACGGCACCTTTTACGACAGTCGCGCTTTACGGCAGCTTTTACGACAGTCGCGCTTTACGGCACCTTTTACGACAGTCGCGCTTTACGGCACCTTTTACGACAGTCGCGCTTTACGGCAGCTTTTACGACAGTTTTGCTTTACGGCACCTTTTACGACAGTCGCGCTTTACGGCACCTTTTACGACAGTCGCGCTTTACGGCACCTTTTACGACAGTCGCGCTTTACGGCACCTTTTACGACAGTCGCGCTTTACGGCAGCTTTTACGACAGTCGCGCTTTACGGCAGCTTTTACGACAGTTTTGCTTTACGGCAGCTTTTACGACAGTTTTGCTTTACGGCAGCTTTTACGACAGTCGCGCTTTACGGCACCTTTTACGACAGTCGCGCTTTACGGCAGCTTTCACGACAGTTTTGCTTTACGGCAGCTTTTACGACAGTTTTGCTTTACGGCAGCTTTTACGACAGTTTTGCTTTACGGCAGCTTTTACGACAGTCGCGCTTTACGGCACCTTTTACGACAGTCGCGCTTTACGGCAGCTTTTACGACAGTCGCGCTTTACGGCACCTTTTACGACAGTTTTGCTTTACGGCACCTTTTACGACAGTCGCGCTTTACGGCAGCTTTTACGACAGTTTTGCTTTACGGCAGCTTTTACGACAGTCGCGCTTTACGGCAGCTTTTACGACAGTCGCGCTTTACGGCACCTTTTACGACAGTCGCGCTTTACGGCACCTTTTACGACAGTTTTGCTTTACGGCAGCTTTTACGACAGTCGCGCTTTACGGCGCCTTTTACGACAGTCGCGCTTTACGGCACCTTTTACGACAGTCGCGCTTTACGGCACCTTTTACGACAGTCGCGCTTTACGGCAGCTTTTACGACAGTTTTGCTTTACGGCACCTTTTACGACAGTCGCGCTTTACGGCGCCTTTTACGACAGTCGCGCTTTACGGCACCTTTTACGACAGTCGCGCTTTACGGCACCTTTTACGACAGTCGCGCTTTACGGCAGCTTTTACGACAGTTTTGCTTTACGGCACCTTTTACGACAGTCGCGCTTTACGGCAGCTTTTACGACAGTCGCGCTTTACGGCACCTTTTACGACAGTCGCGCTTTACGGCACCTTTTACGACAGTCGCGCTTTACGGCAGCTTTTACGACAGTCGCGCTTTACGGCGCCTTTTACGACAGTCGCGCTTTACGGCGCCTTTTACGACAGTCGCGCTTTACGGCACCTTTTACGACAGTCGCGCTTTACGGCACCTTTTACGACAGTCGCACTTTACGGCAGCTTTTACGACAGTTTTGCTTTACGGCACCTTTTACGACAGTCGCGCTTTACGGCAGCTTTTACGACAGTCGCGCTTTACGGCAGCTTTTACGACAGTTTTGCTTTACGGCACCTTTTACGACAGTTTTGCTTTATGGCAGCATTTACGACAGTCGCGCTTTACGGCACCTTTTACGACAGTCGCGCTTTACGGCACCTTTTACGACAGTCGCGCTTTACGGCACCTTTTACTACACTTTCCGACAGTCGCGCTTTACGGCAGTTTTACGACAGTCGCGCTTTACGGTTTTTTTTTTCATTTAAAATTAATTTTTTTTTTTAAATTTTATTTTTTATTTAATTTTTTTTTAATTTTTCTATTTTTTAAGCTTTTTATTTTTTTTAATTTCTTTTTTTAAACTTTATTTTATTTTTCTAATATTTTTTTTTATTTAATTTTTTTTTTTAATTTTTCTATTTTTTAAGCTTTTCATTTTATTTTTCTAATTTTTTTATTTAATTTTTAATTTTTCTCTTTTTAAAGCTTTTCATTTTTTTAAATTTCTTTTTTTAAATTTTTCTATTTTTAAACTATTTATTTTATTTTTTTAATTTTATTTTTTATTTATTTTTAATTTTTCTACTTTTAAGCTTTTTATTTTATTTTAATTTTAGGTTTTGTTTAATTTTTTTTAAAATTTTTCTATTTTTAACCTTTTCATTTTATTTTTTTAATTTTATTTTTTATTTAATTTTTATTTTTAATTTTTCTATTTTTAAAGTATTTTTTTTTCTAATTTTATTTTTTATTTAATTTTTGACTTTTACTTTTTCTATTTTTAAAGTATTTATTTTATTTTCCTAATTTTATTTTTTATTTAATATTTATTTTAAATTTTTCTAATTTAAAAGCTTTTGATTTTATTTTTCTAATTTTTTTATTTAATTTTTATTTTTAATTTTTCTATTTTTAAAGCTTTTCATTTTATCTTTTAATTTTATTTTTATTTAATTTTTATTTTTAGTTTTTCTATTTTTAAAGGTTTTCATTTTATTTTTCTAATTTTATTTTTTATTTAATTTTTGATTTTTACTATTTCTATTTTTAATTTTTTTTTTACATTTTATTTTTTATTTAATATTTATTTTTAATTTTGCTATTTTTAAAGCTTTTGATTTTGTTTTTCTAATTTTATTTTTTATTTATTTTTATTTTCAGTTTTTCTATTTTTAAAGTATTTATTTTATTTTTTTAATTTCATTTTTTATTTATTATTTATTTTTAATTTTTCTAATTTTAAAGCTTTTCATTTTATTTTTAAAATTTTTAAATTTAATTTTTATTTTTAATTTTTCTAATTTTAAAGCTTTTGATTTTATCTTTTATTTTTTATTTAATTTTTATTTTTAGTTTTTCTATTTTTAAAGTATTTATTTTTCTAATTTTATTTTTTATTTAATTTTTGATTTTTACTTTTTCTATTTTTAAAGGGGTTTTTTAAATTTTATTTTTTATTTAATATTTATTTTAAATTTTTCTAATTTTAAAGCTTTTGATTTTACTTTTCGAATTTCATTTTTTAAGTTTTATTTCTAATTTTTCTATTTTTAAAGCATTCATTTTATATTTTCAATTTTATTTTTTTTAAATTTATTTTCCAATTTATCTAATTTTAAAGATTTTGATTTTATTTTTCTATTTTTTATTTAATTTTTATTTCTAATTTTTCTAATTTTAAAGCATTCATTTTACTTTTTAATTTTAATTTTTTATTTAATTTTTATTTTTAATTTTTCTTTTTTTAAAGGTTTACATTTTATTTTTCTAATTTTATTTTTATTTAATTTTTATTTCTAATATTTTTATTTTTAATGTATTTATTTTATTTTTCTAATTTTATTTTTTATTTAATTTTTATTTTTAATTTTTTTTACGACAGTCGCGCTTTACGGCACTTTTATGACAGCTGTGCAGAAATATTTCCCTGCTAACGTGTCTGGAAAACTTCTGCCGGAGATGAGGGTGGAGGGAGGGAGGGGGACACCCGATCCTTGGGGGACAAAGGTGCCCTGGCCCTGTGCCTGGTCACGGGGACGAGGACAAGGACATGCTCATGGCTTTGGCTCCTTGGGGGGAACAGGGACTCCCCATTCCAACCCCCCTCCCTGCCCGAGTTAAAATACCAATGCAAGATCATGTAAACAAAGTCATTTTTATTTTAAAAAACACACTGGGGGAAAAAAACCCAAGCAAACATATACAGCAAGGCCACAGCCAGTGTAAATTCACTGGTGATAGTGTCAGCTCAGAGAGAACACCAGAGGAAGGGTAACAAGGATATTCTATAAAAACTGGTGTCATTTCAAAAAAAAACAAAAGGGCTTTTCACTTCCATTAAAGTAATTACAAAGTCAAAGATGGGCTGGGAACCCAGGAGTAGGAAGTCAACACCTCTCCCTCCTGGAAATCCTAACAGTTCTTGCCAACAGTAGGTGGAAACTTGAATTTCCTCCCAAGGTGGCAAAGCACAAAGTTCCCTCTTTTAAGATCTTAAAAAGATCTGGAGTAATTTGCAGCTGTCAGTCCCTGAATTGGGAGATGTCAATGAACAAACCTTTGCTGCTGCCATCAGCAAATACCCCCAGGTCCTTGCCCAGCACAGCTCACCTGTCATCCAGGTGATTCCACACCCGGGAAGAACCTAAAACCTTTTGATTTCCCTGTCTAAATGCCAACAAAAAATTCAAAAGCATTACCAAGGGTCTTGGTCACAGCCTCCCTGTGGCTGAACAGAGGATTTATCCCAAATTCTTGAGATCATGGATACACCAAGCAACACTCCTGACCCTGTATTTTCTTTACAGCCTTCAGAAGCCATTTTTGTAATAAATCTGTAGCAAAAAGCTAAAACCAAAACCCTTTTCCTCCCATGGAGACAGCTCCATTCCCCCTAAATAGGCAAACTGGATTTGTGGGGGATGGAGGAAGCAGAGCATGCACAAATTCTGAGCAGCTCAGTAAGAACTGACATCCCTTCACCAGAGTCTGAAACTAAATTCCCATTGCCACAAAGACCACAAATTAATACAGAACTCTGGTGTCTGGGGTCTTTGCTTCAAACCAGGCTAAGATTTGTTCCATCAAACACTCCCACTTGCTCTCAGAAAATAAACATTTCAAACAAAACTAGAACCATCTCAGAAAGTCTGGAATTTGATCAACACTCAAAGAGCAATTCTCAGGTCAGCAGGAGTTTCTCAGAAATGGCCCAGGGGCTGCTCCCAAGCCTCAGCCCCTGCTCAGAGTGCTTTCCAGTCAATGGGCTTCTTCCCAGATTTCTGGAGGAATTCATTGGTCTTGGAGAAGTGCCGGCAGCCAAAGAACCCTCTGTTGACAGAGAGGGGTGAGGGATGAACCGTCTGCAGGACGTGGTGACGCTTCTGGGGACAGCAGAGGAAACCACTTGTTTGATTTGCAGGCTTTGGGCTGCTCCTGCTCCAGGGCAGCTGTGATTTACCCCCAGCCCTGCTCTTTCTGCTCCAGGGCAGGTGATTTACCCCCATTCCTCCTCCTCCAGGGCAGGAGTGATTTACACCCCATTCCTGCTCCGGGACAGGTGATTTAGCCCCATTCCTGCTCCTCCTGCTCCAGGGCAGGTGTGATTTACTCCAATTTCTTCTCCTCCAGGGCAGGTGTGATTTACTCCAATTTCTTCTCCTCCAGGGCAGGTGTGATTTACCCCCATTCCTGCTCCAGGACAGGTGTGATTTACCCCCATTCCTCCTTTTCCTGCTCCAGGGCAGGTGATTTATCCCCATTCCTCCTTTTCCTCCTCCTGGGCAGGCGTGATCTCCCCTTACACGCCCTCCTGCTCCAGCCTGAGACCCAAAGATCCAGCCACAAGGACCAAGACTTCTGTCCCACTAAGCAAAGCCACAAATGCCCTGGCATTTCCCAATTGCTGTCAAGCCACCAGCAGATTTCATATTGATTCATGAGCCCTCAGCTAGGACAAAACAGCTCTGTCCTTGTGGGACACTGCTGACAACAGGAGCTTACACTTACTCCACTTTTCTTGCTTAATTCTGGCAAAGGCTAAGCTGGAGCAGAAGCAGAGCTCGATCTGACAGAGTTCAGGCAGGAAAAATTCCCAATTCTGTAAGGGAAGTGCCCTCTAGTGTCCACCAACCCGCGGGGAAAAGCAGGGAGAGGGAAGGGCTGAGGAGAAGGAGGTGTACCCTGTCGATGGAGCTGCCTTTCCTCTGGGCATAGGCTCCCCAGAGCATGAAGACGAGCCCGTGCAGGTTCTTGTTGAGCCAGGACACCACAGCATCTGTGAACTGCTCCCAGCCCCTCTCCTTGTGGGACGTGGCCTGGTGAGCCCGAACCGTCAGCACCGCGTTGAGCAGGAGCACCCCTGGCAAACAAAGCACCCCCAGAGGGTGAAACAAGGGTTAATCCATCCCTGCACTGCCCAAGGCCGGGCTGGAGGGAGCTCTGAGCAACCTGGGAGAGTGGAAGGTGTCCCTTGGATAAGCTTGAAGCTCCTTTCCAACCCAAACCATTCTGGGATCCAAGCTTCTTTTTTTTCTGGCTGAAGCAAATTTTCATTTTAAGGCGCTCAGAAGTGATTTTCTCTCCCACAGGTGGATTATTTCCAGCCACAGGGCTGGTGTTTGGATAAGATTCTTTCCTGCTCCACAGGGGGCACATCACTGAGTGTCTCTGAGCTCACCTTGCTTGGCCCAGCCCGTCAGGTCCCCATGGCCAGGGTGGGTGAAGCCCTCAATGTCCTCAGAGAGCTCCTTGTAAATATTCTCCAAGCTGCAAACCAAACCAGCAGAAGATTTGTAATATGACAAGAGCAAGCAGCACCACTTATTGCTCTAAGCAGGCAAGAAGAGCATTGATTTTAAGCTTATTATTTGAGATAATAAAGCCATTTGCAGAGGCAGGGACTCTGTGTGTCTGCCTGGAAGCTTTAATGAGACTGGAAATGAAAATTTACACCCAGAATATCACCAAAACTACACAGAATTATCCTTCCAGGTGATGCACAACTCAGATTTAAGTAGTTGCAAACCACTTCACATCAATTTGCCCAGCCCTGAGCACCACAGAACTGCAAATCATTAAATAACAAAAGGGATTTTGTAAATGTTCATACCTGGGGGGAGGTGGAACAGGTTTCTGGACACTGAAGCAGAGCCCATGAGCTTGCTTAGGTCCATGGTATGGATCTTGTCCCAAAATAACAACCTTTACCTGAAAGCAGACCTTGGTTAGCACTGAATTGTAATCAGTATTATTCCCCAGAGAGTGAGGAAAAAAAGGTTTATAAACGAGCTTTATCCTAAAATAGAGACAAAAATTGCCACAAACCAACCCCTCCAAGAAACTGAAGTTAAACCCCAGATATCTCATTGCTAAAGAGCACAGAGCCCACCTAACACTAGGGATTAATATTCCTATGGCTTTGCTGCCAAAATAATGAATATAACTAGTACAATCTGAGAGCAGAAGACCAACATTTTCACAGTCACAAAAAACCACCTTGTTATATTCCAAGTAAGTTTCATCCCATTTCAGCTTTATGCCACACTTGCTGTGATATTCTTGACAGCTTTTATTAGAAATAACATTACCTTGTGTTGTCTTATTTTCTTTAATAGACCTTAAGAACAAGAGATGTGCAAGATCAAAAAGCTATGAGCTAGGTTAAGCTGTTAACACCAGAAAAAAGATCAAAAGAACCAGAGGATGTTCAGTGGCTCGTGAGGGTAATAAAACCATAAAATCACGGTTTCTTAGCAGACATGAAAGTGAAGGGTGGATTTATGAGTTAGGTGAGCCAAACAACAACATCCCCATCCCATGGGATCCAAGTTTAAGGGACAAAACACATAAGGAGTCTGTGCACCCACCCTGCACCTCCAGGGTTTTAAACTGCCCTGACCGGCTCAGAGACCCCCACACCATGGCCCTACTCACATCCCAGATGTCGCACATCTGCGTCCAGGTGAAGACCTGCTCGGGGGGCGGATACACCGTGTAGCGCTTCCTCTCCTCGGCCACGAACGCCATCAGCTGCGGGGGCAGCGGGGGCTCAGGGGGGCTCAGCGGCCGCTCGGGGCGGTGGGGGGGGATCGGGGAATGCCGCTCACCTCCACGAAATAGGGCTTGGAGAACTCCCCGGCCAGCTGCCGCCGCCAGCTGTCGCCGAAGCCCGGGGGCACGTTCCGCTCCGCCAGCAGCTGCCGCGCCGCCTCCTTGTTCTTGCGGATGCGCTCCTGCTGCTCCGCGCTCAGCGCTTGGCTCGCGTTACCGCCGGCTTCCTTCGCCTTCTTGGCGGCGCTCACCTGGAAGCAGCGGGCAGGGGGGTGGCTACGGAGGGTGCGGGAGGGCAGCGGGGACAGCCTGATGCGGGAGTGCAGCCTGGGGCGGAGGAGTGGCCCGGGGCGGGAGAGCGGCGCGGCCACGGCGGCACCGGCCACGGCTGCACAACGCGCGGCCACGGCGGCACCGGCCACGGCTAAACAACGCGCGGCCATAGCGGCACCCGCCATGCCTGCACAACGCGCGGCCATGGCGGGACACGCCCCGCCCAAGGGGCGGCCCCGCCGCACGCGGCGGTTGCGCGGCAAAATACAAAACGTGCCCCCATTGGCCGCCCGCAGCAGAGAGCACAAACGCCCGCTCGCTATTGGTCACCGGGAATAAAGCCCGCGTCTCTCCACAGGCTAGTCGCGGCTGGAGGGGAGGTTTTCACCTAGTAACTGTGACGTCACGGAGGGGCTCAGCGTCCATTGGGCGGCAGCGGAGCATGGCCGCTTGATTGGCAGCTCAACCACGCGTGGAGAGGCGCGGGAGTTTGGAAATTGTGCCCCCCCACCCACACTCCCCCCCAAACTCCTCTCAGAAATGGCCGGCAGCGCCCCCAGCCCTCTCAGAGCGCCACACAGAGCCAGGCACAGACATGCCACCACCAGACCGCTCTCCTCCCTCCGCTCTCCCCTCCCCCGGAGCCGCGGGCCCCCTGAGCCCCCCCACCGCTACCTCAGTATCGCCGCCCGGCTCCGGGGAGCGCCCGCGCTTCTTGGCCGGCACAGGACTGAAGAAGGAGTGCAGCGTCCTCTGCCCGATCATGGCTGCGGCGGAGCGGGGCAGGCAGCGAGCGAGGGCGGCCGGGGCTGAGTGAGGGGCGGCAGCAGCGCGGAACGGAGGGGGGGGCGGGACTCGGATTTGGCGCTAAAACAGCGCGCGCGCGCTCCGGGGCGTGGCCAGCTGGAGAGGGGGCGGGGCTTCGCGTGCACCCATTTCCCGCGGGATCGCGGCTCCCGTTCCTTCACTCCCGGTCCCGGGTCCACCCGTGGACGCGTTCGTGGTCAAGCTGCGCCGAGGGGCTCAGCTGTGATTACCGCATCCTCTTCGGCAAGGCCGAGGCGGACGAGATCTTCCAGGAGCTGGAGAAGGAGGTGGAGTATTTCGAAGGTATATTCCTGCCCTGTGAGCGTGCTGCAGCACGGGCTGTCCAGGGAGGCCTCCCGAAGAGCCTGGACAGAGCTCTTGGAGACCCTGCTTGGGCAGGAGGGTGGCCTGGATGACCCCCACTGGTCCTTTCCACCCTCAACGTTTCTAAATCCAGCTGTATTCCCCTCATTATCCCCCTTCCCCGTGAAGCATTTCCCTGCCCAACCCACCCAGGTGGGTCCCAGGGAAGTTCCCAGGGCCGGGGCACAGCTGCTGGGCACTGCTCGGTTCCTGCAGCCACGTGGTGTTGGCACAAGGCGGCCCTGAGAAGCCAAGGGGACACAGGTCTGACCCCGCAGGGTTGGTTTTGCTGGGCTGGAAGTGTTTGTCAAGAGATAAACCTGGAGTGGTGATGGAATTGGCTCCATGCAAAAGGGAGCAGAGGCAAACTGTCCCCCTAAAACAGCCTCCCCCCGGCAGGAGCCAGCCCCTCATCATCCTCACACTCACACCTGGGGCTGCTCCGAGCCCCCATCATCCTCACACTCACACCTGGCGCTGATGCCACTCTCCAACAGCGCCTCTCCCTGTCCAGCACACAGCCCGGTTCTCACAGACACAGAGCAAACAGAATCTGCTTCGGGTGTTGGCTTTTCTTAGTCCGTCTGATTCCACAATGCAGAGCTGGGATTTTACAGGTCTTCGTTTTGGCTCTCTGGATGACAAGCGCCTCTTCCGGGACTGCGACACGATTTGGGGACTGGCAGAGAACGGAGGCAAAAGGTGCCAGAGAGCCCTTTCTATCGCCTTCAGCCCCTGCAGCTGTTCTGAGGGTTTCAGGGCACAGCTTGGTCCATTCTCAGATAAAAACGCTAGGGCAATATTTTCAAAACTACTACCCATCTCCAGTCAGAGTTTCCTACGTTCCTGTAAACAAATGAGTGGATAGAGAAGGTTTCTCCCCAAATGAATTTAGAGACAAATTCCTATTCTTTACCAATACCTAGAAAACCGAATAACTAGACAGGTTTTAGCATTCTACACCCACCCCTCCCTGTGCATTTTGTGGCAACTTTGGGTCCCTCTGGGGGACAGCACCCAGCGTGACCCCCGCCCCTCGCCCGCCCCCCACCTGCTCCTGCACCGCAGTGGGGCTCCCTCTCCTGGGCACCTTGGGGTGCTCCCAACGGCATCAGAGCCCCGAGTCTTCACCCCCTTTTCCTGACCCCCAAAGAAGGCACAGAACGAGTCCGACTGCCCTGGACAGCAGCGCAGCGCTTCCCCCAAGCCCTTTCCACAGAATCCCCCCAGCAAGGGATTCTGCTGCAACAAGAAAGCGGGGGCAGCCCCCAGAAGGGTTGAGGTTCCTGCCCAGCCTCGCTGTCACGGGCCGGGGGCAGCGAGAGAGGGAGCGGCACAGACGGCGGGGACGGCCCGGCACAGAGCGGGGGCCGCTCTCAGCGCGATGCCGGCAAAGCCGCAGCTCCGGCGCTGTCGGCCGGGCTGCTTGAGCGGCACGGGGGGATCCGCCGAGAGCCTCCGGCCCCGCGCGGGGACTCCTGCAAGGGCCCAGGGCCGCCGGGCTCCGGCCCTCGGGGCTTTATTCTCCGGCAGCCCGAGCCCCGCGGCTGCGGGGCAAAGAAGGAAAGGGGGCACGGGAAGAGAGGAGCGAGAGCAGGGCATGAGAAAGGGCGGCGAGGGAGCTCGGGCTGCGCAGGAAAGCGGGACGGGAAGGGAAAGCCCGGGACGGGGGTACAGGGAGGCTGGGCAGAGGAAGGAGAGAGGAGGAACAGAAGGGAGTAGCGGGGTAGGGACAGGACAGGAAGGAGCCGGGTTTGTGGGGGGAGAGGGAATGGGGGAAAGGGAGCGAGAGAAGGCGAATACGGGGAGAAGGAAAGGAGAAGTAGAGAGAGCCTGGTTTGAAGCCAAAAAAAAGGACCCCAGACACCAGAGTTCTGTATTAATTTGTGGTCTTTGTGGCAATGGGAATTTACTTTCAGACTCTGGTGAAGGGATGTCAGTTCTTACCGAGCTGCTCAGCTTTTGTGCATGCTCTGCTTCCTCCATCCCACACAAATCCAGTTTGCCTATTTAGGGGGAATGGAGCTGTCTCCATGGGAGGAAAAGGGTTTTGGTTTTAGCTTTTTGCTACAGATTTATTACAAAAATGGCTTCTGAAGGCTGTAAAGAAAATACAGGGTCAGGAGCTGTTGCTTGGTGTATCCATGATCTCAAGAATTTGGGATAAATCCTCTGTTCAGCCACAGGGAGGCTGTGACCAAGACCCTTGGTAATGCTTTTGAATTTTTTGTTGGCATTTAGACAGGAAAATCAAAAGGTTTTAGATTCTTCCCGAGTGTGGAATCACCTGGATGACAGGTGACTGGTGAGCTGTGCTGAGCAAGGACCTGGGGGTATTTGCTGAGGGCAGCAGCAAAGGTTTGTTCATTGACATCTCCCAGTTCAGGGACTGACAGCTGCAAATTACTCCAGATCTTTTTAAGATCTTAAAAGAGGGAACTTTGTGCTTTGCCACTTGGGAGGAAATTCAAGTTTCCACCTACTGTTGGCAAGAACTGTTAGGATTTCCAGGAGGGAGAGGTGTTGACTTCCTACTCCTGGGTTTCCAGCCCATCTTTGACTTTGTAATTACTTTAATGGAAGTGAAAAGCCCTTTTGTTTTTTTTTGAAATGACACCAGTTTTTATAGAATATCCTTGTTACCCTTCCTCTGGTGTTCTCTCTGAGCTGACACTATCACCAGTGAATTTACACTGGCTGTGGCCTTGCTGTATATGTTTGCTTGGGTTTTTTTCCCCCAGTGTGTTTTTTAAAATAAAAATGACTTTGTTTACATGATTTTGCATTGGTATTTTAGCTCGGGCAGGGAGGGGGGTTGGAATGGGGAGTCCCTGTTCCCCCCAAGGAGCCAAAGCCATGAGCATGTCCTTGTCCTCGTCCCCGTGACCAGGCACAGGGCCAGGGCACCTTTGTCCCCCAAGGATCGGGTGTCCCCCTCCCTCCCTCCCTCCCTCATCTCCGGCAGAAGTTTTCCAGACACGTTAGCAGGGAAATATTTCTGCTTGACGTGACCGTCACGTGCGAGACCAAACTGGAACAGCCGGGCAGAGGGGGGGGCCGTGCTTCCCTCGGGGGCGGCCCTGGCACGGCGTGGGCTCCGGCCCGGGGAGAGCGGGGAGGGACAGATGGACACACGGACTGACCGCTGACACCGCAGCGACCCGGGAGCCCAGCGTGACCGGCGGGGTCTGGCGAGGAGGGGGCTCGGGGCTGGTAGCCATGGTGAGGGGGCGAGGGCTGAGGGGAAGGTGAGGGGCTGAGGGGAAGGTGAGGCGCTTTTCCCTCACCCCCATGCCCAGCTCTGACGGGGATAATTGACCGCACTTACCGCGCTTCGGGGGTCCCGTTCAACACCCCCCGGTGTGAGGGCCGGGCTGGGGGCCGCCATCCTGAGGGTGCTGTGAGGGCCGGCCAGGCCAGGCCAGGCCAGGCCAGGCCGTGTCACCCCCGGCTCCTCACGGAGCTCCGCTCCGGCCGAGGGCGGCCGGTGCTGGAGCGTTTGGGACGGGGCCGTTGTTTTCAGCGGCACAGCCGTGACCGCCGTGCTCCGTCTCCCCCAGGGCCCGTGAATGCTGCCGGCTGCGCTGCTCCTGCTCGCTTTGCTGCTGCTGCTCCTTTGGGCCAAAATGTCCAATTCTCGGTGCGAGCAGGAGAAGGAGCCGGAGGAGAGCCCCGCCGGGCCGAGTCCCCCGGGCCAGCAGAGCCCCCCGGGCCAGCAGCCGCCGCCGCCGCCGCCGCCGCGGGCCGGGCGGGCGGGCGCGGAGCAGGAGCAGCTCGCCGTGTACAACCCCGCGGCGCTGCGCCGCCCGGCCCTCGCCAAGTTCGTGCTGGGCTCCTTCGACGACAACTCCTCCGATGATGAGCTCATGGCCACGGCCTTCAGGGTGGGCCGGCGGCGCAGCAGCCTGGTCGGGGTGGCGGGTACCGTCCCCGAGCCGCCCACCGTGAGCACCATTCTGGAGCCCAGTGCCGGCATCAGGTACGGATGGCAACCCCCGATGGTCGGAGCGTGGTCGGGTAGGGATGTCCCGGTTAGGGAGGGCGGGTGCTTGTGGTGGGTACGTTACTGTTGGTAAAACTGGGGTCCACATGTGCTGGTGCTCTCGGAACCACAAGGTGATGCCCCCAGTCCTGCTCCCTTTGAGGGAGGAGAGCCAGTGTCCTTGGCTGTGTGACAGCAAGTGCCACCTGCAAGAACCAGGGCAGGGGGTGCTCTCCAAAATCTGTAGTTTGGATGTGGGGCAGCTGACTCCCTGCTGGCTGCACTGGGCAGCTGCCATGGGAGCACAGATGATATCCAGAAGAAACGACTTGGAAGCCAAATGCTGCTGCCTGCCTCCTCCAGCTGCTCTGCTCTGGCTAAAAATAACAAACCTTTAGCTGCAGGGACATGTTGTGACACTCTACAGCCCGATGGTGGCTCTTGCCACACAGGGTTTGAGGTGGTGCTGCCAGCAGTATCCGTGCTGCTCTTCCATCCTTCCACAAAGAATTTCTTGAGTCACATTGTAGATATGGTTGGTGACCTTTTCAGGACAGGCTTTGCAGGGTTGCAGGGGCTGGGGGAGGGCTCGCTGGAGTGGCTCTGGGCTCTCTGGAGTGGCCCTGGGCTCAGTGACAGCCACCACATCCCACCACAGGCCCAGCATGTCGGGGCTGAGCCTGGCGAAGAGGAGCCACAGGAAGATGGACCTGCAGCGGGATTTTTCCGTTGCCTCCCCAGCCGAGTTCGTCACCCGCTTTGGGGGCAACCGTGTCATCGAGAAGGTCTGTCCCCACACATCCCTGCTTGTGCCTGGCTAGGGGGTCACTGCCCAAATGTCCTGTGTCTGCCAGGCTTGGAGAAATGGCAGCCCAGAGCTGTTCATTCCATGGCTTCACTCGCTCTCATGGGCTGGGAGAGGGAACCCCACGCAGCAGCTTGGCACAAACGATGGTGAAAATCCCATCCTTGGTTATATCCAGTGCCAGACATCAGCAGTGTTATTGAGGAGTCTCATGCTCTGCTGGGATGTACAACCAGCTGTTGGAAATCTCCTGATTAGCACAACCCCCCTGCTTTGCTCCACACTTAACCCCTTGCCCCTGCACTGCTGTCACAGACATATTTTATGAAAAATCCTTTCTTTAGGATCTTTTCTTCTGAGAAGCTGAGAAGCTTCAGCTTCTCCATGTTTTGCTGCTTTGGAGTGTGATTTGGAGAATTGTTTACCCAGCTTGTGAAATTGTTTTTACTTGATGACCAATGACAGCCACCTGTGTCGAGGCTGTGAGCAGTCACAATATTTTATTATCATTCTTTTCTATTCCTTTCAAGCATTCTGATGAAATCCTTTCTTCTATTCTTTATTATAGTTTTAATATATGCTTTTCTTTTAATATAATATATATAATAAAATAATAAATCAGCCTTCTGAAACATGGAGTCAAGATTCTCATCTCTTCCCATGTCGGGGATGCCCGCAATTCCTACATTTGGTGACCTCGAGTGAGGAACGTTACCAGATTTGGTGACCTCGAGTGAGGAACATTAGCACACACTGCCATCCCTTGAGGTAGCAAGGACAGGGCTCACCCTGCCACCCCCTGTCCCTGTGCCCCCAGGTCCTCATTGCCAACAATGGCATCGCTGCTGTGAAGTGCATGCGCTCCATCCGCCGCTGGGCCTACGAGATGTTCCGCAACGAGCGCGCCATTCGCTTCGTGGTCATGGTCACCCCCGAGGACCTCAAGGCTAACGCAGGTAATTCCTGAAAATATCCCCGAAAAGGAAGTTCCCTACCTGGAGCTGAGCTGGGGCAGCCCTTTCCTGCCTGGCATGTGAGGGTTCTCCACAGCCTGGAGTCACACAGTTTACTCCCGCACAGCCAAATACAGGAGTAAATAATTTCTCCCTGCTCCGGGATGGAGGATTTGGGAAGGGGATCTGGCTCAGGGGATCTGGCTCCTACCACTCCCCGTGCTCTCTTGCAGAGTACATCAAGATGGCAGATCACTACGTGCCAGTCCCTGGAGGGACGAACAACAACAACTACGCCAACGTGGAGCTGATCGTGGACATTTCCAAACGGATCCCAGTCCAGGTAGTGGCCATTTGTGTGTCTCCCACCTCCTTGCAAGGGCAGTTCCTGGGCAGAGGGGACACCCCAAAAGGGGGTGATGTCCCTGTGTGCTGAGGAGTTGGGCATGGTAGGAGATGCCAGCACAGGGGTAATGCTCCCACTGCTGCTTCTCCTTGTGCCAGGCGGTGTGGGCTGGCTGGGGACACGCCTCAGAGAACCACAAGCTGCCAGAGCTGCTGCAGAAAAACGGGATAGCTTTCCTAGGTAAGGTCTCACTGCTTCTCCGTGCTGGCTGTTGGGCTGGTGTGTGCACTCACAGTCACTGCCAGGGACACTGCACTGGGAATGTCCCTTTGGTGCCTCTGGCATGCCCAGCCCATGGAGTGGCAGTCCTCAGGCTGGTTTCCTGGGGCTGGAATTCCCAGGATTCCCAGGAATCCTGCTGTTTTTTTGAGTTTTCCTTGTAATGTTCAGGCTGATGCAGTTCACAGAGGAACATTGGGTGGGAGCAGACCTTGTGGGATTCTCAGTCCTGAGCTGAGCAGTGGGTTTGGGGAGGTTCCTTTCCTGTATCCCCAGTCCTTGCAGAAGGCTGGTGGGGCCGACTCAGTGATGTGGGGATGGGCTGGTGGATTGGGCACCTCCTCAGCTCTTCTCTCCCTCTCCAAAGGTCCCCCCAGTGATGCCATGTGGGCGCTGGGGGACAAAGTCGCTTCCACCATCGTGGCTCAGACCCTGGAGATCCCCACACTGCCGTGGAGCGGGAGTGGTGAGTGTCTCCTCACAGCCCCCACACTCTCCCTGCTCCCCTCTTCCCTCCTCCCTGCCTCTCCTTCCCCACAAAACAAGCACCAGGATTGGGGTCCTTGCTCCATCTGGCCACACATATTGGGGACCCCATTGCAGCAGCTGATTTGGGGAGAGGGATTTTGGAGATGGAGTGCGAGGAAACAAGAGAAATGATGGAACCCTCAGCTCCCTGGGCACACCCAGCATGCCACCCCAGTTGTGCCACCCTGGTAGTGACCACAGCCCTGGCCATATCTGCAGGTCTGGTGGCTCAGTGGTCTGAGGAGGACCAGAATCATCAGCAGGCCATCAGCATCCCCCTGGAGACGTACGCGCAGGGCTGCGTGAAGGACTTGGAGGAAGGCCTGGAGGTAAAGCTGAGCCTGTAGGCAGCTGCTTATCTCTTGCCCACCATGATTCCTCCTCAGAGCCTGCCTGCCCTGGCCCTTCTGGCCTCCCAGCACACACCACAGTGACACAAGGCTGTGCCAGCAGCAGTTTGTCCCACTGAATGAGTGTCACTTGGGATAATCCTGCTCAGGGATGCCTGGAGTTGTGTGGGCCGTCAGGGTGGTGTGCTGGCGTCCAAAACACTACAGTCACCCCAGCCCTGACCCTCCCAGGTGGCCATGAGGATCGGCTACCCCCTGATGATCAAGGCAGCAGAAGGTGGCGGGGGCAAAGGCATCCGAAAAGTGGAGGCAGCAGAGGAATTTAGTGCCTGTTTCCGGCAGGTGAGAGGTGCCTGGAACCCCCATCCCTGTTCCATCCCATCCCGGCAGGGTCCTACTCCCAGCCGGGGCACCTCCCACTTCCTGCCGCAGCTCTGCCTCCATCCTGGGATGGATTTTGGGGGGTGATGCCAGAGCAGGACCCTCTCCCCCACTGCAGGTGCAGGCGGAGGCGCCCGGATCCCCCATTTTCCTGATGCAGCTGGCGCAGCACGCTCGGCACCTGGAGGTGCAGGTCCTGGCAGATGAGTACGGCAACGCCATCTCCCTCTTCAGCCGGGACTGCTCCATCCAGCGCCGCCACCAGAAGATCATTGAGGAGGCACCCGCCACCATCGCTGCTCCCGCTGTCACCGAGATGATGGAGAAGGTGGGTGGCCTGATCTAAGGGCAGCATGAGGTTTTAATGGGAAACTGGGCTGGGTTTATTGAGGTTTTAAGAGGGGGAGGGACCCCTGAGCTGAGCAGGACTCCCTGTCCAGGGTGGTCGGGTACAGGAACAGCCTCCCCAGGGAAGCGATCACAGCCCTAAGTGTGCCAGAGTCCAGGGAGCGTTTGGACTTCCAGGCACACGGTGGGGTTTTGGGGGTGTCCTCTGCACAAGCAGGAGCTGGATGCCGATCCTGCGGGTCCCTTCCCAGCCAGGATTCCATGAGCCAGGCGTTTCCCTCTCCCGCAGTGCGCTGTCCGCCTGGCGCAGATGGTTGGGTACGTCAGTGCAGGCACCGTGGAGTATCTGTACGGAGAGGACGGGAGCTTCCACTTCCTGGAGCTGAACCCCCGGCTGCAGGTGGAGCACCCGTGCACGGAGATGGTGGCGGACGTGAACCTCCCGGCTGCCCAGCTGCAGGTACCTGCACGCACGGCTCGCTCCAGGGGTGTTAGAGGAGGCACTTTGGGCATTTAGGGAGGGGCATTGGGCTGGAGCCTGGCAGAGGGAAGCTGTCCCATATCCCAGCACGGAGGGTGCAGGTGAAAGAGGTGTGGCAGCTTTCCTTCTACTCTGACTTCCCATTGGGAACTCTCCATTCAGACTCTGGCGGTGTCTCCCTGGCAGCTCAGGCCTTTGTCTCTCCTGCAGATTGCAATGGGCATCCCCTTGCACAGGATAAAAGACATCCGGGTGCTGTATGGGGAGAGCCCTTGGGGGGACACCCCCATCTCCTTCCACAGCCCCTCCAACCCCCCCGTGCCCAGGGGCCACGTCATTGCTGCCCGGATCACCAGCGAGAACCCCGAGGAGGTGAGCTGGGCTCAGGGTGGGGACAAGGGACTCTGCCACCTGTGGGGTTGAACTGGGCATGGTCCTCCCCAGCCAGACAATGGGATCGGTGCAGTCCATGGGGGTTCCCCTTCCCTGTCTTGCTGCACGAGTCTCAATCCTGGTTCCTCCATCTCTGCTCTGTTTTGGCTCAGGGTTTCAAGCCCAGCTCGGGGACGGTGCAGGAGCTGAACTTCCGCAGCAGCAAGAACGTCTGGGGGTATTTCAGTGTGGCAGCAGCCGGGGGGCTGCACGAGTTTGCTGATTCCCAGTTTGGACACTGCTTCTCATGGGGAGAGAACCGGGAGGAGGCCACCTCGTGAGTGTGGCAGGATGAGCTGGAGGGCATGTGGCCTTGGGAGGAGTCACAGTTGGTGTGTGAGCTGGGAAAAGTGGTTTTTATCTGACAGGACCAGAACGGTGCTGCTGTGCTAAGCACCTGGCTATCTGGCCAAAGCCAAAATGTTTTGGACTGTGGTGGTGCTACAGTCCCACTTCATCCCCCTGGTCCTCAAGGACATGTTGAAGTCATCTGCTGAGCATTGCTTAGTGCCCACGAGCAGCAGTGTCCATCAGGAACTGAGCAGCAGTTTCATGGACAAGCTGATGGGGCTTGGAGTAACGTGATCCAGTGGAAGGTGTCCCCGTCCATGGCAGGGGGTGGATTAAGAGAATTTTTAAGGTCTCTTTCAACCCAAACCATGCAGTGGTGATAAAGGTGCTGGGGGCTCAGGAGCTCATCAGCCTAGGCCCTGAAGCTCCCCAGTTCCCTCTGCTGGGAGCCAAGTGCCACCTTCTCAGTCATTAATGAAGGACTTTTCTCCCTGAAAGGAACATGGTGGTGGCCCTGAAGGAGCTGTCTATCCGTGGGGATTTCCGGACCACGGTGGAGTACCTGATCAAGCTGCTGGAGACAGAGAGCTTCCAGAACAACGAGATACACACGGGCTGGCTGGACCACCTGATCGCCGAGAAAGTGCAGGTGGGGATGATGCCCTGGGGTCACCACTCCCCTCCCTTGGGCTAAGACCCAAACCCCTTTGGTTTTGCCCCCACAGGCAGAGAAGCCAGACACGATGCTGGGGGTTGTCTGTGGTGCCCTGAACGTGGCAGATGCTGCTTTCAGAACGTGCATGAGCGACTTCCTGCACACGCTGGAGAGGTGCGGAGTGGGGGCTGCCCAGGGGGGGCTCAGTCATGTGGGAGGCACCTTCCACCAGATCAGGTTGCTCCAAGCCTCCTGGCCTTGAGGAATTCCAGAACTGGGGCAGCCACAGTGGACACCTGAGTGTTGTTCTTCTGGGACATCTTCCTTCCAGTTTGGCTTTACAAATTCAGTGACAGTAGCACTGTGACAGGCAGGGACAGGGGTATCTGGATCCTCAGCTATCAGTTTGTCTGGACAGTAGAAAAGGTTTCCCATGGCTGGGAAAACAGTTTTCAAGGGGAAGTGGCTTGGCTGTGCAGTTTACTTTTGTTGTTGAATATCAAGGTTATTCCTCTAGCCTTGGAGGACTCCCAGGGCTCTCCCATGTGCCTTATCTGAGTGTTTTCCCAGTGCCTGGCCTCCCTCCAGATCTGGCTGTGCATGGTGCTCATGTGGGTCACTTAAAGCTGACACTTGTCCCCTCTGGTCACCATTGTGCCCTCTCACCAGGACTGGGAGCACTGCTGACATCCCACATGCTTGGAGAGGCTGGGAATGCCCTGGGGCCTGATCCCTCCATTGTGTTTCAGGGGCCAGGTGCTGCCAGCAGCCTCTCTGCTGAACATCGTTGATGTGGAGCTCCTCTATGAGGGTGTGAAGTACATTCTGCAGGTGAGGGCAAGGCTGTGCTCCCCCCAAACCAGCCACAGTGCTTCTCAAGGGGTCAGGGACATGCTTCTGTCCCAGGGGAGAAAACTGAAATAAATACAAAGCTGTCCTTTAAAAATGAGCAGCATAAAAATGAGCTTAATAACCTCATAACCTTAATAACCTCATTTTAACCTGACAGACATTTTCATACACCCCGTTGCCCTGAGTTTATTAAGGGACTTCATTTTCTTGCTTTTAAACCAAATTAGTTGGACTTCATGCAAAACTCCTTACTCACAATGAAAGTGGCCGGTAAGCCATGTGTTTCACCAGTTCTGGGCTATGAGTTAAACCAGTTCTGGGCTGTGAGTTGAGTTAAACCAGTTCTGGGCTGTGAGTTAAACCAGCTCTAGGCAGAGTTAAACAGCTCCTGGGTGCAGCCTGAGGTTATGCCTCCTGCCTTCCCAGCACAGCCCCATCCCATGACAGCAGCCATTGCACTGAGCATGGGGAGGTGGCCCCCCAGCCTCCAGCCTTGCTGTCCAGAGTGTTTTGGTGTTGCACTGAGGGTGTCCCCTGCCCACAGGTGGCCCGCCAGTCTCTGACCACCTATGTGGTCATCATGAACCGCACGCACATCGAGATCGACGTGCACCGCCTCAACGACGGGGGGCTGCTGCTCTCCTACGACGGCTGCAGCTACACCACCTACATGAAAGAGGAGATCGACAGGTACCCCCTGCCAGGGCTGCCATCTCCCCTCCCCAGAGGCCACCAGCTGGCTGGTGACACCTTTCCTTGTCCCTTAGGTACCGGATCACCATCGGCAACAAAACATGCACCTTCGAGAAGGAGAAGGACCCGACGGTGCTGCGCTCACCCTGCGCGGGGAAGCTGCTGCAGTACATGGTGGAGGACGGCGGCCACGTGGACGGGGGGAAGGTTTATGCAGAGATCGAGGTGAGCTTTGCAGAAGAGCTGGAGGAGCAACGTTTTTGGTGCTGCTGGCTCCTGGTGACCGCGTCCCTTCCTCGCCAGGTGATGAAGATCATCATGACGCTGGCGGTGGAGGAGGCGGGGCAGCTGCACTACGTCAAGCGGCCGGGAGCGCTGCTGGAGGCCGGCTGTATCATCGCCCGCCTCCAGCTGGATGATCCCTCCAAAGTGAAGCCTGTGAGTCTCCTAGGGGCGGCCATCCCCTCCTGCCAGCTCTCAGCTGGCATCCTGGGAATGCTCCCTAGGGGACAAAATGGAGGAGATGCTCTGGTGGGGCATCACAGTGAAGGTCATGCCATGTCCTTGGGTTGTCTTTGGGTTCAAGTGCTGCTCCACATGGATTGCTCTGCTTCCTCGATGTGCAGACGCTCACATGCACTAAAAAAGTGCATTTATAGCACTAAAATCTCCAGGTTTTCCATGTTATTTTCATCATGAGACACTGGCAGATCCATTATGCTCAATGTCAATTGCTTGCTCATATCTGACCCAAAGCATGGATTGTGCTGGGTTTCTGGGGCACCTGCAGCTCTCAGGAGCTCTGTTTCTGCCAACAACAACAGTTCAGCCAACCTCCCTCTGCCCTCTCCAGGCACAGCCATTCACAGGTGGGCTCCCAGCCCAGCAGACCCTCCCCATCACTGGTGAGAAGCAGCACCAGGTTCTGCGCAACGTTCTGGACAACCTGACCAACGTCATGAACGGCTACTGCCTGCCTGAGCCCTACTTCAAGACCAAGGTGGGTGCCAGGCACCATGGGTACCACCCGGTTGCCACGAGGGCAAGTCCAGCAGCACCAGCTTCTGCTCCTGCAGGTGAAGGAGTGGGTGGCACAGCTGATGAAGACCCTGCGGGACCCTGCCCTGCCCCTGCTGGAGCTGCAGGAGATCATGACGAGCATTTCGGGACGGATCCCGCTGGCTGTGGAGAAGTCCATCCGGAAGGTGATGGCGCAGTACGCCAGCAACATCACCTCCGTGCTCTGCCGCTTCCCCAGCCAGCAGGTGAGTGGCAAAGGGGGCTCACATCCTCTTCACTGGAGCCAGCTGGGAGCTCCTGCCTCAATTTGTGCTGCCAGGATTTTATAACAAATGAAATGAGTGAGGGAAATATGTGGAGGTTTATATTTTGTATGTGTGTTTGGTTTTGTATGTGTATTTGCTTCTATGTGTGCCTTTCTTTTTTATATTCATTTGTCACTTTGCATTTTTCACTTTGGGGGGAAAAAACTAAACAAACAAGGGAAAGGCTCTGGATGGAGTAAGCAAAGGGGGAGATGGCAGCCTCGTGCCCCTGAGCCACCCTGGACCCCGTCCCCTCTCCCCACAGATCGCCAGCGTGCTGGACACCCATGCAGCCACGCTGCAGAGGAAGGCTGAGCGGGAGGTCTTCTTCATGAACACACAGAGCCTGGTGCAGCTGGTGCAGAGGTGAGCCCCGTGCTGTCTGTGACCCCCATGTCCCCCCAGGGGCACCTCCTCACAGCATGATGGGCTCTTTGCTCCCCAGGTACCGCAGTGGCATCCGGGGCTACATGAAGGCAGTGGTGCTGGACCTGCTCAGGCGCTACCTGCAAGTGGAGACACAATTCCAGCATGGTGAGGACTCGGGGCTCTCTGGGGGAGCTGCAGGGCTCTCTGGAGGAGCTGCAGGGCTCACCAGACCCTGCTCCACAGCTCACTACGACAAGTGTGTCATCAGCCTGCGGGAGCAGTGCAAACCCAACATGACCCCTGTGCTGGAGAGCATCTTCTCCCATGCCCAGGTGGCCAAGAAGAACCAGCTGGTCATCATGTTAATTGTGAGTACAGCCCATGCCTGAGACTCCAGGAGCAAAGGCTGGTGGCAGGGAAGAGTCAAGGCAGCTCTGCACTGCTTAAGTGTCCATTCCTGCCTCATTATCGCTTTATTTTAATTATCTTCCCTCTGTCGTGTTGTGTGGCTACTCTTGGGTCAGAGAGAGCCCATTTTTGTGCTTTGGGTCTTGTCCCCTTTGGCTGCATGGGGCTGGGATGCAGGACGGAGCCATCCCACACAGTGAGGAGCCTGAGCTGAGCCGTGGTGGTTGTGACATTGCAGGACCAGCTGTGTGGCCGTGACCCCACGCTGACAGATGAGCTGACGACCATCCTCCATGAGCTGACACAGCTCAGCAAGACCGAGCACTCCAAAGTGGCACTGAGAGCCCGGCAGGTCAGCCAGCACCATGCAGTGCCACGCCATCCCTGTCCCCATCCCTGTCCCCCAGGCTCCCAGCTCCTCTCTCCCCTGGCAGGTGCTCATTGCCTCTCACATGCCCTCCTACGAGCTGCGGCACAACCAGGTTGAGTCCATCTTCATCTCTGCTATTGACATGTACGGACATGAGTACTGCCCTGAGAACCTGAAGGTTGGGAATTATGTGTTTTTCCAGAGGGAATTTGGGTGGCTTTGGGGAAGGGGTCTGGCTGCAAGTGGTTTAGTCCTAAAAACAGCTAAAAATCACTCAAAGCCCTGTTGTAGTGGCTTTGTGGAGCAGAGGAGGGGGTGCACCCCAGTGCTGCCAGTCCCTATCCATTGCTCCGTGTTCCATTTGGGAGGGAACAGATGTGTGGATTCATGTCTGGCTCTAGTGGTTCCCCCATGGTGGGCTGGGTGTTCCATGGCACCCTAGTGACCAGTCCCTCCACACTGAGGTACCCCCTAAATCTCACTTCATCCTTGCTCTAAATTTTGCTTTCTTCCCGCAGAAACTGATCCTGTCAGAAACCTCCATCTTTGATGTGCTCCCCGTGTTCTTCTACCACACCAACAAGGTTGTGCGCATGGCAGCGCTGGAGGTGAGGCCTGGGGGGGCACAGAGGGGGCCTGAGGGTGGCATGGGGAGCCCAGGGGTGGCAGGGGCAAGGTGGTACCTCCTGTGTCCCCTCACAGGTGTACGTGCGGCGGGGGTACATTGCCTACGAGCTGCACAGCCTGCAGCACCAGCAGCTCTCTGATGGCACCTGCCTCGTGGAGTTCCAGTTCATGCTGCCCTCCTCCCACCCCAACAGGTACAGGAGTCCCTCCCACACACCTGTCCTGCTCCCCTGGACACAAAGCTTTTCTTTTCACAAAGCTTTGGGGTTTGTATCATCCCCTCTGTGCAAAGTGGGTGCTGCCACCACACTGTCCTGTTGCCAGTGGAGCAGGATGAGCCCTCTCCAGGTCAAGGTCCCCTGTGGGAGCTGTGTGGTCCCACATGGTGCCTTCCCCAGGGCTGACACTTGCTCCCCATGGCAGGATATCCGTCCCTATCAGCATCACCAACCCTGACCTGGCTCGGCACAGCACTGAGCTCTTCATGGACAGTGGCTTTTCCCCCACGAGCCAGAGGATGGGAGTCATGGTGGCCTTCCGCAGATTTGAGGACTTCACAAGGTGGGGGTGCAGGGACACACCTGGCCACAGTGTTTGTGCATTTTGGGTTATTGGAGAGCAAACTGGGGTGGAAGAGCCACAACAGGGGGAAGCTGGGCTGTGCTAGAAGCAGCTCCAGTTCCCAGCATAGCTACAGACTGGGTATTCTCAGTACAACACTTACCTTGTGGGGACATGAGGAATGTGGGGAAAGCTTACATGCACAGCTTACATTTGAACATGAATGCAGCAGAGCTCAGAGCTGCATTTCTTAAGCTGTGGGTTTGCTGTGGGATGGTGGGGCCATTGTGCTGGTACCTGTGTCCCTGTCACACTGTCACAGTGGGTCCTTGGCACTGTCCCTTCAGGCAGGAGCTGGGCACAATGTGCTGGCTTGTGACCCCACCTCTGCTGTTTGGGCAGGAACTTTGATGAAGTGATCTCGTGCTTCTCCAACTCCTCGTCGGACAGCGGGCTCCTCAGTGATGCAAAGGCCACTACCTACGATGAGGAGGACACCAAGGTGGGCGTGAAGCTGCTGCTGGTACCCCCGGGTGGGGTTGGGACAGCACTGATGCTGCTGGCCAGGGTTGACTGTAGGGTTTTGTTGCCAGAACATCCGTGAGGAGCCAATCCACATCCTCAACATCGCGCTCTGCTCAGCTGACCACGTGGAAGATGAGAAGCTGGTGCCCATCTTCAGAGCCTTTGCCCAGTCCAAGGTCTGTTGCTGGGGCTGGACCCTCTTTTTGTAAACCCTGCAAGCCAGAACGCTGTACCTAAGGCACTGCCTCCTCTCCACGCAGTGCACCCCAAAATGCTGCAGTTTAGGTTTTGTTTGCTCCCTTGGTGGAAATGTTTAAGCTCTCTTAACTGGTGGCATCTTCTGTTTCTGTGTAGAAAAATATCCTCGTTGAACGTGGTCTCCGGAGAATCACATTCCTCATTGCCCAGCAGGTGAGTGCAACCTGAGATTCTGACATCTATAAATACCTTACAGGCACAGCACTGAGTGATGGATGGACCCACTGTGCTTCAGGAGCTGGGAATTAATTAATGAGCAATTCAATGAGTGATTCCTGTATCATCCTTTATCCTGCTCATGTTTCCAGTAATGTGGTTCCTGCAGAACCACTCCATAGCTTTAAGCTGCCTTTAGAAGCCATCACAGAATAGAAGCCCAGAGTGGTTTGGGTGGGAAGAGACCTTAGAGTTCATCCTGTTCCACTCCCTGCCATGGGGTGGAACTCTCCACTTTCCCAGGTTTCTCCAAGCCCTTTCCAACCTTGCCTGGGACACTTCCAGGGATGAGGCAGCTACAGCTTCTCTGGGCAGCCTGTGCCAAGGGCTCACCTCCCTCGCAGGGAACAATTTCTTCCTAAAATCCAATCTAATCAATCCCTCCCAGCTCTTTTCCCTTTGGGGGAGAACAAAGCCTGCAAGGTTTTTTTTTTTAGTGGAGAATCAATCAATAGAGAATCAACAATCCTCTGCAGGCCAGGCCTATTCACATTGCTTCTCTCTCCCTTTTGCTGCAGAGAGAATTCCCAAAGTTCTTCACGTTCAGAGCCAGGGACGAGGTAAGATCCCGTGGGAGCGGTGCCGGCGCGGCGCTGGCGCGGCCCTGGCTCACGGCTGTGCCTGGCAGTTCGCAGAGGATCGGATCTACCGGCACCTGGAGCCGGCGCTCGCCTTCCAGCTGGAGCTGAGCCGCATGCGCAACTTCGACCTGACGGCCATCCCCTGTGCCAACCACAAGATGCACCTGTACCTGGGTGCTGCCAAGGTTCAGGCGGGCACCGAGGCCACCGACTACCGCTTCTTCATCCGTGCCATCGTGCGCCACTCCGACCTCATCACCAAGGCAGGGTGGCGCCCGGGGGCACAGTGAGGGTGCAAGGGTGGCCTGGCCCCTGCTGAGCCACCTGCTCCATCACAGGAGGCTTCCTTCGAGTACCTGCAGAACGAGGGCGAGCGGCTGCTCCTGGAGGCCATGGATGAGCTGGAGGTGGCCTTCAACAACACCATCGTGCGCACTGACTGCAACCACATCTTCCTCAACTTTGTGCCCACCGTCATCATGGACCCGTCCAAGGTGTGTTTCTTGGGGTCCTGCTTCCTCTGTCCTGGAAAAGTGGCTCTGTCATCTCCTATACTCAGGACCACTGCACAGATGGGCAACCACCCCCCACCATCTTTCCCTGTCCCCAGTGGAGAGGGTGAATATCAGCACCAGGCCCCACCAGGAGGCATGGAGAGACAGGAGGGGCTCACCCAAAGCAAATCCAAAATGGCTGTTTGGGGTGGACATGCAACAGGGCTGCTCCAGCCTTGGCATTGTGTGCTCAGTGTTGTCCCTGAGGTCACCAACCCTTTTTTGTGCCATCCCCGTGCAGATTGAGGAGTCAGTGCGCTCCATGGTGATGCGCTACGGCAGCCGCCTCTGGAAGCTGCGGGTGCTGCAGGCTGAGGTGAAGATCAACATCCGCCTGACGCCCACTGCCACCGCCATCCCCATCCGCCTCTTCCTCACCAACGAGTCCGGATATTACCTGGACATCAGCCTCTACAAGGAAGTGAGGGATCCCGGCACTGGCAGCGTGAGTAACCCCAGCAGTGACTGCAGGAACCCAGCCATGGCTGCCCGAGTGCTGCCAGCTCCAGCAGAGCCTTGGGGGGGCTTCTGCAAAACTCCTTGTGAACCTGCAGTGCTGGTCTGCCCAGACACCCTAGACTTCCAACAGCATTCCCACAGCTGGGTTGGTTTCATCCCATCTGTCTGTATCCAGTTGGGTTCCTTGGGTTGATGCTGGTGTGGAGCTGGGCAGTTTTGAATGCTGGAGGTGATGGTCAGTGTTAGGGTGTCACTAGTACTGGCAGCACATCAGTGTGGCAGTCCCCTCAATAGCAAAAAAATGGGTGGAAAATCACCTTGACCGAGCAGGGCTCAGCAGTGCTCTGGAAGAAGAGTCACCATGACATCCAGGGAAGGCAACCAATGCTCTGCTCTCCTTTCCAGATCATGTTCCAGTCATATGGGGACAAGCAGGGGCCGCAGCATGGGATGCTCATCAACACCCCCTATGTCACCAAGGACCTGCTGCAGGCCAAGCGCTTCCAGGCACAGTCCTTGGGCACCACCTACGTGTACGACTTCCCAGAGATGATCAGGCAGGTGAGTCTGGCTGAGCAGAAAGAGACTCCAAATTATTGCTCTTTATCCCCAAATATTCCCACCTGAGGAAAAGGTCCCTCTCCTTGGGCTGTTGAATGAGAAAACAAAAAGAACCCAAGCTCCAACATTTTTGGCTGTATGAAACATTTCTAAACCGATTCCTAGCTCTTGGAATTCCTGAAACTAGATGGTCTTTGAGGTCTCTTCCAAGCCAAACCATTCCAAGCAACGTGCTGTGTCTCCACAGGCTCTCTTCAAGCTGTGGGGCTCCTCAGACGTGTTTCCCAAGGACATCATGACCTACACTGAGCTGGTCCTGGACTCTCAGGGGCACCTTGTGCAGATGAACAGGGTCCCTGGAGGGAATGAGGTAGCAGGGAATGATTTGGAGTTGGGCAGAGGAGGCAAGTGGGAATGGCTGGTGGCTTAGTCTGGCTGTGTTTAAAGCTTGCAAGATGCTCCTCAACCATTTTGTCTGTTGGTAAATGCCACCTGCAGCTCAGCCCCCATGTCTCTTGGACGTGGCACTCAGTGCTCTGGTCTAGTTGACAAGGTGGTGATCAGTCAAGCATAGGACTCAATGATCTTGGAGGTCTTTTCCAACCTGGTTAAATCTGTGGTTCTGTAAATGACTCTATGACTCTGTGACTCTCTGGAAATTCTTCCTTGTAACCTTGTGCCATTTCGAGGCAGGTGGGGATGGTTGCTTTCAAAATGAAGCTCAAGACCCCCGAGTACCCCAAAGGCCGGGACATTGTGCTCATCTGCAACGACATCACACACAAAATTGGCTCCTTTGGGCCTGAGGAGGACCTGGTGTTCCTGAGGGCCTCAGAGCTGGCGCGGGCCGAGGGCATCCCCCGCATCTACATTGCCGCCAACAGCGGCGCCCGCATCGGCTTCGCTGACGAGATCAAGCACATGTTCCAGGTGGCCTGGGTGGACCCAGCCGAGCCCTACAAGGTGTGTGGGCACCTCCCCTTCTGCAACACAGGAAACAACAGAGGGTCTAGCTGGGGAAGGGATGAGCAGAGTTAAGCTGGGATGTCAAGTTGTGGGATTAGAGCAGGAGTGAGGCCATACCCTGCACCCAGCACCATGGGGATGGTTCCTTTGGCTTCTCCCACGTGGTGGAGGTGAAGGTGTCAGTGCTGGCATGGCTGCTCTGTCCAGCTCTGGTCCCTGAGCTGCTGCACAGCATGGTTTGGGATAGGTTTGGGAAAGGGCCATGTTCCACGTGAGCATGTGTGTAGAGGGCTCCACAAGTCATCCTTCTCCTCTTTCCTTGCAGGGGTTCAGGTACCTGTACCTGACTCCCCAGGACTACACGAGGATCAGTGCCATGAACTCGGTGCGCTGTGAGCACGTGGAGGAAGGTGGAGAGTCCAGGTGAGTCCCATATCCCATGAGACACACAGAGCCACCCCAAGCTTTGCCCTACACCCCACCGGGATGCAGTCCCCACCTCAGCATCCTGCCAGGCACATCATGCAGGTGAGTGCTTCCCACACCACAGCTCCACTTTCCCTGCAGGTATGTCCTGCTGGACATCATTGGGAAGGACAATGGATTTGGGGTAGAAAACCTGAGAGCTGCTGGTACCATTGCTGGGGAATCCTCCCGTGCCTATGATGAAATAGTGACCATCAGCATGGTACAGTGGGGCCCTTCCCCTCTCTGCTCCTCCCCTCTCTCCTGCTGGCTCTTAAAGTCACCATGGGAGGGGTGATAGGATGCAACAAGCCCTTCACAGCATCCTTCTCCAGGTCTGTGCTGCAGCCCCAGTGACCCCAGGTGTCCCTTTGTGTGTGCCCAGGTGAGTTGTCGTGCCATCGGGATCGGTGCCTACCTGGTGAGGCTGGGCCAGCGTGTCATCCAGGTGGAGAACTCCCACATCATCCTCACAGGTGTCACAGCTCTCAACAAGGTACCAAGCTCTGGCTGCATGTCCTCCATGGCACTGTCCTTCTCACCACTACCTGTGTGGGCTCCTTCCCTGTCCCATGGAACATCAGCCTGGATAGAGGTGGAAATTCAGCCTCAGCCTAGAGGGAATTTGCCTGTGCAGAGGTTTGGGCTGACAAACAGAGCAAGGGAGCAGCTCCTGTGTCAGCAGAGCCCCATGTGTTTCCCTAGGTGCTGGGACGGGAGGTTTACACATCCAACAACCAGCTGGGAGGAGTGCAGATCATGCACAACAACGGTGTTTCTCATGTCACTGTCCCAGATGACTTTGAGGGGGTCTACACCATCCTGCAGTGGCTCTCATACATACCCAAGGTAGGAGGGTGCTGCAGGGGGGAAGGAGGGGGATGTCACCCATACCTGGCTGGTGACCTGCCCTCGGGGTCTCCCTTACAGGATAACCAGAGCCCGGTGCCTGTCACTGCCATAGTTGACCCTGTTGAAAGAGAAATTGGTTTTGTCCCTTCTAAAGTCCCCTATGACCCCAGGTGGATGCTGGCAGGGAGACCCCATCCAAGTAAGTGAGAACAACCCAAGGCCTGTGCAGCACTGCTCCCAAATGATCCTCTAGGTGCAGAAGATGCTCTTGGCTGTGGGTTGGTGCTCAGGAACCCTTCAGGGCTTGCCCTTGCACCACTCCATGTTTTCCTGTGCTCTGCAGCTCTCAAAGGGACCTGGCAGAGCGGCTTCTTCGACCAGGGCAGCTTCATGGAGATCATGAAGCCGTGGGCTCAGACCGTGGTGGTTGGCAGAGCAAGGTACTGCCAGGAGCAGGGGATGGAGCTGGGATCCCGCATGTGTGGCCCCTCACCTTCAATCCCTGTCTGCCGCACTGCTTTTGGGATGGTGGAGAGGGAGCAGCTCTCTGGTGGGGCTGGGGTGGAGGGGAACTGGCCTTGCTGAGCCCACCCTGCCCTGCCACAGGCTGGGAGGTCTCCCCGTGGGTGTCATCGCTGTTGAGACCCGCACCGTGGAGGTGACAATACCTGCTGACCCTGCCAACCTGGACTCAGAGGCAAAGGTGAGTGGGGTACAGCTGGGGCCAGGTGGCATCTGAGAGGAGCTGGAGGGAAGGGAGGAGTAATAGCTCAGCATGATCCTTGGGCATAATTTGCCTTGATTCAGATGAAATCAAGGGTGCTGGGGCAGTTTGTTTTCTTGCAGCTGTTTCATGCGGCATGCCAGGAAGAACTGGCACAGTCTCAGCTGCTCTCTGTCTTTTCCAGATAATCCAGCAGGCTGGACAGGTCTGGTTCCCAGACTCTGCTTTTAAAACAGCCCAGGCCATTCGGGACTTCAACCGGGAGCACCTCCCGCTGATGATCTTTGCCAACTGGAGAGGCTTCTCCAGCGGCATGAAAGGTACCTGTGCTTGGGATGCCCACATTCCCGTGGTGTGTGACAAAACTCTGTCACCCCTGCCACCCCACAGGGTCCTGAGATGGCCCAGCCTACCAGGGTATGCACCACTCTGGGATGTGGGGTTGGGTTGGGCTGGGGAGGTCATGGGGGATCACAGGGCAGAGGCCCCAGGGGTTGGTGGCTTCCTGCTGGCTGGTTTTGCAGGCTGCTTTGTGTCTCCAATAGACAAGGTGGCTTTGGGCAGCTGGGAGGAGGCTGGGACAGTGGCAATGGGACACCCATCCCCTGAGTCCCTTTGGCTTTCAGACATGTACGATCAGATGCTGAAGTTCGGCGCCTTCATCGTGGACAGCCTGCGGGACTTCAAGCAGCCGGTGCTGGTGTACATCCCCCCTCACGCCGAGCTGCGCGGCGGCTCCTGGGTGGTCATCGACTCCACCATCAACCCCCTGCACGTGGAGCTCTACGCTGACAAGGAGAGCAGGTCAGCATCCTGGACACCTCTGTGTGTCATCCAAAATACCCGTGTGTGTCAGCTGCCTGGACACCTTGTCCTAGGATTTATTCTCCTATGCACACCAGTCCTTGCTTTACCAAACTTCCCTTCCAGGGGAGGCATTTTGGAGCCTGGAGGAACAGTGGAGATCAAGTTCAGAAAGAAGGATTTGGTGAAGACCATGAGAAGGATTGATACAGTTTATGCCAAGCTTGTTGAACAGATGGGTAAGGAAAGGGGGTTTGGGGTTGTAGACATTGGTGGTGGTAAGTTAAACATGAGGCTCAAGCACTTTGGTGGCAACCACCAGTGTCCTGGGAAAACTCTTTTTGTCTTTTCTGTGGATGGAGCTGAGAGGATGTGGTGGTACTTTAGAACACCTGGTATCTCCTGGGGGCTTTGTCAGTGGGTTAAATGGGGCTGGGGTCTTCTCCCATGCTTTGAGATGAAGGATGGCCGTGGCTGCATTGAACTGGTTCCTGCTGCATTGAGAGTTCTTTTCCCCCGTGTCCCTCCAGCCTGCTACAACGTGGTCCCCCTGGCAAATGCCCTCTCCCCTCTCATGTAGCAGGCACTGAGTGTGGTGTGACTTCCTTGTGGCCATGGCTTGTATGGCTGTGGTGTCGGTGTGCCAAGGAAAGAGCCGTGGCACTGGGCGTGGTGGCCGATGTGGGAGCACAGAGGCGACGCCCTGGTGGCATCACCGGGGGGCTGCTCAGCCCGCTGTGTCCCGCAGGCTCCCCCGAGCTGTCGGAGGCGCAGCGCAAGCAGCTGGAGAAGCAGCTGAAGGCGCGGGAGGAGCTGCTGCTGCCCGTGTACCACCAGGTGGCCGTGCGCTTCGCAGACCTGCACGACACCCCGGGCCGCATGCAGGAGAAAGGGGTCATCACGGTGAGCCGGGCGCCGGGGAGGGGCTCTGAGGTGACAGGCAAAGGTGGGGGGAAAGTCCCTTCGCTGTGACATCCCTGCCCTCTGCCCTCCATCCCGCCGGAGCCGGGAGCCAGCAGCCGCCGGCAAACCCGGGCTGTGCTCCGCTTTCCGCAGGACATCCTGGAGTGGAAGAGCGCCCGCTCCTTCCTCTACTGGAGGCTGCGGCGGCTGCTGCTGGAGGAGATGGTGAAGGGGGAGGTGCTGAAGGCCAACAGCGAGCTCAGCCACATCCACATCCAGTCCATGCTGCGGCGCTGGTTCATGGAGACGGAGGGAGCTGAGAAGGTACCCCCAGCCCCGGCTTCCTGAGGCACCTCCACAGCCAGGGCATCCCGAGGGATCTCACCTCGCTCTGCCACCATTCAGAGGTTTGAGTGTTTCAATGTGTGATGGGAATATGTGAGGATGGGTGGTGAAGCAGCCCTAGGCTGGGGCTGGCTCTTCAAATCAGGTGACTCCAGTTGGGTGCTGGTGCTCAGCGATGGCAAAATGGTCCCCAGATAAATATTTTTTACCATGACAGGGCTTCCTAGGGCAAAAATGGGTTTTTTAGCATTTGAGCTGTTCTCAAATGACACTCAGGTTGCTGTGCCTGCCTCAGGAAGCAGGACTTGCAAAGGAACAATGTTTTAGCTTTTTGCTATTTAAGTGGTTTGCCAATAGGTGCAGGTCAGGGAAGAAAAATCCCGTGGCCTGGATTTGGGGTTCCAGGAGGAGGGGAAGGGCTTGGGCTGTGCAGGCAGCAGAACCCCCTGCCCACAGGGCTGCTTTCTCCAGGGCTACCTCTGGGACAACAACCAGGTGGTGGTGGAGTGGCTGGAGAAGCACATGCAGGAGGAGGATGGCACCCAGTCAGCCATCAGGGAGAACATCAAGTACCTGAAGCGGGACTACATCCTCAAACACATCCGGAGGTGAGAGCCTGTGGGAGCTGGGATGAGAAGGGGGTCCCTGGGATGGGAGCAGCAGGTGGTGGAGACCAGGCAGTTCTCACTGCAGCCTCTCAGAAAACCTCTCTCTGCCCTGTGCCTTGCAGCTTGCTCCAGGCCAACCCCGAGCTGACCATGGACTGCATCGTGCAGATGGCTCAGCACATCACCGGCCCACAGAAGGCCCAGGTTGCCCATCTCCTGTCCAGGGTGGACACTGATGATCCCTCCTGAGCTGGACAATCACCACAGGGTAGGAGAAGCACCAGGACACAGCCAGACCTCACCTGCCCACCTGGCTCCTCAGCCCTTGAACTGAAGCCTTGGACTCTTGCTCATGTGCCTAAATAAAGGACACCAGTGCTTTTTAAAGTATTTTAAGCCATGGAGATGGTCTTGCCATCCATGCAGAGTCCCCTCTGGCACTGGGAGTGCTGCCAGAGGGGCAGATTGGCAGAAGATGAACTTGTCCTGAGCCAAGCCTGGAATCTGGACCTGGTGCAGAACTTGGTTTTAAAAAGAATCCAAAATATTTTCCTGTTTTAGTTGCCAGCCCTTGGTCTTTCAAACAAGCACCAGGTCAGACACGTTTCATGAGACTGGACAGAGCTGGAGGCACAGACCCCTGGCCAGGGCCAGTGTCCAGCTGGCTGGGTTCAAGCTGACCAGGCACCAAGACCAGGAAATGAGAAGCAGCCTCCAAGTGATGCTTTATAAACTGTGAGGAGCAATTTCTGTCATCCTTCCCCTCACTAGGGGGCAAAGAGTAGATGTGGCCATGAGTAGCTGATGGTCCAGGAAAGACCTCAGTGAGCTAATCTGGGAGCTGCTCCCATGGGAATGTCCAAGGATCCACCAGGCTTTGGCTGACCTGGCTGTGCCTCTCGCCCATCTCGTGTCCTTTCTGGCTCCTGCAGAGCCTGGAGAGGAGGGAGGATGGCTCCAGGTGCTCCTGCCCCAGTGACCTGGTCCCTCCTTGGAAGCAGCAGAGCCAGGGGGAGCTGTCACCTGCTGGGACCTGTACCCTGCTGCTCAGGTAGCCTTTGATCATCTCGGTCATGGAGGGGAAATTTGAAGTTTTCCAGTGCCTCTGGGTGTGTCATTTCCCCAGCACAGATTTACCTTGGGCTCAAAAGGAGGAGGTGGGATGGCAATGGAAGGTGGCACACCTGGCTCAAGTGCAGTGCTGGTATTGCCCTGGGGTGAAGGTGTTGGACACCTCCTGGGGTTGGGGGATCCCACAGAGTCTGTAGGAGGTCTCCCTGTCCTGGGATGGGGATGGGAATGGTCTTGTGGGTCCCTTCCTGGCTGGAAGGTGTCACTGCTGACAGGCAATAAACTGAGCTCAGCTCCCAAAGAACTCCCTGATCTCTGTGCCTTCTGTCATTGTCCCGAGCAGGGCCTGGTCTCTCTGGCACTGGGCAGCCCCTTTTCTGTGGCACAGGACCTGTTTGGGGTGGGGCAGCTCTGAGCATCCCTCCTGCCAGCCCCTGTCCCCACTCCAGAGCTTTTCCAGGCATTTCAGAGGGTTTCAGGAACAGGGTGACACCACAGAGGAAGAACTCTTACAGTAAATATCTGTAAACTCTTACAGTAAATATCTGTAAACTCTTACAGTAAATATCTGTAAATTCTTACAGCAAATACCTGTAAACTCTTACAGTAAATATCTGTAAACTCTTAGAGTAAACACCTGTAAACTCTTATTCTCCTGAAGAATTTGAGCCAAGGATCCACCTTCAACTTGGCCATAGGGTCTGTAAAGGGAATGAAGCATGGGGAAAACCCAGCATGACACCAGAGCAGGCACCACACAGCACATCCAGAATGCCCCAGGCATAGTGCTAAGAAATGTTTATTTAAAAAAGCAAAGACATTGTAGGTGACACCAGTCACAGCAAAGGATCATTCATCACATTTTGTCCTTGGGCAATAAATTATGACGTGGAGCATCACGGTGCCCTTCGGAAGAGGTTGCCATGGAGGGATGCACTAGGAGGATACAAGCACAGATGTTTCCAATCTTCATATTTTTCAAGCAAGGAAGTGCCCTGTGGGGCCAATCCAGCATCCTGCACCCTCCAGCTTTCATCCATGGATGGGTGTGGGAGAGAAAAGCCTGGGAGCACCTGGATACGGCGCCGGGAAATTCTCTGAATGCACAGGAACAGACAAAACCCAAGATATAAATATCACTTTTTGCTCACAGAGGTATAAGTAGACTAAATGCTAAATTCCAACATATTTCAGATGTTTCATCACATTATTTTCAGTGTATGTTAACAAGTACAAAGCAGGGTTTGAAGTTTTTTTTAGAAGCAACATTAGAATCAGGTTTTTTAGTTAATTAGCAAAGACTATTATGAAAGGTACAGTGACAATATTTGGTCTCTGAATTTTTTAAAAAGCATGAGTTTCACAGTATCAAAAGTGCTTATTAAAGAAATGTAGTGTAAAAACTGATAAGATGGTTGTGGTTCTGATGATGAATAATTTAGTGGCTGTAAGAAAGGTTACTGCAGCATTATACAAATTGAACAGTGCTCAGTTCACATAATTTCTTTTCATAACAATAAATATAAATAAATTTACAAATAGTAATACTGCCTAGCACAAGAATAGACAGAAGCACAATACACAAGACTATAAATCTATTTTTTTAAAAAAATCCTAAAAATTGACATAATTCCTAAAATCCTCTAGCCAGTGATCAGTTTAATAGTTCAGTAGTACCACTTCCTTCAGGGATGAGGACTTTTACAAATCTAGATATAACAGTGGTCTGCTAGGGAGGTGAGTTTTCCTTTTTTAGTGGTTTTGCTCCTTTTTCCTACCTCCTAACAATAAATTAACAACAGTTACATCAGAAAGGTGTTAGTGGTGCAAACATCTCCAGGAAGTGGGGGAGGTCTTTGTCCAATTTGGCAAATTAAGAAAAAATGACACACCAGGGGCACAATCAACACACTTGGGGCTGGCCAGCCCCTTGGCTTGTGGTGGCTTCTGTGACAGTGGTGACACAGCAGCTCCACCACGGTGTGGAATAAATTTAATTCCCTTAACCAGGTGATTTTTAGCTCAGTTACATTCCGGTGAAAGTTCCTGCTGCCTTCCAGGTCCTCCTGGAGAGCTCCCCAGTCCCACAACACAAATGTCCATGCCCTTGCCATGGGGGAAAGTGGTTTTACAAGTCCCAGCTTGATTTATTTTGGCCTCACACGCTGGAAGCAGCCAGCATATCCCAAAGCTGGACGAGCCCTTGGAGCTTCCCGGTCGGATTTTAACCACGGGGAAGAACCGTTCCCTCGGGATCCGTGGAACGGTGCCAAGCTCAGAGCAGAGGGATGGGCTTGTTGCCTTGGGGGTTCATGTACTGAGCAGCTGCCACATTGTCCAGGGTGGTGTAGGTGGTGTAAAGGCCAGTGACCTGCAGGTCGGAGAAGGAGCGGTCGCTGCCGCTGGACACGGGCGTGAGGCCGGGCGTGCCCAGCTCGCAGTCGGAGAGATGCAGGGGGGAGTTGCTGAAGGCACCCAGGGTGTCCAGGCTGAAGCTGTCGTCTTTCATCTCCTCCCAAATGTTCCCTGGAAAAGATGGGATCAAGCTCACAGCAGCACATCCCCAGGTCCCCTGGGGCTGGGGCTAAAGGGCTTCATTCACTGCTCGAGGGTGGGACCACGGTGGTGCAAGGGGCAGCAAGTCTGATCCCCCAAATCCTGTGATTTCAGACCTTTCTGGGAAGCAAGTCTGATCCCCCAAATCCTGTGATTTCAGACCTTTCTCCAGCAAGTGTGTCTGATCCCCCAAATCCTGTGATTCCAGACCTTTCTGGGTAGCAAGTGTGTCTGATCTCCCACCAGTTCCTGTGATTCCAGATCTTTCTGGGAAGCAAGTGTGTCTATCTCCCAAATCCTCTGCTTCCAGACCTTTCCAGACAGCATCTCTCTACCTGTGCTCTACCCAGGACCATGTCAGGCATTGCCACAAACCAGAGAAGTTCTACTTGCACAGAAGGAGAACCCCAAAGGACAAGCAGAGCTCTGTCTTCCCGGGGCAGAGAGATGTGGTGTCCCAGATCCAGCTGGTTGGACTCCCCTGCTTCCCCCCACTGGAGCCAGGAAAGTGCTTTGCTGTCCCACCTGGCACAGGGACAAAAATCCACTAAGGGCCACCCGGGAAGTCACCCTGCAGATGCCACCACCCAACCCCATTCCAGAACATCCCACTGAGGATCCTGGCTGGATATTCAGCATTAACACATCCACAAACCCCAGCTCTGCTCCCCCAGCGCCTTGCCCTGTACCTTGCAGTGCGAAATCCATGATGCTGGGATCCAGAGCGTCCACCTCCGTGCTCATGTCCACCGCCACGTTGGGGAAGTCCGGGGCGCGTCCCATGGGGTGGTGGGGCAGGGGGCTGTGGCTCATGTCAGGCAGGGTGTGCAGAGGAGGGGTTTGTGCAGGTGCTGGAGAGTTGGGGGCGAGGCGAGCCTGGGTCTGGAGCTGGTGGTGCAGCGGGAGGGGCTGCAGGGACAGCGTCATGATGGGCTGGGGCTGGAGCTGGGACACGGGGATCCGGCCCAGGGGGGGCCCCTCGGGCTCTGCCTGCTTGTTGGGCCGCCTGCAGCTCTCGGGTCTGTCGGTGATCAGCTTGTCCAGCTCCTCTGCCCATTCCAAGGAGGAAAAGAGATGCTTTAACACGTTTGTTCAAGCAGGGACTGCCCAAAGAACAACTGCGCTCACGGTGTGAACTGATTGTCACAGTGTGAGACCCAGCACAGGCTGTGACTGTGCAGGCAGCAAAGAAACGTCACCTAATTCCTACCCCCAAGGATCATTTCTTTAGCTTTCAGGATCATTTCTTTAGCTCAGTCAGGGATAACCACTCCCATGGTTATCCCTGACTGAGCTAAAGAAATGATCATGAAACTGCAGAGCAGCCCAGCCACCCCTGATGGCAGCTCGCCCCCAGCTGCAGAACTCTGTGGTCAGAGAAACACTCAGAATTCTGCTTATCTGTAAGTACAAAAAAATTCTGCTTATCTCCCAAATAACTACAAAAAACTCCTGACTGTTGCAGTGGCCCTTTTGCTTTTAAACAAATAACATGTAATTTATCACTGACTACAGGTTACTGATTTTGTAGCAAAAAAATTCCAGTTGATTTTGTCAATACTGACCTCCTGAAAGCTTCGAAAATGTGTTTCTTTATAAATAGTAAATGTTATAAATAAGGGGGGGGATTGATAAATAAATAAGATTTAAATAATAAATATATTATAGAGAATATTATATATAATATATATCTATAGATATAGACATAGATAATATAGATTTTATAAGTATAATATATAATATAATATAATATAATATAATATAATATAATATAATATAATATAATATAATATAATATAATATAATATAATATTTATTGATAGATATATATATTAGATATATATCTATATATATTAGATAATATAGATAATAGATATAGCTACATAATGTTTATAATATTATAGTATAAATAATATTAAATTCTATTTTATAAATAAGAAAATGTCTTAGAAAAGGGAGAGTTTTGCAGAAGAACAGGCAAGAAACAGCATTAAAGTTCTTCTCTTTGAAAAGTGCATTAAATATGACTCAATATTAAAATATTCCCCCAAACAGTAACCCTGGAGGCAGCAGAGCCGTGCAGGGAATGCCACGGATGTGCAGGACGGGGAATGTCGGCCCTACCTGGGTTAGCCATGCTCCTGTGAATAGCAGCCAAATCCTTCCTCTTCCACTTCTGCATCTCCTCCTCCATCTTGTCGATCTTGGCGGGGTTGAGGGCCCACAGGCAGCCCTTGCGGGAGGTCCCGCTCAGTTTGTTCTCCACCTTCTCAAAGCACTTGTTCAGGGACAGGTTGTGGCGCACGGAATTCTTCCACCCATCAGGGGCAGTCTGCAAGTGGCAGGAAGGGGTTAATGGGAGCAGCCACAGGTGTCACTATGATATTTCCTGAAAAAATCCCTTTGCCGGGGTTTTTTCTCCCGAGAAGCTGAGAAGCCTCAGAAAAGAAATGTAAACGATAATTATCTGATCGCTTCTCCCTGTGTTTTGCTGCTTTGGAATGTGGCAGGTGCATCTTTGATTGGTTCCATGTGAATTGTTTTTACTTAACGACCAATCTCAGTCCGGCTGTGTCAGACTCTCTGGTCAGTCATGGGATTTTATTGTCATTCTTGTCTAACCTTCTCATGTATCCTTTCTCTTTCTTTAGTATTGTTTTAGTCTATCATTACTTTTAATATATAATAAATATCATATCATATCAGCCTTCTGAGGACTTGGAGTCAAATTCTTATCTCTCACTTCGTCCTGGGGACCCAACAACACCACACCACGGGGCAAAGGGGGCTGGGATGTGGCATTTCCAAGCTGGGGGATGCCCAGGTACCTTGAAGTAGGGGAAGTGCTCCTTCATGAAGCTGTAGATCTCACTCACGGGCAGGCTCCCAGTCTTGCTGTTCTTCAGCGCCATGGCAATCAAACAGCTGCGGGCAGGAAACCCAGGAATGGCTTGGAATCATGGAATGGCTTAGGGTGGGAAGGGACCTTAAAGCTCATCCAGTTCCACCCCCTGCCACCTTCCACTAGCACAGGTTGCTCCAAGTCATGTCCAGCCTGGCCTTGGGCACTTCCACAGCGGAATTCCTTCCCAATATCCGATCTAACCCTGCCTCTGGCAGTGGGAACTCACTCCTCTTGTCCTGTCACTCCATACCTCCTTCTGGTCTAGCAACCTTGGACCCACCTCTTCAGACACAGACAGCTGGGATCCTGGGATTTCTGCTCCCAAGGGCTCAGAAGTCACAGAATCACAGGATGAGCTGATTTAGAAGGCACCCACAAAGATCACTGAGTCCAGCTCCTGGCTCTGCACAGCACCATCCCCAGGAGTCACACCACATTCCCAAAAGGATTGTCCAAACTCTTCTTCTTGGGCTCTGCCAGGCCTGGTGCTGTGACCACTTCCCCGTGATCCTCAAATTTTACTCCTCTGTGCTGTTACTCTCTCACTGCTCTCCAGGAATTACTTTGCTTGTTCACTCCTGCTACCCCTCAGAGGCAGCTTCCACACAACTCCTGCATGGATGAGGGGATTTTTGTTCCCTCCCAAAGGACTCAGACACCCCTGCAGTGTCACAGCTATCCCAGGACAGGCTGCAGGCAATGTGCCTCCTGCTCCCCACTCACCTGTAGGAGTAGATGGGCTTGGGATAATGCTTTGGGTGCAGTTCCTGGGCAGAGTGGGGAGCCAGGCGTGGCTGGGAATAGTGTGGCTGTGTCCCATAGGATGTGTTGTAGATTGCTGCTGGGTTACACTGTGTGCACAGGGAAAAGAAGGGAAGTGACAGATGCAAAATGTCCAGTGGGTGTGTGGGTTTAGGGATATTTTGGTTTTCTATTAAAAGACATCTAGGTTTGTTCTTGGCAGGTACTTCAAGACAGACAACAAGCACATACCAGTACCTGCTGGGGGTTCTGGGCCAGGGCAAACACCTGCTGGGAGTGAGGAGGATGAGGAGGAGGATGAGGAGGAGGAGGAGGGAAGAGCTGTTGCTGTGTTTGCAAACCAGGGGACAGCTGCCCACCCACGGCGTAGGGGCTCATCTGTCGAGAGAAACACAAGAGTCAAGGAATTCCACCACCTTATCCAAGGAGCTGGGGCAATAACGAGCCACCAAGGCCTGCTCTTACATTGGCTCCATGTGTGGAAATGGAATTGAGGCCCAGGATCCCCTGGGGGAGGCTGGCCTGGACGTGGATCATCGCTCCGGGCGTCGAGTGCATCGCGTTCCCCACAGCACCTGGCGTGGAGAGAGGAAGGCAAGGGATGCTCCCATGGAAGCACAGCTCAGGGAAGGAAGGAAGGAAGGAAGGAAGGAAGGAAGGAAGGAAGGAAGGAAGGAAGGAAGGAAGGAAGGAAGGAAGGAAGGAAGGAAGGAAGGAAGGAAGGAGAGGAAGGAGGGGTTAATGGATGCAGCTGAGTACAGGGAAGCTCTGGAGTGGAGAATCCAACCTCTCTGGCTTTTCACAGCTTGCCCAGATGACATCAGCTGCTCCCAAAACTCGTTAGGCAGGGAATGAGAGGTGGCAGCTGTTTAACAGCCCACGGTGGTGACACAGACACTGTGTCTTACAAAAGAGAAACAGCACATTCAGCATCAGCTGGATTTGTGCTCTCAGGCAGGCAGGGTGACACTCTGAGCTCTGTGATGTGTATTTACCTAAAGAATGTTCACAAGGGAAAGAAAGGAGTTTGACCAACACACGCTGCAAGGCTGCAAGAAGCAAAGAGGCGTGAGGTAAATGAGGTGCCCTTTGCTTTATCAGTGTTGAAACAAAGCAAAAAAGGTTAATTATCTCGTTTCAGAGGTGTTGAAAACCTCTGAAAGCCAGGACTTAAAATACCTCAGCCCAACAGGGCACCAGCAGCTGCACTGAGCAGAAATTCCCGTGGGATCTGAGCGTTACCAGTGCTGGAGCTCTCTCCCTCTTGGAATGGGGGAAGGCACCAGCAGAGCCCTCAAGAGAAGCCAGCAGGCTCCAGGTCTTTGGACAGGAAGCAAAATGTAAAAGGATAGGAAAAGGGAGCCTGAGGGGGGGTGTCAGGGGCAGGCTGTGCTGTTCAAGGAGCAGTTATCCCCATGTCCCATCCCACAGTACCTGTCTGCTGGAGCAGGGCACTCTGGGCCCCCAAGCTGAAATCCATTCTCCCACTGGCCATCTGCTGGAGCCGAGGCACATCCACGGATGTCAGCCAGGACAGGGACTGCAAATCCCCTGGGAGCTCATCCTCACTCAGCTGGGATGGGTCTGAGGCCAGGAGCCTGCAAAGCAGCAGGGAAGGTTAACAGGGAGCAGGAATTGCTGCATTGTCCCTGGAAAGAGATGGATGGGTGCCAAAGCTCCTGCAGGTCAAGGGGAAGAACCACCAGGCTGGAATTCTGTATCCAAATCCAGATGTGCCCTGTGGTTTCACAGCTGGTTACTGACACCCTTTACCTGCTCTTGTGTTCCTTTGTCCAGTCTGGAACATTTTGGTTGAGAAAACCTCTTGTGGAGCATTTGTAGGGGAAGCAGGCCCAGGAACCCAGCAGAGAAACTGCCTGGAAACAAACCCAAACTGATTCCTTATTTTCACATCTGTCAGAAATTTGCACTTGTTTGGCTTTGATGGGGGAGAAACCAGGACTTAGAACCTGATCTTTCTGCATTAACCCTGCAATCCAGAGCCTTGGGAGGAGCTCTGTGCCCAGCTCCTGGGGAACGTGTGTGCTGCTGCTGCTGGAACACCTGGAAAAACTTTTCCCAGCCCCTGGATCCTGTCAGTAGTGACAGATCAGCAGTTGCATAAAAAGAACTCCACAGACTGAACTGCTGATATCTTCCATTCAGATACATGAAGTTATTGGTACTTAAAAAAACAATTTTTAGGCAGTTTTTGACAGAGCAAAGGACCAGAATGAAAGGTTTGAGACTGGAGGCACCATATCTGCCAGGCACCAGGCAACAACAGCAGGCACAGCTGTGACAGGCTGCTTTTAGTCTAAAGCTCTGCTTTTGACACCTTTTACATGCTCCAGATCACCTGTTTTGCTTTGCTTCTGATAGAGCATGTGGTACAAAACAGGAATATTGGAATATATTTACAGTACTCAAAAATTCCTGTGTGGTCCAAATCCCCGTTAAAGTTGATAAGAGAACTCTTGCAAATGAAAGGCTAAATTAATTAATTTATGTGGAACAGTATTACAGGAGTCACTGGTACCTTGAGGAGTAAAGCAGTAATTAGGACATGTCAGGAAGTTGTCACTCGACACCCAGGGTAAACCTAAAGGGATTCAGATCCAGGAAAACATCTTTATCTCTCAGAAGAACATAATTTAGTTGGATGCAGCTGATTTTGCTTTCAAACCCTTTTGCTTTCAAGAGCTCTCACAGATGTGTTAAAGTGGTGTCTGCTGCTGATGTGTGTTCGCTGCCAAGCGATGCTGCAGGTACCTTAAATAAATCTGGTCTCTTGCTGAAGCATCTTTTATGTTTTACACGACTCTAAATCAGCTTAAAAGAGCAAGGCAGAACTCCAGTGCCTGCCTGCCCTAGAGCTTTCAGCTCCTCTATTCAGGAATTCCAGAAACACCTTTCAAGGCTCCCTGAACCACTGTCGGGGAGATCTTTCAAGCAAAACGCCACTTGTTTGCAAAAAGATTTTGTATAGGAGAAAAGGGGGGTGGGGGGGAAATCAACACGGGACCAAGAGCCAAAGGAAAAAAAAAAAACCCCTCTTCAAATCTCCCTCTCAGCCTACCCCGCGTTCTCTCTCCTACTGTAGTTATAGGGCAATAATTAGCATTGCCATGGTTACGCCGTTATTTCGCGAGGCTTGGGGACTTCCATCCATTAAAAAAAAAAAAAAAACCAAAACCAAAAACCCAACAAAAAACCCAAACCCAAAAAAAAAAAAAAAAAAAGCAAACCCCATCAGGTGACGGCTCTCCCGGCTCGGAGATTGGCTGGATTGGAAGAAAACAGGGGCATGAAATTATTTGAAAACGGGGCAGGCTCGGGGGTCGCTCGCAACAGTTGGTTCGGCGCAGGGGGAGCCGCGGGCCCTTTGTGCGCCCAACGCCCGCCGCCCGCGGCACGTGTCCCCTTTGTCTTTGGGGACCCCGCTTAATTGTCCCACCCCCCCCCACCCGCTCCCTCTTTACAAACCTCCCATTAATCTGCCCCGAGTGACAGGCGACACACAACACACGTCCCCCCTCGCCATCTGGCACCCCGCGCCCCGCCGGCACTAACGGGGTCAGCGCTCCGCATCGCGGAGAATCGCCGAATTCTGCGGGATCAGCCCTTCCCCCGGGCTGGATCAGCCCTCCCGGGCCGCAGTCCCGGCCAGCCGCGGCTCCTGCCCGGCCCTCACCCGGGATGCTCCCAGCCCTGGGAAGCTGGGACAGCGTGTCCCGCTCAGCATCCGCGCCAGGCACACGGATAGGGGCGAGGAAAGGCTCTGGTGTCGGCTGGGAAATTGTTGTTACCGTATGAGGCTCTGTTTTAAGTGGATATGAAGATGTAATAGTATTTAGTAACTAGAGAAGCGTGCAAGACAGCTCTTTCTCCAAGTCAATGGTCTCCCTTCCCTTCCCTTCCCTTCCCTTCCCTTCCCTTCCCTTCCCTTCCCTTCCCTTCCCTTCCCTTCCCTTCCCTTCCCTTCCCTTCCCTTCCCTTCCCTTCCCTTCCCTTCCCTTCCCTTCCTCAGTTCCTTTAAAGCCACCTCAGCCTGTTCACTACGTTTTTTTTTTTTAAAATGGATTTGCTAGTCATCAGATTAACATCCTGTTAAAAATGAAGGAAAAAGCAAATTCAATCGGAATTACATCCCCGCCCGTGGCAGAGGGTTGAAACAAGATATTTAAGGTCCATTCCAACCCAAACCATTCTGGGATTCTGTGATTCCATGATTTGATGATTTTGTAACTCCATTATTTGATAATTTGATTTCAAGCTTAAGGATTATTCTTCAGGCTGCCTTCAAAACCAATGTTGAGATCTCTCATGTCTTAAAGAATGTGAAATTTTAAAGAATTCCCATTGCTGCCTGGCTGAGGAGTTTTAAAAGTCTCTGGGGATATTCTGTAGCATAAACCCAGCACATCTCCCAGGCCACAGGCTCAATGTGTGCCCTGCTTCCAGTGAAGAAATTCTAATTTAACTGCAAAAAAAAGAGAGAGCCAAGCACAGGAATAACCAACACTGTCATCTCCCGGGGTTCAATCTTTCTGACCTGAAAATTGCCTGTGCCAAGACAGCTGCAGATCCATAAGTTGGAATACCAGGTGGGATTGGATTCAGTTCCCCACCACAGCCCTGCTCATCTCACTTTGGAGGATAAACCCCAGGAGTATAAAATCCAGAAGGACAAACTCCACGAGGATAGACTCCAGGAGGATAAATTCCAGGGGGACAAACTCCAGGAGTCAGAGCTCCTGCCTTTGGCTGGGTGTTCACAGCCCCTGGCACAATGGGGCACTGTGGTAAAAGCAGCCTTTCAGTGCATGTAAATGAGATAAATAGTGATAGGCTGTAATTAATGCACTGCTGAGCCTCCCCTGCTCATTCCCAGGACTCCTGGAACAGCCACTGAACCCCAGGAGGGAGAGGCTGCAGCCCCACCAGAGGTGTTGCAAACATGGTGTTGTTTTTTTCAGTGTGTGTAAAATGATGCAGCTCCACTTTTACCCCTCTGCTTTCAACTCTCTGCAGTAAAATATCCGTGCTTCTGTTTCTCTCCTAGAGAGGCACCTGCAAGGATGAGAATCCAGAGGGTGCTGAGGATTTAAAGGCCAGTTCTCATGTGTATCCCAGGATGCTGATCCTGGGAAAAGTGCCTGGAACACTGGGCGTGATACAGAAATGCTCCTTGGCACTGTTAGTCTTTACAATCTGCTCTGGAGTTATCTGCCCAAAATATTTATCCCATCAGCGTAATTGGATCAGGAACACCTTGGAATGAGACCCCTTTCCAGATCTGATCGTGGCAAAGTTCACCAGAGCCTGCCAGCAGCACAAAACCCTCACTCACAGCTACCTAAAGGTATTTTCACCTTTTTCTCCCCACCATCAAGGGCATCCTGCTCGCTCAAGGTGGAATTGGAGTCATTCCTGGCCTGGCCTTGCAGGAGTTTAACACCAGAGCTGGATCTGAGCCTGAACTCACCAGTGGGGCTTTGCCACCTTCCCTCAGGCTGAGCTCAGGGCGGTTCCTCACCTTGGGAACCACTGCCAGGGGAATTTTCCATGAATTATCCACCTCCACATTGCATAGGATGGTGAACTCAGGCCTGGAGACCGTAAGGATCATCTCAACAACTCATCACCTCCACCTGAAACAGAGCCAGGCCAAAACCCCACAGCTGCATTTGGGATATTCCAGGGTTTTGAGTCTCACTCAGTGGACAGGGTTTTTTCCCATTTTCAGCACTGCCACCTGAAATTTTAGCCCAGGCTTAGGTGCCAAAACTGCTCAACAGGGAGGAGCAACTGGGTGATGAGTTCTTAATTAACTGTTTGCAATGGTTTATCCAGTCAGAGACAACTGGACAGGAAGAGTCCAAAGAAAACCTCTTCTAGAAGTGGTGTTTTCCTTTGTCTGGGATTACACAAAATCCTCAGGGCAAGCACAGAGAGTTCTTATGTGCAAGACAAGGAAAAGATTTGTATTGTGACTCTCCAGCTGTGTCCATGGTGAAGTGTCCTCTGTTTTACTGAAGGATTCAACTTCCCCATCTCCTGCAGCTCCTCATTCCAGCTGCTCTGCTCCTTCCCTTTAAGCCCTTCCCCTCCATTTTCCTGCCTCCCAGCTGCTTTTCCTCCCACTATTTTCTGGTTTCCACACTCACAACCAGCTGCCTCTTCCAACTTGATTCTGCCCCAGCTCCTCTCCTGCTTTACCAGCAGCTCCCAGAGTTTTTGGTCTGTGATTCCTCCCTGAAGGCACAACACACACCCCAGTCCCACCCCTCTCTCTGTCTTCAAGATCTCTGAGCTATTTCTGGCCTTGCTGAAAATCAGAACAGAAATTAAGCTTTAAGAGGGTCCCTCCTTATCTATAACTCAAGAAACATTGCATTATCAGAACAAAAACTTGAGGAAAAAGCAAAAATCATCATGAACCTGGCAGATGGTGATGGTCTCCTTTCCTCACTCCATGCTGGACCCTCTGAAAATCTCCTGCAAAGGTACTTGGCACGAAGAACAGGCTACAGCTGCACTCCTGGAGCCTTTTATCCATCCCAGCTCCCCATTTCACAACCCCCATTACACCACTTTGCTGTGGGATCAGTGGAAACTGAATTACAGTGAAATGTGTAGTGCTTAAACACAAGAGGAAATGAGTGACAGCAGCACTGCACCCCCAGCCACTCATTCCCTGCTCTGCCCTAACCATTCCTAGGCTGGGATTTGCCAAATACAGCTGGGATCTGACTCTGGAACCTGTCTGGGAAAAAATCTCGAACTGAACAACTCAAAAATCAGCCCTTTGATGGACGTCAGAACAAGCAAAATGTGCTGAAGCACCAGGCACTAAAGGAATGTTTGATATTAAAACCAGGACCATGGTCAGACTGGGAAGCTGCTTTTTCCTTGGGAATTGCTGTTCATTAGCACTGGAGCCTTGTGTAGGTGTCAGAGCAGTGTGGAGGGGATATCAGCTCTACAGCCTGTCCCTGGGCAGGACTCTGAGAACGCCCTCAGCCTCTGGGCCTGCAGCAGCTCCTCTTCCTGCACATGAGCCTCTGGGATCCCCCAGGAATGCTGGAAAAATCCCAATTCCCTTTCTCTTTCCCTGTTTTGGCCTTTCTGAGGTACGGGATGAGCCCCTTCTGCTCTCACAGGACCCCGAGGTGCTGCCCCAAACCAGCCCCTCCAGCTCCGGGAGAAGCAAAAGGCCACAAATTTTATTCCTCCAGATCAGCACATTTCAGGAGTGCTGAGGAAACAGTTGTGCTAATCCACTTAAATCAATCCAGTTTGACTGATTCCTTGGAGGTTTCTCACTTTTTTTTTTTTTTTCTTTCTTTTTTTCTTTTTTTTTTGGAAAGAATGAAGCCACTCCCGTGCTGGAATTCCTGGGGCACTTGGAGTCATTATCTCACTGCCCGTCAGACAGCACGGGAGTGTCACAGGAATGGACACTGGCGTTTTCTGCAGGAACAATTAGGGTGTTGTTAGTGATGCATTTGCAACCTTTTGTGTGCACACTCCCATCCATCCATCCATCCATCCATCCATCCATCCGTCCGTCCGTCCGTCCGTCCATCCGTCCATCCGTCCATCCGTCCATCCCAGGGGACAGAGGTGTCACTTCCTCTCCAGAAACCCCAAACATGAGAGGACAACAAATGTGCTCAAATTAGAGATTTGCCATCTTTTTCCACACTGGAATGCTGTCACATGTGGAATTTATGGAGTACAGCAGTACTGCGCTTCTTAATCTGATTTTACACTAAACTATGGCAACATAAAGTAATGAAGGAAAAAATTGATCAGACTAATGAGGTAATGGATGTAGACAATTTTTTAAGAATCAAAGAGATAATTAAAATGGGGTAAAGGACAATATAACCTACTAATATATTGAATTATTAATGATTAACACCTTTTGATCAAAAATTTAAAGCTTAATTCCCATTTAACATATAGAAAATGCATTGCAAGGCCTTCAGAATTCTCCACAAGGCTTCTGTCAACTGGAAATACATAATAAAACAAAAACATAGAAATGTGGTCCTTACACCAAATATTGTTGAATCAGATCTTAAAATTAAAATGACAGATTCCATATTTCAATTCAAAATATTGCCTGAAGGCCACAGCACCCAGGAGCTGAAGAACCTGCATTCCCAGGAAACAGCCCATAAACTCCATGGAAAAGCCTGGAGCTGGCTCCTATAATTGGCACAGCTTTGTGCTGGAGCTACCATGACCCCCCACTGTATAGAAAACTCGTGGTCTGCCTGTGCTGTGATTTAAAAATCAAAGTAGTGGCACTAAAACATGTTAATTATTAATTATGATTAACAAGGATGAAGTGCTAAGGGTTAAAAAATCTTGGTGTGTTACAACTCTCTATTTTCATTCCCTTAAATGTGATATGGAATTATTAGAAATATTTGTCAGCTCTACAAGGGTAAATATATTGAATATGGTGGCATTTTCTGCAGGAAACTAAGAGAGGCAGCTGCTAAAATAACAAATTACTTTGCTTTGCAGCCAGGCAGTGACAGCACCATAAAACAGGCAGTGGAGGAGATCTGATGGCCCTTAATCATCCCCGTGCTGTTTTATATCCCAGAGCTGCTCTGCTGGGAGAGATGTTTGCCTAAAATCATTTTACTGGGGTGCAAAAAGTCCTGGGATTTCACACAGCAGCCAAAACCTCATCACCACCCCGAGCCACAGCAAATTTACTGCAGCTGCTTTGGAGCTGCACAGTTCAAAGATTTGCTAAAATCAGATTTTTGCCACATTCCTTTTACCAAAAAAAAAAAAAAAAAAAAAAAAAAAAAAAAAAAAAATTAAAAGTTCCAAAATCCCAAGTTTTCCAGCTGTAAGCATAATCTGCCTGCAAACTGATGGGTGGCTGGGGGTTTGATCTCCTCCCTTCCCAGCGGAGCCGGGGCTCCTCCAAGTCCAACTGTCCCATTGAAAGATTCCAAATGAGACACAAGAGTATTCTCAGCACAGCCCCAGCCTCCCTCTCGCTAATTGGAGGCCATTCCCCATTTTGTGGAGCCTTGATGCTCCCCCATGGAGAACTCAGGACTGTGGGTTCCAGTCTTGGACTGTGGTGACAGCAGGAGAGTAAACAGAGCTGATAGAATTTGACAGGTCTATTCTTTTCTTAAAATCATTCAGTCTAAAAGATTTTCTTTTACATAATCCAAAGTGTTTTCTCATGAAGTAGGACAAATACTGCTCTGCATTTATGGTGCAGTTCAGATTTTATGCATTTTTATCAGAATTTGCCACTATTAAACCAGGTCAAATAATTCATTTTAAAGCCGTGGTAAAAAAAAAATCACAAGTGGGTGAAAAACTTTAGAGAACTGAGTTCAAAACGTTTCACAGAGGACCCAAAGCTGGTTTTTAAAAAGAGGAAAAGAAGAAAGTTATGATTTTTTTTTTTTTACTGCAGTAAGAGAAATCCTATCTTTCTCCCCCAAAAAGCCTTTTTTTTTCTGCAGCTCTGAGTTCAAGAACAGTTCCCTCCTTTAAAAAGGGGCTTTGTTAAGGTGGTGAATTCTGCAGGGCACTGAAGATCCAGCCTTAAATCCACGTCCCCAGAAGTCCCTCTCACCCACACCCTTCCTTAAATCCCCAATAATTTCTTCACCAATATTTACGTAGCCAAGAAAAATGCCCCGAGCAAACAGTGCCTCGGTGCAGAGCAAAAGCAGAGGCACAAACCTTTTCCCCAGAGGCTGCAGGGACTAAAACAAATCCCTTGTTGAGCTGCAAGAGGCTGAGCTGCAGCCTTTGCATTTTGAATAGAGAGAGGCCAGGAGAAGAATACCTGCAGCAGCCCCAGGAGAGGTTGCAAACCCCTCAGGCTGGGAGGAAGGAGTCTCTCAATGCTCATTTTATATATTTTTTTTTAAAAAAGGAATTAATTTTCTTCTGGTTTGCTTTCTGTTTTGTTGTGAGAACTGGGACGTGTTGTGTGTGTTCTGTATTTGTTGGAGCTTTGCATCATGTGACAAAATGTAACCTAACATAACCCAGGGCTCTGTAACTCATGCAGAACCCTCCTGTAACCTCCAACAATGCTTGGAAATGATAAATGGAAGCACGGTGGTGCAGGTAAATTAAATCATGAAAGGCTCTTGGCAAAGCCAGGTTTGTTCCCACCCATATTAAAAGCCCTTTGACAGGTTGTCAGTGCTTTGGAGGGCTACACAAGTGCTTGTTTTAATTAAAAACTCCTCCAGTGTCTCTTGTTTAGTCTCTCCATGACTGCTCCACAACAATGCAAAAAGTGATCTGTAAGGGAACTTTTAAATTATTATATTTTAACAAGAATCTCCTTCTGTGGCAAGGCTCACACAGGACAGAGAATTTAGAGAGAGGTCAGCCCAAGGTTTTGGAGGTGTATTTATCAAATATAGGTTAGTATCAAAATCAGAGAATCACAGAATGACAGAATGGTTATGGATGCAAAAGACCTCCAAGATTATCAAGTCCAGCCTACATCCAAATCCCACCAATGTGAATACTTTAAACAGGAATGTTTTTAAATATGGAATGCATTGTAACTGGTCGTCAGCTTTACAAATCTTATTTAGAGTGGAGAAATAATTCAGATAGCTTAAAAAAAATAAAGAAGAAGAAGAAAAGTGGACTTCTACATACTAAAAGGATTTTTTAGGAAGCAAGGAGGAAGCAACAGGAGTTGGCAGCTGTGCCAGTGCAGTGCACATTTTTGAGACGGATCAAACCTCACCTGTACTCCTGCGAGGGGTGGTGGTTTTGCCCTGAATTCCTAATGATTCCTGACATTATGGACGGGATATCGCTCTCTATCATCTCCTGGGGAAGCAGCAGAAGGCAGCGGTCAGCAGCAGTAGCTATCCAGCACTTCAGCAGCGGCGGGAGCCACCGACCCCGCCCGAGCCCCGGCACCGGGCACGGCCCGGCCCGGGCACCGGCACCGCCAGGTGCGCTGCTGGCACCGGGAAAGGCAGGAAAACACTTCCCGGGGATGATCCCATCCCAGAGAGGGACCGCTGAGGGAGGGACAGCGACCCACAGGGCTGAAGGACCGGGAGCACCGAGCCAGCCGCTCTTATCCCCCGAACAGCATCCGTCGCATTTTGGGTGAAAAAGCTGCGGGAGCTGCAGCGGCCGGAGCGCGGGGATGAGGGGAGACCCCAGCACTGGAAGCCCAGTCAGGGAAGGGGAGCCCGGGGGAATCCCAGCGCCGCTGCCCCAGGGATGGAGGGAGCCTGGTGGCTCCCATCGCCGCGGATGGAAGGGGAATCCCAAATCCGGGAGAATCCCCAAACCGCTGCCCCAGGGATGGAGGGAGCCGGGGAGAACCCCAGCCCCGCACCCACGGGGATGGAGCGAGCCCGGAAAAACCCCAGACCCGCAGCCTCGGGGGGGGGTCAGGGGGACACCGGCTCCCCAAACCCGGGGATGACGAGCCCTGGTGCCTCAGTTTGGAGCGAACCCCGGCATTCCCACCCCGCTGCCCCGGGTATGGATGGATGCAGGGAACCCGGGGGTCCCCATCCCTGCTGCCCGGCATGGAGGGAGCCCGGGGGTCCCCGTCCCCGTCCCCGTGTCCCCGTCCCGTCCCGCCCGGCGCTGCCGCCGCTCCGTGCACCAACCTGTCGGGCGGGGCCCCGGGGCCGCCCGGAGCTCGGCGGGCGCTCGGTGCGCGGGGCCGGCGGCGGGGCCGCGCTCCGGCCCCGGTTTAAATTTCCCTCTCCGGAGCTGTCCAGCCCCGAGCATGCGCGGCCCGGCCCGGGGTCAGCGCCGGGGCAGGGCCGGGCAGAGCCGCCCCCGCCCCCGGTGCCCCCGCCCCGCCGCACCGGGCAGCGCGGGCGGGCAGCGCGTCCCAGCGGAGAGCGGCGAATGGAAAAGGGGGAAAAGCCCGGATTGACCCAACTTTGTGCAACTTTCCGCAGGGAGGAGGGGGAGGGATCCGCCCGCTCAAACGGGCACCGGCGGGAGGAGAGCGGAGCTGCGGCGGGGGGGGGGCTCGGGGGAGTCGATGCTCAACGCGCGGTGCCCGGTACCGGTGCTCAGTGCCCGGTACGCGGTGCCCGGTACCGGTGCTCGGTGCCCGATGCTCAGCGGATGCTCGGTACCCGGTGCCCCGCTCGGCGCTGCGGGAAGCGGAGCGGAGGCAGAGGCCGGAGCCGCGTGTCCCCGGTGTCCCCGGTGTCCCCGGCTGTCCCCGGTGTCCCCGGTGCCGGGATGGCCGCGGGAACGGAGCCGGGACAGCCCCGGGCAGGCAGCGCCCGTCCTGAGCCGCAGCGCTGCGGGAGGTGCGGGATGAGGACGGAAGGGATGAGGACGGAAGGGATGAGGATGGGAGAGTGCTGAGGCCCTGGCACAGCATGCCCAGAGAAGCTGTGGCTGCCCCTGGATCCCTGGAAGTGTCCAAGGCCAGGCTGGACAGGGTTTGGAGCAATCTGGAAAGAGAATCATTCATTCTGAGCGTCATAATTCTGCCTCCTCTTTCACCAGAGGCTTTTAAAGCGTGGTTCAGACATCAGAGAGTGAAGTCTGATGATAATGGCATGAATTTGGGACAGTGTTACTTCCAAGGACCAGGAGGACATGGATCAAACATCAGAGCCAAGGTCAAATCCCACACCAGCACAGATCCAGCCCCAGGAAATGCTGACTTGGACTGTCCAGGTCTTTTCTTGAGACCAGATTGTATTTCCTATAGACTCATCATCAAAACAAGGACCAACCTTCTCTGTCAGGAAAGAGTTTAAAGTCTTTGATGACACTGGGTCCTTTGCACAGCAAAGCTGAAATGTGGAAATACTCCCAATATCCTTGCACAAGGAAAACCCACAAGATCCATGATAAATGTATTTCCTTGTGCTTGCCAGTTTACCACAGAGTATGGAGGGGATGAAATGTGAAGACAGATCTTTTTTTCTGCTCTTAATGAGAATCTGTTCCCTTTGATGAGCATCAAATCTCTCTCTGTTAATTGCTGTCAATAGAAGGGGAGATTAATCAATACCTCTATGAATCAATGCCTTTATCAGGCACTTCTGGAGAGCTGAAATAAGAGAAGTCACAGAGCCTCAGGCATGGAGTTTGCACAGTTGCAAGGGTTCCCTTAATTACAGGCTGCATTAATTAACGTTGGGCTGTAACTTATTAAAAGGTCATCTCAGATCCTTACCTGGTAACTCAAAGAACACTTTAAAGAATGAGTTCCCGTGCCTGAATATTTGCAGGAGGGGTGAGGATAAAACACAAGGTTCCCTCCAGGTCTCCTTGGAGCCTGTTCAAGACATTGTGCTGAGCTTTTCCCCTGGCTGCTTTCCTGCAGGGACACATTCCATGCCCGAGCTGGTTTCCCCTCTCAGGTGATTTGCAAGCCTTGGAAGGGCAGGGTTGCAGCAGGTGAGGAGCCAAGGGCGGCTCCTGCCCCGTTTGCTCACCTGCCACGGGGAGGGATCAAGGGCTTAGCTGTCCAAAACCTGCAGGAGCAAGTTCCAACAAGGAAAATTCCAGTTAATTGGTGCAAGGAGCTTTTTCACAATGGGGGAAGTCCAACACTGCAACGGGCACGGGGGAGGTTTTGGGTCCCTGCCCTTGGAGGTGCTGGGGAGTTAATGGAGTCACAGAACAACAGTTTGGGTAGGGAGGGACCTTAAAAACTCATCTTCTTTCAGTCCCTTCCACAGCCCAGGGGGCTCCAGCTGTTCCGTGTCCCATCAGGCCAGCTCCAAGCTGGAGCTGCAGAACTGCAGGCTGATGGTTGGACTTTAAAAAAAATGAGTTTTTCCCTTTGTTGTTTTTCCCACCAGTTCCTGTCAGGCTGGAGAAATGATGCTGTCCATCATGGGAATGGCATGGAAAGGAATATTGGGGTGTATTTTCTCCTGGTATCCTTCAGCTCTGTTTCTTTCTGTGATTTAAAATGCAAGAACAGAGATAAGGACAATTTCTGGTTGTATTTGTATTTATCCTTATCTCAGTTAAGGAAGGGTTCAAATTCACCTGTCACAACTGATGTTATTTTTTACAGTGAATATTAGCAGAGAAATGTGCATTAGGTTTTTCTATTGATCCAATTTCTGTCTGATTCATTTGGTGGCATGAAAAATCACATATAGCCTTTAAATTAACATTGCTCAGCAATTAACTTCTTTCTTTCTTTGGACTAGCAGCTTTGTAGTAAACAAACAATGCAATACAACAACAGAAGTAAAATAGGGATTTGTTTTTCAAAGGCATTATCTTTCTTTTGTATGAATTTCTTCTGAAATATCTTTAATTTCTATAGATTTTCTTTTAAACTGTCGGAATTTCTTTTGGATGACAATCTGAATTCATTTTGCTACCAGCTGAGGTCATCATAAAACAAGTTTGGTTTATTTTCCACACTCTCCACTGCTTTAGAAGAAAAACAGGGGAAAATAGAAAAAGCAAGAGAGAGCTGAGAAACCTTCAAAAGCAGAGTTTGATGAGAACTCTGTGAAGATTTTGGTGACCTCTGCATCAGGCTGGAAAATCAACATTTTTTCCCCCACCTTAGGCAGTTTGGACCGGGACCTGTGGTTTTTGTGGTGAACCCAGAATGGCTGAAAAGCAGCTTCATGTTTATTCATTGTTGTTTTATGTGAAAGGACATTGGGATGTCCCAACCCTGGATCTTCCTACTCCTCACTTGGCTTTTTTTTCTGATTGTGGTTTTCACCTCTCTCCTCCAGAGTACCTGAAACATGTGGGGGAAATACTGATGTGAATTCAGCTCTGAAAGCATTTAGTGCTTCTTAAAAGGGAATAATTTCCTTGCACACTTCAAGCCAGCTTTGTTTTATGGGAAAGGTTGGATTTTTGAGCTCCTCCTTTATTTACCAAACTTAATTTATCTTTCCATTCCCCTCCCTACAGAAGTAAAAATATTCTATTCACATTTTAAACAGCAACTGTTCGCTTTGATGAGCATCAAATCTCTCTCTGTTAATTGCTCTCAATAGAAGTGGAGATTAATCAATACCTCTATGAATCAATGCCTTTATCAGGCACTTCTGGAGAACTGAAATGAGATTCAGATCTTAATATATTAAGATCTTATATTCAGATAAGGCTCAGATTCTCAGTCCCTGATGGAGATGGGGATTTGGTTACGCTGCATCCCCTTTCCAGTGCCCAGATTTGGGGTTCTATCCTCACCCCCAAAAATCAAAAGCAGCTCTTCCCATTACCCACAGGCTCTTTTCCCAGGATTTGTGCATTCATACGGGAATAAAAATGTGCAAATGGATTCTGTCCAAGCCACTGGAAACAGGAAACTCCACAAGCTCCCTCCTTTTATCCCCCTGCAAAAGCACCGACCGTTTGTTTTATTTCGGGATACTGTATCCTAACAAATTATCCTTAAAAATCATTTGGTGTGAAATTGCAGATTAATCCCACCGGGGTGGGGGTTTAGCCCTCGTCTGGCCACTTGGGAGCACACAGATGGTGCCTGGGAGTGTGACAAAAGGCACAGTCCCTGATGAGATGCATGGATGTAACGGACAGAAAGCTTTTCCTCATGGCCAAGGTGAGGCAAACACCGGAGGTGCTGGAGCCTGCCTCCTGCTGGGAGAGCTGTCCTGGAAAATCTGCCCTGGAAAAGTTTTCCCAAACAAAGGGAAACCTGCTCTGACTCCCTTTAAAATCCCATTTTTGCTCCCTAATGCTGTTTTTCCCTAATTCCTAATGCTACTTTTCTTATTCCTTTTTTTTTTTTTCCCCTCGTTGTTTTGTTTTGTTGCATCTTTAGGTTGCAAACACCAACAAATGGGGGATTCCTTTCAGAGTCTGGCAGCTTCTTGTTCCCAAAATTAATTCTGTCTATCCCACAGGGAAAATGTTGTGAAGTGCTGGAAGTCTGGCCTGGAAGAAATGATTCTTTATCCTTGTGAAATGACATTGCTGCCCTGCACAGCCCTGAAAATTCCAACTGCCAGCCGAGCTACTGCCTGATTTTGATGTGAAATTGTTCTTAGGAACAGAATCCATCATGCTGCTTGTTCCAGGTGGGGATTCAGGTGTGTGAGTGCAATTCCCCATCCCTGAAGTGCCTCAGGCCGGGCTGGATGGGGCTCTGAGCAGCCTGGGATAGTGGAAGGTGTCCCTGCCCATGGCAGGAGTGCACCAAGAGGAGATTTATGCCTCTTCCAACCCAAACCTCTCTTGGATTCCATGATTTGCCTGGAAGAAATGGGCCTGGGGCTTCTAAATGCCCCTGCAACAGAAATCCTGCAGAGCCAGAGTTGTTTGTGCTTCAAGAGCTGGCAGAACCCCAAACCCAACCCACAAAGACACACAAGGCCTGACAGTATATTTATTATTTAGCCAGTTAAACCTGAGCTTAGCACAATTTTTACCTCTGTGAGTGCACTACAAGAATATTTTGCTCTGATTTATGTCCAGTCTGGGGCAAAATGGGTTTATAGGTGCTATAATTGTGCAGTGGTTATTGTGTACAATAATATGAAGCAATGAAATTCAAACAAATCTGTGTATTATGTCAGCATAGAATGAATACTTTTATTTTTCATTCAGGGGATGAAATAAATGCTTCTGAAATTATTTTTTTTTCTCCAAAACCAGAGGGCTATCAATATGCTGTTGGCTGATGGATGTAATTTCTAATTTAATTTGTCATTGGAAGAGACAACTTCAGCCCCAGAGCACACAAAATTGTCACTTTTGATCTCTTTATTGCTCTTTTGTAGCCTGTGGTTTATTTACAGCTGAGGAACTGAGAATTCTGTGTAGGTCTCACCTATTCCTTCATCATATTAATGAGCTTTTCCTTAATTAATATCCCTCCTTGTTTCAGCAAATCCCCATGGATTGTGTCATGCAGATAATGGCAATCAGTGCTTTTTCTGTCTCTGTGCTCGCGTGAAGTTTTTTGTCTTAGTAGGTGAAAAGGAAAGAAGGAAAAACAGAGATTTTGAGCTCTTTGCATCCATCTTTGGGCAAATGCAAGCAATGAATGTTGAGTGACTACAGAAATATTTTAGGAAATTCATCCCTGAGGGCTCAGGTGGCCTCAGCTGCAGGCACAGCTCATGAAAAACCCAATCAGCTGCTGCACCCAGAGCTGGAGCCCAACTTTCAGAGAGCCCATTCTGCTTCCCAGCAAGGGAATTCCATTGGCAGGACAGGGGTGCTCTGAGGATCCCAGTCTGGCCATGGTTAAATTGGTATTTCTGACACAGAACCACGGAGATGGCAGAGGATGCCAAAGTCTGGTTTGGGACTGGAAATGTTGCAGAGCTCAAAACTCCCGATGGCATCAGGGTTGTCAGCCATGACTGGAGATGCTCAATAGAACATTCTTCAAGGTTTGTGGAGAAGTGTTGGTAACAAACACACAGGTTTGTTGGTTTTTTCCTCCTTGGTTTTTGTTTCTGCAATATTTTCAGTGTATCACAGACACATTTTATCTCAAATAAAAAATAGCACCTGCAGGATGTCAGAGTAACATCCAAGTGTGTACAGCCCAAATTCAGCCCAAATCCTTTCAGAAGGGACAGAAGGTTCCATTTCCATTTTCTTCCTGGTTTCTGTAAATCTTGGGTGAATATTGGTTCTACCCATGCATCATCCCTCAGAAAAGAGGGATATCATCCCTACTTGTGTTCCAGGGTGTTGGGTGTTTTCAGGGATCCCTGTTTCTGAGGATTCCTGGGTGGAAGCATCCATCAGAATCCAGCAGTGGCCATTCCTTTGGAGCCAGTGAGCAAAGAGAAGCCTGTGAGTATTTTTCTGAGGTTTTTTTAAGAGTGAAAAGTTAAGATCCCTTCTCTTAATAAGGCCATCACCAAATTAACATATCCAAGAAATCCTCAGCTCCATTATGAGCAGCTCCTCCTGCTCCCTCAGCAGCTCTGCCCTGACCAGCCCCACGATTTTGTGAATATTGTTTCCTGCTTCCATGACACACAAGTCTAATTAAACCATTTCTGCACCTTCCCTGGCCATAACTCTTCATTCCAGTAATTAGAAGACACCCCAGTACAGAACACGCTGCTTCATCAGCTTTTAGGCTACGAGACTTAAAACTAACATTTTCAAAAGCATTTCATGGTTTGAAAGAATGGTCAATTAACCTTCAGTTTCCTGGGGGGAGCCCTGCAAAGAACTGTCAACAGTTCAGTTTAGAGAGATTTGTCCAGTGACCTACGAGGCCACGAAGTTCACCAATGCATGGAACGGTGTCATCATGGATTTGTTCCCTGGGTTACTGTCACAAGAGAATAAACTGATTTTTCTGCTACAGTAACAAGTGACCAAGGGGCGACTGAACGACCTTGGTGCTTCCCTGGGCTCCTGGGCAAAACCAGGCCCACTCAGCAGGAAAACCCCCCGGTATCTTCAGGATGAATGGTGTGTCTCTTTCCCTTCCTCCCCAAAAGGTTCTTTTTTAATCAGAGGAGCCCCGGGGGTGGGGATTCCTTGGCTGCCTGCTGGGTTTCTTTGTATTTGGAATTCCCTGCAAGATAAACGTCTGATTACTGTGGTGGTGACAGTCTTCAGATTTAAGTGATGGCAACATCTCAGTCTTTATAGCAAATTAAGGGTTTTCTCTGGAGCAGTGGGATGCACCTGCTGGAGGAACCTTCTGAGCCTTCTGGAGAGGTCTCACCATGAAGTTGATTTTTATTGTGAGATTCCAAAGGAAACAAGAGTCTGCTCCTGGCCATTGAAGGTAAAATAATCTCTGGCTTCATGAGGGAGGCAGGATTAACCATAAATAAAATTCTCTTCCACGTAGGATTTGATATTTGGAAATTCGAATCTTTGGCTTTGCTCTTACTTCAATAAAAACAGTAAAAACACTTTATTTGCTCTGTAAACACAGGGGTTTACTACCATTTCAGAAGCTGCATGGAAAAACTGATTTTATTTTTTTCTACTCATCATCAAAACGTTTTTCCTGGTCAACCTTACAAATCCCTACATTAAATCTGATTTTCCTGGCTTTTCTCCTTTTGCCACACCCATGACACACAAGGTCAGGGTCTAGAACTGTCTCTAGTACAGTTTAAAACATTTCAGTTGATTTTCTGTAGTGCTCCAAGCTTAAGGTTTTAAGATATGAAGTAATCAGGAGGGTTTTCTTAAGGACACACATTCTTGTACTTGGAGAATCCCAGAATGGTTTGGGTTGGAAGGGATCTTAAATCTCCTCCAGTTCCACCCCCTGCCATGGGCAGGGACACCTTCCACTATCCCAGTTTGCTCCAAACCTCATCCAGCCTGGCCTTGGACACTTCCAGGGGTTGGGCCTTGCACTCACACACCTGAATTCCCACCAGGAGCTCATCCCTGAATCCCAGGAGCAGTTTCCGTACTGCATTCAAACATCAGAATTCTCCAAATCCCAAGTGCTGCCTGACGGGAGCTGGATATCCTTCAGAGAAAATTGAGACATCTCTATAGGGATTTTTAAAACTAGATCACACCTAAGGATGGTGATGGAAGCTGACTCCCTGTTTTTCTGAGTTTTGCACAGCTGCAGAGTCGTGGCCCAGGCTCCCAAGCTCTCCCTGCCTGTGGTGATTCCCACGGGGGCAGCTCAGGAAGGTTTTCCCCCAGACCTGGGGTGAGGGTCTGTCAGAGCCTTCAAACCTGATAAAACCCTGCAGGAAGGGAACAACATTGATCCTGTGTATTGCCAGTGACCCTTTGCTGTATTTCAGCAGTGACACATTTGTCATTCTGTGTCCCCTCCTGAGGTTCTTGGTGAGCGAGAAGGGAGGGACGAGGAGAAACCACGGCCCTAATCAGAAATTTGCCCATTTTTTTTTTTCAGAACAGCTGGGCAGAAGCTCAGTCCCTGAGCTGTTCTTTCCCTCCTCAGAAGCCCCAGAGCAGAGATTTGAATTCAAAGCATGACTTTGCAGGCCGGGCTGCACAGGGGGGAGGGGAGCAGGGATGAGGAGCCGCGGGCACGGTGCACGAGCGGCGCTGGACATGGAGAGAGATATCATTAGATTAAAAAAGTGTCTTCCCACACAAACAAAAGGAGAGGCTGGGTGGGAGCATCAGGATTATCCAACACGAGCCCCAGAGGCACTGCTGGGACGAGGACAAGGACAGGGTTCTGTTCCTGCAGTGCCTGGAGTGCGGACGCGCACGGAATGTCCCACACGGGCTCTGGGCTTGTGGCTGCCTCCCCACTCAGGATCAATTACTCATCCAAAATGACAGCCACTGTCTGGTGACCAAGAGCTGTCACCCATGTGAGCTTCCTCAAGGGTGAATGGTTTTGCTTCTGGGCTGCTCTGACTGCTCTGCTGCTTTTTTGGAAGGAAAAGTCCGCAAATTTTTCCGGTTTTTGTTGCCCGAAGCAATCAATTAATTACACAGAATGCTGTGGGAAATGGATTTGTAGAGAGTTTTTAGGGTTTTCTATCAAACCCTAAAATGGATTTGTAGAGAGTTTTTAGGGTTTTCTATCAAACCCTAAAAACTCTCTACAAATCCACTTCCCACAGAACACCTTGCTTGGTTTCTTATTACATTCTTACTTCAACACCTTGGTTTCTTTCTACATGCAAATCATCATTGCTGGTGGTTGTTTTTTATAGATAAAAGCTCAGTGGCTTTGCTACAGTTTTTTGCCTTGGGACATGAAGTTGGGCCCTTCTTTTTTGAGTTCCCCTCAGCCCTGCCAAACAGCTTTAACCTTTATTTTTCCTCTATTTGGTTTCAGAATGAGCACTTTAATGCTCAGATGAATTTCGATATACGGGGTTGTAACAGGAAAAACAACAACAACAAAAAAAAAAAAGAATCTGTTGGGGTTATTCATGTGCTTTTGGATTTGATTTACTTCCTACTTCCTTATTTAATAACCAGGTTCCTTAAGACTCCTTAAGCTTGACTGACCCGTGTTTTGTTGGCAGGTCTATTCCACTGACCCCTGCCAAGACCCCTGCCCCAGTTCGTCTATCAGACAAAAATGAATCTATTCCAGGAACTATCACTTCCCATTATCTCTAATTAAGCCTGACAGTTGGAGACAGGCCTCATTATTTTTAATTGGGCCCTATAGTTCTAGAGTTAAATTAAACACAATTTAATGCAGATAGCTCATCTACATGGCTATGACAGAGTCAAATTGTATTTTAAGTTTCGTGGAACAACAGGGTTTGTTTGCAGGCTTTGCTTTTTGCTGAGTGTTGCTGCTTTGAGCTCTGTGTTGTGTAAAACCTGCCTGGGGTGTGAGGACACTCCTGTTAATTAGAACCTGACCTGGCCCTGCACCTGTTGGACCTTTTCTCTACACTTTTATACCAAAAATCCAAACTTGGGCCCAGGGTGGTGATGCAAATCTCTTTAATCAGCCCAGGCTGCCTGTGAGAGCTTCACATGGTTCAGGTAGCTTTAAACAGATTTGCAGGGGTGTCATGCAAACAGAGAAACTGCTGAAAGTTTTCCCCAGATTCCTCTGGGAAGTTTTATTCAGAATTTAAAGGGAAGATTCCTCTCAATACCTCAACAAGGGCATTTTTACTGTTCCATTCACAGCTTTTTTTCTGCCACAAAGCAACATTTTTATCACTATCAGGTGGGGCTTTTCTGTGAAGACACCTCTGGATAAAGATGGAATTGAACCATCCTGTTGCTGTAAATATTATAAATGTTCAGGTCTTGGATTTTCTTAGGGAAGGAACATTTCAGTCTGTGCTGAGGAAGGAGTTGTCTCACTCTTCTGGTGGTTTTCAGCCATAAAAATCAGTTTGGTAAATCATTCCCTGTGCTCTTTCTTTGAGTCAGCTGCAAGACCAAGTCATTTGTTATTGAAGCTTTAACTTTGCCAGAGTTCTCAAAGCAGTTAATCCCTCACAAAACTCTTTGGATTACTCATGGAAACAAGGCTTTGATTAAATACTGGATTTTCCTTTTCACAGGTGAGGTTAAACACTCATTTCAAAGGACATTTCCTTTAATTTATTTATATTTTCTGTACTTTCCTCTTCAGCTTTGCTTGAAGGTCAAATAAACAAACTACAGCACTTCTCCCTTGAGAAGTAACACATCCAAAATGTCTTGAGGAATCCAAGACAAGGATCCTTCAGTTTGGAACAGTGGGATCTCTACTCTTGGGAGTTTGGGCAGTTTGCATTAGTGATTATATATTGTGTGTTTAATTAACTTAAACACTTAATCATGGAAACTCTGTGACATCAGGCCTGGAGGCTGGGACTGTCCTGGAGAAAATGAGCAAGGATCACCCAATATTTGCCCAGTCCCTGCTCCTCCCCAGCTGCTCTCCTTGGTGTCAGCCACCCTTCACAGCCCAAGCTCAGTGGTGCCTCCCTTCCCCTGCTGCCTCTGGCATCTTTTCTGGAGCAGGGAATTCCTGCAGCCTGGAGAAGCTCCTGGATGAGCCCTTTGCTGCCCGTCCATGCTGGATCTCCAGCTTTTCTCCTGGCATTGCTTTTGCTGCACACAGAGGCTGTCACTTCTGGGGGAGCAAAAATAGCTCCAAAAATAGCACCAAAACTGCTTTTTTTTTTTTTTTTCAGCCCAACCACTCACTTGAGATTTGATGTGATGACACCTCTGGGGATGATTTTCCACGCCCACAGCCAGCCTGGAAGTGCTATTCCAGCTAGACAGCACCAACTGCATGAACTTCCCAGCTTTTCCACTCATTAGGTGTTTTGTTTTTTTGCTTTATCCTGGCTGAAAACCCCCCTCCTTCCCTGGCCCTGCAGGAGGTCCCTGCTGTGACCCTAAAATCCCAGGAGACCCAAGGGCTCTGTCATGTGCTGCTGTCCTTTTGACTGAACTTGGAGAGAAAAGGCCTTTGTCCAGTGAGCAGCACGCTCCCAAAAATACAGCCCAGATTTAGTGACCTGTGTGAGGAGTGAGCCTGAAAGGGATTTATTACAGCTTTCCACACCTCTGTGTATCAGCGTTTGGGATTTATCACACCTTTCCATCATCCCGTGGGTCTAAATTTGGGATTTTCATGCCTCTTCACATCAGGATTTAGGCTTTGCTGGGAATATTCCCCGCAGCCACACCAGGGAGAGGAAGGATTGCCATCCTTCAATGGTCAGCCACGTTGTGGGCGTGGAGCTGAAGTTTTGGGGGTGTGTTTGTGTCGTGTTTTTGTGGGGAGGTTGTGGTGAGGGAGACTGGAGTGGTTTGGTTGCTGGGTTTTATGCCTGTACTTGTTCTCCACAGCATTTTTTGGGAACATTCACACCAGTGATAAAGGGTTTCAGTGTCCCCCCTTCTGTTGCTGAGTTAGCAAAAATATTACTGCCACATTTGTTGTAGTAATTGACTTCTATAAGTTGCAGCTACCCAGTCAGGACGCAGCATTGCTGGCTCCATGAAGTTTTCCTGTTAGGAAGAAACTTTAAATCCTCATCCCGAGAAATTTATCCCAATTTCAAGGGCAGAGAACGATTTGTTCATTTGAAGAGAATTTCACATTTCCCTGATTCCTCATTTCCCTCATGAATATGAACTTTTAATGGGATAAATACATGATTTTCTGTGTGCAACACCACCTTGGTGCTACATGAAGCTCATGGATTACTATGGCTTTGCTGGATTAATCCCAGAATCACTGAGAGTGGAAAAGACCTCCCAGACCATCCAGCCCAACCTGTGATTGTTCCCCACCTTGTCTGGGCTTTAAATGCAATGTAAAAATCTCAAATTCCAACCTTACAATGGCAGAATTTCCTCATATGTGGCTGTTGTGTTCCAGAGGTGCAGCAGGGTTTGGAGAGGCTCATGGAGAGCAGGTTGTGGTTTTCATGGATTTTACCAGGATCAAATTATCTCCTGTTCCCTCTGTGCTATTTTGGGGTGTTTTTTGGGTTTGCTTTTTTTTTTTTGTCTGCTTTGTTTTTGTTTCCTCTCAACCAGCTTGAGAAAGAATGTGGGTTAGAAACAAAAGATGTCAAGGATTTAATTTAGCCAGACAAAAAATACTCTTTTCAAATGTTAAAACAGGCTGAAAGAGAGGTCTGAGGGCTGCTTTGAAAGGACAGGACTTTGTTCCCAGTGCTGTTCCCAGCAGCGATGGGAGACACTCGGATCCTGAGCTGATGGATCTGCCTCCTGACACTCCTGGCCTGCTAACCTGCTTTATTCTTTAATTAATATATACATTTATATTCTATAATTCACTGAACAGCTTGCAGTTACCTGGAGAAGAGCTTAAAAAACGAAAACAAAGATATTTGGGGATTTTTACCAGCAGTAGAGGAGTGCTATTTATTACTTGTGATGTTTGGAATTACTGAGATCGAGGGTGAATAATTGATAATCATTTCAACCCAAGCAAGAATTCCATTAAATATGAACAAGAGGAGGCTGGACACGTGGTAAAGGATTTCTCTTTCCCTTTTGACTGCAACCAATCCCTTTGGATCTGGTCACTGAAGACACCTGGCAATGAAATGGGTGTGTGAAAGAGGAGGAAACCAGATATTATGTTACTTAAAAGTCATTCATCATGTCACAGGAAGGCAGGAATCTGAACTCCTGCAATAAATAATCGCTGAAGGTGATCCCTGCACACAAAGGAGCTGCGACAGGGAGCCACTGCCAGCTGCTGAAATGTCCCTCTGCCAGCAGGCCAGGAGCTGGGGCTGTGCTGGAGTGAAGGCCAGAGAGAGCAGGACACAGGGAAATTATTTCCTGGGAGCCATCCCATGAGCCGTCCATAGGAATGAGCAGGTTGTTGTTTTCATGGATTTTACCAGGATCAAATGATCTCCTGCTCCCTCCATGCTGTTTTGGGGTGTTGGTTTTTTGGGGTTTTTTTTTGTCTGCTTTGTTTTGGTTTCCTCTCAACCAGCTGGAGAAAGAATGTGGGTTGGAAACAAAAGATTTTGCTGGAGGAAAGCAGGATTCTGAGCTGCAAGGAGTGTTTGAAGAGCTCCATGTGTCCATCACAACACCCTGGCTCCAGCTACAAAAGTTGTCATTTTGCATTTGTCAGCAAAGAACAGCATTTCTGTCACTTTTAATTCCTTTTAGTTTGTTTTTTTTTCTGTGCTTTTTTCATGGAAAGGGTGGTCAGGGACTGGAAGGGGCTGCCCAGGGAGGTTTGGAGCTCCCATCCCTGGAGGTGTCCAAGGGAGGAGGACTGGATGTGGCACCCAGTGCTCTGGGCTGGGGACAAGGTCAGGATTAGGTTGGACTCAGTCCTGGATGTCTTTCCCAACCCAAATGACTCTGCAATTCTCTGAGTAATCCCCTTTCCACTGATGGCATGGCAAGATCTCTTTGGGATTTTGTTTTAGCTGGTGGCAACTTCCAGTTGTAATTTGTGAGAAATAGTGTGTAAGAGAGAGCAGAGCTGTTCTGGTGGACAGGGTAACACCTTCTTGGCATGTCCAACAGTCCAGGTGGTCAAGGGATGTCCATGACACATCCAGGAGTCCAGGCCAGCTCACTGAAAAGATTCTCCTTGTTCCTGTGACCAGACAGGGACTTTGGGATTTTCTGTCAGCAAAAGAAGGGATTGGGAGGGATAAATTGGACCTGCCTGGAGAGTCTGAGTGGCCACGAGCACCCTTTGTTTTCCATTTCTTGTAACTCTCAGTGACACCCTCAGCTCTGCTCCAACACATCCCCAAATGAATTAATGGGTTTTCCTCAGTGTTTCTGCCCCAAAGTCAATAACACACATTTATATGCATTCCATCTCTGTGTTACACCATCTCATATTATATTAATTTCTCTATTTTCCTCTCCCTTTTCCTGGAAGGTGCCCAGGATCTAAACTGAGTGGCTTGGCAGTGTTAACATGCATTTCCCAGTTCATCCCTGGGATTTTTACCCTAAAGCTTTGGTGCTGCTCAGTCCTGTAAATGCTCCCTGCCTTCTGTTCTGAGTTCAAACACCCACAGCAATGTTCCCCCACGCCTCAGAGGAATGAATGGGATAAGTCCTGAGTGAATTTAATGAATATCTTCCCTGTAGAAGCAGCTGTAGGAATGGCTCAGAGCTCGGGGTGTAGTTTTTCAGCAGCTGATGCTGAGTGAGGCTGGCAAGGTGCAGGAGGAGCAGCCTCTCCCCAGATCTGGTTACAGCACGTCAGGACCCCGGGGAGGAAAAAAGGCAGAATTCAATATCTGCATGTGAGAGTGGGGCCCTCATCCTCCACAAGAGTTTTATTCCAATTCCTTCAGGGTAACCTGTACCCACCCTAGGCCCTGTCCCAGTGAGGTGGGGAGATGCCAAAGGCTGCAGCAATGCAGGGAAGCTGCTAAAATTGCCTCTGTGAGTTGGAATCACATGAAAGATTCATGTGGAGTCTTAGCACCTGCTCCTCCTTTGTGGGATATCTGCACTGTTAATTTTTAAGCATGTCTTAGCCTGGGGAAGGGAGATCCTATAACCAAGGGAATATACATTATTAACCTTAAAGCTCCCAGCTCCAGGCAGCTCCTGCAGCCTCAGCCACTGTGGGTTCTGAAGGAGCAGCTGAGCACCCACCGCCTGCAACGTGGTGGCATCAGCCTGGGGTGGCTCCAGCTCAACACACCCAAAGGACGCCCTCCCTAATTTGGGTAGTTTGTAATTAACACAGAGCGCTCACCCTGACTCCTCAAGGATCCCAGGTGCAACCTAATCTGGAGGAAGATAAAGTTTCTAGTTCTTATCTTGGAAAAGTGGCCACTAAGTGGATGCAAGTGCCATAGGTCCAAGTCCCTGGTCCCAGTAAATTATTAAAGGTGCTCAATTGGGGTGAGGACGTTGTCCCTGCCTGGCTGCCCAGAGTTCTGAGGGACCTTACCCAGGTTCAAAGCCCGTGGTGAATGGTTTCCCTGGAATAATTGGTAACAGCAGCCAGGATGGACACCCAGGTAACTTAAATTATCGTGGCTCTAGGGGGAGATGCATTAACAGAGAGATTTATTCCATGGGATATGTCCTGCAGAGGGTTGGAACTGGAGGGTTTTTAAGGTCTTTTCCAACCCAATCACTCTGGTATTTTAAGATTTCTATTGTCTGTTTTACTGTGTATTTGAGTGGTGCATTTCTATAGATTAAATGATGGGGTAATGATCTGAAAATTGTACTTTTATAAAGCGCACAACTGATGCAATTCAGTCACAAACATCAGGACTCATTTCCCAAACTTCCTGGTGCAGAAATATAATCGGGTTTATCCTGGACAATGTGGGGTAAGAGCAACTTTTCTCCTCGATTCCTGTGTGCTGCAAAAGGCTCCCTTTCCTTCTCTGCTGGCTAATGGCATTTTTGGACTTCAACACAGAAATATCTTGGAAGCTGGGACTGGGATGACATCTCCCTTGCATGGTAATGAAGTCTTGACAGAGGAGATGACAGATGGAACTCCAGGATCAATCCAGCTATGTTTTTATTTTTTCCAAGAAGATACTGAAATGGGAAGGTTTATAACAAATTATAATTAAGTTGCAGGTTTCTTGGTTTCTGCTGATGAGTTTCTCTCATCATAGACTTTAGGGAAACTTCCAGGGAAAATTCTGCAGTACTGCACCACTAACATGGGTGCAGGCTGATTTCTTAAACAGTCCAGTTAAGTTTTCCTAAATGCTCCCAAGGTTCTGGAGCTGGGCGCTTTGGTCAGAGGTCACAGTTTTGGTGTGGTGCTCTGCAATCTGCATCAAATCCCATCACAAAACCTGGGCATGGCTTTTGCAGGACAAACATCCAGGTAACCTTGACATTCTCTGTCCAGAGCAGCCTCCTGAAGAACTGGATGGGGCTGAAATTCCTGTGGTCTCCTTGGCAAACGTTCCAGCTGCTGCAAATAACCTGGTTAATCCTTGGCTTATTTATTGGGCATTGGTGTGGTGAGACCTGCTCAGAGGCAAGAGGCTCCTGAGCATCTCCTGTTCCTGTGGAAAACTGGTGGGACACAGAGCCCAGGCTCAGCCCAGGAAGGTCAGTCCTGCAGCAGCTCTGGGAGCTCCAAATGTGCTGGAAAAGCTTCCCAGGGAGCTGCTCCCTGGGCTGGAAAGAGGCAGGAGGAGGGGAGGCCCTGCAGCTGGGGGGGCTGGAGGGAAGGAAGGAAGGAAGGAAGGAGTGACTCTGAGGCACTGGCAGAGGAGCTGCAGCCAAGGTGCTCAGCTGGGAGCAGAGCAGGAGCCAGGCTCCTCAGGGCAGATGGCAGAGCTGCATGCAGAGGCCAAGGAGAAGGAAGGAAATTATTCCCAGAGAGAAGGTGGCAGAGGCAGAGCGTGACAGGCTGAGGCAGAGAGAGAGAAATACAGTGACCGAAGGCAAGGGAGGATTTAATTTTTAATCAGCCACAATGAATTCCTTCCACATCTGAAGTCTGGTGAGAACACGGAGTGAGAGGTGGGTTTGCTTTGGTGGGTCCCAGCAGAGAGGGAGGCAAAGGGGTCTCTCAGGGAGCTGAAGTCCTCAGGGCTGAGCTGGGAGCTGCTGGGGGTGTCTGGCTGTGGGACAATCCTGGGAAATCCCTGGAGTTTTCCTTGTTGCAGCATGGATGGGATTTTTTACTCTGCATGTTGTGCTGCTCTGGGCATGATCTGGCTGAGTCAGGGGTGGTGGATCCCCCTGCTCCATGGCCCAAAATTCAGCTGCAGAAAGGTCCATCCCTTGGGATAAGGACTTTGCCACTGAGGCTTGGAGCTGATAGAGGAACGAGGGAATTTCTTTTCACTCATGGTTGCAGGAGGCTCAAGAATAATTCCTCCTCAGGAAGGCTTGGGTTTGGAGTGGCCTTTTCCCCCTCAGATGGGGCTCCCTGTCTGGCTATTTACTGTATTAATGACACGAGGCAGAATTCCAGCAAACAGGATGAGCACATTCATTACTGGGATAATTTGGGATAATTACTGGGATAATTGTTCTGCTGCAGAGCTGGGACGTGGGCAGAGCATTGGCTGCAGGATCTGCCTTCTCCTTTCTCCCCTCTTCCCTGCTTTCCTCCCACATCCTCTCTTTGCTCCTCATCCAGCAGCAGGGAAATTCTCAGTCTGACTGCCAGGATAATTTCCATTCCCTGTAAATAGTCCTCAGTGAGAAATTCTTCCAGGGAAGTTTCATCCCTTTCCTCCAAAGTGCTCCTGTGTTATTTTTAATAGGTAGAACATTTCCATCTAAATCACTGCAGTTATTTCTACTTCCTCAAATAACATTTAGCTCTAAGTATAAAAAAATATAATAAATAATTCATAAAGAATGATGAGACTCTTTAAAATAAACTTGTTAGTTTTAGGTACATCTAACTTTCAAGACAAGGAATAGCAACACTTTCTGATTCAAACATGCACCTAAATCCAATAAAATGTGGCTATTCTGACACATTTCCAGGTTTTCCCTGTTTCAGAGGATTAAATTTCCCTCTATCAGCCATCCAGAAGCCATTTAGGAATCAGCTGAGTCCCCTGTGCCTCCACCTGCTCTGCCCTGCCCTCCACCCCACATGGAATGAGTAATTTTGTGCTTCAGAAGGTGTGGGGGGGATTAATTTTTCCTCTTTTGTTCTTGGCTTGCCTTAGGCTGCCTTTTTGTAGCAATGTGGAAAAGTGGGGTAAGTTCAGAGCTCTTCCTTAGGTTTTATGGGAATTTCTGGATAATAGCAAGCTGGGACCTGACTGGGAGCAGTGGTTGTTGTCCTTCTCCAAGGAACAGAGGGAGAAGGAGTTTGGGGGTATTTTGGAGAGAATGACAATGTCTCTGTGCCTGACTCCTGGATTTAAAATCTTGTACCAAAGTGCTTTGTGTGCCAGGGGTCCAGGGAAAAGCAGATGAAGGTGTTTTCTGGAGGAGTTTGCAGGAGTTTTTGCTCTTTATTCCCATCGTGGCTGCATCTCCATGAAATCCTGCCCTGCCAGTCAATCCTCAGCCAGACCATGAGCCCTTCCAGCCTCTTTGCTGCCCCTCCAGCTCCTCCCACCCAAAAATGCAGCCCTGGCACTGCTGTCCCCTCAACCCTGACAGAACAGAGCCAGAGCAAAGCCTGTCCTAAATCACAGAGAGCTTTGGGTGACCTTGGCTGCAGCTCCTCAATCAGACCTTGTGTTGCTGCCTCTGCAAGTCTCTGGTGTGTAGATGTTATGGAAGCAGCCCCTGACTTTTGGGGGAGCTCTTATGGTGTGATAAAAACCGAATTTTTCTGTGGGAACTGGACTTGAAATCTTGGTTGGGGCTGGGATTTGTTGTACCAGGTGTCATTTGTCTCATCTGCTCCCAGTTCTGATGCTGGCTCACACAGGCAGCTGCTTCCTGTTGCCAGGTGCCCAGAGGGTTTGGTCTTTGGGGGGTGTTGGAACACTCCTATGGGAGATGGGATCCCAATCCCTGCTTTATCAGTGGCCTTTTTCCTGTGGCCATAAATGTGATTTTGGGGCCATTTTCCTCTGGTTCTCTGTTCTTTCTTCAAGGTTTGTAAACACCATGGAGGTGTGTTCAGCTTGGAATACATGAATTTACTGTGGTTAAATACTCCTCTCCCTGTACCTTAGGGACTGTCACGACCATCCATCTTTTTTCTAGAAATTTAATCAATCTGCCTTGCTGTATTCCCAGGATTTTTAACTCTGAGTTTTAGTTTTTCAGCTGGAAATTCTGTGCTCTGTCAGCTGGGGAATGCTCTGGAGCATAAGGAGGTTAGCTATGGAGTTTATCAGTAATTGATGTTTTCTAATAAATGATCCTGTTCTGCAATTAATAAGGATTCAGGATTCATTAAGGAGCTGTCTCTGGTCAGTAAATCTAAGCATGAAGAAAACTCCAAAATTCAGATCTAAAAGTCAACAACTGAGAGAATGAGCACTTCAGTGTCTGTGCTCTGGCCTGACTGGATTTGAGCTAGGTTTTACCTGTTTTTTTCCTAAATTTCCCAAGGGAGGTGGAATTGCTGCTGCTTTCCTCTCTCATCCAGCGTGTCTGCAGGGATGAGCAGGGAGTTTTGGGCAGCATCTCTGTGCATGTGAAACAAGCTGAGACAGCAAAAGGGCCCTTCCTATGAGTGAAAAAACCTCTAAAGAAATGTTTTATGCTCTAAGTCAGGTGCCTGAACGCTTGGCTGCCTGCTGTAACCTGGGAGCACAGATCCAAACTGGGAATTCTGAAGCATTTGCCTAACCTGGGCTGGGCTTGCTGGCACCCACCCAAACTCGGAGCTGCTGGCATGAACCTGACAGGCCATTGTTTTATTGAAGCTGACGTGCTGAATGGGGCTCTTTTTTTGCTGATATTCTTTACCTGTCTCGTTGTGTTAAAGTGGGGAGCGCTGGGGGCAGGTGGGCCCGGGCCTAGGCCCCACTCGCAGGCCTCGGAGCGCCCGGCGCGGCCGACGGGGACCCCGTGGCACAAGAAAGAGTTGCTAAGAACAAATCTCTATTGTTCCCTGTCATCTTTAAATGAGTGTCAAAGTAGGCAGGGGGGCTTTGACCGTTAACCGCACAATTTAGCCGGCCCCTTGTGTCCGGCAGCCCCCTCCGCCTTGGAGCTCCTGGGATGAGAAAAGGCGGCCTCAGCCCCTTCTAAATGGGCCAACTCTTCTCCTTTGTGTGCAGACTGCCCAGTGTGAAATCCGCAGTGACGTTAAATGTTTTCTAATGAATAATTACTGAAAGGAAATGGAGGAATATATGTGTCATGGATTGTAGCGCGTTAAAATGTTTTCTTTTGGGCACAAAAATGTTGTCCTTCAGCAGCGCCGCGATTGTTTCAGGGAGCCTTTTGTGGGGGTTTGGATTCTCAATGGATTATCTGTGAGCGCTCGCTTTTCCAATAGGAATCAAAAGGGTCCTTTGGCAAACTAATGTTTTTCAAAATGGCAGCCATGAAGCCCATTTAGTATTTAAAGTTTGGGGTTTAAAGAAATGTTTGAACTCGGGAGATTTTCTCACTTTTTTTCTTTCTTTTGATTTATGAAAGTGAAGTGGTTCACCTCGACCTCTCCTCTATTGAGAAAGACAGACAGTCACCCTTTAACAAGTCTATAGCAGACCATGCCCTGGAGACAGACAAGAGGCCTTAAGAACTCTTGGCGTTTCCCTGGGCTGTTGATTAACCTTAAAACCCTCTTATTCTGTATTCTTTTGAAAAGAAATTAGGTTACAATGTGTAAATTTTTCCACAGTATAATTGTATTTATGAATTCTCCTGCCTAGAGGAGCGTGTACAGTAGTGCCAGACAGTCCAAGTGCCTCCCTGCACACACAAAATATCCCTTTTCCATGGCTGCTGCATTCCCAAGCATGGTCCATGTCCAGCATTCCAGTTCTGTTAGAAATCTGAACGAGGTTTCCAGAGATCTGTGAAAAGTCTCAGTGAAATATCTAAAAATCATCTTGTTTTCTTGGCTTTGCTGTGACGGGATGAGCGTAACTTGGTCCTGTGGTGGAATCTGCTCTGCTTTAATCCCTTTTTTATGGGCTTCTCATTTATCTGAAAACTAAGCCGAGCAGATGAATTCTCAGGAGCCACACTAAGGTTTCCTCAGGAGAGGGAAAATATTCCCATTGCCCTGTGCTGGCTGTTCTTCCTGGGTGGGGACGTGTCACCCCAAGTCCTGCTGCCAAGATCTGACACTCTGAATTTCCTTTGGGGACAATTGGATGAGTCCTGACTGCTCCTGGAGCAGACACAGGGCATCCCTACAGAGTGATGCTGTCCTGACCCCGAGGTCACGGCCAGAGGAAGATCCAGGATTGCCGGGCTGTGGCCGTGCTCCCCCGCTGACCCTGCCAATGCCTCTGGCAGAACATCTTCCTTTTCCATTCTCTGTGGTCACGGCCCCTTGGGCCAATTCCTCCCGAGAGCTGAGGGTGGAGCAGAGCTGGGGGGTTCCTTGTTATGATCCCTGCAGCCCAGGACTCCTAATGAGCGAGTTCCTGGAGCACACGAGGGGAGCAGGATGGGTCAGGGAGCTGCTGCCTCTCTCAGTAAAGGAGTATTTCCAAAACAGAGCTCCCATGTTCCTGATGGAATGTGTGTTAGCAGTGCTGCTCCCAGCTCAGCTGTGCTGGGCCAGCCTGACACTCTCTATTACATCTTGTGTCCATTTTGAATCTTGTGTCCATTTTGAATCTTGTGTCATTTTGAATCTTGTGTCATTTGATTTGTGTATTTTATCTCATGTCTCTTTTGAACCAGGGATGTTCACTTCCTGCACTTTCCTGTGGCACCACTTTTATATGCTTTTATCTCAGGGCTGAAACTGCAGAGAAAAGGCAAAAATGAGAAGTTTGGTGTCACAGAAATTTCCAGGATGCTGGAGCTGCGTCAGTGGGGTTTAGGTTGGATATCAGGGAAAGGTTCTTCCCCCAGAGGGTGATGGGCACTGACCAGGTTGCCCAGGGAATGGACACAGCCCTGAGGCTGCTAGAGCTCCAGAATTTGGACACCACTCCCAGGGATGCACAGGGTGGGATTGCTGGGGTGTCTGTGCAGGGCCAGGAGTGGATGATGATCCCTGTGGTCCCTTCCAGCTCAGATATTCCATGATTCTGTGGTGCTAGATGGAGACAGAGAAGAACAAACAGGCCAAACTGGGCTTTAGGATTTCTGTGTCCAGCCTTAGATAAGGCTTGAAGTGTTGAAGAGGATGGGAAGGAGAAGTTCTGCAGAGATCAGAATGGAAATGTGCTCTGGGTGGGAAAAATTAACTTTCTGCTACCAAAACCTGTTTCTGATACCAAACCCTGATTCTGTTGGGAAACAAAGCGGTTTAAACAACCTGGCTAATAAAGAGGTGCTTTTCCCACTTCTCTGTGAAAATGTGCCTTACTGAGGGTTTTTTCATTTTAAGTTTTGAGTGGTTTTGTTCATCCGCAGTATTTATTAGCTGGGGATAGATCAGAAATGCCTTTGCCTGGCTCGTGCTCTGAGGCATGAGGGAGGAGATCCAATTCCTGAGTGCTGCTGTAAGACCAAGGTGTCCTGTGGCACAGGAAGGGCTCTCCCATTTCTGGAGAACCTGATCCTGCCACGAGTCCCTTTAGGAGCTCCTCATCCAGCGAGGTGGGGCTTGGGTGGGAAACTCCTTAAATACAGAGCTCACAGTTAATGCCAGGATCATCTGGAGAATGGAGAGGTCACTTGGTGCTGCTCATTTCCCAGATGGATGGGTTTTATCCTGTTGGAAACTGGGAGAAATCTCTGTTGTTGCTGTCTTTGACAGGTGGGCAGAGGCAGGAAGAGCTGACACCAAGTGGGAGTCGGTGTCCAGCAGGAAAATAATTTTTGAGTGGAGAAAACTGCCTGTTGCATATGAAAAAAAAGAGAAGGAAATCCATAGAAACTGCGACTTAAACTGGGTTTTGCAGTGACCTCTAGTGGGAGCCGAGCCGGGAGCTGTGGGAAGCGGCTGAGCAGTGATGGGATGTATTTTGTGCCCGAATTTGCCCAAATTGCCCATCGGGAAGGTCAGAACCCATCGGTTCATCCCCAGAGACAGCCGTGGGTGTTTTGGTGAGAGGCAGAAGCTCCTGGAGGTGCTGCCGGCAGCTCCCGGCGCTGGGTGCTGACAGCTCTTGGATAATTCATTAAAGAGGGAGGATGGCGCATCCCTGCCCAAGGAGGGAGCAGCACAGAGCCCGACACACGATCCTGGGTGTCCGTGGGACTCAATTCCAGCCCCGGGAACTCTGTGGAAGCAGCACGGGCTGGACAAGGAGGTGAGGGGAGGGTGGAGGTAAAGCAGGACTCAGGTGTGACATAAAAACCACCTCGGGATTTGCAGGGTGGTGGAAGGGAAATCCGGCAGCTCCGGGATGGTTTGGGGTGTGGAGGATCCTTGAGGAGATTTTTTTGCTGTTGGTGGCCCCAGTAAAGCTGGGTTTGCTGGCTTGGACCTTTTGGTGCAGTTCCCTGCGCGGGTGGGAGCTATGAGGCTTTCAAAGGTCCATGGGATGAGCTGATGCCCACCTGAGGCTCTCACCTGCATGGTTTGGGCTTTTCCAGCGCTTCCAAAATAGCTGTGGCCTCATAAGTGATCCTCCTCCCCCCCTGCACCCTCATCTCTTCTGTTCTATGGCATTAAACCAGAGAAGCATCAATGGAGCATCAATTGAAAAATGAAGTTTTGATCCTCCGGTGACGATAAATAATAATTTCACAAAGTTTCTTTCTGGGTTTTTTTTTTTTTTTAAGTTGTTTTCTTGACAGATCTTGCTTCAAAGTGGTGCAAACTTTGTCAAAGGAGCTGGCCTGTTCTGCCTGACTCTTTCTCAGGAGCTGCAGAGCTCAGGAATTTGTGCTGTGATCACACAGAGTTCCTTGCAGTTTCCCTGTTGACAGACAAATCCCTGTGGGAAAAGCAAAACCCTTCATTGTAGTGAGGGAGAGGTTTCCTGATCAAGCCGTGTCTTTAGGAGAGAAAGAAATCTCCTGGCTCCTGAGTGATGAGGGAAGGGAAATAATCCTTTAAAAGAGCAGTGTCTTGCTGGGCTCACGTGCACTGATGAGTCCTGGGGCATCTCTTATTCAGGGAAACACAAAAATTGCAGTGAGCTTCCAGAAATGGCTGGGAACAGGACACTAAAATGTGCTGGCATCATAAAATTACCAGCACCAGCAAAATACTGAGAAAATCTGGGCACAAAACAGCCCAGAAAAGAGTTCAGGAGTTTTGTCTGATGGGGAGCAGTGTCATTTACTCATTAACAGACACGTGAGAGAAGTGGGTTAAGGAAACCTGAGCAGGGCAGATGCTGAGGGGGAGTCAGGTTGATCCTTTCCTGCTTCCCAGCTGGGAGAGAAAGGAAAAGTGCCTTTTCCTGAGAGCTCTGTCAGAAGAAAAATAATAAAAATAATACTGATGAGTTATTATTATTAGTAGTAGTAGTAGTATCTTTTCTCTCTCCCCCTTCCGTGTTCCTCCCTGAACTGGCAGTGAGCTCTGTCCAGGTGTTGGTTTGAGAAACAAAAATCATCCTTTATTTTGTCTTCCAAACCAATGGAGCCTGAGCTAAGGACAGGCAAAACAAATGGATGAGAGTGGTCACGTGCAGGGGAAGGGGAAAAAGGGATGTTAATATTTAAAGTAAAAGTAGGGAACTTTCTGACAGAAAAGTGATCACAATCAGGTCATTCCCTGGCTAAGGAAAAATGGGGAATTCTGAATCCTGGGGCTGGGGACGGTCAGCAAAGCAAAAAATGGCATTTCTTGTGTGTGAAGTGAGTGCAGGTCTGATTTCTTTATTTGTTATTTAAATAACCTGTTTCAGGCGATCTTTCTCTCTGGAGTGTTGTGGTCTTGTTGCTGCTGAGCATAAATCTCAAAACTCAGCTCACTCTTAGAGACAAATGCAAAGAACAGGCTGGATTAAAATGAGAATAACCTTAAAATTCCTGTTTAAGAACTGATTTTCCTGAGTTTGCCACAGTCATACAGGATACTGTGTGGTTGCGTCCTTTGCTCTTCATTTTTTGCAACCCTGCTCCCAAATCCACTGAGCCCCAATATCCACCAGTGCCTGCAGGCTCATCCCAAAATCCTCCCTCCAGAGTCAGGGCTTGCCAGAGCTCAGCAGGAGCATTCAACTTGCTGCCTATTTCCAATTTGCAAAGCCTCTGCTTTGGAAAAATCAAAATTAAATTTAAAAAAAGGGGGCAGAACCTGCACAAGCAGAGCATCCCTGTCCTTTTAGTGCTTGGTGAAAACCTCACACGCAACCACGAGGTCCTCTTGAGCAGTGGAGCAGCAAAATGGGACAAGGCAATGTCCCTGAGGGCAGGAGGAGAACAGCAAAGGTGCTGGGCTGGTGAGCACGGCCTGGAGCTGCTCTGGCTGCTCAGCCACGTTCCACCTTTAATTTTCCAACCCTGGAACTTTCCAAGGGAGCTCACTCCAAGGCAGTTTACTCCAAGGTAAGCTGCTCCAAATGTACTGAATTCATTTCTGTCCATTTCTGCCTTAGGATAGGAATTTGTCTCTGAACGGGGTAACCCTGGTGTCTGTAAAAACAAAAGGAAACCCTGAAAATCCAACTTTAGCAGAATATTACCACTATATGTGTGATGGAGACGTAATTTGTCATACCATAATTTGTCATACCATAATATGTATGAAATATGTACACAAAAATGCTTATTTTATTTGCTAGCATGAAATTAGTAGCTTGGTTTAGGTAAATAAAAAGCACAGTTTATTTTTATAGCCTGGGAATTGAGCTTGACCCTCAGCAGTGAGAATTTCCCAGATGAATTCAATTTCTACCATGAGGGGTCAGAAATGGAGGGTGCAAGAGGATTTGGTTGTGTCAGGGACAGCCTTTTTTGCACCTCTCAGCCTTTGGAGAGGGATGGGGGATGCTGGGCAGGGTTTAACATCCCCAGGTCCCTCTCTGATCAGTTTTATCAGCAGTGGCCGTGCCTCTCGCTGGCGTATGGGGACATCTGCTGCCAGCACTGAAAGCTGGCTTGGAGCCTGCTGCTGGGAGCACTGGGAATCACATTCTTGTGCTGGGTGGTGCTGTGGGATTCATCTTTTTTGCCTACAGGTCAAACTCCTCGCAGCCTTTTCCAGGGATTCTCCATTTTCATGCCTAGATCTGTATAAAGGAGAAAAACTAAGGGTATTTTTCTGGTGCCTTCCACTGTTTATTCCAACTTTATACATGGAAAATTCTGTCTAGACTGAGTTATTGAGTGTTCAGATCCTGACTGCATCTCCAGGGGTGGGTTTGTCTCAGTTTTATGGAAACTGGGATCTTCCTTCCTGCTCACAGCAGCGAGTCTGGACTGAGAAGAGCCTGGATGGAATTGCCATCCTTGGACAAGCTGGAATAATGATCTCTTGGAATTACCTGTGCAAGGCTGATTTTTGTCCCTGGGAAGGGCCCTCTCTCCCCCTCCTGACCTTGCACCCCACAATCTTTTTGTTGTAGAAGGAGGAGGTGGACGAGAACGGCGAGCCCATCATGGAAGGGGCTCTGATAGCCCGGGACAAGGTCGGGGTGCAGGATTTTGTCCTTCTGGATTCCCACACCAGCGAGGCTGCTTTCCTCAACAACCTTCGCAAGCGCTACCAGGAGAACCTCATCTATGTAAGTGTCCCTGAGGGGGCCTTGTGGCTGCTGAGATGTCCCTGAGGGGGCCATGTGGCTGCAGAAATGTCCCTGAGGGGGCCTTGTGGCTGCTGAGATGTCCCTGAGGGGGCCTTGTGGCTGCTGAGATGTCCCTGAGGTGGCCTTGCTGGTCAGGTCGAGGAGGAAGAGCTGAGTATCCTGTGTGTATCTAACAAGGTGTTGGTAGTGCCCAGCAGAGCGATCACCCAGGAGTAATTTATCTGCTTGAACTCCTGAAAATAAATCTCAGCTTGCTCTGAGTTGCCTTGCAGAGCTTTAAAGGATGTGCAGTAAATAGGGAGGGAATGGAAAAGGGAACGCTGTGATTGAAGGAAGGCAGGACAAGGTTTGTCTGGGAAGGGCTGAGAGGTTTTTTTGTGTGTTGTGTTAACTTTAGTGGGAAAAGGGCCCTGGAAGCACCAAGGGATCCCAAATCCTTGCATTCAAATTGTCAGGCTCTGAGCTTGCTCTCATGGTTCAGCTTTACTCATGACCAAGGGGATTTTGGAAGAAGTTTGGTATCAGTTTGGGAAGAGTTCTTGGTTGGTTTGGTTCTCTCACAACAAGCTCTGTACCAGTTTTGACATTTATTTGTGGATAATGTCCTGAGGTACTTGGCTCCTCCTTTGGGATTTTGGGGTGGAGCAGGTGTCCCTTGGCTCCTCCTTTGGGATTTTGGGGTGAAGCGGGTGTCCCTTGGCTCCTCCTTTGGGATTTTGGGTGGAGCGGGTGTCCCTTGGCTCCTCCTTTGGGATTTTGGGTGGAGCAGGTGTCCCTTGGCTCCTCCTTTGGGTTTTGGGTGGAGCAGGCATCCCTTGGCTCCTCCTTTGGGATTTTGGGGTGGAGCAGGTGTCCCTTGGCTCCTCCTTTGGGATTTTGGGGTGGAGCAGGCATCCCTTGGCTCCTCCTTTGGGATTTTGGGGTGGAGCGGGTGTCCCTTGGCTCCTCCTTTGGGATTTTGGGGTGAAGCAGGCATCCCTTGACTCCTCCTTTGGGATTTTGGGGTGAAGCGGATGTCCCTTGGCTCCTCCTTTGGGATTTTGGGGTGAAGCGGGTGTCCCACTGGGCTCTCTCTCCCTGCAGACCTACATTGGTTCTCTCCTCGTGTCTGTGAACCCCTACCAGGAGCTGGACATTTACACAGTGTCTCAGATGCAGCTTTATCGGGGCGTGAACTTCTTTGAGCTGCCCCCACACCTGTGAGTGTTCCCCTGGCATCTCTGTGGGTATTCCTAATTCAGGATTTCCCTGTAATGCTCTCCTGCCACCACGGGGGTCGTCCACAGTCACAAGGCCTGGTTTTTACTGTCAGGCCTTGAGTCAGGCTCAGGTTTTGAGCCCAGCTTCCACAGTGGGTATCCCTGCCCAGAATGAGATGATCCCTACCATCCCTTCCAACCCGTTTTGGGATTCCATGACCCTGTCCAACACTAAACCAGGAATAAGAACTCTTGGAAACCTTTGCCATTCCTCCTCCTGTGCCATTCCTAATGGATGTTTCCCCTTCTGTGCCTGTCCCAGCTATGCCATAGCTGACAACGCCTACAGGGTGATGTGCAATGAGTTCAACAACCACTTCATCCTCATCTCTGGGGAGAGTGGGGCCGGCAAGACAGAGGCATCCAAGAAGATCCTGCAGTACTATGCAGTCACCTGTCCCACCACAGAGCAGCTCCAGACTGTCCGGGACCGGCTCCTGCTCTCCAACCCCGTCCTCGAGGTGAGAAACCAAAGGAAGACCCAAAAATGCAGTGGGGTTGGAGTTGGTGGCCCCACTGCTCGAGGATTCCCTGCAAATCTGCAGCTCTGAGCAAGAATGGCCAATATTGGCACAGCCTCTGAAAGAATATTTGGGATTTAGTATCATTTAATGTTCGGAAATTGGAATTTGTGGGTTTGATTTGAGGATGGCTGGAAGAAATACAAGAAAATAAAAGAAAACTGCACTGTGCAGCAGTTCCTTAGGGCTAGATAAGAAAAATCAGTAATTGGTTAAGCTGAATTCCACTTTAAAGCTATGCAAATGCATTCGTTTGTATTTTTTTAATCTCACTAAATTCAGTGGGACTTGGCTGAAGCAGCAAGTCTTGGTTACTTGGTCCCAGTGAGGTGGGGAGTGACTTTCCCTCTCTGCTTGCCCCCAGGCTTTTGGGAATGCAAAAACCCTGCGCAACGACAACTCCAGCAGATTTGGGAAGTACATGGACATCCAGTTTGATTTTAAGGTGAGAACAAACTCAGTGGAGCGCTGGGGAAAGGAGCTGTGCCTGAGAAACCTCCTGGATGCTGAGCAGGCAGCCCAGGATTTATTAATTCTTACCCTGCACATTTCTGACCCTGTTTTTGCAGACCTTGCATTTTGCAGGTGAGGTCACTGGTTATCCATCCAGAAAACTTCCAGCCTTGCTGGCAATCCTGGCAGTGCTCCACAGAAAGCTGGTAGAGAGTTTTAAAGCTCAGGTTACTTTTACAGCAAATCCTTGTGCTGTTGCTGGACATTCTTAAACAAAAGGTGGCAGATAAATGACAGCAGGAATTTGGCTTTTCCTGAGCCTGTTCCTCATTCCTGGGAGTAAAGAAACAGCAGTCACGGGGATTATTGATATTTTTGGTGTTGATCTGCCTGCTTTGCTCTGCCAGGGAGCTCCAGTGGGAGGGCACATCCTCAGCTACCTGATTGAGAAATCTCGAGTTGTCCACCAGAACCATGGAGAGAGGAATTTCCATATTTTCTACCAGCTGCTGGAGGGGGCAGACAAGGATCTGCTCGGCTGGCTCGGGCTGGAGCGTAACCCCCAGAAATACACGTACCTCATCCAGGTCAGTGGGAGCTGCAGCTGCTCTGTGGCTCATCAGGAATTGTAGGGATGGAAAATGCAGCTTGGGCAGAAGGTATTCTTACCCTAAAAATAAAGGATGGCTGGAAGATCAAGCTCTGCACAGCTTCAGGCAATTTATGGTGATGCTGTCCACTCTCAGGGGTTTGATTTATTTGGGGTTTCCAGTAGAAACTGAAAGATTTGATCAAAGGAGCCATGCTCAGGATTAATAACAGTGAGAAAACTCACTGAGGGAACTGGCAATGAAAGCAGTGTACCCAGAAGTGTCTGTTTGCTGATAATAAAAGTTCTTTATCAATTAATTGTATTAATTCATCTTTCTTTTGCTGCCCAGGGTCGATGTGCCAAAGTGTTTTCTATCAATGACAAGAATGACTGGAAAATTGTCCGGAAAGCTTTTTCCATCATTGACTTCACTGAAAAAGATATCGAGGTACTGCTGGTGAAAAGGAACTGAGCAAGGGGATTTCAGAGAGGAGGGCACTGCTCTTTTCCTGAAGTGATGGGAGCAGCTGTGGAGACGGGTGAAAGGTGGAACAGGACACACTTTGGGTAGTCAGGACTGGAGGGGCTGACAAGAAACATGGACAGGGACTTTGGACAAGGGCCTGGGGTGGCAGGACAAAGGGGGATGGCTTCCCACTGCCACACAGTAGGTTTGGGTTAGATATTGGGAAGAAATTGGGTCCCTGGCACAGGCTGCCCAGAGAAGTTGTGGCTGCCCCATCCCTGGAAGTGTCCAAGGATGGATGGGGCTTGGAGCAACCTGGGATAGTGGAAGGTGTCCCTGCCCTGGCAGGGGTGGAACTGAATGATCTCTAAGTTCCTTTCCACCCCAAACCACTCTGGGATTCCATGATTCGGTGGGATTGAGGGAGTGGGTGGTGAAGGGCACGATTCCAGGGGTGGCACTGGATCCTCTGGTTCACCTCCTTCAGCCCGGCCAAAATTCTGTTAATTAACGGCGGGAAAGATCAGCACCACCCCACAGGGCTGTGAGAAATCATGTTCTAATGGAATATCTCCCATTATCAGCATCTCTTTGGAATCGTTGCCAGTGTCCTGCACCTTGGGAACATCCAGTTTGAGGAGGACAGCAATGGCCACGCCATCATCCGCGACGGCTCCCAGATCAAGTGGATTTCCAAGGTGCCTCTGCCCAGATGGGCCCAGAATTCCCAGTGCTGGGAGGAAAACCTGAACCTTGCTGGGATTTTCTTATTGGTACAAAATATTTATTCCCAAAAGCACAAGGCTAACTCTAAAAATACCCAGCTCTTCTTGTAAAGCATCTCGAGTTTTCTCCCTGAAATTTCCTTATCTCCTGTGGCTCCAAGAGGGGGGTGGCTGGGGAGGGGGTGGAGGTTGTGCCCTGCTGATCACACAGTGCTGCTTATTTGAACAGGGAGGATTATTATTCCTTATTTCCTGTGGCTGTGCTCTGAGTGCAGATATTTCTCTCCCCGCAGCTCCTCGGTGCTCACCTGTCCATCCTGCACGAAGCTCTCACCCACAGGAAGATTGAAGCCAGATCCGAGGAGGTACCAGGGAGTTCTGTGTGGTCCCAGATTAATCTGGGAGACCCCCAGCTGGGGGGTGGGTGAGGAGCCAGTTCTGAGTGTAAACCAGATCCCTCTGACTGTCCCTCTCCTCCTCCACATCCCTTCTTCCAGCCTGAGACGTTAAACTAGAATATATTGGAGTTTTATTGCTGACTGCAATAAGGCAGGAGCTGGTAAAAAACTGAAACAGGGAATTGTATTTGAGCCAAACAATTTCCCCTTGCCCAGGCCACGGTCCTTCCTGGGAAACTGGGCTGCACAAACAGGGAAAACCACTCTTTGAACATTATATATTTTTATTTTAATAATATAGAAGTAAAACGAGGTCAGAATATTTTCCTGCTTCGTCTAAATTAATACTCACCAAAATGTAGTGCCCCAAACCTGCTGGCAGCTGGGGATACACCAGGCTGAAGGAACACTAGTGGAAAATAAAGCTGTAGGGAAAATCAGGGAATTCCAGAGTGGTTTGGGTTGGAAAGGACCTTAAATGGTCCAATTCTTACCCCCTGCAGGAATGGCTGCAGTCCAGGGGTGGCTGTGCTGTGCTGTGGGACAATGTGGCTGCTTCTCCAAGCCACAGAGGTGACCTGGCTGTGCAGAGGTTTGCTCTGATCCCCATGGTGCTCATCCTCTCTGGGATATCTTTATTTCCAGGTGCTCAGCCCACTGAACGTGGATCTGGCATTCTATGCCCGGGACGCCGTAGCAAAAGCAATTTATGGAAGGACTTTCACTTGGCTGGTCAACAAAATCAATGGCTCTCTTGCCAACAAGGTTGGTTTCTTGTCTGGGGTCCTGAATGCTCCTAAAATGCTGAGCAGTTTCTCCAGAGAGGCCCCACAACCCCCATCACCAAATATCTGGGATGTTGGATAATTGCTGCTGGGACATCCCCCAGCCCTGAGCTGGAAAACCCTTTAGTTACTCCCTGTTAAAGAGTTTTAGCAGTTCATTACCTGCCTTAAAGTGACTTCTCCACTGAGATTTCTCTGAAAGAGAAAGTTTGAAGTTCAGGTGAGAGCAGCCACCTGCAGGGAAGGAGCAATAGCAGAGCAGGGATGTTTTTGACAGGACCCAACTCAGAAAACAGTTATTGGCCTGCTGGATATTTATGGCTTTGAAGTGCTGGACACAAACAGGTAAGGGCTGTTCTGGGGATTTGGGGTGACCTGGGGGTACAGGACATTCCTGCATGAATTTTTGAGAGTGCCCTCAGCCCAGTACAGGGCACTAAAACCTGGGTGCAGGGTTTGCTGGACCTCAGGAAAAGCTTTGCTTTGGGCTGTGGTGCAACAGTGTGGGAGCAAGGGTGGGCTGGTTTGTGTGGGAATGGGGGGTTTGGTCCATGTAAAAATGGGGAATTTGGTCCCTATGGAAATGAGGGCTTGGTCTCTCTATGGAATGGGTGGGGGAAGAAGCAAAAGTGCCCCTGGATCGCATCAAACCTGCTGCTCATTTAACCTCCCTGAAGTTTTGAGCAGTTCTGCATTAATTACTGCAATGAGAAGCTGCAGCAGCTGCTGATTGAGATGACCCTGAAGGCAGAGCAGGAGGAATATGAACTGGAAGGCATTGAGGTAAATTATATTTCACCCTCCCTTTTCCCTTTGAACTGCCATTGCACTGAATGCTTTTGATCACCAGTGTGAAAGTCATCCTGCTTTTTTAGATTGTTGTTGTTCCCATGGGAAGTGTAGGATTTGCAGAGGTCTCTTTCTGTAGCCCTTTTGAAGTGCAATTTAGCCCAGATTTAATTGACATCGTTTAAGGAAGAAGTAGGACCTTCCCCAGAACTCAGATGCTCAGCAGTGACAATGTCCCTGGAGAATGAGGGATTCCAGCAGTGTAAAACATGGAAAGATGGAGAGGATTTATGTAGAGAACAAGAGGATGGTGTGGGCTGCTGGGAGCAGGAGAACTCTGGAGTGGGACTGTGGATCACTGTGCTGTCACCTTTTCCCTCAGTGGATCCTAAATCACACCACTCATTTCAGTGAGATCTGAGGCTGTATCTTATTTAAGTTCCAAAGAACTTTAAAAATTGCAAACAAAAGTCTTAATCTAAAATTTTTCTTCCTTTTTCCCTTTTCCAGTGGGAACCAATCCCATATTTTAACAACAAAATAATCTGTGACTTGGTTGAGCAGAAGCACAAAGGAATAATCTCCATCCTGGTAAGAACAGAGTTTGCACTAAATTAAAATGCAGGCCTGTGCCTTGCTGTAATCACATTTTACCCTCTAATTATGGGATGGGTCTGTGTTATCCAGAACATCAACACAGATTCCTGTAACAAACCCAGAGGATGAGGCAGAGGATCCAATTTCGGGGGGAGTTAAAGGTGGGGGATGTTCTGCTTCCCCCGCAATGGAGCTTTGGGTTTCTGGGGCAGAGTTGCCCTAAATGTTGTTGTTGAGGAGGGAATATGAGCTCAGAGCAGCTCTGATCCAGTGTCTGCTGTTGCAGGATGAGGAGTGCCTACGGCCTGGGGAAGCCACTGATTTGAGCTTCTTGGAAAAGCTGGAAGAGAAAGTAGGAGACCATGCCCACTTCGTGACGTATGCATTTACCCTCTGTATCCTATCCCAGACCCTTCCCATCCCAAATCCATGCCAGGGCTGGGGAGGGAACAATCTCTGCCTTGTCCCAGAGGGAATCAAAGAGCCCGTCCCGTGTCTGATGTTGGAAATCTCCACTGGTGCATCCGGGGTGCTGGGAGGTGTGAGCAGGGCTCTGTCTCTTCACTGCTCTGATGCTGAGCTCTGAGTCTGTCATTCCACACCAAAATCAGGGGATTTTAACCCAGGATTTTAGCCCAGGAAGGTTAAATGGCTTTGGCCATAGATGGCTTTGGTCCCCAGGGACTCCAGGAAAAGCTGAAGATGTTGTGACAAGGAGCCAAATGCCTGAAGCTGAGGGGGGATATGTAAATATTTACACCCATCTTGTTCTGTGTGAGCTTGGAGTACGAAGAGGAGAGAAAACGCTTGTGCTCCTCTCCCCCAGATGAGTGACATTTTGGTTCATACTCCATTTGGAGGGGGTTTGGATCCCGTTTTGGTGGCAGCTGAGTGCGTTGGCGCCGAGCTGTGCTGGCACTTCCCTGCAGGAGCTGCTGAAGGGCTGTGACAAGTCATCAATTGAGAGTCACAGTGCTGAGCTGTCACTGTTCCTGCAGCTCTGAACTCCACCACAGCCAAGTGGAAAATTTGTAGCCAACTTCCTTGTCACCACAATGTGCCTTAATGCTGTTCTGCCTGATTAAAAGCTTTAAATAGAAGTGCTGGAGCTACTTCCACGGGATCTGCTCTTGGAAGGAGCTTTGATACACGAACGTGCTGTTGTGACACTCAGCTCTGCTGTTTGTGACTGCTTACAAAGCTGAAAATTCAGCTGTGAAGTTGCTCTTTTTTTTTTCTTGTTTGGTTCCTTTTTTTCCCCCCAGGAATCCTTGCTTTCTGAAATATTCCTGCTATTCTTGAACATTTGGGATTCTTTCGTTGTATTTGGGTTCTTGCTCTAGGGCAAAAATGTCTGAAATCCTTTCCCCCCTGGGTTTGCTTTGGGGTTGAGGAAGCTGGTGGTTTTTTCCCCCCACATAAGCAGTAAAAATGTATTTAAATGGATGTTATGGAAGAAATAGAAATGCTTCTGGAATGGGTGATCACTGCCAAATGGCCATGAGTAGATCCCAGACATCCTGAGGAGTTTATGGGAGCTGCCAGCAGGGAGAGATGAAGGTCTGCTCAAAGGCCATAACTCCACAGTCAGAGCCCCATCAATAGGATCAAACACCACCTTTCCAGCTCTCCCCCAGCTGTGGCTGTCCCCAAGCTGAGGGAATCTCTTTGCTGCTCTTTCTCCTGGTGTTCTGTTGGGTTTTCCCCCGGCAGGCGCAAGCTGGCGGATCAGAAGACGCGGAAATCGATCGACTGGGTGGATTTCCGCCTCCTCCACTACGCTGGAGAGGTCACCTACTGTGCTGTGGGTGAGTGAGAGTGGCCAGGCTGGAGCTCCTGAGCTGCTGTGGGTGAGTGGGAATGGCCAGGCTGGAGCTCCTGAGCTGCTGTGGGTGAGTGGGAATGGCCAGGCTGGAGCTCCTGAACTGCTGTGGGTGAGTGGGAATGGCCAGGCTGGAGCTCCTGAGCTCCTTGAACTGCTGTGGGTGAGTGGGAATGGCCAGGCTGGAGCTCCTGAGCTGCTGTGGGTGAGTGGGAATGGCCAGGCTGGAGCTCCTGAGCTGCTGTGCGTGAGTGGGAATGGCCAGGCTGGAGCTCCTGAGCTCCTTGAACTGCTGTGGGTGATGGTGACTTGATGGGCAGAGGAATTACAAATTACCTGCCCTCTGCAGGCACTGACCTGCAAGTCTTAAATAATGTGGCTGCAGTGAGAATTTTGAGGATGTGAATGTTCCTGTTTTCTTTTTTATTTTCTTTTAATTCATTTTTTTTTTTTTGTTTTCAGGATTTCTGGAGAAGAATAATGATCTGCTGTACAGAAACCTGAAGGAGGTAAGCACAAAAAAGGGATGCTGCTCTTTTACATCACCTGCTTGGTGCAGAAGATTTATTTACTCTCTGTAGCAAACAAAGACATCCTTTTCTCTTCAGCACTGATCTTTAGGGCTGTACTGCTCCCAGGAGGAGTAGAAGGGCTGCTCAATAGGTCAGCTTTTATCTCCTCCTGTTTTAGGTGCTGTGCAACTCCAAGAACAGCATCATCAGGGATTGTTTCCTCCTGTCAGAGCTGGACAACAGGAGGAGACCAGAGACTGTGAGTTCTGTCTTTAATCTTAATTCTGAATATCATCTCAGCTCCCCAGGCCTTGGTTTAATCACTGATCCCTTCCTCAGTCCTGATGGCCATAAACTAAAACACAACATAAACTAAAACATGACAAGGCCTCAACCTGAGGAAGAGCTTTCCATGGAGCTGCCCAGGGAGGGCCTGGAGTCATTCCAAACCCACCTGGACACATTCCTGTGTCACCTGCTTTGGGTGACCCTGCCTTGCTAGGGGCTTGGACTGGGTGATCTCCAGAGGGCCTTTCCCACCCTATAAATTGTGGGATTTTGGGATTCCTGCACTTGGTGGATGGTTTTGCTGCCATCCACCCCTGAGAGCTCCCTGGCAGAGGAACAGTGGTGCTGCTGAGACAGCAGCCAGCAAAGTCACATCCCACAGCACATCCCCCAAGGAGCTGAAGGGCTGCCTGCTATGTCCAGATGAGTCCAGCTGCATGGCCAGGGCTCAAATGCTCCAGCTCAGCACTGACACAACTGACCACGCTCCAAAAACTCCAGGCTACCAATGCACCATCAGCTTTTGCTTCCAGGGTTAAGCTGGATGCAGGGAGTCAATTTCCCTCCCTGCAGGGAGGAGTTCCAGAGCTCAGGAAGTCCTTTTGATGCTGTCTTAGGTTGCAACCCAGTTCAAGAACAGCCTGACGAGCCTGATCGAGATCCTGATGTCCAAGGAGCCCTCGTACATCCGCTGCATCAAACCCAATGAGAACAAGGAGCCTGGTGAGGCTGGGCCTGGAGGCTCTGCTGACTCCAAGGAGTGGGCAGAGGGATTTCTTTGGAGCAGGGTGCAGTGTGTGTATGTTGTGGAGATGTGTGGGAACCCAGGAAATTCCTCTGGCTGCCCTGGAGGACTCGAGACCCTGCCAGGGGGCTCAGAGACCTTGGCACAAAGCCCAAGACCCCTGTGCCTTTGATTTAGCCCTTGGAAAAAACAATTACCAACCTTTACATGAAGGGTTACAAGCCATGACAGTTTAAGTAGAATGATAGTGAATTTATCACTGGGTGAAAAAGTAGATTTTGGGGTTTTTAGAATGGGGGTTCAGGAGGCAAAATGGAGGGATCTGGGCATGTCCAGCCTTTCTCCTTCTTCTTCTTGGCCTCCATCTTCTGCTGTGATGTTGGCACTTTTAGATTGGTTAGGAGTAGAAGCTCACTGTCTAACATAGGTGATAGGTATTGGGAAGTAAACACTGTTCAAGCTGGCAGCAAATTTGTCCCCATGGGTAATTGGGGATTTGGTTCCTTCCTGATTTCCCCCAGCACATGGGGATGTGGGTGAGCTTCCCCAGGCAGAACTGACCAGTGGAGGTGTGCTCTTACTGCAGGGAAGTTTGATGATTTCCTGATCCGACACCAGGTGAAGTACCTGGGGCTGATGGAGCACCTGCGGGTGAGGCGCGCCGGCTTCGCCTACCGGCGCAAGTACGAGCTCTTCCTGCAAAGGTGAGGGGGCTGCCTCCCCTCTGGCCAGGTAATCCCGCCCTCCTGAGGGCTGCAGAGCAAGCAAAACTCCAGTCCCAGTAGTGAGAGTTGTCAGCAGAACCCCTTCTGCTTCAAAAATGTCCTTTGCCTGTTGTTGTCTGCATCGTTTTGATCTGCTTTGGCATCTCCCGCCTTGAGTGAAGCAGAGGGAGTTTCAGGGGTGGTTTCAGGAAGGATTTCTTCAAACTTCAGGTTGTTTGCATTGATGTCCTGCTGATCTTTCAGGTACAAAAGTCTCTGCCCAGCTACCTGGCCACACTGGCATGGGCCAGCAGCAGAGGGTGTGGAGAGGCTCATCAAACACATTGGTTACAAGCCTGAGGAGTACAAATTAGGAAGGTAAGTTCCTTGCTCTGGCTGCTCAGTGTTTGCTGTCCTGTCTGTGACAGGAGGAAGGAGAGAGATAAAACCCCCGATGCACAAATTTCCTCATTATTTTTACCTATTTCCATGGGAGCTTCAATCCAACCTCATTTCTTCCATTTCTGTGTTAGGGCTCCAGCTTCTCCTGCTTCCCTGGGCAGTCCAAGGCAGCTCAGGCTTGAGTGGCATTACAGCTGTTTGGGGGGCTCTGAGCCTGCTCAGGAAGGATGGCTCACCATGGATAACCTGCTCCTGGTCTCTTTTTCAGAACCAAAATATTCATCCGTTTCCCAAAGACCCTGTTTGCCACAGAAGATGCCTTTGAGTACAGAAAGCACCTGCTGAGTAAGGTTCCAGTTCCCTTGGCCTGGGACCTTCTTCCTGGCTCTGGCTTGGGTGGGGCTTGGAGCAACCTGGGATGGTGGAAGGTGTCCCAGCCCATGGCAGGGATGGAGTGGGGTGGGCTTTAAGGTCTCTCCCAAGCCTGGTCTGCCTAGCTCTCAGAATTTATGGAAAACTCAGTAATGTTGCTCCAGGCTGGGGGGAAATCCCTTGAATTGTGTATTTGTGGCTCCTTTGGAGCTCTTCAGTCCTATGAGTACCTCCCTGTCCGTGCCCAGATGCACCAAGTGCCTTTCCCTTGGGACTGGTGTCTCTTCTGTCTCATCCTAGGGGTTCCTTGAGCAGCAGAACTGGAGGGCATGGTGCCCACAGGGGCTGCTTCTGGTCCCCTCTGTCCCCTGTGCCATGGAGGGCAGGAGCTCAGCTCCTCACCCCCCTGACCCTGCAGGTGCCAGTGATGTCTCTGCCTTCTTTCCAGTTTCAAGACTCCAGGCCAAATACAAAGGATTCCTTGGGAAAAGAGCCTACCAGAAGAAGAGGAAAGCAGGTACAGGCTCTGCAGTGGGGGATTCTCTCAGGGCTGGGGGCTTTCCCCAGGGCCTGGAGCCTTGGGAGGTCCCAGATCCGTGGTTCTGTGGCAGCACTTGGGGTTGTTGGGGTCACAGGAGGTGGCAGCTGCACCCAGAGCATTCCCAGATCTTTTCCAGAGGTTCCTTTGGTTCTGTTTGGATCCTCACACCACGAGCTGCTCTTGGCTCAGCTGTGGGAGCAGCTCTGAGCAGCAGCAGCAGCTTCTGTCACACACTGGGGACATTCTGGGGTACCTGGGGGTTGATCCTCAGCTGCTGAGGGAAAAACCCCTCTTATCACAGCAGGCTGATGTAAAGTGCAGGCTCAAAGCAGCTTTCTGGGCTGTGGGCAGGGACAGCAGGAGGCAGAGCAGGGACAAGGGCTGGCCTTGCTGCTCAGCCCCACAGCACAGTGGAACTTGATCCACCACGGAGAAGAAAAACATTCCAAACTTGCTGTTCCCACCAGCCGGCTTTTAGAGCTGCAAAATAACCAGTTTTAGCTCCTGCTGGGCGAATGGGAAGGCCAAAGCCCAGGACTGGTTCCCTCTTGCAGCAATCAAGCTGGAGGCCTGCTGGAGAGGAGCCCTGGCACGGAGGGCAGCCAAGAAGAGGACGTGGGCAGTGCAGACCATCAGGAAGTAACTGTCCCAACCATATTGCCCAGCCACAGACTCCCACAATGGTTTGGGTTGGAAGGGACCTCAAAGCCCATCCAGTTCCCCCACCCTGCCAAGGGGACACCTCCCACTGTCCCAGGCTGCTCCAAGCCCTGTCCAGCCTGGCCTGTGACACTTGCAGGGATCCAGGGGCAGCCACAGCTCCTCTGGGAACCTGTGCCAGGGCCTCACCACCCTCACAGGGAAGAATTTCCTCGTAATTTTTCTCATTCCCTCTCCACTCCCCTAAACCCAGCTCCTGAGCTGATTCCTCCTGAGCTCCAAAGCGCTGTGGTTTGGCCAACAGAACTTGGTAAAAACCTGTTAATATTTAGAATATTCTAAAGCTTGAGATTTCCATGGCTGACCCTCAGTGTACCTGAGCTAACACCAGTGATCCTTAGCCTGTCCCTCCCCTCATTTCCATGGATTTCTGGAGGTCACAGGATATTTTCTGTAGGTTCATAATCGGCTTCATCAATCGGAAGAAACCCCTCTGTGAAGAGAACAGGGACTTTGTGAGGCTTTCACAGTACCACTACCTGATGAAGCTCCGAGACCACCTCCCAAAAAATGTCTTGGACAAGAGCTGGCTCAAGCCTCCCTCCATCCTGGAAGAGGTGAGGGGTCCTGGAGGCTTTGGGAGATGTGGAGGTGGCCCATGTTTGGTGGCCATGTGTGTGCACATTCCAGGTGGGAGAAAATGATCTGCTGCTGGCTCATCCTCTGTTCAGAGCCTTTGGAAAACCCCAAGATCTGCTGTGTTTGGGTGGGAATGGGTGGAATAGCACAGTGGTTGGTCCTTGCAAGAGAAATGATGAAGCTCCCTGTTGGTTTAAACAATAAAAAGGGAAAATGCACTGACAGTAGAGTGAATTTACAAGCCCTAATAAACACAAAATTAACCCCATGGGGTTCTAGGCTCATGGCACAGGCAGAGCTGTTTGTACAACTTCCCTACTTTATTTTTTCCTGATTTTTTTTTTTTTTTAATGCAGACATCCGAGATGCTCCAGAAAATCTGCGTGAGGAACCTGGTGAGGAAATACTGCCGAGGGCTCAGTGCTGAGAGGAAAGTGCAGGTAACAACCCCTGGAATGCAAATGTGGCAGTTCAAACAGGTGTGATCCCTGAGGATCACCTGGGACACAGGCAGCACCTTCTGATCCTGCTGCTCCAGTCAGTCCTTCAGGGATAAGAGCAAACTCCTCATCATAGGAGAGCAAACTCCTGGAGCCAGGTGTCCCTCATGATGGAGAGAGCAGACAGGTGGAGCTTAATTTAATGGCATGAAATCTGCTCTGCATAGAATTGGAAAAGATCCATAAATACCAAAGATCTGTAGGATTTTCCCAGAATAACCCAAAGGTGCCAGGAGAAAAGCAGCACAATTCCAAGATTCCATGAGTCAGGCAGGCAGCGTATGAGCAGAAGGATGCTGTGGGAGTGGCAGTGTTTGCATTGTCCCTGCTGGTGTTCCCTGTGGTGGAATTCTGAGGGTCAAGGCTGTTCCTTCTCCCATCAGCTGCAGCAGAAGGTGGTGACCAGTGCTGTTTTCAGTGGGAAGAAGGAGGGGTACCTGGAGAGCCTCAGCCAGCCCTTCCTGGAGACCCGCCTGAGTGAGTGCAGCAAACCCCTGCAGGCCTCAGCCACGTCTTCCTGGCTCTGGAAATTCCTGCTTAACCAAACAGACTCTCTTTTCCCAAGAGAAATTCCCTCCTGGCAGAGGCAGCATCACCTGCCAGTGGAGTTCCTCCCTGTCACATCGAGTGACATCACTGCTGGGTTGTTTTCAAACTGGGGGTACTGGGATCCCTCTGGGACAGAAAGCCACAAACCTGAGCAGAATTCCATGGGAGCTGGGATGGACCAGGGTCTGAACCAACAGCAGACCCAAAACCAGGCAGAAACTCCCGGTGTGAATTTACTTGTCAGGCAGGAAAAGTCACCAAAATGGGTCTGGGAGCAGCTGGAGGTGACCGCCCTCAGTTTGGAAGGGAGCATTCCAAGGGGGAAAAGCCAGTTGGGATGAAGACAGCTGAACCAGCACTCTGGAGTTTGCTGGGGAGTGGGGAGTGTCTGTCTGGGGCTGTGGCTCTGGCACCCACACCCAGTTTGTTTTTATGGTTTGCTCCTCAGAAGAGAATGACCTAAACCCCAAAGTGCTGCAGCTCATCCGTGGGGAGAACATCAAGGTAAGGGAAGGACAGAACTCTTGGAATTACATTCACTGGAGTCCTGGAGCTGGTTGCTCACTCAGGGACTGGTGAAGAGCAGCAGAGCCACCATTTCCTTGCTTCTAAATTTGAGACAGGTCTCAAAATAATTGAGAAAAATAACTGAAATAATTGAAAACCTAATTAAGAGTTACTTAAGATTCCTTTTAATGAAAGCTTAAAGAACATTCCTAGCCCTGTCCAGGGGAGGAGCAGAGCTGGAGTGTCCCTGCACTTCCCATGGTTATGGCATAGAGGGCACAGGGACCCCATCATTCCCAGGATTCTGCCTCCTGAATTTCCCAGTGTAGGGAATCCAGATCCCTGTGAGCTCAGACCTGCACTCCACGGGCAGAGCTGCCCCTCTCTGAGCTGCTTCCAGCCAGGAAAATCCAAACCCCTGGATCAGGAGCTTGCAGGGGTGGAAATGCTGATTCCAGCTCGCTGTTTTCAGTATGTGACCCCCGTGGTGAAATACGACAGGAATGGGTTCAAGGCGCGGGAGCGGCTCCTGGTGCTCACCCAGAGCTCAGCCTACGTGGTGGAGATGGCCAAGATCAAACAGAAAATCGAGTATTCCACCCTGAAAGGTACCTCTGGGAGTCGCTGTCCAAGGCTGGATTGGGACTAGGAGCAACCTGGACTAGTGGGATAGGGTGGAATGGGATGATCCTAAATGTTCCTTCCAACCCAAACCATTCCGTGATGGTTCTGTGGGTTGTTGTGGGGATTCCTGTCCTGCCAGGCATCCTTTAGGAAGGATGACATTCTGAAACTTTGTCTTGCAAAGATATTGGAATGATCTGTCCCTCTTTTCCTGGGGACTGGACAAAGCCTTGAAGGATGATTTTATGAGTAAGAGTTCCTTGAAATGTTTAAATGCAGGAGGACGTCACTTTCTGCTGACACAGAGAGGAGAAAAAATAACCCAAACCTTTCCTAGCCTGGTTTGTGGGTATTTTTTAATCCTGGCACTGTTGGAACTACAGTTCAGGGGTAGAATGGATCCTTTCCCCTCTCCTGTTACCAAAACCAAGGCACCAGGGAAAGGTTTGGGGCAAACAGCTCATGCAGGGGTTTAAATCACCACTGTTGGAATTGTGCTATGGACAATGGGTGACATAAAGGGACCTTCAGAAGATATTTTGAAAATTCAGATTAATTAATCAATCTAAGTAGGAGCTTTGTGTGTTTTGCTCTAAGAATGGGAATATCCTTCATTCTAAGGAAGGACAGAGCCCTCCTTCAGGAATGTGATTTCCCCTTTAACCATGTGGAGCTGGAGTTGCTTCTCCTGGGGGAAGCAGCTGAGGGTGGTGTGGAGCTGGGTTTGGTGTTTTCCTTTAAATTTGGGCTTCTTTTGAAGGGATCTCCACCAGTAACCTGAGTGATGGGATCGTGGTCATTCATGTTCCTGAGGACAACAAGCAGAAGGTAGGAAATGGGGATGGTGGCTCCAGTGAGGCCATGGGGCTGATGCCTCCAATACCATCCTATGAACTCCTGGAATGACACAATTCCTGGTGTTTATTCAGTGTGTAATCAGCCAGGCCTTTACATCCTTGCTGTCTCAACGTGAAAACTTTCACTTGGAATCCCAGCCTGCCAGGGAGTGGTGGAGAATGAGAAGATCCCCCCTGAGCCTCCTTTTCTCCAGGCTGAGCTCCCCAGCTCCCTCAGCCCTTCCTGGTGTGGCTGATTCTCCATCCCCTTCTCTGGACACGCTCCTTCCTTATTTCAGACCAAATAAATCCTAAATAATCCCTGGAGAGGGTGTTTAAATCGGTCACTTCTGCCTGGTAGTCATTCCAAAGGAATTTCTCTGCACCATCAGGTGCTGGGGTGATGCCAGGTGACTTTATCCCTCTTTTTTGTTGTTTCCAGGGAGATGTGATCCTGCAGTGTGAGCACATCTTTGAGACAGTGACCAAGCTCTGCATATTGGCCAACAAGCAAAGCGTTGTTAAAGTGGTGAAGGGAAGGTAAGGAAGGCAGGAAGGTGGATGGGTAGCACTGGGCAGGCTCAGTTTTATGGGAAAACCTTTTAGGCCTGGACTAGGTCAAGACTGTTGAATCACCCCAGCAGACAGTGCCCAGAGCTGTGCAGCACCATCTCTGTTTTTGTGACTTTCAGAGGCACAGGGAGATGAAATGGGATGCACTGAGATAAAATGTATTAAAAATCGTTCCAAAGAGTCCTTGTACCTTGCTGGGGGTGCTGCTCTGCTCTGACAGCTGCCCATGCCCCACCTGCCCAAACCCAACCTATTTCTAGGTGATTTTATTTTAAACCCACTTTTTTTTTTTCAGTTTTCTGATGTGACCTGGGCATGAGGTCATGGCTTTAGTGGTTCCACAGGGGATCCCATTAGCCTCAGGAAAGCCAGCTGGGAAGCTGTGGGTCACATCAGGACAAATGCTCCTCTCCCAGACAGATTGAGGAGGCCCAAAATGTGATTCCTCCCAGTGCTCCTGGCAGGTGGATGCAGCCCATGTCTCCAGCCTCTCTGAGAATTGGAGCTGGCAGGTGAAACCTGCAATTCTGCTCCAGCTTTTCAGCCTGGCCTTTGCATTTCAGCTCTAATTAGATTTGGTGTGCTCAGTGCTTTCCTCCAGGTCAGATCTGCTTAGCTTCCAGTGCTTAATTGCACCAAGAAGACTCAAAAAGCCTGGGCTGGGCAGCCTTGTTCCATTCATCAACCCCTTGGGCTCGCTGGGATAATGCAATTGTTTAGGAAATTCACCTAAGCTGGAGGCTCTGATCTGCTCCTCTAACGAGATTTGCCCAGGGAACAGAAATAAAGGGGGTTTGGAGCAAAGCCTCTTGTGGGAAGAGCACTCCAGGGGCTATGGTGGTGTTCACAGGGTCCCAGGACAAGGGAAGAGATGAGAATCTTGACTCCATGTTTCAGAAGGTTGATTTATTTTTTTATTATATATATTATATTAAAATGATATATTAAAGCTATACTAAAAGAATAGAAGAAGTGATTTCATCAGAAGGCTAGCAAAGCAATAGAAAAGGAATGGAATGATAATAAAATCTTGTGACCGACCAGAGAGTCCAAGACAGCTGGGCTGTGATTGGCCATTAATTAAAAACAACCACACGAGACCAATCCACAGATGCACCTGTTGCATTCCACAGCAGCAGATAACCATTGTTTACACTTCGTTTCTGAGGCCTCTCAGCTTCTCAAGAGAAAAAATCCAAAGGAAAGGATTTTTCATAAAATCTGTCCATGACAAGGGCCCTCCTGTGCTTCCAGCCTCCGGTTCCGCGTGGGCTCCGGGAAGGAGGGGACCATGGTGTTCACCGTGGGGCCAGAGCCTCAGGTCTTCAAGGACAAAACTGGACAGCTGACAGTGGTAAGGCCTCAGCTGAGCACAGGGAGCCACCTGGTGCTTCCCCCTTTGGATCTCCACCTGCAGAGAGCACAGCCCCCCCTTCCTGGGAGTCCAGGAGGGCCTGAGTGCCCTCCCAAAGCAGGAGGTGACCACCCCGTCAGTGTCACCTGCAGGAGGTGATCCAAGACAGGGCTGGGAGCTGCAGGTCCAGGGATTGTGCAGGAATTGGCCCGGGATGGGGGGCAGCAAGGCTGGTTCCTGGTGGGGGCACTCAGAGAATTTAGTCTGACCCAAACTCAATGTGAACCAGCAAAATGAGGCCTCAGGGGATGTTTTCCACCTCCCTCAACCAAGTTATGCCTGAAGTGAGTTGGGGGATGGAGGGAAGGCACTTCTTGTCACCCAAGCAGGTCCTCTGAGGAGCTGACAGCTCCAAGGAAGAATTCCAAGTGGAGTTCTCCATCCTGCAGAGGAGATGGAGGGAATTGTCTCTATCTACCAATGGGCAAATAGAAACTCCACCACCACCTCTCTTCCCAGGCACTTTGAGAATTCCTGATTTAATGGCTCCTTCCTCTTCTCCTCCCAGGTGTCAACCCCAAAAAAGTCTTGATGAGAACCCGTTGCTGTTCCCTTGGCTGGGAACAGAAAGGAGCCTGCAGGATGGGACCAGCCCTCACATCTCCCCTGGAATCTCTGATGCCACAGGGCTGCTGTGATTTGAGAGTTTGTTTGCATCTTTTAGGCTCTTTTTTTTTATAGCTTAAAACTATTCAACTATAGATAAATAAAATCCCTGATGTTGCTATAACGTTCCCAGTAGGAGACGCTCATTACATGGTCACAGGGACGTTTATCCCCAAAGTTCCAAGGTAAAAATCTCCATCTCTGAGAGGTCAGGAAGGATTAGGACAGAAGCCAAAAGGCTTTTCTTGCTGTAATTTGACTCACTACTCAGGAGCACTGCAAGAAGTGCAGAGCAGTATTAACCCTGGTCTAAAAACAATTTTTCTCAAGGCAGAGTGACCAGAGAGAATCCCAACAGCTGGGCCTCTCCCACAGGGAGGGCTTGGAGGTCAAACTGACATTAATTAGGATGGAGATCTGATATTTCATCCCAAAAGTTCCTCCAGTCACACAGCCCATGAGGCCATGGAGCTCCAAGCAAGTAATAAAGTGACACGCATGTAAATATGAAATATCTTCTAATTTATTGTGTTATATTAAAAAAAAAAACAAAAGTACATATTGCAAACATCAACCATACACTGAAATCCAGCTGAAGCTTGTTCTGTGCAGAAGTCTGGACAGGTGGGAATGATTGTACAGAACAGGAATTTGCTGTTGTCCATGAAACAATTCCATTAAGACTGAAAGGTTCTACCTATGCTTTGCTCTAAGGTAGGATGGGAGCTTGGAGCCTTGCCCAGGTGCTGCTCAGGGGATCCAAACCTGCCTTGGGGAAGTGCAGGAGCAGCTGTTACAGGGAGAGAGGGGGGAAAGGGGCACCAGGGCTGGTCCCTGTCCCCTCCTTGTGCAGCCCCACCCGTGTCAGGAGCTGGGAGGGGACAAAATCCCTTCCCCAGGGGGACTTTGCTCAGCTCCCCTGGGCCGTGCTGGCACTGCTGGTGCTGGGGGATGGAAGCAGCCAGCTCTGCTCTCCCTGGCACTGGGAGGCAGGGAAGGATAATCTGAAGAGCTGCTTGTGCCCAGGACACCTGCCCTGAGCCCCAGCTGCACCTGAGAGCTCAGAGTAAAACCATTTAGAGTAACGAGGCTCAGGGCTGAGAGCATTTGTGCAAGGGCATGACCAGGGTGTGGCCAGAGCAAGGACAGGGACAGCAGGTAAAGGACAGGCCCCAGGACAGCACAGCTTGGCTGCACCACTCCAGCACCCCGAGGGTGAGCTCAGGAGTGAGTTAAGACAGAGTCTGCCCACAAACGAAGTAACAAAGCTGAAATGGAAACTTTTACTCTCCTGGAGTGACTTTGCTAAACAGCTCTACAAAGCGCTGTACAAAGATTAAAAACAGCCCTCCCCTGGTTTTTAAGAACTTAGTTTGCATATCCTGAAAGGGAAAAGCCTGAAGCCAGTTAAGGATCTATTTACAGAGAAGTTAATCACGTAGCTGTGACCTGTCAGGTGCTTAGTACTGGTGTCACCTCCTGGGGCTGAAGCTGCTCTGCCCCACAGGACTGGATTGGGTCTGGGGTCTGCAGGTCAGCACAGCCGGGGATGAGCTGGAGAGCAGCTCCCAGCTGGAGTGAGCAGGGTTTGCTGCAGGACTGGGGCTGCTCCCTGGTCCCCCTCTGCTGGGACACAGCCTCCACCCCCAAGGGCTGCTCCAGATGCTGAGAAGCCCAGTGACAGCCCAGTAATCACCAGTAAGTGCCAAAGTACACAGTGCTGGAGAAACAGCAATCCAGGACTTCCCTGCCTCACCCTCAGCTTACCCCAGCCCTGAGGGGAGAGGCACTGGCTCCTTCCCCCTCTGCACTGCTCCAGCCCTAGAGGGTGCTGCAAACAGGTTTAAGTACAACTCAAACTGGAAGTCCTGAGGTGTCAGGACAGAGCTGAAGCTGCTGAACCCCCAGGAGACTGTGGAGCTCTCAGTGAACAATCAGCAGCTGCAGGAGAAAGAGGAGAGGAGGCAGGTATAACACCCCCACCTGCCACAGCCAGCAGCTGCCTGCAATGTGGAGAAGTCTTTGGTTACTAGAAAGATGGCCTCACATTAAATTGAAAATCTTTGAGCTTTACTTGATGATCCAAAACTGTACAGCCACTTCCTGGTGTGTTTCAGCCTCTACCAACGAGCTCTGTGGAACAGAAGAACGTGGCTGGTGCTGCTGCAGCACCTTTGGTTTCACTGTTCCCATGTCCTCAGCAGCCCTGAGCCAGGAGCAGGGATCCTTGGAGCAGGAACACAGAGCTGATGCTCCAGAGGAGTGTGGCTGTTAAAGCCAGTGCTAAATATTCCAGAAAAAGGGTCAAAAGAAACTCTAGCCCAGGGCAGAGTGCTCTGGTGTCACCCGTGGGTGCTGCTGCAGTGCAAATTTAACACTTCCTACCTCAGGTTTCTCTCCCTCCCAGGACTGGTGACCTGAACTGTCACAGCTGTGGCTCTGCTCAGCCCTATGGAATGACAGCCCACCTCCCACCACTGCTGTCACTTGACTCCACAACAGGCAACAGGAGACAAGGAGGTAGATAAAATATTCATTGAAAGAGAAAAGCACTTGTAGAAAACCACAGTGCAGTGGCCTTCTCCATGCTCTGCCCTTCCACACACAGCTGCCAAGGCTGGGAAGGTTTGGAACGGCCTCAGGGTGAAGTCAAACAGGGAATATCTGCCTCTGGGTCACTGCCTGCTTCTGTTTCCCCTCACTCAGAGCAGGGCAATGCTCCTGGATCAGCTCCAGAAGGGAACCAGGGCTGCTGCCCCCCACCAGCACCCCCAAAATGGGGGGATTGAACCTGCTGTGACTCCTGGTACCTGGGAGCTGCTGGAAACCAACCCCCCAGCTGAGATCCAGGCTCAGGCAGAAGCTCTAAGCACTGACCAGTACCAACACCACTCCTAGGGAAAGCAACCGTGGACAGTTTGCTCCTGATTCTCCTCGTTTGGGAGGAATTTTAACCTTGAACTGGAGGGATAAAACAGGGATGGGTGTTCCCAGCTCAGTGCTGCAGAAGCCCCACTGAACCCTTGGAGGAGCAGATCCTGAGAGCTGTGGGGAACCTGAGGGAGCACCCCTGCTCCCTCCCACTGCTCTGAGGGAATCCTCTGCCCCCAGACTCCAGGAATCTCATCAGCCTGTGCCATTTGTTCTTTGGGGAGTCACCCAAGGCACTCCCAAGCTCTCTCCCAGGAGCCAGGGAGCTCTGCAGCAGCCCTGGGTCCAGGTTCCTGCCTTTCCCTCCAGCCCAGGAGGGTCAGGGAGTGCCTGGAGGGAAGGAGGGTGGCTGGCTGACCTTTTGTTTGTTGTTTTGGTTTTAAAGTGCAGGATCATTACCAAAGTCACAGGAAGCCAGTCCTCCTCCTCTCCAGCACAAAACAGCAACAGACAAGAGTGCTAAAAATTCTGGGCATTTCTCCAGCTGCTCAACAGGCCCTTCCAGGCTGCCCAGTCACCTCACGGATCCTCGCCCTACAACTACCGCGTTTAAATACCCCAAATAACCTAGAGTTTGTTACAAATCCCAATTTACAGACTGTGCTGGACAGGAGTTGCACTGCCTGGTCCTGCTGCAGGGCAGCCCCTTCCCCAGGGCTGAGGGGGTCCCCAGGCTGGCTCACTGGTGCAGGTGGGCCCTGTCGTCGGGGCGCTTGATGTGGATCCTCCGCACGCGCTCGATGCGCTCCCGCTCCTCGTCCTCCTCCAGGTGGTGGGAGCGCCCTGCAGCCCCTCCCGTGGCTTCCAGGAGGGCATTGTCCGGCCCCCTCCCGTCCTGGGATTCGTACAGGAGAATGTTCAGGGTCTCCTCGTAAATTCGGGCTTCTGGGAACTCCACCTGGCAGGGAGGGGAGAGAAGGGCGCTGACTGCAGGGGCCAGGTTACCTCGGTTTGGGTTCCTGACACCCGGTGTTGCAGTTCCCTGACTGCACCCCAGCCACAGAAACCCTTTCAGGCACAATCCTTCCTATTCCATTTTTTGCTTCCAGCTTTTGAGTCCAACAACAAGTTGGGTTTTTACCAGAACCAGGCAGATCTCGCCTGGGAAAGGGAAGAATACAGGGAAGGTGTGCATTGCTGGATCCCTCCTTACATGGGGGTGTAGAGCCAGGGAATGGTTTGGGTTGGGAGGGACCTTAAAAATCATCAGTTTCATCCCTAGGTCATCTACTTGCAACTCCCAAACCCAAATGTAGCTAAATGCACCAGTTTGTCTGGAGATAGAGCTGGACTGAACATTATGGATGTCATGATGCACTATGGAATACCACAGGGCTTTATGGAATATCCCAACTGCCCAGTGCAGGCAGCTCCTGCTGTACCCCCAGGGTGAGCTCCAGCTGCTGCCCCACTCTCAATGCACTGATTACCCTCCAGAGGTGCTGAACAATGACAAAGTGCCAGCCTGTTCAGCTGTCAGGGTGCCAGGCTGGAGCATTCCCAGTTTTCCTGTACCTTGGTCTGCTTCTTCTCGGTGGCATAAACGATGGAGGTGCAGCAGACCTCGGCGATCTTGCGGCCCTGCCCGTAGAAGGACCAGCAGCAGATCTCGTCCCCAATGACATCCTTGATGAAGAGCACCCTCCCGTTGAACCTCAGGGACAGCTTGTCAAAGAGCTCAATGTTCTTCAGCATGTTGTCATCAGAGTTGCTGTGGGAATGGAGGCAGCAGCAGGAATTTACAGAGCACGTGCAAAGAGTGGGAGCAGTGAGTGCTGACAGCTCTGAGGTCCCAGATTCCTGTGTCACAGAATCCCAGGATGGTTTGGGTTGCAGGGACCTTAAAGCCCATCCAGTGCCACCCTGTGACATGGGCAGGGGCACCTTCCACCATCCCAGGCTGCTCCAAGCCCCATCCAACCTGGCCTTGGATACTTCCAGGCATGGGGCAAACCAAAGAAATTTATTCTTATTATTTCACTTCAAACCATTCCTGAGCTCAGCACCCTGGATGGGCACTGTTATGTCATGAAACTTATAAGGGAATAAGGGAAAAAGGACAAGGGCCCCAGTGTGATGATTTCACCACTCACTGAGCTCCCTGTGTTCAACTACCACACTGCAGTCCATGGGAACGCAGACAGCACTTGGCCAGGAGCCTCTGCCAGCTGCACCTAAGGATTAGAGGAACTCCTCTGGCACAGAAATAGCACAGGCTCATGGATGGCAGCAGACTCCCTTCTGACTTCAGTTTGAAATTAATTGGGAAAAAATGGAGTGCCTGCCAACACCAATCTGTCATTGGGTCTGGGGGAAGAAAAAGGAAACTTTTATAGTAGATTTTAGTCTATGAAAAACTTCCAACAATTCCAGCTGAAGTCACTTACCTGGTGTAGGAATATTTGTTGTTGCTTCTGTTATAGAGCAGCTTCACTGCTGGCTGTAAAAAACAAAGCACAGATGAGTTCCAGGGAGCACAGCCTGAGCTGGAACCTCAGCTCAGCCCAAGGTCCCACAGAGAAACTGCAATGACAAATTCCCAGGGGGATTTCAGTGGTGTTACTGCTGCTGCTGCAAACCTGTGATGCACAGGTTGGCAATGGGGTTGCAATCCCTCCTGACCCGTTCTGGGACTGGATCCTCACCTATTCTTATCTTCCCTCTGTCTTATCAGCACCCCCTGCTATGTGCAGGGACACCTCCCACTATCCCAGGTTGCTCCAAGCCCCATCCAGCCTGGCCTTGGACACTTCCAGGGATCCAGGGGCAGCCACAGCTTCTCTGGGCACCCTGAGCCAGGGCCTCACCACCCTCACAGGGAAGAATTTTTTCCTAAAATTCCATCTAACCCTGCCCTCCTTCAGCCTAAAGGCATCACCCCTTATCCTGTCACTCCGTCCCTTGTCCAGTACTCCAGTTCTCTTGGAGCCCCTTTAGGCACTGGAAGGAGCTCTGAGGTCTCCAAAAAAGGTTCTCCTCTCCAGGCTGGACACCCCCAGCTCTCTCCATGGCACACCTCAGTCTCTCTCACCTTGTTGGAGGTTGCAATCAGCTTCTGCTCCTCCTTGGAGGAGGTGATCACCGGGACCTTGCAGAAGGGCTCGTAGGTGTCCTTGTTCTGTGAGAGAAGAACCAAACAGCAGCTGAGTGACAGCAGCTCCCAGGGCACAGCCACATTTCCTGGGAATGATCTCTGCTGAGGGGTCAGTGTCCACTCTGTCCCTGTGGTGTCCCTGGGGAGCTGTGGCTGGCCAGGTACCATTCTTCAGGGAGCACCTGATGTGTGTTCACTCCTGTGCTCCACCACTGAATGTTCTGTGCCCAGTTAAACAGCAGGATCTGGAATGGGGCTTCTCTCAAACAGGACATCAGTGACAGTGGCATCAAACCCAAGATGGCAACCTCAGAGCATAACAAAGATCACAACAGGACTCCAGCAGCTCTGGGAAGAAGCTGGTTCTCCTAGATGTGACCAGACTCCAGCAGATGACAACGTGAACTACTCCCATTTCCATCCCAAGCCTCCAAAATCACCACATGAAGACCAGGAGAAAATCCTGCCCACCCTCAGCTGCCCCTGAGCCCCGTGCCCACCTGCAGGGCTGCCTGGCATTCATCCACCAGCCCCTGCACCAGGTAGTACTTGGCCTCAGCCAGCAGCTCCTCGATCTCCCGGCGGCTCTCCGGGAGCGGCACGGCCCCGTCCCGCAGGTAGTTCAGGATTGTCCCAAAGTGCTTCCCACAGCGGTCGATCAGGATCCAGCCTGGGGACACAGGAAGGCCACAGTGAGGGCAAGCTGAGATCAATGTGGCAAAAGGCCTTGGCAGAGCAAACTGGTGAAGGACATGATGGAACTGCGAGTGGGAGGATGGAATGGGGAATGTGAGCAGGGAGTGCAGCACAGCTGGACCATGGCGGGAGGAGAATCATGGAAGGGTTTGGGTTGGAAGGGAACTTAAAGCCCATCCAGTCCCTAGGAATATATTCATGTGTTCTCCTCCTACTGAGGAGTCTGTGAAGGGTGAGTAAAAATAACCCCTGACCCTGCCCTGACCAGAGAGAGGCATTGGGGGTGTTCAAGGCTGATGGAAATCACAGAATGGTTTGGGTGGGAAGAGACCTTAAATCCATGGGCAGCGACACCTTCCACCATCCCAGGCTGCTCCAAGCTCCATCCAACCTGGCCTTGGGCACTTCCAGGGATCCAGGGGCAGCCACAGCTGCTCTGGGCACCCTGAGCCAGGGCCTCAGCACTCTCACAGGGAAGGACTTCTCCTCAATATCCCATCTAACCCTGCCTCTGGCACTGGGAAGCCATTCCCCCTTGTCTTGTCCCTCCATGCCCTTGCCCAAAGTCTCTCTTCCAGCTCTTCTGGAGCCCCTTTAGGCACTGCAAAATGCTCCAAGGTCTCCTTGGAGCCTTTTCTTCTCCAGTGAAGAAAAGAGCTACAACCAAAGCTGTGGGTGCAGCATCCACACTTCACCTCTCACTGCTGGGATGAGGCTGGACCCTGGAGAAGTCAGGCAGTGCCAAGGCTGGAGTTTCCCTGAGTGAACAGATGGCCACTCTCACGGGCTGAGGCTCAGGAATGCAATGAGGAAACGCTTGTGGGGAAGGAGTCATATTTTGGACAAATAAGGAAAGTAGGTTAAAGCAGCCCCTGTGTGCTCTGCATGAATGGAATTACGAGGGAAAGTCTGAACATTTGGTTCAGTCTGGAGAGGGAACACGGCCCTTTCTGAGGGAAAAGGAGACACTCTGCAGCAGCTCACTCCAGGCTTCCCAGCTCCCTCATTCCTGCTGTCCACAGACAACACAAAGTGTGCTCCAAGTGTGATTTTACAGGCTGGAACAACAAACTAGAGAAAGAAATGATGGAAGAAAGGACTGATCCGAACTAATGGCTAATCCAACTGGAGCAGAAAAAAGCCCATTTGGCAGTGCAGACTATGGAAAGCAAGAAATCCCATTTTAGTGGGAGGTTTAGTGGAAGGTGTCTCTGCCCATGGCAGGGGTGGAACAAGGTGAGCTTTAAAGTCTTTTCCTACCCAAACCATTCTGGGATTCTGTGATAAAGAGGAAGCACAAGCCATGGTAACAAACCAGGACATCCACAAATGCAGCTTCTTCCCAAGCTCACTGGAGCACACAGGAAGGTAAAGGGCCAGCTGAGAGCAGAATTACCATCCCCAAACTCCTCTGTGATTCCTCGTAGGCTGCAAAAATCTGCTGCAACTTCATGTTTACAGATGGTGAAACTGAAGCAGAGTTGCTCATTTTCATGTGGGGATGAGAAAACACTTCCAGTAGCATTGCAAAATCAGAGTGACCACTAGAAGAGCTTTTAAAAACCCTTCTGCTTCCCCCAAACAGCCCAAAGGAGATGAGTCACAGGGAAGTGACCCCGGTGCCACTCGGCCACAGCAGAGCCAACAAGTGGGCTGAAGTCTTTTGGAGCCGTTTTTTTAATTGCAGTGTTCCAAAAACATCCTGTGATCGATTTAGGAACATGGGCATGGAATCCATGGGCTCTATGGAACATAGAATCATGGAATGCTTTGGGTTGAAAGGGAACTTAAAGTTTATCCAGTTCCAACCCCCTGCCTTGGGCAGAGTCACCTTCCACTATCCCAGGCTGCTCCAAGCCCTGGCCTTGGACACTTCCAGGGATGGGGCAGCCCCAGCTTCTCTGGGAATTCCATCCCAGCCTCTCACCACCCTCACAGGGTGGATTTCTTCCCAATATCCCATCTATTCCTGCCTTCTGGCAATTTGAAGCCATCCCCACTTGTCCTGTCACTCCAAGCCCTGCAAATAGTCCTTTCCCTCATTTCTGTCAGCTCCTTCCCTTCTCCAGGCTGAACAATCCCAGCCTTTCCTCCCAGCAGAGCTGCTCCATCCCTCTGATCATCCTGGTGTCTCCTCTGGGCTCCCTCCAGCAGCTCCAGCTCCTCCCTGTGCTGGGGCAGCTCTGCAGGTGGGGGTCTCACCTGGGCAGAGGGGCAGAGCCCCCTCCCCTCACTGCCTTTGTCCATGGACACATCACCTTTGGCACTTCATCTTTGTCTTATAGGAATTCTTAGGGACAGGATCCAAACACTCCAGCTAAAAACAGATATTTTCCAAGCAAGCCCTGGCAGGTGAAACAGGAGCCTGACACTGGACACTGCCTGAGGCTCCACTCTCTTATCAGCAGCAGGACCAGGAACAGCTTCCCCATCAACAGCAGCAGGGAGTCAGGGAAAAAAAGAGAATTGGAAACAGGTGGATGCACCTGGAAAACTCACATCCTTCTCCCTGCTCATTACCGTCCAAAGAAAATGTTCCAAATATGCTGATTTGCTACAGTTCATCAATAATTTCTAAGCTGAAAACAATCATCTACCACCCACAGCCAGAGAAGCCCAGACTGTTCTCCTCCAGCCTGAGGAGCAGCAGGTTGGAATTGTTCAGCTGGGAGGAGGAGCTGCGATCTCAATCCCAGACACAAAGCAGGACCCAAATTCCAGACTGGTTAAACTCAACTCCTTCCAGTTGCTCCCCAAGCCTGGCTTCTTCTCCTAAGAAACATTTTGTTTGGTGCCAGGTTTAGGGTGTGACCAATGAGGAGGATTTTGAAGAATTCCAGATAAAAAGTGTTTCCTTTAGCAGCCCCAGTGCTATTGTCCCAGTTTCCAGGCAAGGGGAGATAAAGCAAGAACTCCTGCAATGGGAGTGTCTGTGTTACAACACACAGGAAGTATCAAATTCCTCTTAAAACACAAACTGGTTCCATGGAACAATCCCACACACACACTGTGGGAGTCACAGCAAAACAAACTTGGGATTTTACATCCCAAACGTGGTATTTTAGTGGGAGAAACTCCAGTTATCCTCAGATTTGGGGTGCAAACAGCACCTGCACTTCCAGAGCCTCTGAGCCCTGGGAATGGGATGTCCCAACCCTCCTGTACCTGCCCGGGACACTGGGATCATGCCAGGGTGAGTTTCCAAAATGAATTTGGAATTTCCAATCCATTTCCAACCACAGGAAGTCTGGAATTATCAAATTCAGCACAGCAGCTTCAGGGAGGGACAGGAAGATCCAGCCCAAGTTTAGCAAAGGGAGAATGTTCACAACATTTCCACTGCTCCAGTGCTCCCAGTCAAGGTGTTGATTCCCATTTGACAGTTTATTTCCAAAACTGGACCCAGTGTGGATTCCCATTTGACTTTTTTCCCCAAATTTGACCCACAGACTGACTTTTTCAATGCAACCTCCATGGTCTGTATCCAGGATAAGTATCCCAGAGACCCTTTGATCCAAATCACAGCATCCACATTCCTGCTTTATCCTGGCCTGGAATTACACCTGGAACAACACAGCTTTGTTTTCCCCAGCTTAAATATAAAGACTTCTGGCTAAACCAGGAATATTCAGCTAATCAGGCTCTATTTTTACATTTTTCCCCTTCAAATCCACTTCATTTTATCTCAGGAAAGCTTATCATAAACCTCTAAACAGACTGTTTTAAAGCACTCAAAACTCAGTCCACCCTGTAATATATTTCCTCTATTTTCAGCAAATTCTAACAAAATTTTCTAATAATAATTAACTAATCCCAAGGGAGGTGTTTGAATCTCCAGGATCAGCTTTGCAGAGGCTGCAGTTAAAGACAAAGGTTCTTAAATATTGTTATGGGTAAAACATCAGAGTGAAAATAAAGCTGAGCTTCCAATTAAACTCTGGCACACCTACAATGTGGGAATGTGGAGATAAAATTCCAATTTTTTTGAAAATCCTGCAACTGGTTCTGTTATAGGGAAATCAGCTGTCAATAGTCCCACAAGAAAAGTGTTTCATTTTAAAAAATCAGCTTTTAACTCATTTATACCTATGTTCAGAGCATATTTTATATTTTATTTATAAGCAAGGAGACAATAAGAGGGAATAGCATCCTGAGCTTCCAAAGGACACACAGATCCCAACTCAAAGATTCCTAATCACCATCCCCACCTTTCTCCATGGGCTTCAGAGCTTTAGTGTCAGTATTCTGAAAGGAAAAGATGCTCCAGGTGTCACCTGGGCCTGACAGGAGCTCTGGCACTTCTTAGTGTCCTTCTGCTGTTCAAGCAACCACTCAGGTCATCCTTGTCTTTTGTTCCACATTTTTCCCAGCTGTATAATCATGGCATCATGGAACAACAGCATGGGTTGGGTTGGGAGACTGAAGATTATTTAGTCCTTGAAGATGATTTAGTCCTTGAAGATTATTTAGTCCACTCCTTGCCATGGGCAGGGACACCTCCTACTACCCCAGGTTGCTCCAAGCCCTGTCCAACCCGGCCTGGGACACTTCCAGGGATCCAGGGACAGCCCCAGCTGCTTTGGGCACCCTGTGCCAGGGCCTCAGCACCCTCACAGGGAAAGACTTCATCCCAATATCTAATCCAAACCTATTCTCTTGTCCTGCCACTCCAGGGCCTTATAAATATTCTCTCTGTGGTTCTTGTTGCTCCTTCAAGCACTGTAAGGCCACAATTAGGTCACCCCAAACCTGCCTTTTGTCCAGGCTGAACAATCCTAACCCTCCCTTGCAGGAGTCATCCTCCATCCCTCCAACCCTACCAACAGAAGTTCCTCTGCCCTTCCCATGACCCCTGTGACTTTCCCTGCCCAGGAGGGACGTGGAGGGCACCAGGAACACCCCAATCCTTACCTTCACCCTACCAACAGAAGTTCCTCTGCCCTTCCCATGACCCCTGTGACTTTCCCTGCCCAGGAGGGACATCGGAGGGCACAGAAGTTCCTCTGCCCTTCCCATGACCCCTGTGACTTTCCCTGCCCAGGAGGGACGTGGAGGGCACCAGGAACACCCCAATCCTTACCTTCACTGTCCGTGAGCACCTCCATGCGCCCGCTGAACATGGCCTTGAGCATGGTGTCCTGCTTGGTCAGGGTCTGCATGGTGGTGTAGTACAGGGCCCCCCCCACGTTCAGCTTCACGTACTTGGAGCTGGGGCTGCTCCCCTTGAAGGACGTCGTGCGCGTCGCGGCCGCCGGCACTGCTGAGCTCACCACGCTCTCTCCCGACATCTCTTCCTGCAAGGAACGGGGTCACCAGCTCAGGGAAGGAGGTCCCACTTCAAGAGTGCAATTCCCAGCTCAAGGAAGGACCTCTCAGCTCAAGGGAGCAGCCCCCAGCTCAAGGAAGGAGGTCCCACTTCAAGAGTGCAATTTCCAGCTCAAGGAAAGACCTCTCAGCTCAAGGGAGCAGCTCCCACCTCAAAGGAAGGACTTTCCAGTTCAAGGAAGAAATTCCCAGCTCAAGGAAGGAGGTCCTAGCTCAAGGGAGCAGCTCCCAGCTCAAGGGAGCAGCTCCCAGCTCAAGGAAAGACTTTCCAGTTCAAGGAAAGTCTTCCAAGCTCAAGAGTGCAATTTCCAGCTCAAGGGAGCAGCTCCCAGCTCAAGGAAAGACTTTCCAGTTCAAGGAAGGAGGTCCCACTTCAAGAGTGCAATTTCCAGCTCAAGGAAGGACTTTGCAGCTCAAGGGAGGACTTTCCAGTTCAAGGAAGGACTCCCCAGCCCAAAGGAGCAGCTCCCAGTTCAAGGAAGGAGGTCTCAGCTCAAGGGAGCAGCTCCCAGCTCAAGGTAGGACTTTCCAGTTCAAGGAAGGACTTCCCGGCTCAAAGGGAGCAGTTCCCAGCCCAAAGGAGCAGCTCCCAGCTCAAGGAAGGATTTTCCAGTTCAAAGGAGCAGTTCCCAGCTCAAGGAAGGACTTTCCAGTTCAAAGGAGCAGTTCCCAGCTCAAGAGTGCAGTTCCCAGCTCAAGGAAGGACCTCCCAGCCCAAAGGAACAGTTCCCACCCTGCAGTGTGACACCCCCGTTCCCACCGGGTGTTTCACACCTTGGCTCCTCCCCTGGCTCTCTGTGAGAAGTTCTCAAGCGTTTTAAATGTTTCATTCTCAGGAACTGAAGGACACTCGTGGACACAGCCCCCGTTTTTTTCCCGGGGAAAAACCCTGGGAATGCTGAGCTGGGTTTTGCACTGCAAAGCCAATGCTTCCCCACAACAACTGCTTTCATTTCTTACACAACTCCACAGCTTAAAGCTCTTACTCCATCAATAATCTGGGATGGAATTGGGCAATTCCCAACACACACAAGTGGAACAGATGATTCCTGCGAGTTCAAATGCAGAAATCAACAGATTCCCCAGTGCTAAAATGCAGAATATCCGCAGGTTTTCAAGGCTTTTTCCCTCAGAGCAAACAGGGAGAGCACACAGGAGCTTTTCCTGCTCTTCCCTGCCCTCCCACGCTGCTCAGAGCACCAAAATCCAGCCGGACAGAGCAGCCTCCAGCCACATTCCTGTCACCTCCCTGTCACCGAGGTCACACTGGCACAGGAGGCTCAGCTGCACAAATGCCCCCAGAGCCGATAAATCCTTAATCACTTGGAGCCTCCTTTCCTCAGGATGGGACAGGGTGGGATAATTAACCCCCTCCATCCCTGCTCCTGCAGCTCCCACGGCTCCAGGATGAGCCGAACCGAAGGATTTTTGCTTCACGGCCATGAAACTCCCAAAAGAGCCGGAGCTGTGCGGAACAGGAGAGGGAGCAGGAGGGGTAGGGATGGCCTAGACACGATCCCATCATCTCCGGCATGCACCGGCAGCAACCTCAGCTCACGTTCCAGCTCCCTCCGGTACCGGAACGCCCCAGCTTGGGCAGGAATGGGCTCGGGGTTCCAGAGGGGATCGATCCCACCACTGAGAGACCCCAAATCGCAGCCCTGCCGTCCCCAAACCACGCTGGGGACGGGACACACACAAACCGGACAATGACCGGTGGTCAGACTCCCCCCGGGCCACTCTCTCCAGCCTCGGGGCTGGCCCAGACCGGCCCTGGGGGCTGCCGCTCCTCAACACCCGCATCGCTCTGGGGGCCGGAGCCCCAAATCCTCATCCGGACCCCCAAATCCTCATCCCGACTCCTCCCTAGGGCAGCGGCCCCCGCACGCACCCCCGGGCAGGACCGCTACCCGCAACCGGCCCCTCCGCCTCTCTCAGCCCCCTCCCATGGCCCAAACCTCCCTGAGCCCCCCGGCCCAGAGTCCCTTAAAACCCCCCTGAGGGCCGGAGCCCCCTCAGCTCCCCCTGCCCCACCGAGGCCCCACAGCCTCTCACACCCTCCTCCCCATTCCCCCGTTCGCCACCAGCCCCACAGCCCTGCAGCCCCTCCTCCCCTGCGAGGACCAGAGCCCATCCCGGCCCAGCAGGCGCGTCCCCCGGGCCCCGCGCCGCCCTTTCCCCCTCACCATGAACGGACCGAGCCCCTCGGACCGAGCGAGCGGGAGCGCCGGGCGGGGGAACTTCCGCCCCTCGCCTCGCTTCCGGCGCCGCCCGGGTGCGCCCCCAAACCCGTCCGATGGTCCGCGGGCCCCCCCCGGCCGCTGCCGCGCTGCGCTGCCGCCTCACGGGCTTGGCCCGGCCCGGTTCGGCCCGGCTTGGTTCGACCTTCCCGGTATCACCGCGACGCAGGGCCGGCTGCTCTGCCTGCGCCGAGCCGGTGAGCGGGCCGGCGGAACGGCAGCGGCGGGGCGGGTTGGCGGCCGGACGGGGAGCGCGGACACGGGGCGCGGAGGGGGCTGCGGCCGCGGCCTGGGCGGGGGAACCGGGACGGACCGGGGGGTTCCGGGGCCGCTCGGCCCGGCCCGCCCGGCCCGGTGTCCGCCGGGACGAGGGTGAGCGCCTGGGGGCTGCGGGGAGGCTGCCGGCAGCGGCGGGGCCCGGCGAGGCGAGCCTGGGCCCGGGGATGCTGGGGTTGCGAACGGGAGCTGTGGGAGGGATGCGGGCGCTGTCACAGGGGCTGAGGGGGCTCGGTGGCTGCGCCGTGGGCGAGTCCCAGGAGCTGCAGCCCAGCTCGAGGCTGTGGGTGGCTCTCGGGTCCTGTTCGGGGGTGGCACCTGCTCCGGTCCCCGGCGGCCTGGGTCGCTTTGTCCTTCCGTGCTGTCACAGACGGAGTTATCCGTCCCCTCCAGCTGCCTGTGCTGGTGACCGCTGCCGAGCCGCGGTGCTGCTTCTCCTCCCACTTACCGTTTTCCTTGCGGGTGCAGGGAGGGGTAAATCGGGTCCAAAGGACTCGGGAGTGTGGAGGGAAAGTCTAAATCCCCAAATCAGCCGCAGGGAATGTGTTCGTCCATGCAGGAGCTGCCCAAAGCCTCTGGATGAGGATCATGTGCGTGTGTGAATGAGCATCACACTCTTCCCTCGAAGAAGTGACCCCTCAGGTGAGTTCTTTGTTGCTGTTTATAAAGCTCTGGTTGGCCCTGGGTGTTTTATCTGGTGAGTGGCAGTAAATCAGTGTCCCTTGTGCCCTTTGCCTCCTGTCCCTGGCCGGGGAATTGTTCTTATCTGTTACCAAGGAAAGAACAGAGGCTGGAGAGGGGAGGGTGGAGCACAGTGTCAAAACCACTGATTTGTTTATTTTTCCACTTAAAACCTCCCAGCCTGCAGCAGGCTGTGGGCTGTGCTGGAAGGATTCCCTGCCAGTGTTTTTGTGTCCCTGCTGCAGCCCCGTGACAGTCACTGGCGATTTTTTATTCCCACTTTTCCCTCTGCTGTCGGATTCTCCCCTGCAGGGAGCCAAGAACTGCCTTTCTATGGGTGTTTTTTCCACTCTGCTCTGTTTTTCCAGGTGTTTGCTGTGAGGATCCTTTGCTCCCTTTGCCATGTTCAGTGCCAGCCAATCCTCCAGGGCGCAGTTCCTGGACAAGGCGCGGCAGGCGCGGGAGGAGAGGCGGGAGCTGAAGGAGAGGGAGAGAGCAGCAGTGCAGCTCCAGGCCCTGGTCAGGAGGTTTCTGTGTCGCTGCCACCTGCAGAGGGACATCAGGTGTGTGGGATTCATGGCATCATGCAATGGGTCGGCTTGGAAGGGTCCTTAAAGCTCATCTCATTCCAAACCCCTCGCTGCTTTTCACTGGCCCAGGTTGCTTCAGCCTGGCCTTGAATATTACCAGGGGTGAGGCAGCCACAGCTTCTTCCACCCTCACAGGGAAGGATTTCTTCCCAATATCCCATCTAACCCTGTGCTGTGTCAGTTTGAGTCCATTCCCCTTTTTCCTGTCATTCCAGACCTTTGTAAAAGTCTCTCTCCATCTTCCTCATGGGGCCCTTCAGGGAAGGAATTCTTTGCTCTGTGATTGCTTTTTTTAACTCCTTGTTTTTCCCTCTTTGCTAGGAGAGAGGTGGATGATTTCTTTGGGACAAATGAATGTGGCTCAAGTAAAAGAAGTGCCCTGTCTGTGTTCAGGATTGCCAGGAAGCTGCTGTTTGTGTTCAGTCCCAAGGAGGACAAGGAGGTGAGGACACTGCCCTGACATCCTGCCCTGCTTTTGGGAACAGGTTAAATATGTTTAATTCCTTACCATGTGATTTTGGGGGTTCTTGCAATATATTTTCCCTTCAGCAATGTTCTCTCTGACTCCTGGCTCTTCCTGAAGAATTGAAACAGGAGAAGCCTTGAATTTTTCAGCAGTGGTTCTGTATTTGGGACGTCCTTTAATGGATGTTTTTCCTGGTGACTGTGCCAGCTGCAGGAGCTGAGCAGTGCCTGGGGATTTTGGCACACCCCAGGTACATTGGGACAGCTCCCAGAGATCAGAGCTGGCACAGGGAAGGCTGTTTGTCCCCCAGCAGCTTTTCTCACCATGCCCTGAACTTGTGGGTTCAGAGTGAAGCCCTGAAATGATCATCCCAGGAAGCTGTGAGGGCTGACTGGAAGGAAACCAGCTGGAAGATGGAAAGCTGTGTTCCAATGGCAGCAGCAGTGAGGGATTTGTTAATCTCTATCCCATGGAAATCTGTGCTCAAATGCAGTTTTCTGTAGGTACAGCACCCAAAAAAAAACCCAAAAAAAGGAGGGAATCCTGCACACAGCAGCAGTGTGATGTGTGTGCTCCCAGGGAAGGAGCCATCAGGGTTCCTGTAGGGAATATGCTGGGACATTTGCTGATTTGGGACAGAGAGATCTTCCTCCCTCTGCTGAGCTGTTCTTGTGCTTTTCCAGCTCTTTCTGTAGTTAGAACTAATCCCACCTTTGGATTTTCCCAGAGGTTTGAAAAGCTGTGCCGTTGTATCCTGAACAGCATGGATGTGGAGAACGAGCCCAAGGTCAGCAGGGGAGGTTGGTTTGGAGTGGGGAGGGCTTGGTGCTTGTTTTTAACTCTCTGTGTGGGGATTCACTTTGCTAGTATGTAATTTTCAGCTTTCAGAAGCCCATGAGCACTGTGGAGATTCCACAGGGAAAGTTTGGACAAATCCTTTAGTATTCCTAGGTTATTTTTACTCTGTACAGCCACAGGAGTTGAAGGACACTTGGTTTCTGGGGTGAGGGATGTGAGAATTTGGGGAGAGGAGTATCTTGGTCCCACTGCTGTGTTCAGTTCCCAAACTCTGCCCAGCAGCAGCACAAACCCTGATCCCTCTGTGCATCCCTCCCTTGCTCAGGTGTGGTATGTGTCACTGGCACTCTCCAAGGACCTCACACTACTCTGGATCAAACAGATCAAAGACATCCTGTGGTTTTGCTGTGAATTCCTCAAGCAGCTCAAGGTAAGGACTATTCTTGTGTTTTCTCTCCCTGCATTTGGCAGGTGGCACAAGGCTCAGGGGATTTGTTAACTCTCTGTTTGTTATCCCAGCCTGACATCCTGCAGGACTCCAGACTGGTGAACTTGCACCTCACAATGCTGGTCACCTTCACAGACACTTCCACCTGGAAAATCCTCCGGGGAAAAGGTTGGTGCATCCAAATCTTTAAGCCACTGATTTGGGGCTTGATGTTAAAATTTACTGAATGCTCTGGCACAAGTTCCAGAGAAGCTGTGGCTGCTCCATCCCTGGAAGTGTCCAAGCTGGCCTTGGAGAGGGTTTGGAGCAACCTGGGATAGTGGGAGGTGTCCCTGCCCTTGGCAGGGGTTTGGGATGGGATGATCCTTAACATTCCTTCCAACCCAAACTGTTCTGGGATTCTGTTTCTGCAGGAAAAAAAAAAACAGTTTCCACAAAGATTCATTGGTTGCCACAAACATTCATTCTGCTCCTGTGTTTGCCCAAAACAAGGATTCCTTTGGGATTAGTCTGGTTCCCCTTGGGATTAGGCCGTTTCCCTTAGGACACCAACAGCTGTTACAGCATTTTATAATATTCCAAAAACCCCCACACAAGAAGTGTTCAGAGGATAAGGGAATGTGCTCCTAGCTCTGGGGTCTTGTGGGAAATAGGTGTAGAAAGGGCAGACAAGTAGTGGGAGGAAATGAGACTCTTAGAGCCTGAACAATACAGTGTGAAATGCTGCCAGAATGATGGGTTTGTGTAGAAGGACAAGGACTTTGTGTCAGGAGGGCTTGGACAGTGACAAACCTCCAGTGGGAGTGACATCAGTGCTTTAACCCAAAGGTGAGACCCTGAGACCTGCCATGAACCACATCTGTGCCAACATCATGGGCCACCTGAACCAGAAGGGCTTCTACTCCGTGCTGCAGGTCAGTCTGGGCTGCCACAGCCCCAGCTCCACCCAAACCAGCCCTAGCCCTGCCTGTGCCCCTCTCCTGAGGAGCTCTTTGGGCCTGTGCTGGGGTCTCAGGGATGAGCTGCTGGTGATTTGTGCATAATTATATTTTTCTCAAGCAAAGCAAAAATCTCTCAAGTTTCTCAAGTAAAGCAGTGTCCCCACCTGAGACCAAATCCACCCTTCCCCTTCTGTCACTGCTGCTGAACCTAAATCCTGCTCAATCACCTCATCATGAGATGAACAGGGACAAGTCCTACATAATTTTGCCAGACTTTGCAGCTGCCACATTGTATTGGTTGGGTTTGTTTGCTGCTCTGCTGGGAAAAGGAACTGATGTAATGAATCTTTTAAATAAGAATTACATTACCAAACTCTGAGCCTTGCCTGTTAATTTTTAAAGCCTGTGAGCACAGGTTCTAGGGAAATAAGTCCTGCAGAGTGTCTGATTTCATTGCAGTATCTCTCTTCTGCCATTATTAACCTGAAGCCCTTCTAGTTGTGCCAAACAACTTGTAAGAACTGGATTTTAGGCTGCTCTGCTGTTCTTTTTCTCTGCATTAAATAACCTTAATCTCTTTCAGGAGTAATAGTATTTTTTTTCTGAGTACTACAGGGTTTTTATATTTTTATTTCTTTTTTTCCATTCCAGATTTTGCTAACTAATGGCTTGGCAAGATCCAGACCTTCCCTGTCCAAAGGTTCCTTAACTGCCATCTTCTCACTCGCCTTGCGGTGAGTCAGCTGGAGCAGCCTGGGGGGATTTGCAGCCAAACTTGTCCTTTTTTACTGTTTTTTTTTGGTTTTTTTTAAGACTTCTCATTCTTTCAGTGGTTTTCTGCCATTGAGAATATCACCCTGAGGAAAGAAGTTGCTCTAGGCAAATGGCTCACTTTGCTGTCACCCTTTTTCAGATTAGAGTGGTTTTAAGTCAGGAATTAGTGTGAGCCTAAACTTGAGGGTGCAGTTCAGTTCAGGGTGAGCTTGCTCTGAGAACAGAAGTGTGAGTGAATGATCTTTTGATATTTTCCCTGGGATGCTTCAGAGCCAGGTTGGAAAGGGCTTGGAACAACCTGGGATAGTGGAAGGGGTCCCTGCCCATGGCAGGGGTGTGGGATGTGCTGAGCTTTAAGTTCCCTTCCAGCCCAACCCATTCCCTGTGTCTGTGGTTCTTGCTGAGGGAATTCCCTGGATCCAGTTCTGGATGGCTCATTTGGAGGCTGTGTTGCTTTCCCAGGTTGAGTGGAGCTCTGAAGTGTTTCTCTCTCTCTCTCTGTAGCCCTGTGGTTGCTGCACAGTTCTCAGACAATCTGCTGAGGTCCTTCCTGATCCATGTCATGTCTGTGCCTGCTATAATGACTCACCTTGCTACTCTCACCCCTGAGGTAAGTGGGTGATCTCAGAGGACTAATTATCACATCAGGCCACTTGTTATTCCATTTTACTAGCTCTTGGAACAGAGTTTTGGCATTTCTCTTTGCCTGTTTCAATTCTCTGTTGTGAAAGCCTTACAAATACTCTGGATTTCTAATGCAGAAGTTTTAACACCAGTGGGATGATGGGCTGAACTGCCCTAAAATACCTAAATAAATAAATAATAAAGGCATATATGACCCACAGCTTGAATTTTTCATGTCCTTGCTCTTCCTTTTCCATAACCACAGACAGACCCAAAGCCAAAATCACCCTTTTGGGTGGCAGAGGCTCTGTGGGGGTGACAAGTGTGCTGCCCACTAATCCAATTCAATCTGCTTGGTGCAGACAGGCAGGTTTTGTGCCAAATGGGCAAATCCTGTGTTCTTGCAGACAGATCATGGCAAAGATCTGGCTCTTATCTCCAGCATGACCTGTTCACCTGCCAGGGGTTTTATTTCCCAGCCCAGCTCCGTGTCAAACACTCTATGGGGCAGAGTGTTGACACTAAAACAGCCTCAACTTGCTGCTTTCTTTGGGAAGAAAAGCCAGTGCCAGGTGCTGCTGGCAGGTGAGGAGAGGGACTGTGCTGCTCTCCAGCCTCAGTGGCCCCTCCATGCTGTGTTCCAGCGCCTGGCAGTGATGGAATCCCACGATCTCTTCCGCAAGTTCATCCTGTTCCTGAGCCGGGAGTCGCAGTGCCGGGACGTGTGCGTGTGCCTGGAGGGCAGTCACACCCTCTGCTTGCTGGGTGAGCACCTCCACCTCTTCTGCTGGCTTTGAAATAGAGTTTTGATTCAGATCTTCTTTTTTCACGAGGCAGAAGTGCCTCCAACTCAGTATTTTTAATTGTTATTTTGATAGTTTTCTCTAAGTAATAAGTGAGGTGTGTTTTGGGATGTTACAGAAAAGGTTTGAGACCTTTGCAAAGGGAAGAAGGGCCAGAGATTTGTTCTTGTACCCATGTCATGCATCGTCTCTGCCAGCTTTTCACTTGGACTCTGAGCAAGTCTTGGAGTGTGGCAGACTTGGATCTCCATCCTCTAAATGCTGCTACATATTTAAATTCACATTTCTGCAAAAGTAACAAGATTACCAGTTGGGACTCTGGGATAACCGTGGGTTGTAACTTCTAGTAGTTTGTAGAAGGTGTTGGTGGGAAGGTGGCCAAAGGGACATGTCACATCAGGGGTTGATGTGTGCTGGAAATGGCTTCCTGCAGGGTGGCCTCTGAGATCACTGCTGACACAAATCCTCTCCTGGGACTGGGAGAGCATTCACTGACCTGTGACCCCTGTCCCACAGCATCTGTTCCTCCTTAAGCCTTGCTGTGCTGGTCTTCCTCCAGGCAATCTGGTGTTCCTGGGCTCCCTGAATGACCAGGTGCTGGAGGAGGAGACAGCTCATTTTGTGGGGGTGCTCATCCAGATGCTCTCCTACTGCCAGAAGTACGTGTCCCAGAAGAAATCCAACCTCACCCACTGGCACCCTGTGCTGGGCTGGTTCTCACAGACTGTGGATTATGGGTGAGTGGGAAGGACCTCTCAGGGAGAGATGATGAAGCCTCTCCTTTTATTTTTAATTTTTTTAATATGTTGCAAAGTCTTGTATGTTTTGAGATGAACAGTGAGAAGAATTTCTCAGCTCTTTCAGGTTCTAGCTGCACAATAAACTGCAGCATTCCTGCACAGACTATTCCATGGGTGGGTGCATATTCCAGTTGGGATTATGAGCTATATGGATCAGTATCACTGCCTGGTGTTTTATTCCAAGCTGCCTTCTAAGCTGTCTCCCTGCTCTGTCTTCCAGGCTGAACGAGTCCATGCCCCTGCTGACCAAGCAGCTGCAGCACCTCTGGGGGGTCCACATGATCCGCATCCTCTTCAATGATGTGCTCAGCAAGAAACTGCTGGAAAATCAGGAGATAGCTCAGCTGCCAGCACAGCCAATCTCCCCTCAGAACAGCCTTCCTATGAAAAGTCAGTTCTGGAGGGTTTTGGGATTTTTTTGTCTCCATGTGTGTGTGTGTTTATGTGGATCTCTCCCCTGACTTGCAGAGCTTTGACTTTTCCACTTATGCCAAAAGCTTTGAATAATTACTTGCAGCAGCTGCTGCTGCTTAGGTGGAGATGTGATGCCTCCTATTTGTAATTCCTCCTTGGAATGCTTCTGTGACCTGGGGCAAGTCTCTTTCTTTAGTGCTAGAAAAATATTTGCTTGTTTTAGCAGTTTCTTTTCAAAAAGCTGAAGTGCTTTTGGCAAAACTTAAGACTTCCAAGGGGAGATGAGAGCTCAGCTTCCCATGTGGGAAGCAAGGTGAAGCTGGATCCTGCACCTGTGAGGTGTGGTGGTCCTGCAGAAAAGGATTTGGGATAAGATAACTGTAAATCTGATATTTTCTAGCTGTTGCTCATAACACAGGATCCTGTGGTCGTTATTTGCTGTGGTCAGGACTGTGGATCACGAGTGGTTTGGGTTGGAAGGGCACTCACAGCTCATTCTTTTCACCTTGTCCTGTAGAGCATGTACAGAACTGTGAAATGGTGTGAATTGGAAGGGATTTGGGGCCATGGGCAGGGACACCTTCCCCTGTCTCAGGCTGCTCCAAGCCCTATCCAGCCTGGCCTTGGACACTTCAGGGATCCAGGGACAGCCACAGCTTCTCTGGGTACCCTGTGCCTGGGCTTCCCCACCCTCACAGGGAAGAATTCCTTCCCAAAATCCCTTCTAACCCTGCCTTCTGGCATTCCTCCTGTGTTTCTGCCCCCAGACCTGTTCAAGAGAGCTTTCCAGAAGTCGGCCTCGGTCCGGAACATCCTGAAGCCGGTGGGAGGGAAGCGCGTGGATTCTGCCGAGGTGCAGAAGGTTTGCAGCATCTGTGTCCTGTACCAAACCACCCTGACCACCCTCACCCAGATCCGCCTGCAGATCCTCACAGGTCAGGCCACCTCCCTGCTGCTCAAATCCTTTTTTTTTTTTTTCTTATTTCTGTTGATTTGTTGGGAGTTTTATCACTGCCAACACGTTATTGACTGGCTGGGGAAGGCTTGTTCCATCCTGAATCATCCGTGGGATCAATAACATTCAGCACCACTTGATCAAGCACAAACTCTCAAGAATACAAATTAAAGCAAGTTTTCCTCTCATGAAACCTTGCCTACTCCCTCTCAATCTTCAGCCTGAGTCAGGGTTTTTGGGGAGCCTGGCAATATTAATCTTTCTGTGATGGGAACACTGAATGCTTTCATATGTCTTGAGAACAAATTGCCTGTCTTGGGAAGGGGTGGAGGAGGAGATCACTGTTTTGGTCTGTTGGGTAGAGCAGGGAGTGAGTCCAGAGCTTTGGGTGCTTTGTAGTGACCATGGGTGCAGCCCTGTTGTGTTCTCATCCCTAAGGTGGATATGGGATCACACGAATTCATTATTTTCTAAAGCTGCAAAAGAATTAGGGGGAAGAGGTTTAAGATGTGCAAACAATGCCTCACTAAAAGCTTGGGGGGTTTTTTTGTGCTTTTCTGGATGATTGTCCCTCTCCTGTTAATGCAGACAGGCCTGGGAGCCAATTCGGATGCTCATGTTCCTCTTCTGCTTTGCAAAAGGCTTTTTCAGCTTCAAGCTTCACCTCTCTGAGCTTTCACAAGCAGCAGAATGAGCTTTACTGGGTGCACTTTATATTTTCATAGGTCTCACTTACCTGGATGATCTGCTGCCCAAATTGTGGGCTTTCATCTGTGAGCTGGGACCACAGGGAGGCCTGAAACTCTTTTTGGAGTGTTTGAACAACGACACAGAGGAATCCAAGAGGCTGCTGGCCATGTTGATGCTCTTCTGTGACTGCTCCCGTCACCTCATCACGTAGGTAGCACTTGGATGGGGATCCCTGGATTTGTGACATGGAGCTGTTGTGGTCCTTCAGGTTCAAGAGAAACATTTAAGGGTTTATGTCTTTTCATGAAGATAAGTAGGCAGGGTAAAGCAGCAAGCTTTTGGGATTGATTCCTGAAAAATAAAAGGCTTCAAAAGGACTTTTTTCCCTCAGCCATGTGCTGCTTGCAGCTGGTGACAAAACTGGGCAGGAAGAGGAAAAGAAACAACGCAGAAAGTGGGAAAGGGGGTGGAAAATTGCCCTTGCTGGTCACTAGAGACAATTCTCTCCTCTTGAATAAAAAAATAAAAATTTTCTTTGGAATGGAAAAGGTTTTTTTAAGCCTGAAACACTGACTTTGCTTGTATCTCAGCCTCTCATACAATCTTCTGTGAGGATCTGCTATCAGTCAAAATCCATAAATAAGGTTTGGTTGTTTATGACTTTGGATCCTCATGGGTGTCAGTTGTCATAGAAATAAGAGCTGCTGCTAAAGGATAATGTGCCTTTATGAAAATTTCAACAGGGAATTAAATTTACACTTGTGCATTTGCATTTGTTTGCTCTGACAGGATTCTGGATGACATCGAGGTCTACGAAGAGCAGATTTCATTCAAACTGGAAGAACTGGTGACCATCTCCTCTTTCCTGAATTCCTTTGTGTTTAAGATGATCTGGGATGGAATTGTAGGTGAGTGCTTTTAGTAGATTGAGTTGATGTTACTCTTAGAACCACAAATGGCATTAATTTTGGAATTTGAAGCTTCTGCTAATTATTCCTTGGCACAGAAAGCACTTCAATGTGGGAATATGTCCCAGTCTTTTGATGTCCAGATGCCACGATCATGCTTTGTGCCAAATCCAGAGCACTTCCCTATTTCCAGTAAGGATTTCTGTAACAGACATGATGGGCGTGTTGGTTTTTGGCAGAGATGAGGTTTAGCAAGGCTGGGCCATGTGTTGGACAAGAGCAGGGCAGTGCTGTGACCAGGCAGAGCAGCTTGCTTGGGTCTCTGTAGAATCTGCTGTGGATCTCTCTGCTGGTATAATTTGGGTAGAGCTCAGCTCTCTGGTAATTAGCTGAGCTATCCAGCTCGGATGTGAAATGAGATGGCTTTGATTAGCTCTGTTTAAAGAAGGGACCATCTCTCTTCCCAGAGGCACAAAATCCTTCCCTCCAGAGGCCGTGCAGATCAGGAAAGCACCCCAGTGATGTTTCTGTGGGGAGGATAATCAAGGCGTGGCTCCTGCTGGTGCCAGGGGTGCCTGGACTTTGCTGCCTTGTTCCTTTTGTGCAGAGAATGCCCGAGGGGAGACCCTGGAGCTGTTCCATTCTGTGCATGGCTGGCTCATGGTGCTGTACGAGCGGGATTGTCGCCGGCGCTTCGCTCCCGAGGATCACTGGCTGCGCAAGTGAGTGGCCCAGGGCAGGGATCCTGGGCAGCTCCAGGCTTGTCCCACTGCCCCACATCCTCTGGGGAGCCTGATTTGGGATTCCTTATTGACATTCTGCCTGTGGGATCGAGGTGGAACTGCTGCCTGTATTTGCAGTTAAGGACGCCCCTCGTGTTGTGCTTTTCTCTGTGGTGGGAGGTTTAGGTGGTGCTTTGAAAACTGACTCAGCACCCAAGAGCTTGGGTGTCCCTGGCCCCTTTTACCTTCTTAGTGTGTAAACTGAGCACTGCAGTCATCTTTGGAATCACTGCCTGTTCCCTCTCTTTCATACCTGGGATCTCTGAATCTCTGCCTTTCTTTGTCAAGGGACCTCAAGCCCAGTGTGCTCTTCCAGGAGCTGGACAAGGACAAGAAACGAGCCCAGCTGCTCCTGCAGTACATCCCACATGTCATTCCCCACAAGAACGTGAGTGGGATGGGGGCAGAGGGTGGAGGCTGGGAATCAATAGCCTGGGTGACCATTGTGGTGGGAGGGACACATGTCTGGAGCATTTTGTGACATGGAGCTTCTTTTGAAATGCCAGCTGAATAAAAATCTTCTCCTTCATCCTCACCTTCCCCAACAGATTTCCTCTAGATATCTTGATTTCTGTCACTGAGAGAGGACTGATCTGTGTCCTCACCCCTTCCCAGTGCATTTCCTTCAAATGCCTTGATCTCTGTGTTGAGACAGAACTGATCTGTGTGTGCAGCTGCACGCAGTGAGTGGGTGACAGTGGCACCACTGGGAACAGCTGGGATCAGGACAACCAGCAGCAGTTCTGTGTGTCAGGAGCCTCCCAAACCCCTGCTGCCCTGCAGGATGAAGGATCCCCATGGATTGTCCATTTGTTTTCTTTGTGCAGAGGGTGCTGCTCTTCCGGAACATGGTCACCAAGGAGAAGGAGAAGCTGGGGCTGGTGGAGACGAGCTCGGCGTCCCCTCACGTCACCCACATCACCATCCGCCGCTCCCGCATGCTCGAGGTGAGGGACACGAGCCAGCCCACAGGGCAGCAGCCTGGCCTGACAAAAACAGGGCAGGGAGGTGTGATTTTACCTTCTCTGTGGCTGCTGAGGCACCCACACCCAGAGCTGACATTCCAGGAGAATGCTGGATCCTCGTTCAGCTCAGGCTGCCTGCAAACCTGGAATTTTGACTCGGAAAATGCTGGTTTTTTGAGCTCAAGACCATATGACAAATTCAGATTTCTTTGGTGGGCCTGTGTCCTGTCTCTGCTGCATCTCTGGATGGGTGTTTCACGTGTCTCTCTCTGGGATTATCCTCTGGATTTTCTGCTCTGTGTAGGATGGGTACGAACAGCTCCGGCAGCTTTCCCAGAACGCCATGAAGGGAGTGATCAGGGTGAAGTTTGTCAATGACCTGGGGGTTGATGAGGCTGGTATTGATCAAGATGGGGTCTTCAAAGAGTTCCTGGAAGAAATCATTAAAAAGGTGTTTGACCCTGCACTGAACCTATTCAAGGTAGGACACAGGTGCCACCTGAGGTGACCTGATGCAGGCAAAGCCATTCTGCCTCACTGGGCTCTTATCTCTTTGTGCAGACCACCAGTGGTGATGAGAGGCTGTATCCATCCCCAACATCCTACATCCATGAGAACTACCTGCAGCTCTTTGAGTTTGTGGGGAAGATGCTTGGGAAGGCTGTGTATGAGGTGAGCCAGGAGCACCAGGTTGGGATCTTGTCAGTCATGGTGCCTTTGAGGGCACCTGTCCTGCTTGGGGGGGTTTTATTGAAGAGTGGAGTTTGGGAAAACGGCTTGGATAAAGATCCTCTTAGTGGAACAGACTGGAATTTCTTTAGGCATATGTTTAAAATAATTTTGGAGGTAAAACCTGGGTCATGCATTGAATGTTCCTCATGGTGCTGGGACACCAGCCTGGTTTTTTGGTGTTACACCTTACAAACACCCATTTGTGGATACCTTAAAGGGACATGAGGCAAAAAGGAGGATGAAATAACAGAATGACTCTGATAGAATGATTTGGGTTGAAAGGGAACGTTCTAGTCCAATCCCCTTCCCATGGGCAGGGACACCTTCCACTGTCCCAGGGTGCTCCAAGCCCTGTCCAGCCTGGCCTTGGGCACTTCCAGGGATCCAGGGGCAGCCACAGCTGCTCTGGGCACCCTGTGCCAGGGCCTCACTTCCCTCACAGGGAAGGATTTTTCCATGTATCTCACTAAATTTCTCCTCTTTCAGTTCAAACCATGCAATGCAGTTCTTTTAAAGAACACACTGAGTTCCCCAAGTGCCTTTTTGCACCTGCCTTACTAATTAATGGATTTTAAGAGAATGTGGGATTTGTAGCTGATTTTGGTGCCTTGCAAAGTGCTCTTTGCACTTGTTCCACATCACAAGATCTGCCTTGCAGGTAACCAAAGATGCCATAAACACAAGTGTGTGGCAGGACCTTACCTGTGCATTCTTCTTGTCCACAGGGCATAGTTGTGGATGTGCCATTTGCTTCCTTCTTTTTGAGTCAGCTCCTTGGGCACCACCACAGTGTCTTCTACAGCTCCGTGGATGAGCTGCCCTCCTTGGACTCAGAGTTCTATAAAAATCTCACTTCAATTAAGGTTGGAGCAAGAATTTTCCTGTCATTCACCTCCCTGATTGCTTCCTGTTGTTACAAACTGGGAGTGACTGGTGGTTCTGCTGCTGAGCCCTGACCTTTTTTCCCTTTTTTTTTCCTTCTCCTTGTTGTTCTCCAGCGTTATGATGGTGATATCAGTGACCTGGGCTTGACACTGTCCTATGATGAAGATGTGATGGGTCAGGTAGGTTTTTATTCAGTGATTTTTTTGACCTTACCTCTGCTTTGTCCTCTCAGCTTGTCTGAACTCAGCCATGGGATTCAATATGTACCTGTGGGCAGAAAGCAGCTTTTTCCACAAGAAAAGGTTCCCCTCTGACCCTTAATTTTTCTGCTTCCAGGGTTGAAAAGTGTTTAATGCTTCCCCTGCATAACTGGTGTTCCCCTCTTAAAAGAAGAGCCTGTCAATAGGGAGAAATTCCTTTTCTTCCCACATAGATGTTTCTGTCAGGGAAACTCCCAAGTGTGTCAGGAGGTCTCTTGGCCTAGAGAATGAAAAGCTGTTTGGCAGTCCCTTAGGAAGACTTGGAGGCACCTGGTTTCACTTGAGCCCTGTGAAGTTGTGTGTGCAGAGCTGGAAAATCTGGAGAGAGATAAGATAAAAATGCTTTTTGCTGCAAATTCCATGGGGAGCCATGGGGGACACCTGCTGCTGCTGCAGGATTGCTGAGGTTTCAGCTTGGAGGGTTCTTCCATGTGAAAAATGAAGGTAGGAGCAGGATGTGGAGCCCGGCAATGAGACGCTGCAGGCTGTGTTTCACTGAGGTTAAAAATAAAATAACCCAGGCACTCCTGTTTCCCCAGTGCTTTGGTCGTGCTGAAGGAGCCAGGTGGGGTCACCCTGACTGAACTCTGTGTCCCTGCAGCCACAGCCATGTCACAGCTGAGGTCATTCGCTGTGCTGGCTTCAGTCTGACCTTGGAATTCTCCTGGAGCCGCACACAGAGGCCTCTGTAAAGTGGGCAAAGAGGAGTAGGGACTCTGCAGGCAGCACCTGGAGGGTCCTGCCCTGGCCCTGAGCTGCAGGAGATCAGCAGGCACTGGGAGATCCCTCCTGGCTCTCTGCCTTCCTGCCTGGAGCGCCCAGCTGCAGGGACAGAGCTCCTGCATGGGACCTGCGGCTCAGCCAGCTTGGGGTTGTGCTGTCAGGCTGAGCTCTCTGAGCTTGCTCAGCCTCTGGATTCTGGGATTGTGACAGTCCCCCAGGGCTCTTGGAATTGATTTGTGTGTGGTTCAGCAGTGATGGATCAGACTGCAGAGGAGGCTTCCTTGGAGAAGGGCTGGCTGCACTGGTGGGAGAGCTGCAGTTCCTACTGTTCAATTACTCTGTTAATAGTTAAGTGAAACTGGTTCAAGGCAGAAGCAGGATTATTACTTAAATTTTAAATCCTGCTGTTTTATTGTAAAAATAAATGTTTTATTGGGAGGTAACAGCTTAGCATGGCATTTCCTTCCATTGTGGTTCCAGGCAGTAATTAGCAATCCAATCATTTCTTCCCTCAGCTGGTTTGCCATGAACTTGTTCCTGGAGGGAAGACCATTCCTGTTACCAATGAAAATAAGTAAGTACAGCAATTAGATTTTTAAGGTCACCACTGCACAATACTTTATTCTGGTTCCTTGGGCTTGCATCTGGAATGAATTGAGATAGATTGGAGCAGAAGGAGCACATAAATATCTTAATAGAATTTGCTGGTTACAGTTCATCGGCAGAAATTGTATTAAATTTGATTTGCAAAATAAAAATTGACAATTTACTTCTTGAAACAGCACTTCTGAGGTCAAAGGCACCCAGTCAGGGAGATTTTGCAGGATTTAATGATGGTGATGGATACAGACAGATGGATTCAAAGCAATTCAGGCACACAGTCGTGAACACAGAGGGCACAGATGCTCAAAGACACCTTGGAGCAGACAGATCTCCTCAGAATGATAACATGTGGCAGTTGTATAAAGCACCGTGTTCCGAGCAGACAGTGCTGAATTCAAATGTACTCGACAGTCGTTCTTTAGAGCCAGGAAATCAGAGGAGACACCGAGCCCCGGGGCTGTTTTCACAGATAACCGGCTTTTAGATCGTTATCAGAAATGTCAACTCCGGAGCCTGAAAACCAACCCCACCTTTTTGTTCCTTCTTTTTTTTTTCCATTCCTTATCCCCTTCAGTGCTCATAAAAGCAGAATGAAATATCTATTAAGCAAATGTGTGTTTGAACTGGTGATCTGGGAGTTGTTATCTTTTCCCTGACAAATGGAAGCTGGATCCCACCTGGATCTGCGCTATGCAGTCTGATGTTTCCAGGCTTTTCTCTTCTCCAGCTCTGACCAGGGAGTTTGCATTTGAAAGGATTTTCCTCTGGCTTGTCGAAAGTCAGCTCAGGGGGAAAAAAGTTGAAAGTCCTGGATGCTGCTCTAGTAATTTATAGCAGAAATTTAAAGCTTTTGCACCCAAATTGGGAGTTGGGAGGGAGCAGAAGTGTTGGGAATGGCAGCAATCTGGAAACAGCTCTGCCTGGGGATGCTGAGGTGACCTTGCCAAAAACCCAGGCAGTGGAATTGAGGTGGGGTCTGTGTGGGAGCTACTGAAGAAGAATCAGCAAGTTCAGGTGTTTTGCCTGGAGGTGAGAAGAGGAAGAGCCTCTCTCTAACAAAAGTTCACCTTTCCCACATCCTGCAGGAAGGTGGGAAACTGCTTCATGGTTTTGCTGTGGTGTTTCTCCAGCCATGGGGCAGCAGAGCCCAGTGAGCTGTTGGTCAGACCTAGAGGAGAGCTGAGCTGTTAAAAGGACTCGGAGCTCTGTCCAAGCCAAGGTTGATCAAGGAGTTATTAAAGCCAATTAGTCCTGAGCTGGGCAGGAGCTCTGAGAAATGAGCAGAGTCCCAGAGGAGGGGAAAGAGGCAGATAAAACATCTTCATCTGCTTAAATAACAAGCAGGGCCTGGAGGGAGAAGTACAGCCCTGTCCAGGCTGCCCCAGTCCTTCTGGGGCTGGAGAAGCTCATCAGGCCAGTTCAGTGCTGGGTGTCCCTGTCAGCTGCATGTCCCCCGTGGCACCTGCCTGTCCCACAGTGTGAAAAGGCCAATCACTTCTTTTTTAAAATTTTAAAAGTTTAATGATAACGAAATGGTTATAAAAATAGCAATATAATTAGAGTAATAATAATTTGGACAGTTTGGATTAGGACAATATGAGACAATAAAAACAAACAGTTACAGATGTCTGGGTACATCTTTCTGGGCAAAATAAGCCCAAAAAAGGACACACATTAACAAAGGATTAACCCTTAAAAGCAATAGCCTGTTGCATACTCATACATCTCATACTTGATGCATAAATTCCATTAAAACACAGGATTCTGTCTGGTCAGCATCAACTTCTTCCTCTTAATCCTAACAATATCTTCATGGCTGAGCGAGGTGGGAAGAAGTTCATTTCTTCTGATAAGAGAGCAATAAATTCCCTTTCTCTGAAAGATTTAGGTGTCCTGTGGCTGCTATCTCACTGCAAGTCCTCTCTTTAAGAAAAGTGTCTTATATAACATAGTTTTTATTTTAACATTATGTTATAACTTAAAACTATATTTAACGCACTACTAAAAAAAATTAATACAGCGTGACTTTTAACATAACACATCTAATATTCATTTTAATATTTGCAAAAAGCCAATCATAAACCACACATTTTTCACACCCAGGATCAGCTACATCCACCTGATGGCTCATTTCCAGATGCACACCCAGATCAAGAGCCAGACCTCTGCTCTCATCGGTGCCTTCAGGGCCATCATCAAGCCCGAGTGGATCCTCATATTCTCCAAAACCAATAATAAAATACGCATTTTTCACACCCAGGATCAGCTACATCCACCTGATGGCTCATTTCCGGATGCACACCCAGATCAAGAGCCAGACCTCTGCCCTCATTGGTGGCTTCAGGGCCATCATCAAGCCCGAGTGGATCCGCATGTTCTCCGCGCCCGAGCTGCAGCGCCTCATCTCCGGGGACAACGCCGAGATCGACCTCGAGGACCTGAAGTAAGTGACACCTGGGGCTGCTGGGCATCCTTCATCTGGCCTGGGAGCTGAGCTTTTCCTTTGCAGAGCTCCTGGGAGGTGGCAGGACAGTGACTTGGCCACAATTTCTGCTGCTCCTACTTGGAGGAGCAGAGCTTTGGAATGTGTTCCTTAAGGCTAATTTGGGACGGGTCCTTTCTTCCATTGGCTCCTGGGAGCAGCATTCCTGTCTGCTTTTCCCTTTCCTCTGATCAAGTGCCCTGGGAGTGCTGGGGGCTCAGTGTCAGCAGTGAACCCTGACCCATCGCAGGTGTTGGAGCAACCTGGGCTACTGGAATTAGGGGGTGCAACAAGATGAGCTTTAAGGACCCTTCCAAGCCATCCCACCTTTCCAGCACTTGTGCCCCTCCTGCTGCAGTGGCAGGCCTGTCAGAGCCTTTCCCTCCCCAGGAAACACACGGTGTACTACGGGGGCTTCCATGGCAGTCACCGTGTCATCATCTGGCTCTGGGACATCCTGGCCAACGACTTCAGCCCTGAGGAGAGAGCCATGTTCCTCAAGGTGAGTGAGGAGCCATCCCCGCCCAGCTGGGATCTGGGGTGGTGGGGCCAGGGCTGTTGTCCAGTTAGCTGGGTGCTCTCTGAAGGAGTACCAGAATTCCTGACACCTGGAAGTGCCCAGCAGAGCTCTGCGGATGCTGTGGTGTCATCATGAGTGGCCCTGCAGAGGTGGCACTCCCCAAAGGCTGTCAGACACACACTGGGGGTGCTCAGTGCCAGTCCCAGAAGTGCTGGGACTGTGTCACTGTGTGGCTGTTGTGCTCCCATCATCACCATGTGGCACTTTGCAGTTTGTCACCAGCTGCTCCAGGCCTCCACTTCTGGGCTTTGCCTACCTCAAGCCTCCTTTCTCCATCCGCTGCGTGGAAGTGTCTGATGACCAGGTAGGCATCCTGCTCTCAGGGCTTGGGAATTCCCTGCCCAGCTTCCTCCCCTCCATCTGACCTGGAGACCCTTAACGTGGGAAGATGAGATGTTAGGATTAGATATCAGGGAGAAATGCCTCCCTGTGAGGCTGGTGAGGCCCTGGCACAGGGGAGCTGTAACTGCCCCATCCCTGGAGAGGTCCCTCCCAAGCCAGGTTAGATGGGACTTGGAGCAACCTGGGATACTGGAAGGTGTTGCTGCCCATGGCAAGGGGATGGAATGGGATGAGCTTTAAGGTCCCTTCCAACCCAAACTGTTCTGGGATTCTGTACCTGAAAACAGCCCTACCCCAATAGGATGCTCATGGCTGCACACACACAGACACACAGAGCAGCTCCAGACTCTTCTGCCTGGATTCCCTGGGTTCCTCCAGGGCTGTGTTTGGGATCTCCCTGTGTCCCTCCTGTCTCCCTGCACACCCTGCCCGTGTCAGCCATTGAGTTACCAGCAAAGCTCCTTGGAGAAGGGTGGGAAACTGAGCTTTGGGCTGTGGCTCTCCCTATTCCCAGTGCCAGATGTTGTGCTGGCGCCTCTGCCCCGTGCCTCTGTGCCAGGAGCCCACAGAGGGAGGTGACAGCTGTGTGCCCTTGCAGGACACGGGGGACACCCTGGGCAGCGTTTTGCGCGGTTTCTTCACCATCCGCAAGAAGGAGCCGGGCGGGCGCCTCCCCACCTCCTCCACGTGCTTCAACCTCCTCAAGCTCCCCAACTACAGCAAGAAGAGCATCCTGAGGGAGAAGCTGCGCTACGCCATCAGCATGAACACCGGCTTCGAGCTGTCCTAGGCACGGCCTGGGCTCGGGATGGGGCTTGGAGCTGCTGCAGGAAGGGGGAGCCCTTCCCACGTGGAGCCCGGAGCAGCTCGGCGGGAGCTGAGTGCTCGCTGGAGGCCTGGAGAGGCAGCTGCTAGTGGAGGTTCACAGGGATCCAGGGAAGAGCTGCTGGGCTCAGGGCTGGTTTTACTTAGGCACGGCTCCAGGCTGGAGGAGGGGATGGGCCTGACTTTAAGCCCTTCACTTGACACCCACGGAAATTGTCCTTAAAAGCAAACCCCAAGGGAGCATGGAAGGAATGCTCCAAGTGCCACCCAGATTAGTGACAGTGAGACCCCCCAGCAGGCTGGGCATGGGAGTGCTGCTTTTTCCTTCCCCAGGAGCTGGGCTGGCTGGAAGCAAGTCTGGGAAGCTGCACAAAGGCACAGGGGAGGCAGAGCCCACGAGGAGATGGCAGCGTTGGAAGTGCCTGGATGGGCACTGCTCTCTCAGGACAGGGGGATTCCAGGTGTCCCTGCTCCTGCAGGGTCTTAGGTGTGTCTTGGAGAAGGAATCACAGGGAAGCAGCAGCTTCAGCAGGAGCAGATGGACCCTGTGGCTCTCAGGAAGGCTTTGGAATGCTGGAGGTTAAGGGCTGGAGCAGCGGGAGTGGGCTCAGCCAGCTGTGCCTCTGCCAGGCTCCTGCCAGACCAGGCCTTGGGACAGAAAGAGTCATGTCTCAATTTCTCAGGAGCAGGAAAGGATTCATTTTCCTTGGCTTCCAGAGGAGAGGAGCTGGCACACACTCTGGCTCTCCAGCACGGTGCTCAGGTGGGGCAGGTTCCTCTCTGGAACCAGGGGAATGTGTCAAATCCTCTGGGAACCTCCACTGGCAGAATCCCTCTGGGATGGAAGTTTCCCTTTGCTTGCAGGCCCTTTCTTAGGGAGTTGTTTGGACCCAGGGCAGGCTCTCTGTGTAATGGCCACATTTGCTTTGTTGCCAAACTCTTTTATTTTGTCGCTTTGTCTCTTTCTGGCCTTATTTCTGTCAGTTGGTGTTTGCCTGGAGCAGGCAGCTTTTGCAGGGGGTGACTTGGGAAGGTGTGGATCCTTCCTGCCATTTCTGAGACACTCATAAAGTGTCTCTGCAGCTTCCCATCTTTGGTCCCTTGAACTGCTGTGAGCCCTGCCCTGGCCCAGGCTGGAGAGAGGAGAGACTGGGCTGCTCCTGGACTGTCCTGGCCCTGCTGGGATTCTGGTACAGAGCAGAGCCATGGCATTGCCCTTTTGGGGCAGGGTTAAAAGCCAGTCACCTCCTGCCCTTCACCTCACTGCTAAAACAAGCTCCTGCACAGGCTTCTGGCTTCTGCCCAGGGTTTTCTCTCCCTCCTTCCCTCCCTGTGGCACTGGGGATCCTCATTCCCCTCCCTGGCCATATCCCACCTCTCCTGCTGCCCTGCCTGGTCCATCCCATGGGATTCCTGTGCCCAGGTGAGCTCAGTAGAGCACAGATCTCCACACCCTAGGCTCTGGAAGATCCCCTTAACTACAAGATTTCACAAGATTTCCAAGGGGTCAGAAAACCCTCAGCACCGAGCAGCGGGATGGCCTTGGCTTCATCCTCCTCCTGTCGTGCTTCAGATGGATTTCAGAGAAATAACCCTTTTTTTAGAGCCAGTGCCTGGAAATGCATCTGGAAAGCAATGTCAGGATTCTTCTCTGTCAAATCAGTGAGATTAAACAGAGTGATGGGAAGTGTTGGTGCAGACAAGAATGTCTGCATCCAGAGAGTTCAGGACACTGGGCTGTGAGTCACAGAAATTAAAGATGATAGTAAATTTCTTTTTTTTTTAATACATAGAACATTTCGGCATTAACCAGTTGGTGACTGTGTAGTTGGGAGGTTTAGGCACTGCCTTGGACCTCTCAGAGTTTAAATATCACCCAAAATCTCCTTTTTCCTTCTAGGAAGTGCAGTGTGTCTGACTAGAGCACAATGAGCATTCAGTGAAATGAGTTGTTGAACACTGAGATCAAACCCTTGCTCCCCTTTTCCCTTTGTTCCTCAGGAGTGCAATTCCTAGGAAAAATCTTACTGCAGACTAAGCTCGGTCCCTCCAAACCTGGAGATGTTGCACTACAGACACTGCTCCCGTGCTGGAGCTGGTGTGGAAAATGTGATAAATGTCTGGGGAATTCCCAGTGGATGCAGGCAAGGATTCCTGTGGAGGGGCTGATTCCTGTGTCCCAGGGAGGCTGTGTCAGTCCCTGCCTGCTCCATGGATTCTGCCCAGGGATGGTTTTGCCACAGGAGATTCACAAGGATCTTTTCTATCCAAGAGTTGCTGTTGTGGAGACCTTGGTTCCATCCCTGTGTGTCTGAGCTGCAGAGAAAATAAAGCTGGGATGAGTTCAGGTGGTTGGGTGTCTCCTGGTCCTTTCCTAGGGCAGGGAATGTGCTGGTGGGATACTCCTGGCAAAGCAGAGCAGGGCACTGGGGCCCTGGCACCTCTCAGAGAGCACCTGCCTTTATTCCAAGGGTGAGGAAGCCCTGCCACAGGGTGCCCAGAGCATCCCTGGAAGTGTCCAAAGTCAGGCTGGACAGGGTTTGGAGCAGCCTGGGCTAGTGGAAGGTGTCCCTGCCCATGGCAGGGGGTGGATTGGGATGAGCTTTGAGTTTCCTTCCAGCCAAAACCAGTCTGGGATTCTGTGAGTCTGGGCATGGAGCCTTCTGCTCCCATGGCAATTCCTGTTGCCAGGCTGGTTCCTGGTGCCCCTGAGAGCTGTGGGGTGCTCCAGATGGGGGGATAAGAGGCCTGCTGAGCCCAAAGGGACCTGGCAGCACTGTTTGAAGCAGGATTTTCTCATGTTGGAATATGCTTGCAGAAGTCCTGCCTGGTCCTGCACAGTGCTGGCACTTTGGTCCTTCCTGAGGGTGTTGGTGCTCCTCGGGTGCAGGGGCAGTGCTGCAATCAGCAATGCTCAGTGCACATCTGGGAATGGTGACTGGAGCCACTGGGGGAGAGGGAAACAGGCTGGAAATCCAAGTGGGATCCCCCAGTGCAGGAGTGGGGGCAGTCCCGAGGAGCAGCCACTGGAGCTGACATGGCTTTGATGTTAATAACAATATCATAATATTGTGTGTTTCTGCCTGCTGGAAGCTCCTTGGAGGAGTGAGAGCTGTGCCTGCTGCTCCAGCTTCCCTCTGACTTTGGGTTTGGAGCCCTTCAGTGCCCCTCCATCCCTGCCTGGAGCCCTCCTGCCCCCCTGGCCATTCCCAGCCCTCTCTGGCTCTGCTGGGAGCGGGAGCACGGTGGGAGCGAGGGAGAGGCTCCCAGTCAGTGTGCAAGTGCCATTGTTTTGACACAGAGGCATCTGGCACTGTCAGGAACAGCAAAAAGCAAGCCCAGAGCAGCTGCTGCCAAGGCAGAGCTGGCAGCAGCCAGGCCTGCACAGCCCCAGCTTCCCTGGCATCGGCCGGGACCTGGGCACGCATCACTCGGGGCCACCGAGGGGAGATGCGGCCGTGGCTACCCCATAAAACCGGGAACTGTGGGGTGAGGAGCTGGGAGGGATCCCTGGAGGATGGGAGAGATCCCTGGAGGTTGGGAGAGATCCCCGGAGGATGGGAGGGATCCCTGGAGGATGGGAGGGATCCCTGGAGGTTGGGAGAGATCCCTGGAACCTGGTGCTCACTCAGTGCTGGCACAGAGCAGAGCTGGGTGTCCCAACCTGCTGCAGGCATGGAGTGTTCAGGAGCAAACAGCAGCTCCTGCTGCCCCTCTCCTGCTCCTACAGGCTGTCCCAAACCCCTGGCTCACACCCAGGCTGGTGTTCCCTCTGCTTGATCCCTCTGTTCTGCACCTGTGCCCCTTGCTGGATTCCAGGTTAGGATGAAGACGAAGCTATGCTGTGCTCTGGTCTCCACATCCCTGATGTCTCTGCAGCTCATTTTTGTGTTTGCTCCCATTTACCAAGAGGTGCAGCAGCTCCTGCAGCAGGTGCTGGACTGGTCACACCATGTGGCACTTGGCACTGTCACCACCTGGGTAAGTGGCACTGAACTGGTGCTCACAAACTGCTTTTGTGGCTGTTTCTGAGGTCAAATTCTTCAAGCCTGACCCTCTCCAGTGTCCCTGGGGTGGTTTGAGCCCTCCCTGTGCTGCTCTGCCTCTCTGTGCCTGCCCTGCCAAGGCAGGGATGGGGCACTGGGGTGAGGTGGGCATTGGGGTGGGCACTTTGGGCCAGGCTGCAGCACAGGGGGGAGCTGAGGGTCCCAGGCAGCCCCTTCCTCCACAGACAGGCTCAGCCTGCTCCTGTCAGGCACAGAGCTGATGGTTCCTGCCCTGGGATGGGGAGGGTTTTTCTTTGCCCATTTCCAGGCTAAAAGGCGGTTTCAGGAGCTTGTGAGCCCACAGGACTTGCCCTGTGGTTCTCTCTGCTCCTGCAGCTCCAGTGGAGCTGTTGGCTCCCCACTGCCAGGGCTGTGCACCCCAAAACTCGCCATGCTGGGGCTCCAGCACACCCTGACAAGGTGGGGGCTCTCATCCCTCTCCTCCCTTCTGAGCCCTGGCCCAGGAAATGCTGCCTTGTGTAAATTTACATCTGACTTGGCACAATGGATGTTTGTGTCGTTGCTGGCGGAGCAGCAGCCGTTCTGCTGCTCCCACATCGTGGTGGTAATCGAGGTGCTTGAGTTATAGCCCAACTTATTCCATTTTACAGCTCCTACAGCGTTAACAGATGTACGGGCGTCTGATCCAATCATGCAGCAAGAGATTTTGGGGCCAGTTCTTCTCGTTTTGACAGTGTGGAAGCTGGGAGCAGCCATACATTTTACAAACAAGAATAAACGACCCTTAGCAACATATGGCTGTGCTGGCAGCTCCAGAGCAGTCCCAGATCAGGCACCCTGCGAGGCAGGAATGTTGCTGGGCGCTGGAGCTGGGCAGCCTGGACAAAGCATCTGCCTTCCCCCGTGATATTAATGAGGTGCAGGCACTGGAATCCCTATGCTGTATGGCTGGGAAGAGACAAAGAGCTTGGAAAAACAACTGCCAGCCCAGAGCAAGGGAGGTTTATTTGGATTGAGAGGCTGGGTTTTGTTTTGGTCACTCTGCTGCTGCTGCTGCCTGGCTGACCTTGTGGGGTCAGCAGCAGGGGCAGCTCAGCTGCCCTGTGCCTCTGCTCCAGCCTGGTGAGGAGGGTACACCAGAGCCCTGGGGAATCACAGAATTCCAGGATCATCCAGGTTGGAAAAGCCTCCAAGATCGAGTCCAACCTGTGCCTGATCCCCACCTTGTCACCAGCCCAGAGCACTGAGTGCCACATCCAGGAATTCCTTGGACACCTCTGGGGATGGGGACTCCAAACCTCCCTGGGCAGCCCCTTCCAAGTCCCTGAGCACCCTTTCCATGAGGAAATTCCTCCTGGTGTCCAGCCTGACCCTCCCCTGGCACAGTTTGATGCAGTTTCCTCTCTCCTGTCCTTGTTCCCTGGGAGCAGAGCCTGACACCCCCGGCTGTCCCCTCCTGCCAGGAGCTGTGCAGAGCCACAAGGTCCCCCCTGAGCCTCCTTTTCCCCAGCTCAAGAGCCCATGGCTGTCCTGTGACCTTGGGGACAACTCTCAGGGCAGAATATCCCAGCCCTGCTGAGCTGCAGGCCTTGACTCAACTCCCTCTTTAAGTCAAGCCCTGCTTAGTGACACACCAAGGGTCACCCCAGCAACCTCCCTCTGCCTCAGCCCTCCAGAAACAACTGCTGTGGGTAGAGAGGGAGGGGGCAGCTGGGAGCACCCCAGTAAATTTAATCTCTCTATCATGTTAAGTGTAGCAGCTTGATTTATTTCTCCTTGCAATCCAAACAATGCCAGCTTTGGTCCCAAAACAGTAGTGAGATTTCTTCCCCCCAGCTGGGAAAAAAAAAAAAAAAAAGGAAATACTATAAATCCCTCCCCAAGCTGATTTATGGAGCATTCATGAAGAATTTATATTGCAAAGGATTTTATTAAATTAAACTTGAAAAGCCTCTTGATTCCTGAGGTTCAGTCCCAGAGCCAGAGCTCTCGTAAAACTGGCTGGAGCAGGCAGAGGGAATGGCTGAGGTGACACTGCAGCTGATGGGACCATCCAAATCCAGAGCATTTGTCACTGGGATGTGTTCCAGGCTGAGGCTTGGAAAATTACTCCATGAAAAATGTGCATTAACAAGAGCCATGAAATATCTGCCTCAAACCCAGGTGAGTGATGAGATGGGGGATCTGTTAGTGCCGGGCACTCCTCACTCATTCCTGGGCATTCCTCACTGCCCAAAAAGGGACACAGAGCCAGAGATTCCTTGGAGAACAAGTTTAAGGTTGGTTCTACTCAAATAATGGAATGGGAAAAGGGGCAGGATGGATTTAAAAGCTGCTCCACTAAAAGCAGGACAAGCCCTTGGATGGGCATCACCACCTTGCAGCCCACAGCATTCCCAGGGGGGAAAATTACACCAGCAGGCTTCACATGGGCTCTTCCCAGCTGTATTTCCAAGCTGGAAAATGAGTGCAAAGCTGGAATTGTGTGTGATGTGGGTGTGAGCTCTCTCCAGCCTGCTCTGCTGAGGGCTCCATGCAGAAACATTCCAGGCTCAGCACAGACCCCCTGGGAGGAGCCCTCGGGGTGCTGCCCCTCTCACCCAGCTCCAGCAGGGCCCTGCTCCTCACCCCAGCCCCTTTTCCTGCACCCTCAGTGCCCTGGGTGCTCCCAGACCCTGGGCTCTGCTCCCCCAGCTGGAGGGGCAGCTGGACCCACCATTCCAAGGGACAATCTCCACATGGAGACACCCCCAGCACACAGACCCTGGGGTTTGGCCTTTCCTGCTTCACCCCTGTGCCTGGCAGAGGATGCCCTGGATTGTCAGCACAGAGAATTCCTCACATGCACAAAGAGAGGCAGCCAGAGCCAAGGAATTCTTGGTGCATTCCTGTAAATCTGTACAGCTCAGCTCCAGCCAGAGCTGATGGATTGGAAGGGACTTGGAGCAGCAAAGCTCACAGGGCTCGGTGTTAAAACGTGACAGTTTGTGGCCCTTTGGTACAAGGAAATTCACATTTATTATTTCAGAGCTGTGGACACAAATTCCCAAAGGTCCCAGCTGCTGCTCCATACGAGCACTGTGACTTCAAAGGAGGAGCTGATTGTTTTCCTGATTGTTTTCCCTTCATCATCCCTCAGAGTCCCCTCAGAGCCTTCCCACAGCACCTGCTGCTGCCCAGGGAAATGAAGGCATCTCCAAAATGTTATGGAATTCTCCTGCCTCTACTCCCAGCTAGGAGAAGCAGTGGCTCCAGAGCCATCTCCACATGGGATGTGTGGGCCAGGCCCAGGGAATAGGACAGGTGTGTTTGGGTCCTTTCCAACTCAGGATATTCTGTGATTCTGTTCCTCTCAGGATTTATCAACAAGGTCCTGGTTATTTCACATGGAAATCCTTGGCAGCTCCCATTTTCAGTCCAGGCTTGTTCTCTCTCCCTTCCTTGATGGACAAAAGCAGTCAACTGGATTTAGTTTCCCATGATCAAGGAAAAAAACATTCCAGCTCCCAGCTAGGGCTCAGGTTTTATGTAGATTTTCTCTTCCTTCCCTTCCTTCATTGCAGCATAACGTGCCAGGACAAAGAGATAATCACTGAGCCTGGAAAACAGGGGAAAAGCAGGAAAACCAGTGATCTTATTCCAGAAGAGAAGGTTGTTGAGAAGCAAACCCCCCAGTTTTATTCCCAGAACTAAGGGAATGCTTCAGTAGGGCAGGGCAATGGTTTGGGATTTTATTTTTTTACCTGTTTAAATACTTGGCCACATTTGGATCTGCTTCCCCTGCTTGGACTAAAGGGACCACACTGGGAAAAGCAAAGGGAAATGCTGGTGTTTAATTTTCCAGCTCTGAGTGCACAAAGGCTGGAGCCCCTTCCCACCCCAAACCTCCCCATGGAGTCCCCACTTTGACTCCTGCAGAAGTGAAGGATCTTTGCTTCCCAGGGGGATCTGGGAGGGGTAAATGATGCCAGAAATGCTTGTGTTTGTCCTGGAAGCTCCCTGCTCTGCTCCTCCCAGGATACTCATCCATGGAAATCACTGGACAGAGACTTTACAAGGGCCTGGAGTGACAGGACACAGGGAATGGCTTCCCACTGCCAGAGGCAGGGTTAGATGGGATACTGGGAGAAGTTCCTCCCTGTGAGGGTGGTGAGGCCCTGGCACAGGCTGCCCAGAGAAGCTCTGGCTGTCCCATCCCTGGAAGCATCCAAGGTCAGGCTGGACGGGGCTGCAGAATCCCAAAAGGGTAGGTTGGGGAAGGAAGAACAGAGCCTGGCTTTGTGCCTCCTGCACTCCTGGAACTGGGCTAAACACACAAAAGCTTGGCTTGAGCCCCAGGCCCAGCCCAGCCCAGCCCAGCCCTGGTTTGCTGTCACTGGGGCGTCCCCATCCCCTTTCCTCAGGGTGATCCCAGCACAGCACTCACCACCTCTCAGCCCTGCGGCACACGGCTCGGGAGAAGTGGAGAGCAGCACTGCTCCTGCCTCCAGACTGGAACAGCAAGGAAACACCACTCAGGGTCTGCACCAGCAGGGACAGCTCCCCCTGCCCTCCCACACACAGGGAACTGAGCCCTGTGCCATGGCCAGGCAAGGCAGGGACAGCCCAGTGCAGCAGGGTGGGCAGATGTAACTCCCAGCTCCTTGGCTCTGCTTTTCTCTTGGCATTTACCCATGGGAATAGCAGCCTCCCAGGCTGTTTTCCCATGGTAAGCAGAGCAGCAGGGCTACCCCAAGGAGGTGAGTGGCACAGGCAGCACCTACAGGCAGGATGAAGGCTCTGAGAGGAGGCAGCTGCTCTGAGTAGCTGTCAATCCACTGCTCCAGCTCCAGGATGGGCTTCTCGCTGAACGATGTTCGCTCTATAGAGGGGAGAGAAGAACCGGATGGAAAACAGTGATTCAGACAACAAGCTGAGCTCTCACTTTGCTTTCTTGTGTCAGCAAGTCCTAAGAAACCAAATACTCAGCATCCCACCACCCACAACAGGCTGTGCCACCCCAGGAAAGGCAGGACTTACTGCGGTGAGCCTCCCTGGCTGAGGAGAGTGGTGTGGCAATGTTGGAGCCCACATCCTGCAGCATGCACTGCACCTGGACAAAAACCACAACTGCTGTCACTCCCAGCCATGGCTTTTTGCATTGCTGTGCTCAGCAGAGCTGATCAGCCAAACTCACAGGCTGCCCAGGCAGGACCTGTGTCACTGCTGTGCCCTTGTGGTTGTTTGTGTCCCAGTTTCAAAGCTGGAGCTCTGTTACAACAAAACTCGTGTTAATAATGTGGATCTGACTTAGAATAAACCTAGAGATTAATCTGTCTGCCCATAACTAATAATTTGATCTACCAGCTTCCTTCTTGGTTAAAGAAATTTGCCTCTTAGAGAGCAATCAAGGGAGTCTTAAAGATTTATATATTAAAATACTAGATGTATTGAATTCCTGTGTGTCAGTGTGAGTACTGCGGCTAAAATGAAGGAGTTCATGTTTTAATAGCACTGGAATGATGATTATCATTAATACTCACTTTATGAAGTTGATCAACAAATGTGTAACCCTTTTCACTGCTAAACTCACCAGCCAGCCTTGGGTAGAGAGAAAAAAGCAAAACACAGTTAGCTGGGAATGAAGAAATCATAACAAACATACTTTTTTCCATGTGATTCGGATACTCCCAGCCGGTCCTTACCCGATGGCCGAGCTCAGCTCATCCGTGGCTCCGAGGGCCTCGAAGATCCGGTCGCCCTTGGGCCGCCGCTCCCCGGTGAAGGTGCTGGAGAATCCTTTGGGAAGGGCGGGAGGCGCTCAGGGCCCGGCTGGGGAGCTCTGCCCGCGGCCCCCGGGGCCCCCCGGGCTCTACCTGAGTCTCCCGTCCTCGTGTAGATCCTCGGGGCCCGCTCGCCAGCGGCGCGCTCGGAGCTGTGGAGGCACAAACCGTGAGGGGACACTGTGAGGGGTGGGACACACCGTGAGGGACTCGGCGACACCGAGAGGGACGGAACGACACCGTGAAGAGGTCGCGGCCCTCACACGCTCACCTGCCCGCCCCGCTCCGCCACCGCCGCCCCGCCATCCCCCGCAGGCCCCGTTCCGCCGCCGCCCGCCGCCACATCCCTGCCGGCCGCCGTCGCCGCCGCGCCGTGACCCCGCGCGGCCACCGTCCCGCCCTCAGACCACGCTGTCACCCCAGCGCCGCACCACCCCGCAACGCCCCCTTCCCATTGGCCGTCCGCAAAGTCCCGCCCTCGCACGACGCCCAGCTATTGGCTGAGCGCAGGGAGGCGGGGCAGGGCGCGGCCCGGATTGGTGGGTGGGGCTGTCAGTCGGCGCGGGCCGTGAGCTGCCGTGAGGCGATGTGGGCGCGGGAGCTGGCGGTGTCGGCGCCGGGGAAGGTGATCCTGCACGGGGAGCACGCCGTGGTGCTGGGCAAGGTGAGGGCACGGCGGGGAAACGAGGGAAGCCCGGCCCGGAAAGGGCTGCCCAGCTCGGTAACCGGGGCTGCCCGGCCCCGCTGACCCCCGCTCTCCGCCCGCAGGTGGCCCTGGCCGTGGCGCTGGACCTGCGGACGTTTCTCCGCCTGAGGCCTGGCGCTGAGGGCCGGCTGAGCGTCTCCCTGCCCGGCGTCGGCGTCCGGAGGAGCTGGGACACCCCCGATCTCCGGGCCCTGCGGGAGCGGATCGCAGGCAAGGCCCGGGGGAAGGAAGGAGGAGCTGCCCTGGGGCACTGAGGGGCTCTCGGCACCGTTCGGTGCCTGCCACACCCCGGTGACCGTGCTGGGACCCTCCCGTGGGGTGACTCTGCAGGGACCCCTGTGGGGTTATTTGTCCCCCCTGCAGTGTTTCGAGGCCTCGCTGTCTCTGACCTTGCTCACTGACCTGTCCCTGCCTCTCACAGTTATTTACATTCATTCCCCTGATGGCCCCGCTGATGCTCAGGTGTCCGTGCGCGGCCCTGTCCCCTCCTGGTTTGGGTTCCAGGGACTTGTTCTGGTGCTGTTGTGCCTCGAGCCAGCCTGGGTCTGTTTTCCTGCCTGTCTGTCCCACACCAGCTCCCGACAGGAATTTCTGCAGCACCTTTCACTGGCTGGAGCCCCAGGATATCCCCAAGATATCTACATCCTTTAGTGAAGAGTTTGTGACTTGCCATGTTTTCCATAGTGATTATGGATGGATGCACTGGCAGGTGTAGGGAGGGAAACATTTGGAAATATGGAGTGTGGAAACCTTGGGATTTCAGAGTGCCTGGTGGAGATTTTGCTTTTATTTCATCACAGATCCTCAGGTAGAACCTGAAATGGGCCCCAGCTGTTTCTGCCTGCTGTAACAGAAGGTTTTGTTGTAAATACTGCTCTCAGTGTAGCAATTCCCTGGTGTTTAAGTGTTTAAACTCTCCCCTGCTTGCTTCCATAGCTGATGGTGATGAGTCCAAGTCCCCCAGTGCAGAACAGCTGGATGCACTGAGGGAGTTTGCTGGAATTGCTGCCGGGGCCACAGCTCCAGAAAGTCTTGCTACTCTTGCCTTCCTGTATATGTGCCTGGCTATTTCTGCTAAGTATGGGTAAGGCTCTGCTCCTGCCCCAAAATTTTAGTGGTGGGTGGGTGCTTCAGGAAGGTGAGCTGGGAGCCTCTGCTCTCACTTAGTTTTAAGGGCTGAAACCAGAGCAGTTCATGCCACAGACACAACACACACACCCCTCCCCACAGCAGGCAGCTCCTGTCATCCTGGCTTAGGCTGGAAAAGCAGAAATAAACTGTGAATTTGTTGTCTGAACTAAGTCTGATCTCTTTATGGGCTGAATCTGCCTAAAACTCTGAAAATTTGGAGCTGTTCCAGTTCTCAGCCTTGCCCAGCACCATCTCTGTGTGACTGGATGGGTGCTCAGGGCAGTGTCAGAAACCAAAGCAGAGCCCAACTTCCATCTTCTCATCCAAGAAATCCAAGGATAAAGAACTGTGGTGTGCAGCTGGGTTGTGGTTTCCCTGCAGTCTCAGGGTGGCACTGGGACTGTCACTCAGCAGCCCTGAAAAGCTCCTGGGCTTGATTTTGGAGTCAGTAACACAACCCAGGTGTGTTCAGTGGAGCAAGGGAATGTGGATTCATGTTCCATCTCCCCCACCAGCCTCTTGCTCCAGTGGGATGTGGCTGTGCAAATACAGATTTGGGATGTTTACACTTTATTCAGAAATATGTTTATAACAACCTCTGAAAGGGCTCTTTATGGTGCTGCTCAGGTATTTAGTTACCAAGAGCCCCTCCTAGCAGCCTGACAAGCTGTGCCTATCATGGATCCAGCTCAGGAGGGCTTTATTCCATCACAAGGGCTTGGCCAGGCTGCCCCATTCAGGAATGAGCCCTCCTGCAGCCCCAGTGTGTCAGATGCACGTGCTGATTTGCAAATCCTCACCCACCTTTCCCTGTGATCCCTCCTAACTGGCTTCTTTGCCTTTTTTGTGTTGTCTGGAGGTGGAATTCAGGGTGCTGGCGCCAGTCCCTGTGTGTGGAGGTGGAATTCAGGGTGCTGGTGCCAGTCCCTGTGTGTGTGTCTGTTTCCCCAGGGATGTTCCCAGCGTGGATATCGTGGTGTGGTCGGAGCTGCCCACGGGAGCAGGGCTGGGATCCAGTGCTGCCTATGCTGTGTGCCTGGCTGCAGCCCTGCTCATGCTGTGTGGAGCCATCTCCTGCCCACTGCAGGAGGGAGAATCCACAGCCAGGTAAGGAATTCCAGCCTGGCATGCACAGCTCTGTGCCCCACCTTTCCTTTTGCCTGCACGAATTCTGGCACTGCCACCTCTGCTGGTCTCTCTTGGCTGTCACCACAAGTGACACCCTGAGCCCATCTCCTGTCCATGCCCAGTGTTCCCAGCCTTCTCCCAGACTTTGTAAAACTCCCCGTTTCCCTTGTTTAGGGTCAGATAACCATACCTAAAAAGGGGGGGAAATCCCTTATTTTTTCAATCTAATAAAACACACTGAAAATTTTCAAGCTCAGTTTCCTCTTGCTCTGAGCATCTTCCAGGTTTTGCTTTGAGTCCTCGAGGATCCTTTCTAGGGTTTCTTTTGCATTTCCCATGAATTCTTTTCTGCATGTGCTACATTTCCTCCTGATCTCCTGCCTGTCTTTCCCTTTTATCAGTACCTGATGAAAGAGAGTTTCTTTCCTTCTGCCCTTGGAGCTCCCCTTTGGAAACCTGGAGTGCTGTGCCCCTGTGAGAGGGAGCTCTGTTTGAAGCTGTTTAAAATCAAAGCTGGAGGGGCAGAACCTCTGTTGTGTGGGATTTTGTGTGGGGCTGAGAGTGAGACAGCAAGGAGGGTGGTTCTGTGTTCTGCTTCTGAGCCAGAACTTGCAGCCTGACCCAGAAACAGGTTCTTGTTGGGAGCACTTGAGCAAATCTCCCAAATTGGGAAATAAAAAGGCAGCTCTAAGTGTTGCAGCAAGGATGTCTTCATTCCCTGCTCACCCTCCGTGGCTTCAGCATGGATCCAGCATAATTCCTGCCTTGCAGCTGGTGTGCAGAGAGCTGGGGTTGTCAGACTTCAGAAGGGTTTTGCTTCCCATGGCAAGAAAAGAACAGCAGGATAGAAAGCCTCCTGTGTCGGGAGGAATTGCAGCCTCTCAAAGAGGATTAAAAACAAGTGGTTTACTCTGTTCCTGAGGCTGCTGCTGTGAGCTGTTTGCTGAGTGCTCCCAGATTAAATCCTGGCAGGTGGAATGCAAGGTGTGTGGACATGGATAAGGACATTCAGCCAAGGCCCAGGGAAGCAGGAGTGAAGGGGAGCAGTTTCTGGATAGAAGGTGGCTCTTGGAATTTCTGCATTGCCTTGCAAGACGCTGCAAGGCTTTCCCAAATTGTGAATTTGTGCCTCTGCCCCAGCATGGAATACCTGTTGAATGGACTTGTGGTGTGCAGGGAGGGTCAGAGGTGTGTTTTTGTGCTCAGACTGAGAGCAGGATTAAATGGGATACTGGGAATTCTCCCTGTGAGGATGGTGAGGCTCTGGCACAGGCTGTCCAGAGCAGCTGTGGCTGCCCCATCCCTGGAAGTGTCCAAGGCCAGGTTGGATGGGGCTTGGAGCAACCTGGGACAGTGGAAGGTGTCCCTGCCCAACCAGGGCCTCACCACCCTCACAGGGAAGAATTTTTTCCTAGTATCCAATCTAAACCTGTCAATCTCTGTCAACTTAAAGCCATCCCCCCTTGTCCTGTCATTCCAGGCCCTTGTGAATAGTCTCTGTCCATCTTTCTTGTAGCTCCTTCAGGCACTGGAATGAGGTGTCCTCAAAGCTACTCCTCTCCTGAACAATCCCAGCTCCCTCAGCCTTTCCAGTGTGTGTGGTAACACACCCTGTTTGGTGAGGTGGGGATGAGTCTGGACTTGAATTCCATTAAATCTGATCTACACCAGGCCAAAGCTGGGATCTTCCCCCTGAACCTGATTCCTCCTTATCCACTGGTTTGGAGTTGTTTGGTTGGAGTTATTTCCTTGCCTTCCAGGTGGACAGAAGAAGAGCTGACACTGATCAACAGCTGGGCCTTCCGAGGGGAGCAGGTGATCCATGGCAATCCATCGGGTGTGGACAATGCTGTTGGCACCTGGGGTAGGTGTGGTTGCTGCTTCTCAGGCAGAAACTCCCAAATTCAGCTCCCTGTTCTGGCCTGAGCACAGGGAATCCTACCCCTGTCTCAGTCTGCCCCATCTGTGAGCTGGGCCTGGAGCCAGCTGGAATGTTGGGAATGGGCTGCAGGAGCACCAGAGCTCTGTCCCCCCCCCAGGCAGGTGCCACAGGGCAGAGACCTTGCTGCAAATAACTGATATTTAAACATTCTGCAGTGAACAAAGAAACCTAATCCTGTCCCAGGGATAATGCAGGGGAAAATGCAGTTGGACAGCTGTCATTTAGTTTCAATTAGCAGAGACTTCCCAGTGTTTTGAAAGTGTCCTTGGAGACTGTTAATAATCTTTCTAATGAGACCTAATCACAGTGCCTGTGTGAGGGTAGGAGCCAAGTGAGACATTCCTTCTGGACAATGAAATTCCATGCTGCAGGATGGCTGCTGACACCAGTGCACACCACTTCAGTCCCTGGAATCCCGTGTGCTTGGCTCTGCTGGATTCTGTTTTCTCAGGAAAGGTTTCGTGCTGGCCAAACTCTTTGCCTTTTTAAAACTTATTTGATGTGATCCTGGAGGAGGAGGAGAGCAAAGGGAAAGGCCTTGGCTTGAGCATGTCCAGCCAGACCCTCTCATTAAGGCCGCAGGGTGAGGCAGGGCCGTACTGCTGGAGAACATGGTTCATTTAGCTGGTGTTTCTTGCAATTACTGTCACAGGCTCTGGGTGAGGTTCTGAAGATGAAAGACCTTCTGTGTTAATCTCTCAGCTCGCTCTCTGCTGAGACAATAACATGTATTTTACTTTAGGTGGAGCCCTGAGATACCAAGCAGGAAAAATCACACCGTTAAAGAGGTAATATTGGAGTTTAAAAATAACCCTCACACACGGTGGGTGGAACATGTCAGAGAGGCTCTGGGTGGATGTTGGAGGGTATGAGGATGATGGGAGATGGCTGGAGTGTGGGAAGGGCTCTGCAACCCCATTTTGGGTATGGGCAGCCTCAGTTGTTGGGGTGGATGGGGACAATAAAACGTTTGGTCATTATCTGACATTAGATGAACACAGCAGCAAGGATCAATATTAATTTCATGGCATTATGGGCAGCAGGAATGGATCTGCTCCTGGCAGCAAATGACATTGTGGGGAGGGGGAACTTTGTGCTTACCTGGTGGTGGGAAAACCCATTGGCAGAGAGAAATCTGGGTCCTGTGTGTTCCCTCTGCCTCCTGCCAGAGAAGTATAATCTGACTCCATTAAAATCTTTCACAGTGCATGAAATTGCTCTATTAGCAGTTAATGGCCACTGCTGGCTACTCTTGTAGAGAGTATTTCAAAGGAAAAAATTTGCTTCAAAAACACGGATTTTAGTAAATACATTAGAGTCCTATTTATAGCTCTAGTACAGTTGTTCCTTGTATCCAGGAGGAACAAGCCTGATCCCAGCCAGCACTGAAACACCTGCTGAAGTTTTGTAAAATGAGTGGGACTCCTTATCTTAGGTTCCTGTTCAAGGAGGCCTTTTGAGGCAGAATAAGCTGTAGCCTTGGGGAGTGTGAAGGAAAGAGGCCAGGAGATGTTCCCTGCCCATGGCAGGGGGTTGGAATGAGATGAGCTTTTAAGGTCCCTTCCAATCCAAAACACTCTGGGATTCTCTGTCTCCTGTTGCTTCCAGGGTGCCCACACTGAGGATCTTGCTGACCAACACCAAAGTCCCTCGGAGCACCAAGGTCCTGGTGGCTGGTGTAAAGGAGAAGATCCTGAAGGTGCAGGTGGTTGTGGGATGGAGAAGTGGGGGATAACCTTTGGGAGATAACCCTGGACTGCAGGTCCCACAGGATCTTTTGGGACATCTCTCCTGTGGCCACTGTATTCCTGTCTCCCAGCTGCTTGGGAATGGGGTTTCAGCTCATCTCCTCCCTTCCTCCAGTTTAACAGGAGTTAAAATCACCAATTTGCGACCATGAAAAGAGCACTTCCTTCCTCTGGCTTGTTTCCTTCTCTTCCTCCCTTTTCTGCAGCCAGGAGCAGGCTATCATCACCCTGCTCTGGGAATGAGCGAGGAATTGCCCAGCTCAAAGACACTGGGACCAGTTTCCTCCCAGTGGTTTTGGAAGAGCAGCAAGCAGGCACCTGACATCCCTCCTTCCCCCTTTCCAGTTCCCTGCCATCATGAACCCGGTGCTGGACTCCATCGATGCCGTTTCTCAGGAGTGCCAAAGTGTTCTGGAAGCGATGCCTGCAAATCCATCACCAGAGCATTACCCTGTGCTGGAGGTAAGGGGCTTGCTCGCCAGTATTTTTAGCCACTGTTACTGTTGAACATCAAAATGTCATTTAAAGAACATTAGGTCTGGAAAAAAAAAAGTGATAGCAGGAAATGTTCAGTTCTGAGTGAAACCATGGTCTGGGTGTGCTGCTTTTAATGCCCTTCCTGGAGCCAGAAGCTGCTGCTGGTGCCTCTTCCCAGCTGTGTGCAGGGAGGGAGGGGCAGGCCTGGGGCTCTGGGGACCTGTGGCTCTGGAGGGTTTGTTTCTCTTACACTGAGTGCCCCAGCTCTGGCAGTCACTGCCTGTGAATCAACAGCTCTGTCACTGCCAGGGCTGGGGTGAGGAGAGCCCAGAGCCACTGGTTTGTGATGGACTGACTGGTTCCCAGCCAGCTCCTGGTGCTCCAGGCTCATCCTGGCTCCAGAGAGCCACAGACAGAGCTGTGCCCAGAGCTGACCTGACATTGATGCACGAGGTGCACACAAAGATCTGTTTGTCTTGGCTTTGAGCAAAGAGCAGAGGCTGGGGAGGGGGGAGGAACAGGCTTCCGAGTGGAAGAAGTGCTGAGAGTGCTGTAATGCTGCTCCACAGCACCGTGGGGGAGGGATTTGTGTCTGTGTCCCAGCTGAGGCAAACCTGGCCTGGCCCTGGGAGCCAGCCTGGACACTCAGGAGCCATTTGGTACCAGTCCTTGTTGGCATCTGGATGCTTCCCCTTGGCTCTCAGGAGGATCTCTGCTTGTCCTTGCTCTTGCTCTGGGTTGTTCCCATGGGATTCATAGCAGAGTCCTGCTCCCGTGGCACCAGGGTGGGATTCTGGACCCCTCACAGTGGGCTGAGCTGCCATCAGCTGAGGGAGGTCTGTTCACAGCACAGCTTCACATAACTCATCTTAATTCCACGTCCTCAGGCTGTCAGAAGTGTCAGGGGACAGGGAAGAGAGGGGATAATTTGAGTTGTGCTTTGAGCTCCTCACATGGAAAATGCCAAAGCATCCTTGTGTCCCACACCCGGGAAGCAGCACTGCAGTGAGCAGATTCCTGTCTTGAATCTTGTTGTTTTGTCTTGTGCTTGAAGAGCCCAGAGGGGCCCAGCTGATTAGATGCAGCACACAGATATATAAATACATCTTTTGGGCTGTTTCTGAAATGTGCAGCTCTGGCCAGCGCTGTATTTGAACCATGGAACTAGTCTAGTGTGTCATAAGCTGTCATCGGATTCCTGGCAGATTTTGGATCAGGAGATGACAGGTGTCTTGGATCATCACAGGCACTGCTGTGCCCTCACTCAGGCATATAAAGAGGCCTCTGGATGGACGTGTGTCCTGCCCAGCCTGGAGTGGGTGGTGGCTGAGCCCTGCCTGCCACCCGCTCCTTGCTCTTCCCACAGTTCCTTAAGCACTGGGCAGAAATGCTCTCTCTGGAGGGGGGAGAGGGATTCTTTCTGCAGTGTCCCCTCCTGTGTGAGGTTGGCAGGATTCCCGGGTGGAGTTGAGGGAGGGGGTTGTGGCTGACACCTGTCCCCGTGCTCCCTGTGCACAGAGCCCCTCCTGGCTCACAGGGAGCTGCAAGCAGGGAACAGCTCAGTGCTGCTTGCTGGGGGAGGGAGCACAGGGCCGGGAGGGCCCCGTGGTGCTCAGGGAGCTGATGTCTGCTCCTGGCCCTGCTCCAGACTTACTCCAAGCACAGGCCAGGCCCTTCCCTCTGCTCCTGAGTTCCTCACCTGTCCTGCTGGGAGGGGAGAAGCTGTAACTTCCATTTCTGTGTGGTGTTGTCCATCCCTCAGGCTGTTTGGACCTTGCTGCTGGGGCAGCTTTCTCCAGGAGTAGCAGGTCTGGCTGGCTGGGAAGTGTGGCAGGGATGCTCCCACAGCTCTGCCAGGAGGGTGGGCTCACTCAGAGAGGGGCCTGTGCTGCTCCCAGAGGGAAGGACCCTCTTGACCTCACTTGAGCTGGGTGCCAGATGTCCAGCGTGGTGCTGCTCTTTGGCTCCCGGCCCGGGCCCTGCCCTTGAGGAGGGAGAAGTGCAGCACAGAGCAAACAAAGGGACGTCCCTCTGTGTCACCTCTCCAGCGATGCCTCAGCCGTGTCAGAAGTCCCTGGATTTGGCCTTGCTGGATGGATGGCAGAGCAGGGCAGGGTGACAGCCAGGAATGAGAGCTGCTGGCTCAGTGCCCTTCCCACGGCCAGCGAGGGGCCTTGCACAGCCTCCTGCTCAGCACTCAGTGACAGGGCAGAGGAGAAGCAGTCAGGAGGCATTGGAGAGCTCTGGAAAAAATTCCTGCTGGCAGCTTGCAGTGATCAGGATTTTCCTGGAAGGTGCAGGAGTGTTGTACCACTGTCACTGTGCAAATTGTGATGGGGGACAGGGATACATGAGCAGCTCAGAGCTCACACTCTGGCCTGACCTTGCTCCTTGGAGCTGGTGGCCAAATTTCTGCATAAAGGAGGTGGTTGTGAAGGGATGGCTGGGAAGGCAGGGCTGCCACTGCTGTAAAGAGCCTCTGCCTCTGTGTGTGCTCATCTCCTCTCTTTGTGTTGCTTTTAGGAATTCTTTGACATAAACCAACACCACTTAAATGTGCTTGGAGTGGGCCACCCCTCCCTGGACAGGCTGTGCCAGGTGACAGCATCCCACAGCCTGCACAGCAAACTGACAGGGGCTGGTGGGGGTGGCTGTGGCATCACCCTGCTGCCACCAGGTCAGTACAGCCCCTTGGGCATCTTCCTCTTCCTCACAGCTCTGGGAGGTGGGGCAGGTCTGGGAGCAGAGGAATCACTGCCAGCCCTGGTCTGGCTCTGGAGGGATGGGTGGGATGTGTCCCAGCACTGCCTGGCACTGTGGGTTGCAGTGTGTGATCCAGGGCCGATTCAGAGTGTTCATTTATGTGTGTCAGCCCCTGAGGGCACTGGCCCTGTGCCAGGGGCTGTGTTTGCAGGAGCCATGGCCCTTTCCCTCTCCCTGCAGTGGCCGAGCTGACTCGCTGGCTGCTCTTGCCTTGCTCTTGGCAGACACCTCCCCTCTGGCCGTGGAAGCAGCCAAGCAAGACTTGTGTGCCTGTGGATTTGAATGCTGGGAGACCAAGATTGGGGCCCCCGGGGTGACCCTGCACTCCTGCTCCTCCCTGAGTGCCCAAGTGCTGCACGCGCTCGCCCAGAGCTGAGCTGCTGCCTCTTGGCACCACCTCCTCAGAGCTCTGCGTGCCCAGATGCCTGGAAACTTCCTTCCCCTCTCCTGTGTGGCTGAGGGCCTCCAGATGTGGGTATGGAGCCAGTTTGGGGCCTGGTGTCACTGGGATTTGGGGCTGCAATGGGGACCTGGGAGCACCCACCCAGTGGTGTCTGACCAAAGCTCTCAAAAATCTTGGTTTGAATTTCCTTCCTCAACTGCTGTGTTGATCCCAAGGGGCAGGAGAAGAGGGGCTTGGCTGGATTCCAGGGTGGATAATGACACTTTGCTGCTTCAGATGCATGTGGTGTCTCTTCCCTCATCCCTGCTGTCCTGTGGGAGCTGGCAAGGTGGATGTGCATGGTGCTTTGACGTTTTTGGGTGAAGAGCATCTTTGGCAGCTCAGGGCTTGATGCTCAGGTCTCTGTTTCTTCTGGACTACATTCCCAGCGAAGAGGAAACCTTTAATACAGCTCTTCCCTGCTATTGGTTAAGTGTTGGGTAATTAAAATGCAAGATAAAGCACAATTCTAGTGAAATTACTGATTTTCACTCTTTTCCATAATCTCTGCCTGGGCTGATAAGCAGAGTGCTGTAGTCAGGCTCTGGTTTTTATTCACATGTGCAAGGTCTGGCTCAAACAGCACCTGCAAGGAGGGCAGCTCCAGGCCAAGGGCAGGCTTAAAATTCCTCCTTGTAAAAGCTGTTCTCTCACACTTCACTCTTCAACCAGCATGTCCCTGACCCTGCCTGGGGTTGGGTTTACTTTGGTGTAATTAAGTAGGGGAAAGAAACCCAAACCACGTCCTCAAAAGCTCACCATAAGTTGCAGTTGACAAACTCTAAAACCTAAATGCATTTAGACTTATTACACAAATGTAAATGCATTTTTTACTCCTGAAATTTTAATGAGCTGTGCCACAGAATGAAAGGGAAGTGGCTGAGGCCAGAATCTCTGGGAGTCATGAGCTGACTCTGAGGGACTGTGGTCTCTGCTGTACCTGCCAAGGGGGTTTTATCATCACTCTCTTTGTCTGGGGTGGGTTTTTTAAGTGGGTTTTTAAGTGTAGCTGTGTTCAAGAATCGCTTCACTCAAAGCTGAGTAATGAATTGGCAGAGGTGGGGAATTTGCCTTCCACTTCCAACCCAGGGTTAAAAAAAACTAATTGTGAGAAGCTGAGATGTTCTAGCTCTAAACTCCCAGCGTCATGGTGACCAGCTTTAGTTCCCTGATCCCATGTAAAACTGTCTCTGGTTTTAATAAATCCATGGGTTTTTTTTAGTGCAAAGTGTTCTTTGATAATTATGCTGGATACAAAAGGAAAAAAGCACCTTACACTGCTTCAGGAAAGCAGGTCTCAGATGCTGCCTTTCTACATGTCTAATTACAATTCCAATTTGCATCTGAGAGCTGCTTTACACTAATCACAAGTCAGAAAGGCTGATAAATAATTTACCATTTTCTAATACAGTGTAATCAATGTGAGGATCTGGGAGCGTGTTGACTTTAACCACTTACATGTGTCGACTTTGTGATGTTGGCACAAAGAGATGCCAGATCCAGCACGGGGAACTTCCCTTCAAAGCAGCATGTCTGGGGCTGAGCCTTGTTGGCTCTGAGGGCTGGGGAGTAGAACTGAGGGGAAATTCACAGAATCCCAGGATCATTCAGCATGGGAAAGCTTTCCAAGTCCAGCCTGTGACCAATCCCCGCTTTCCCACCCAGCCTAGAGCACTGAGTGTCACATCCAGGCATTCCTTGGATGCCTCCAGGGATGGGGACTCCAAACCTCCCCAAAAGGGACCACCCTTTCCATGAGGAAATTCCTCCTGATGTCCAACCTGAGTCCTCATCCCGCTCTGCTCTGTGGCAGAGTGGAAGCGGTGACATTCTGGGGCAGGGAGGGTGGTGGCAGGTGTCGTGGCAGCAGGGTGACCCACGCTGGGGTCTGTGGGAAGGGTCCAGGGTGACACAGGCACTGCTGGGATCTGCCTTCCCTGTGCCACAGGGACCAGATCTGCCGAAGTCAGCAGCTGGAGCCGGTCCCAGTCTGGAGTGAGCACAGATTTCACATCCATCTGTGAGCACGGGAGTGCCCATTCCATCCTTTCCAAACTCCTCCTTCACCAGCTCCATCAAACGCTCTGCAGGGGCATTGCTACACCCAGAGGGACAACCCGAGGGGTGGCTGGGATGTCCCTGACCCCACCTTCCACACGGGAATCGCCCCTGCACTCAGAGTTCCAACCTCCTGCTGCGACTCCTGAGCCCTGGGACACACAAAACCATCCCTGCCCCTCCTCAGCCTGGGGCAGGAGCAGCTGCTGCCGTGGGACTGGTGCCCCACGGGGACACAGAGAGGGGCAGAAGGAGGCACAGCTCTGTCTCTTGTGTGTTTTGCTGCTTTGGAAACAAAACTGAAGCCTGTGGAGCGTGTTCTCCCCACGGATCAGCCCCTCCTCTCGCAGGCACCCCGCGGGACGGATGTGCAGCAGGGCAGCGATTGCTGCTGAAGGATTAGCCTGGTAATTTGGCTAATTTTTCTTGAGCTTCATTTTTCACATTACGAGCTCTGCAGCAAGACTAACGAGCCTGGCTTTGCCTCTAATAGCCAGCACAGGGACGGGGAGGGGAGGCTGTGCTCCAGCCTAAAGGAGGGATTGAGGAATTGCAGAGGTGAGAACTGGGGGTCACCGGTGTTTAGTGACAACAAAAAGAAAACACTTTGAATAAAAATACCTTTTAAAGTCGTCCTTGTCCTTCACAGCCAGTGCCTGGGGCAGCATCTCTGCCGGGGTGTCTCCCCCTATCCCTGGGGAATGTCCCGGTGCCCCGAGGGGCTCCTGCCCTCCCTGCACGTCCTCCCCTGAGCCGGACCCGGCGCTCCCCGGCCGGCCCTGGCAGGCACAGATGGTATTATTGTTTGTTTGCACTCGGTGTCAGCAGTGCCTTCTTTCTGCTCCGCTGAGTAGATGCTGAGGAGGCAGTGACATTATTGGAGATCACGGAGAGAGCAGGAACAGGGTCAGGGAGAGAGAGGGGAAATGTCAGCGCGCAGTCAGGCGGGGCTGGGGGGCTGCTCACACCCCCGGGGCTCCCGCTGCTCCAGGGGTCCCTCCTGGGGACAGGAGGTGGCACTGGGACCCCCTGCACGGCCTGCAGGGCCACTGCCATGTCCTCAGACACACTTGGAGGGTTTGGGAGGTCCCCTGGGGCGAGTAGGGACCCCCCCAGAGCCATTTTAAGGGCCATTTGTGCATCTGGCACCTCCCTTGTCCCCTCTGTTTCTCATCCCAAGGGATTTTGGGGCTCCCCCATTCCCAGAGCTCGTGGGGAGCCCGTCCCCCGTGTTCCCCCCCATCCCTCTCCCCTCCCAGCACGCTGAAGGTTTTGAAAGTTAAGTATTACCGTCTGCTTTGTTGTTGCCTAACTACGACAGACAAATTGAGAACTAGTTGTCAAAATGTCAGTGCACAACAAATCAACATTCAAAATGAGTCTCAGCGCTATGTGGTGTATAATTAAAAAAAAATCCTTTTTAGAAATTTCAGCAAGCGTTGGCTCTGCTTTATATTTGTCTGTGTGATTAATAAAGGCAGCTAATTTTCAGACTTTAAAAACAGCTAGAAAATAGCTCCTAATTACATATTAGGTTCCAAGCGGCCCCCGCTGAGCGAGGCTGGTATTGGTGGGCCAGAGAATTTGGCAGGGGCTTAATTACATTCTGAGCATCATCTAATTTTAGTTAAATGTAATGTAATCAGCAGCAGATGTCTGAAATAAAATATGAATTATGAATATGATGAAATTTCATTCTTGAATAAAAAAGTAATTTGCTATTTAGTTCATTAAAGTCGCAGAGGTTTATTAGGGAGCAGGTACACGGTGTGGCTGGGTTCTATTAAAATGATATTTCAGAGGGAGAAGGAAATTGCATTAAAGGTGCTAAAATATTCTGCCAGGATGCTGTGCCGGGTGGGAATGAGCGTTTACAAAAATAACGGAGCCCTGGGCCGGTGCCAGCCCCCGGCTCCGCAGCTTCCGTTTACGCGAGGTGACGTCCCACGTCCCGGGGGGACCCAGGATGGGCTCTGCACCCCCTCTGGGTGTCCAGCTGGGCCCTCCTTGCTGGTAAGCTCAGGTATTTCAAACAATCCCTGGATCATTCAGTTTGGGAAAGATCTCCAAGAGCATCGAGTCCAAGCTGTGCCCGATCCCCACTTTGTCACCAGCCCGGAGCACTGAGTGTCACATCCAGGCTTTCTTTGGACACTTCTCCAGGGATAAGGACTCCAAACCTCCCTGGGCAGCCCCTGCTAAGGCCTGACCACCTTTTCCATGAGGAAATTTCTCCTGGCGTCATCCTGGCCCTCCCCTGGCACAGCTTGAGGCTATGGGGACAAGGCATCCCAGCATACACTGAGCTGGGATCTGTGTGCCTTATTCCATCTCGGCCAGGAAAACGAACCCTCAATTCTTCCAGCTCAGGACTGTGGTGGATCCTCCTGGGACACCATCTCCTGGACATTCTCCCTGCAACATCCTCTGCAGTTTCAGCTCTGAAGTTGAAATTGCTTTTCTCTATCCCTCAGTGGCCTGGGCTGACAGATAAGCATCTCCTGGCGAGGGGGAAGGACGGCGTGTTCATTATTTCCTTGTATTACAGATCCTGTCATTTTAATCCCTCCTGGATGCTGGTCACCAGCTTCCAGCCCTGCCCATTTCCAGGGTGCTCTCCAAGAAAACCCCATGGCTGATTCATCCTGCATGGCAGGAAATCCCAGGGCACAGCCAGGCAGCTCTGGTGATGCTCTGGCACGGTCCCGGTGCTGGCGCCTTGGCACAGCCAGGCTGCTGCTCACCGGCGTGGGTTCACCATCCTCCCTCTTCTATTCATCAAGGGCATGACAGCTAAAATTCATTTGAAGATGAAGAAAGTGCCGGCTAATCCTTTCTGGGAGACAGTGATAGACTGGCGGCTCGGGAAGAATTGCACAGCAGTAATGAAATTAGGCTAAAACTGCTGGCGGATAGCAGATAATTGCCCTTGTCTGTCACGAGGAATAACATCTCCCAAATCCAACACAATGATTGTTAAAGTTGCAGGAATTTATTTTATTTATTTTATGGGCTAGGGATTGGCTTTCTGAAGGTCTTTCCCAGGAAAATAAAGGAGAGGGAGCTGCGCTCTCGCCTCCCGCCTTCCCCGGGTGCTTCGCCGCGGCAGCTCAGCAGCTCGTTAGCCCTGACGAAGCAGCATCACCACGATGACAAGGACACCCCGCTGGGGCCACTCCGGGGAGCGGGGGCTGAACCAGCCGGCACAAGCTGCTTGGAGGAGCTGCTGGAAGAGCCAGTCCATCCCCAGCTCCCGCTGCCCTTCTGGTGCTTTCCAGGAGGAATCCATCCACCAACACCGGGTGCCTGCCTGGTCCTGGGGCAGCTCGGTGCCGCGGTGGCCACACAAGTCCTGAGGCAGGTCCCAGCGCTACAGTGGCCACACAAGTCCCAGTGCAGTGTCCAGGCTGACCAGCAGCCGTTTGTTTTGTAATTGATGGGGCGGTGGAGGCCCGGCGCGGGTGAGTGACTGCGCCGGCCGGCGACGGCGATGTTTTATCCGCCGGGGCTGGCACGGGTAATTTACTGTGCTCGGCAATAACATATTTCACTTCCCGTCTCCCAGATGAAGATTACTTGTGTTTGAAAGTGCCTGAACACACACTCAATTCTGCTTAAACGCTCGCAGCCAGCCGAGCGCGGCTGGGCCCCGCGCTGGGGTGGCACAGGGACGAGGATGGGGACGAGGATGGGGACAGGCTGGAGCACGGCCCCTGCTCCCTCTGGAGCCACTCACAGCGCTGGGGAAAACCGCCCGCAGCGCCCGGCTCAGCGGCTGGAAATATTCCATCCACCTTCCTGACATTTCGTCTGGCCGGGCGAGGAGCTCCGTGGCATTTCCGAGAGGGGCTGGGGAAAGGTCAGGGGGTGGAAAAGGTTGGCAGGGTCGGTGCTCCTGCCTCATCCTGAGGCTGCTCCTGAGCCCCCTGGACAACTGCAGCACAGACACTGCATGGGCTGGATATCCCTTCCAGTGCTGGGATATCCCTTCCAGTGCTGGGATATCCCTTCCAGTGCTGGGCTATCCCTTCCAGTGCTGGGCTATCCCTTCCAGTGCTAGGATATCCCTTTCAGTGCTGGGATATCCCTTCCAGTGCTGGGCTATCCCTTCCAGTGCTAGGATATCCCTTTCAGTGCTGGGATATACCTTCCAGTGCTGGGATATCCATTCCAGTGCCTGAGATATCCCTTCCAGTGCTGGGAATGCCACGTGCTGTTCTGGTATACCTGAGCCAGCTGAGAGATGAGTCAGCACGGGCAAAGAGGGTTCTCGTGTGCACCCCCAAAAGCTCCCTGTGAGAGGCAGGTGTGAGGGAGGGCAGGAGCTGGGGCTGCAGGGGTGAGGGGCTCAGAGCTTCGGGGATGTGGCAGGGCTGTGCTGCCAGGGCTGGATCCCACCCAGCTCCTTCTCTTGCCAACAGCTCCGAGCAGAGCCGAGCTGGGGGTGTGGAAGCCCAAGGCTGACCCTGCTGACCCCCTGTGACCCTGGGGTGGGGTGCTGGCCCCAGTGCTGCTGCTCCTCCTGCTGGTGCTGGCACAGTGCTGGCACATCCCCAGCATTCCTGGCACGGCGCTGCCGTTAATGGATGCTGATGTGTCACCCAGCCCATTTGTCTTCATTTGGTGCCAGCCGGCGGCTGCGGGGACGTGCCAGGGCTGGGCACAGCGCCCTGGAGCTGCAGCCTGGCCCAGCAGCAGGATGGGGGATGGCATGGCCAGCACAACCAAAAGTGGATGTTGATGTCCATTCCCAGTGGAAATCCCTGGTCGCTTTGCAGGCAGGGACTGCCAGCCTGAGGACACCTTCCTTGTTTGTGGCATGACCTCTGTGTGCCACCGTGCCTGCTGAGCCAATGTCCCAGGGGAGGTGGGCATGGATTTGGGGGCACAGCAAGGCAGGGACCAGATGGGCTGGCCTAGAGGTCCCTCCAGCTCCCCATGGCCACCATCATCCTCCCTCAGTGAGGGATGGCACCGTCACCACCGTGTCCCACCAGATTCCGGGACGGAACCTCTCTGCTGGAGCTGGGTAATTTCTGATTGAGGATTACTGTACCATCGGCTTCGGTTTGATTGCAGATGTTTTTAATTATATCGTATAAGATCGTATTATGTAATTGCATTTATCTGATTGAAGCCTTAATTGTAGGATTTCATAATGGTTTGACTGGGTAAATACACCGTCGCGTCTGTTGTCCCCCACCGAAAATTAGGTGCTTCATGTCTTTATTGCATTATTCTGGAGAGGAGCTTAAATTGGGAAGGAAGGAATTAGGAGAGAGAGAAGAAAGGAGAGGCGAAGTTTGTCATAGGATCATGGAATCCTGGAGTGGTTTGGGTTGGAAGGGACCTTAAGGATCATCTCGTTCCAACCCCATGCCATGGACACTTTCCACCAGAGCAGGTTCCTCTCCATGGGGAGAGGAGCTTCTTTCTCTTCCCAATCCCAGAGATCATGGTCCCCTTCCCACCTGGGCTCTGGAAGCACCAGAGCTCATCCCAAGCATCCCCTCCAGCTGGGTATCCTGGGGGCAGCCATCCCTCACTGCTCTTCCAAAACCAGGTGAGTGATGGCAAAAATCCCAATTTCCCTTAATGACAACACACGACAAAATAATTGGAAATATCCCCACTTTAATTCCTTAAAAAAAACCATTAATGAGCTGCTGGCAAGGGGGAATCTGAGCTGCACCTCCCATCCTCGGGGTGGGGGGATCTCTGCACCTCGCCCTGGCAGTTAAAGGGAGGTTTGGGGTTTTGTGGGAGCCTTTTTCCCGGCTGTAATCCGCAACATGTGGTTCACACGGAGCCTCCTGGCTAATGGGTTTAGGATTACGGGAATATGCGCAAATCCAGCGGCTCGCTGTCACTCTGCTGGGCGCACTAAGGTGATTTCATTAGGATTTAGGTTTAGAGAAAAGTCTCTCTCTATGTCTCTGTCTCTGTCTCTCCCCCCGCCCCTTCTCTCCCCTTAATATTATTTTTATTCAATTACATCAGCAATTCATGAAACTTCAAAGCCGTTTCATCAGCGCAACCCGAACGCTGCCGGATTGCGCTTGAAAGGGAGGGAAGAGGAGGAAAACATAAGCTGCTGCTTTAATGGAATTACTGAAAGGGGCTTTTTAATTAAAAACAAAGGTTGGGCTGAGGTCTATCCATAATTCAGTGCCGCTGGATGTAATATCTGCCGGTGGTTTAATTTTAATAAATGTATGTATTATTAACGGTGGGATCTATATTTTCCAAGCCCAAGGAAGGCCCAGCTGTTCCCAGGGCCAGCTGTTCCCAAGGAACAGTTCTTGGTGCCACAGGGGGCACAAGGGGACACTTGGTGGCCACAGGGCGGAGGATGGGGATGGGGATGCTCCAGGTGACCCCCCGGTGCCACAGGAGCTGTCACAGCCCCGAGTTAATTACCAGCAGCACCTGCGTGGGTTATTCAGACAACTCCAACCCCCCTTTTTGATGATTTACTCTTAATTAGCCTTTATTAATGAGATGTGACCTCATCCAGCGAGCTGGTTCCTCACTGCCATCTGCCCGTCCCGCCCTGGGGTGGGACAGTGCTGTCCCCAAGGCCAGGAGCAGCCAGGCAGCGGCTGAGGGGACAGTGACACGCAGCGATCCAGGTGCCACGAGGGATCCTCATCCCTGCGCTGCTCCAGCGGGATGGCACCCACCCCCCACCCCCTGCCAGCCGCCGCCTGCTAATAAAAACAAATTAACTTGTAGCAGCGTTAATTTCCCCACATCCATCCATCCCGGCCTCATTACCAGGGCGATCCCAGGAGCCGGGGGTTTGGGCAGATTGTAATGAGGAGCATGCGGTAGTAAAAGTCCTTCTAATAGGATTTATTTACTGTAATTGTGATTCGAGGCACAGTGCCATCCCCCCGGCCGGGAGGAGGGGGCGTGGAGCTGAGGCTGGAGCTCGGATCAGGCTGGAGCTCCCCGAGGGGTCTGGAGGGTCCTGCTGGACATGGGGCACGGAGCAGGGGCTGTCCTGGCACAGCCACCCCCGTCCCTTGCTCAGCAGATGTTTCCCGGAGTATGGACAGCACATCCCACTTCCCAAGGATCCCAGCAGGAGCTGCCGGGCAGGGGGTGCCTCCTGGTGCTGCCAGGGATGGGGTCACGCATTCCAGGGTTTCCCACCAGAGCTGGGATTCAGGGGGCTGCTTCCATGGCACATCTCCATCCTCTTGAGCAGGTGCAGCTCAGAGATTTGGGAGGTGAGGCTGCTCCATGGGATGCTCAGGCAGTGCCAGGGTCACCACTCCTGCTCTGGTTTGGCTTCTCCACACACCAGCACTGACACCCAGATCCCCTCTCCCGGCTGATCCCGATGCCAGGATCTGCGGCAGCTCCACTCCCGCTCCAGCACTCACCCCGGACACTTGGAATGCCTCCCTCCTCCTGGGGTCCCCGAACCTGCTGGGAGTCCCCAGAGGAGGGAGCAGAGCCGGGAGAGCTTTTCTCTCGCTCACACTTCATTATTGTTGCTAAGGAAACCTCTTCCCAGGATCTCGCCTGGAACATGTCTGCCTCGGCGGGGCCGCACATCCATCTCTCCCAAAGTGCCCTGAGAGCCGGAGCCGGCGCAGACAAAGGCGGGGATGGAGGCGGAGGCAGCTCCGGGACCACCGCTGCGGCTTTGAACCGCCCGGCCCGAGCGGGATGCGCCGCGCGGAAAAGTTGTCGGGGATCATACAAAGACAAAACAAAAAAAAAATCCCGATGGAATTTGGAATTTGCTGCTCCGTAGGCAGCGGGGTCAGGAGTTTGCAGCCATGCTCCGAGGGCTGGCGCGGCGGAGGGATGAGCAGGGACACCGGGATGGATCATCCCGCTCCCGTTCCAGCCCATCATTAATTTTTGTTCCTATTTTATGGACGGGACTGGTGCTCCCGGCCCCGTGTCCTCCCCCCGTTCCCAGCTAACGCTTCCCACTGTAGCGAGACGAGTTCCCATCGTTCAGAATGAGCGATTCCCGCATTGATTTGCAGCTTCCTTTTGATGCAGCAAGAATTTATTCCTCGGGAAAGCTCTTTCTGTAGCCATCAGGGATTATTGATGGTGTTGAACTCGCTGGCTGCCCTCTGGATCGCAGCCGGCCCTGGAGAGCTTCGGTGCCCATGGGATGGTGGGGGCAACAGGGATGTGTGACTTTTGGGGGGATGCAGCCATGGTCTGAACTGCTGGGAATTGGGGAAAAATATTAACAGGGCCGGGATGACCCCAACAGCGACGTGGTGGATGCAGCACTGATCAAACCCGGTGCTGCTGTGGCACCAGAGTGAGCTTATGGCACACATCCATCCCTTGTCATGGTCATGCCATGAGCTCCTTGTGTGTCCCACACAGCTCTGCAAGGCCCCCACGGGGTGGGAGCGACATCTGAGCACGACTTCCAGGTGGGACACGCCTGGAATGCCCTGCATGGCACTGCCAGGCCCTTTCTCCAGGTGCTGGTGGCTCCTGCAGCCCCCCAGGGATGCTCCCACAGCCTTGGCAGTGCCTGGCCCTGGCAGGGTCCCTTTTCCCTCCTGGGCAGGACGGTCCCAGCAGAACAGAGCAGCGTGCCAGCCCAGTGCCCTGCACCCTCCAGAACCCCACACCCCACAGAGGTGCCTTTTGTCCCGCCCTTGCCAAGCCACTACCTCCACTTCTCCTCTTTCCCCCCTACATTCCTCATTAAAGAGAACACCGCAGATTTCCCAGCCTGTCTCTCTGCCGGTTCTATATTGAAAAGGCTAAATGATATGCTGACACCTTAATTACACCCCATTGTCACAATGCAGCGTGGCAGTGGTGTGAGTGATATGAGAAGAAAGGGCTGCGGCGTGCGTGGCAGCTCCTTTGATTCGCGCTGGCAGGTTGGGAGCGACACAACCGGGGGCTCGCGCCAGCGCCACCGCCGGCGTCACCCGCGTCACCCCTGCCACGGCACGGCTGCTCCGGGGGACTCCGTGATGCCCCCGGCATGGGCACACCCGAGGATGAGGGATGCGGCCAGGCCAAGCCAAGCCAAGCGGGCGGCCGCGGTCATCCCTGTTTGTCCCCGCTCTGTCCCCACCGAGGGCACGGGAGGCCACGGCTGCCGGCAGCGCCGAGGTTCCCTCCTTGGCAGAGACCCCAGCCAGGCAGAACTGTGCCAATTAAGCGCCGGCTGCTGATTAGCGGGGGCTGGGGAATTCGCTGTGCCGTGTTTGGGAAATCAGCGTCACCCGAGCGAGCGGTGGCAGCGCTGGCTCCGGGCCATCCCCGAGCCGGCCCCCTCCATCCACCGCCAGGGGCTGGCAGGCGGTGACAGTGACGGCAGTGGTGGTGGCACTCGGTGCCCAGCTAGAAGCAGTGCCCTTCTCCTGCTGATTTGCCTCCAGTCCCTGTTGGCACTGATGTCACACAGTTGGTGGCTCTGCAGGCCCCTTGCAGGCTTGGCTTTGCCCGAATGGGTGTTGGGGTTCCCAAGGCTGGGTCGGGGTGCAGATGGAGCCTGGCTGTGTCTTTTGGGAGTGTAGGACCCCTCCAGCTCTGCAGGACCCTGGAGGAACAGCTCCTGCCATGGGGGTCTGGCTGTACCCAATGGGAGGGTGCAGTGACACCTCTGTCCCCTGGCTGTCCCCACTGTCCCCTTTCCCTGCCGTGGCTGGGGGGCTGAGCTTTGCTCCCTGTGCCACCTTCCCACAGGCAGGGTCCTGTCTGCTGCTCCTCACACCACTGCTCTGAAAGTGGCAGCACAGATGGCACATGGGCAGTGCTGGTGGCACATGCCCTGTCCCTCTGTCCTGCCCCCCACCAAACGAGGGTGGGAGAGAGGAAAGGGAGGAGCCAGGCAGTGTTTTCCATGAACAAAAAGTTGCCTTTTAACGGGACACGATGTGGGAACAGCCATCAAACAGGCAGAGAGGCACTTCCCCATATGCATCCAGCAAATGCATTTGTTTTGGAAAATGCCATCCCAGGGGAGTGCGGGTGGGAGAGGGAGCGAGTTCCAACACTGGAAAAGCCTTTGTAGGATCCAGAGTGGAGCTGCTCACACGGCTGGGCAGCAGCAGCAGGAATCTGGGCACTGCTGGGCTGGCAGCTCCCCCAGGGGGCCCTGAGTCCCCACACTCTGTCCCTGCTCCCTGTCGCTGTTCTGTGGCCCCATTCCACATCCCAGCTCCGTGTCCTTGTCCTGTGTCCCAACCCATTCCCCATCCCAGCTGCATCTTCCTGCCCTGCATCCCTGTCCCATGTCCCCATCCCGTGTCCCTGCCCCGTGTCCCAGCCCTGCAGGCATTGGTGACTCGAGCTGTTACTGCAGAGCAGAGCAGAGATTCGCGTCCCAGCTCCATGTGCCATCCTGGACAAAGCCGTGCCGTGCCAGGCCGTGCCAGGGGCGCACAGACATTCCCAGGGCAGTGGGTACAGACTGGGAGAGCCTCAGGTGGGGCCAGAGCCGAGCCGGCACCGCTGGGAAGGATCCAGGAGCCAATTTACATGCAAATGTCCTTATTAATCAAGGACAAGAGGAGGAATGAGCAGAAACCCCCCAGCACAAGGGCAGAGGCTTTTTCACCGGATGCTTTTCAAAGTTGCTAATGAGGCATCAGCAGCTCTTTTCAGAGCCAGATTATTTGCTGTCTGGATTCTCCAGCGATCCCGTCTCCTCCGCTCCCAGCATCACCCAGCCTGTCCGCCAACTGTCCCCAACCTGTCCCCAACCTGTCCCCAGCCCAGCCCGGCTGGAACACCGGGAACCAAAGGAAAACGGGGATGTGGCGGCCCCGGTAGCAGTGGAAGGATAAAACCCCTGCAGGGGCCGAGCCCTGAGCTCCTGAACCTGCAGCACCGGGTCCTGCCCCGGGGTCACTGTCCCCAGGTGTCCCCATCACACCTGAGACATCCCCGCATCTCCTGTCGCCAGCAGGGCCTGGAAACCCTCCCTGGAAACCCACTCTGTGTTCACCGGGGGGATGTCCCTGTGTCCCTCGGGGTGGGACAGGGACCCTGTGGGGAACACGGGGCTCGGTTCCCTGCCCGGCCACCCCATCCCCGGGGCCCTTCCCGCCCCGTGGGTTTGTTCCTGTGCGGGGCTTTCTCCGCTGCCCTTCATCTGATTCCGTGCACTTCAGGCGTGGGAGCCCTGGGAGGGGAGGGGGAGAGCGGGCCCAGGGAGCTCCAGGGAGGTCTCAGAGGCCCGGGGGGGAAAAACCTCAGTGGGAGCTTTGGGGGGGACCCCCGGGGCTGTTCTCCCAATCCGGCGGAGTTTGGTTTCCACCCTGAGATGGAGGGGCTGCAGAAAAACCGGAAAAAAAACCAAAACCAAACCAAACAAAAAAAACCCCCCCCCCCCAGAACAAACAAAATCTGGGAAACTGGGACACCAACTGGGGTTGTTGAGCACCCACTCCACCCCCAGCATCCCTGTGGTCCCACAACCCCAGGGGTGACACTGTCCCTGTCCCTGCTCCCAGCCCTGGAGAGGGATCTGCCAGCTGTGGAGGCAGGAATGATTTTGGCACCTGGCACAGGGACTGAATCTGCCTGGACTGAGGAGCTGGGGACACTCAGGGCACCAGAGGAGCTCACCTCGCAGGGCTCTGCCCTCCCTGAGGGTCCCATCCCTGCCCCTTGTGCCCTGGATAGGATCCAGCAGCCAGGATTTCATGGATGAAACACCGGGATTGCTCCACGTCCATCCTGCTTGTCCTTGCCCAGCTCTGCTGCGAGGCAGAGGCAGCATTAAAAACCACTAATAGGACACAAAAGTCATCAAAATAAAACAGACTTGTTGGGGTGACTCCCCCTGCGCAAACAAACGCTGCCTGATTCAATTAACGGGGCAGTTAAGCAGATAATATTGTTAAGCAAAGCAAAACAGCCTTTTGATGTGTTAATCATCCTCGTGCCTGGAAAAAGTCACCGAAAGCAAAGAAATCTGGGCCCCCGTTTGAGGGGAGGCAGCGACACGGGGGTGGCAGGAGCGGGGTCGGGATGCTGGGGTGGGATGGGGATGGAGCAGGGACGGAGGGGGACCCGTGTGCCATCCCTCACCTCTGCATGTCAGCCACGTCTCTGAATTTATTTCGATTTCATTTAACTGAGGCAATTTCTGAGCAGCTCTGGGTCTGTGGCGTTTTCTCTGGAATTTTATACAATTTCCCAGCGGGAAAGAACCAATATTGGAGATCTCGGGCAAAATCTGCCTCTGGCTTCCTCCAGTAGAATGAAGCAGGGGGAGGGGGGGGCTGTGCAGAGCAGAATCTGGAGCACCAAGGGAATATTTCAGCCTCGGAGGGTCCTGTGGGTGAACGCTGGAGCTCGCAGCTCCCCGGAGCATTCCCCTGTTCCTCCTCAATCCCATCGGGAATCTCAGCCTCGAGAATGGAGGCAGCGAGGCAGGGGGGATGCAGGGAATCCGGGATTGCTCCTCTCCCGGGAATGCTGCAGCGGGCTCACCCCAGAGGAGCCCTGAGCCCCCTTTTTAACCCCGCATAAATGTGATTTACTGACCCCCAGCACCCCGCGGGAAGAGCTGGCAGCACCCAGAGTCCCCAACAGGGACAGGCCCGGTGTCCCCAGAGCCGACCCTGGGGACAAGCAGGGCCCGGGGCAGTGCCATAAATCCCGGTGACACCTCCTGGGGACAGGAGGGAGCGATGACAGCGACAATTCTGTGTCTGCGTGACACCCGGCAGGGCACAAACGGGGCGGGAGGGGGCGGCACGGCGGGGCTGGTGGTGGCATCCCTGTGCTGGTGGCACCTTGGGGCCAAGACCCTCGCGGTGATGATGCTGGGAGTGGATTTTCCCCCTGGGAGTGATTCTGGAGCATCGCTGGGGCTGGAATGGGGATGGGATGAGGGGGGACAGGACCCTGGCATCGCTCCCCCCCCGCTGTTAAAGCCCAATACGAGGTGGGTGCCAGGCGTTGGGCTGGGAAAAATGCTGGGAAAATCGCTCAGAAAGCCAACAGAAAGATTATTCGATCATTCCCACTGCAAATTGCCTCTGGATACGAACTTGTGAGTGGTTCGGGAGCAGTTCTCTGATTCCACAGGAGCCAAAGGCACGGGATCAAAGGTTTCCCATGGGAATCAGAAATCGCTCCACGGAGGCTGGGTGGGTGCTGCTCAGCGCCAGCCACCTTCCCATCACCCTCCCAGCAGCAGGAATTGAATAATTGATGCAATTTGAATAACACTGGGATTTGTAACCGCGCTGAAACTTGCAGACAAGGAGGCTGTAATCAACAGCTGATGGCAAACACTTGTTCTGTGCAGAGGGGGACGGTGCTGCAGGGACGGGGACGGTGCCCATCACTCCCTCACAGCTCTGGGGCTGCATTTTGGGAGGCAAACTGCTCCCACCGCAGCACCGGGGCTCCTGCCCTGCATCGAGGGGGTTTGCTGAATGATTCCTCCAGGAATCACATGGAGCTCGACAATAAATCCTTCCCTGGGTCTCCAGCCAGAGCCCCCCACTCCTGCTCCATCCTCGGGGCTCCCCGAAGCCGCTTTTGGGGAGTGGGTGACGGAGGGGCAGCGTTCCTTTTGGAAAAGCCGAGGGAGGAGTTTTTCCCGGTGATGTTTGTGAGCCCTCACACCCCTTTACACCCTCTTGGCTTCGCCTCCAGGACCCGGTGCTGCCGATGTGGGGCTGGAGCCGCCCCAGGTCCCCTCGGGAACGCCGGAGCTGCTCCCCCTCCCGGCCCCGTTTAATGCCCGCCATAAAAACCGGCACAAAAGACTTTGTGAAATTCGCGGAGCCGCGTGTGCCGAGCAGCCTCCAGGCACTGTTTGTGAAGAGAGGTTATTAAATTGATTTTTTTTTTCCCCCTTTACATGCTCAATGAACATTAAAATTAAAGTTCTGCTCAGTGTCCCCCCTCGGGGCGAGGAGGGGCCGCGGTGGAGCAGAGGTGAGGGGCGCCCATGTGCCAGGGCTCTGCCAGGCTGAGGGATGATCCTGGCATCACCGAGGGGTGTGGGGTGCGATGGGTGGGGATGGAGAGGACGCGTTGCAGCCCTGAGTGCTCCCGGGACCAGCAAAGGCAAGGAAATGCTGGGAGCAGGGGGCCAGCCCTGGGTTGAGCGCTGTCACACAGGGGTGGCAGTGCCAGGTATGGGGTGACTGATGGCACGGCAGGGAGGGGGTCACAGGTGCCATGGGGGGCCAGGGTGGGCGGCTGGACCGTGGCTCTGCTGCTGGCCCTGCCCCAGGGCACATCTGGTGCTGCTCAGGGCAGGTTTTGCAGCATCAGCAGCTCAGGGCACATCTGGGCACTGCTCAGGGCACATCTGGGGCAGGTTTGGACAGTGTCAGGAGGGAGGTGAGGGGCATCTGCAAGAGGTGACAGTCCCCCTGTCCTGCTAGGGGGGCCTGGAGGAGGCTCCCCATGGCCACCCCTTCGTGCTGCTCAGCCCCATCCTTCCCCCTCCCACCCCAGCCCCAAGGACTGGAATCATTGCCTAATTTAGAAAAATGACAGGGAGACGGTTTTCCACTGACACAGTCACTACTGAAAATTTACTTCAAGGTTCATTGTTGGCAATGTCAAAAGTGATGAAAACCAATAAAAAGAACCAGCACAGCATGAATGTCTGGGTGACAGCCCGCGGGGGGGGGCCCGCCCCAGCCCCCTCGCCGCAGCCTGAGCCTGTACAGATAAAAGGTAATTGAAATGTTAGTTCCATTAATATTTCAGCGTGCCCCATATCTGACAGCAGTGCTCCTCACACGCTCCCAGCCCTGCCTCTTCGGCTGCTGGGGGTGGAGGTTTCCCACAGCCCCAGCCCGGCGTGGGCGTCGAGCAGGGCTGGGTGGCACCGCGCGTGTCCCTGAGTGTCACCTGTGTCCCTGCATGGGATGCTCACAGTGCAGGAGCTTGGAGTCACCCTGGCACCGATGGCAGGAGGTGGGAGGTGAAGGTTTCTCACAGACCCAGCCCGGTGTGGGCATTGGGCAGGGCGGGGTGACACTGCCATGTCCCCTCAGAGCTGGGCATATTCACATATCCCAACAGGATATGAGGTTTTGCACCTGCCCCAGCTCCAGCTGCTGTCACAGCCTGGAGTGTCACATTGCCCTGGCCACAGAGAGTGTCCCTGATGGAGTGGTGTCCCTCCATCACACGATGCTCCAGTCCTGCAGGAGCTTGTGGTCACTTCAGCAGGTCAGAGATGGGCAGAGGCACTTTTGGCCACCACTGGCACCTCTCACATTGTGCAGGGCACATCTCACAGGGGCACATCTTACATGGGCACAACTTACATGGGCACACCTCTCACGGGCATATCTCACAGGGGCACATCTTACATGGGCATATCTCTCACGGGACACAACTCACAGGGGCACATCTCTCATGGGCACATCTCACATCTCTCACAGGCACATCTCTCACAAGCACATCTCACACCCTGCAGGGCACATCTCTCATGGGCACATCTCATATCTCACACCTCACACGGGCACATGTCACAGGGGCACATCTCACACCCTGCAGGGCACATCTCTCACAGGCACACCGTACATGGGCACATCTCTAATGGGCACACCTCACACGGGCACATCTCACATCTCTCCCGGGCACACTTCTCACGGGCACATCTCACACGGGCACATCTCACACAGGCACATCTCACATCTCACATCTCTCACGGTGCTCGGCACATCTCCCACGGCGCATCCCCCCCCTCCCTCCGACAGCGCCGTTTCATCTCTCCCCGCGCCCGCCTCGCCGCATCCTCATCTATATCAAAGCATCAGGCAAATTAAATTGTTTGCAAAGCACCGTCTGCGCGTCTGTTTTATTCCTGCTTTGGGAGAACACGACGCCGCCGCCGCGGCTGTGCCATTTTGTTGAGTTTTCCCTGTAATTCCTGTTCAAAGCGGCGCCGCGGCCCCGCGCTCCCGCCGCCGCCGGCATCAAAGCCCCACCGGGAGCTCGGGGGGGCTGGATGGGGATGGGTGCGGGCTTGTGCGGGGGTTGTGCGATTCTCCTTGGGTTTGAAGGGGAGCATGGGGAGAATTCCCGGGCAAAGCGTCCCCTCAGGGTGACAGCACCGAGTGTCCCCCCGGGAGAGGGAGGAGGATGCTCATGGCTATTGGAATATCACCAATATTGCAGGCGGGATGTGCCTTGGCTTGTCTGGCCCTTGGTGCTGAACCAAATGGCAGAAACTGTGGTGTTTCACCCCACAGACACTTTTGGCTGGCTGGGTGTGTGGTGTTTCACCCCACAGACACTTTTGCCTGGCTGGGTGTGTGGTGTTTCACCCCAAGGACACTATTGCCTGGCTGGGTGTGTGGTGTTTCACCCCAGAGACACTTTTGGCTGGCTGGGTGCTGCAGCTGGGCACGTGGAGATGAGTCCAGGCCTGCAGGAGCTCTGGTGGTGCTGGGATGGAGCTTCCCCCCATAACAAGGGCTGCTCCTGGGGTTTACCTCTGTGGAGAAGCTTTAAGGCGATGGTGAAGGAAAGGAGTCGGTTCTGATGGAGGGTTTGGATCCAGAGCTTTATTCTGGCCCTCAGGCCTCTGAATGCAGCACCAGCTCCAACAGAACTCCCTGAGCCTGTGGCTGCTGCTCCTTTGAACCCCGGGGAGAGGGGCAGGAAGGGGCAGGGAGGCACCAAGCAGGGACAGGAGGGGAGGGACAAAGGGACAAAGGACACCTGGATGGCCCAATGCCCCCCAGGGGTAGAGGGCATCCTTTGAGTCTGCCAATCACTCGAAGCCCTTCTGGAATTCCAGGATTGACAGACAGTGCTGGGAGGGGAAAGGAGAGGTGACGGACACACCTGGGAGGGAATTATCAGGGGAGGGACCTGGGGTTCTGGGGTAAACCATGAAATCACAACACAACACCTGGAGATCTGGGAAGTGCCAGCCAGCCCTGGCTTGGGCACCCACTGATGCCCCCGGAGCCGGAGAAGTTGGGAGATCCCAGCAGGATCCCTCGGGATGAGCCCCAGCTGCTGTCACAGCCCAGGGGCGCTCTCACATCACCCCGGCAGCCAAAGCAAACAAACAAACCCAACTCTCAACACCAAATTGTTTCCCATAAATTCTCCACTTCCCGCTGTGCTCTGGAACAAAAAAAAAAGCTTTTTTTTCTTCTCCATTGACTGGTGGTGGCTGGAAACCACGCCAGAGCTCGGGATGTTTGTCCCTGGCTCCACGGGAGCTGCAGCAGCAGGGAGAGGGCAGACACCAAGTCACCTTTTATTGAGGCTGAGCCCTTCCAGGCTGTTCCCTGCTGGGTTTTTCACTCTTTTTCACTTTTATGGCAGAAGGATTGAATTCAAGTTGACTTTTTTTTTAATGGGGTGGCAAATCCAGCGTGCACCCTGGGGTGATGGGGAATGCCTGGATCCAGGCCTTGCCATGGGCACCTCCCTGCTGGGGGCTGGGGGGATTATTTGTGTTGGCAAAAAAGCAGATTAAAAGCCCAGAGAGCAATTCTTTGCCACTGAATTGCAAACGTGCTGTGTGCAGCAGGAGCTGCTGCAGTTGTCTTGGTCCTGAGCCACGGTAATTGTATTCTATGAAATATTTATTCATTTTCATTTCAATTTCATTTCCAACATGTATTTCCTATAAAATGATGTGGGGGGGAAAGGGAAGAAAAAAAGAAAAAGAGGGAAAAAAAAAAAAAGAAAAACCCGCCCTGGATGCATTTATCATCATCACATGTTCCTTGCCAGAGCTCCCTGAAGGGGCACCGCTGGGCAGGACCACACAGGCTGCCAGGGCTGGTTTTTCTAAAAACTTTAAATGCCATTTTTCATTCTGCTAGAAGGTCATGGGAGATCTGGAGGTGCTGGACATTCTGGAGCTCGGCTCCTGGGAATTGCATGGCATCGGGTGGAGCAGAGCTGAGCACAGGAACAGGCACCTGTGGGTGATGAAATGCCCCTGTGCAGAGTAAAATACCCCTAAAATGCACCTATAACACTCTGAAATACCCCTGTGCACACTAAGAGTGTCCTGTGCTCTCTAAAACACCTGTTTGTATCCTAAAATACACCTATATATACCAAAATAGTCCTGTGCAGAGTAAAATACTCCTACACACACCAAAATGTTCCTGTGCACCCCAAAAGATCCCTACGCACCCTAAAATACACCTATACACCCAAAAACATTCCTGTACACCCTGAAACACTCCCTGCACCCCAAAAGTCCCCTATACACATTAAAATATCCCCATGCAGAGTAAAATACTCCTGTACACCCTAAAATATCCCTTTAGACACCAAAATATTCACGTCCACCCTAAAATCCCTCCCTGCAGACTCCCGGCTTGGTGCCAGTTTATACACCCCAGAATATCTCTATATACCCCAAAATACCCCTATACTCCCCAAAAATATCCCTTTAGACACCAAAATCCCTCCTTTAGACACCTAAAATTCCTCCTTGCAGACTCCCGGCTTGGTGCCAGTTTAGACACCCCAAAGTATCTCTATATACCCCAAAATACCCCTATACTCCCCAAAAAATATCCCTTTAGACACCAAAATCCCTCCTTTAGACACCTAAAATTCCTCCTTGCAGACTCCCGGCTTGGTGCCAGTTTAGACACCCCAAAATATCTCTATATACCCCTAGACACCCCAAAATATCCCTTTAGACACCAAAATATTCATGTCCGCCCTAAAATCCCTCCCTGCAGATTCCCGGACTGGTGCCAGTTTATACACCCAAAAATATCTCTATACACCCCGAAATATCCCTATACGCCCCAAAATATCCCTTTAGACACCAAAATATTAATTTCCACCTCACAATCCTGCCCCGGGCTCGGTGCCAGGCAGGTGCCCGCGGGCATTTCGGTCACCTGCCGGTGCCACCCCTGTCCGCCCCCATCCCACCTCCTCCTCCACCCGTCCCCAGCTTTACCCGGGTGATTATTCCCAAGCTCCTGGCCTGATAAACACTTGATTATTTCTCCTCCCAGCCCCGTGCCCGATTTGCATACAATAAATATTGCCCTCGGAGAGCCGAGCCCGGCTCATGCCTTATTTATGAGGGATAAACCCGGGATCGAGTTTGCATAATCAACGCGTATTTAATTTGCGAGCTCTTCCACGCGGGTTCGGGCTCTAATCAGGCTCCGCTCGCCGCTGACAATCAGGGTGGAAATATCTTCATTAAGGGCTGGCAGGTTCCGGAGCCGACGGGAAAGAGCCAGACCTGGAATGCCAGACCTGGAATGCCGCGGTTCCCCTTCTCCCCCAGTCCCAGGAATTTCCCTTTGCTGCCTCTTACACCAGATTTTTTTTTTTTACACTCTAATTTGGTGACTCTCCTTCCTCCCGCATGCTAATATATGCAAAAAACCACCGGGGCTCCTATTAAAATGCCATGAAAATCTAATGAAATTAATGTTGGCAACAAATATTACCTAATGGAAGAGCCTCCGGGAAAAGGAAAGAAAAAAAAAAACCGACCGAGTCCAAATATATATTTGCACATATTTAAAGGCCTCTGTCAAGTAGTTTAGCTCCACAGTTTGGATGTTATTAAAAAGGAGGGGGAGGAAGCCTGGTGTTTTCCGAGCCCAGCACAAGTGGAAGGGGTTCCATGAGTTATATTTTTAATTTCAGTGGGAAGTGGGGCTGGCGTGGCTGGGATGCTCTGGGTGCTCAGCCCAGGGCAGGGGTGGGAGCTGGGCTGGAAGGGGAGGTGAGCAGGGCACGCTGCATCCCATGGTGTCCAGGGAGAACCTGCTGAGCATTCCAGGTGTCCCGTGGGAGAATCGCATCCAGTGGGTGTCCTGCCCTGAGACAGCCTATCCAAGGGGTGTCCCACCCACGGGGTATCCCATCCTGCCTGGTGAGCATCCCATTCACTGAGCATCCCATTGAGTGAGCATCCAGTCCCATGAATATCCCACCTGTTGGGCATCCCGTCCATTGAGCATCCCAAACGCCAGGTTTTGCTTCTGGGCCGTGTCTCACCCACCAAGCACCACAGCCAGGCACCATCCCACCTGGAGAGATCCCCATCCATGCATCCATCCATAGATCCATCCATCCCATCCCATCCCATCCATGGATCCATCCCATCCATCCATCCATCCATCCATCCATCCATCCATCCATCCATCCATCCATCCATCCATCCATCCATCATCACACCCAGTGATCTCCAGCTCCAGCAGGGATTGCAGGGACCAGCAAGGTCCCTTCCTGATTCCTTCCAATTATCCCTGTTTATTAATTTGGGTGTTCATACTCCAAAGCCACCGGCAGTGACAGCTCATTATGAGCTTATCTCTCACTGTGGCTACTCCTCGTGGGCAATTACAGCACCACTTCCGATTAATTCCTCTTTAAAAGAGCCCTGGCAGCTTCTAAATTTAAGATTTGTTGATAAAACCCCAAGACCTGAGAGCCAATATTCCCATTAATTACATTACATTTGGGTTTTTTTGCCAATTTACAGCAGGCACGGTGTGTTTTCCCTCCAGGCTCTGCAGAAGTGATTTGAAAGTCTCCATAAAGACACATCCTAGCCCAAAGTTTGGGGAGAAGCTTGGAGCAACCTGGTCTAGTGCAAGGTGTCCCAGCCCATGGCAGGGAGTGGAACTGGATGAGTTTTAAGGTTCCTTCCCACCCAAACCAGTCTGGGATTCCATGATTCCATCACTGGTGGCTGGAGAACACCAGCGTGGCTGATGGATGTGGTGCTGGGGGCAGGATGATGCCCCCTCCTTTTCCCCATCACTGTGGTCCCACCTGTGGGACTCAGGACATCACCAGCAGGACAGGGCAGGAGGGGAAATGCCTTGAAATCCTGGGAAAACGAAAACTGGGCACATGCACTTGTCCCTGTGGAAAAGAAGCAACAGAGGTGGCAGCTCCCAAAGGCAAACTGTGTGGGAGGGGTTGATTCCAACCTGGGAGCACACGGGTGCTGGAAAAAAATCCAGGAAAAAATTGTGAAAGGTCAAAGCAACTCAGGGTATTTGATTGGAAATGTGAATATTTGGGATTTCTCTCTTTTACTTTTTTATTTCAAGTTAAGTGTTTGCAAAAGCCTCCCCGTAGTTATAGTCATATATATAAATATGAAGCTCTATTTTTATACTTCTATCAAAATGAAGCTCACTTTCAACCATCAGCATATCAAAAAAAAAAAAAAAAACAAAAAAACCTCAAAAAACCAGCAGCAGAATTCCACTTGGGAAGCACCTGGATGAAAAGCTTTGAGCCACCTGCCCTTGGAGCCCCCAGACCTCCCTGGGGTGAGGGGTTTGCTCTTGATTTTAAAGCCCAATCCCCCCTGCTTTGCCCGTCTCTCTTCCCAAGTCCAAAATAGCTCCGTTGGTATCCGCTTGGCTCTTCCAGAAAGGATTGTTCAATATTTCTCTGCGAGCTGTGGGATGTCTGCTGCTAGTGAGCACATTAAACAGGGGTATAAATTCGTAATGAGAGCCCTGAAATGAATGGCTCTTATCATTTATGGATGGAATAATTAAAGATACTGTACTTGGAGGTTTTACATGGGCCTGTAAATTGTCAGCCGTGAGAGCAGAGAATCAGGAGAGCTGGAACAAGCTCAGGTTGGGCAGTGGAGGTGGCACTTTGGTGCAGTCAGAGCTCAGGGACTCTGGAGGACACCAGTGATGCTCTGAGGCCATCCCCGTGCTTGTGCTCCCCCCTTCCCAGCTCCCCGAGAGAGCCAGCCCTGGCTGTCAGAATTTGAAGATTTGAGGTTTTTTGGTGACTTTCCTGCCCTTGGCAATCTCCTGCTGGCAGAGCCAGCCCTGGGGCTCCCACCTGCTGCTCCCCAGGGCTGGCAGGGCTGTGGGGGATGCTCCGCTCTGGCATCCCTGGCTTTGGGATGGGATTCCCTGGCAGTTCCATGCCCAGCCCATGGCACACCCCGTGGGCTGGTGGGTGCAGTGGGGGCACCAGCCCACCCAGGCCCCCAGGGTGCCCCAAGGGGCAGAACCACCTCTGCCAGCACCTCGTCCTATTTTAACTCCGATCATCTAAAATACTGTAACTATGGCAACAGCTGCAGGTGAGACTCATTACAGTTAATCCTCTAATTACTAACTACCTCTTCAATCAGTTGTAATTACTTTGGGGACACAGTTAACCTCTCATTAGAAACGCATGGCCACGTTTTACCAAAAGCACAAACAGTGACATGCCTGGTAATTTAGCACCGCGGCACTCAAGGCCACTCTCCGGCTTTTATGCCGGCACAATCTCATCCCTGTCATTAACCAGGAATGGTTGTCATGACAATTAATCATTCAATCCCTCATCAGCAACTTTTGCCAAATGTCACCCTGCTCTTGATCAAATGAGAAGGGAAAATTAAATGAATCAATTCAGCACCTTGGCATTTGTAACTATTTTTTTTTGGGTGGGGGGGGGTTTGGGGTGTAAGTTGGCAGTGGCCCAGCAGCCACAGTGCCACGCTCTGCCCACGTGTGGGGGGTCTGGGAGCCTGGCCTGGGGCTGGGGGGCAGCTCTAGAGCTGGGGGTCACTCTGCATCCCTCGGGGCTCGTTGACCTGGTAGTCCAACCCTGCGGGGCCGTGGTGGCACTGCCAGCTCCTGCCACGGCCACCCAGGTGTGCTGTCCCCAGCAGCGGTGGCACAGCCAGCCTGGTGACCTCCAGAGCCGAGCAGAGCGTCCCTTCCTCCACCTCCCTTCCTCCGCCGTGCCCCAATTTTGCAAACAATCCTCTCTCCGATCATTTTCCTTTTAAACCTGCAATTAGCTGGAGTCATTTGCTGCATGCAAATCCCAGCCCTTAATTACCGGCACTAACCTTGAGCTGCGCTGGGGTTCCCAGCAGGCTCAGCCTCACGGTCCTGCCAGACCCCCCTGCAGCCCCCCAGCCTGACTTTGGGGTTTACACGGGGTCAAGGGGCTGCTGTGGCTTTGTTCCCACAAAAAAGGGTGTTGGGATCTCAGCTCTGACAGCTCTGCACCTTCCCCTGGGCCCTGGCAGAGGTTGTGGAGCCTGTGGTGGGGTACAAGACTCCCAAATACCCACGGCAATGCTTAGGGCTTAGTTTGTAATTTTGGGGGGCTGGGAAGGCACAAGGGGTGCTCACCCAGCTGCAGGGACCCCAGGGAGGTGCATTTGGGATGGCTGTGGGTTTGGGACAGCTGTGGCTGTCCCAAATGTCAGCATGGCCATATTTTGGGGCAGAGGTTCATCAGTCCTGGGGGCTGGCAGAAGGCTGCCCCTGGCACCCTGAGGCCACATCTCATCCCAGAGGGGAGCTGACCCCCATGGAGAGCAGGACTTTGGGAGGATGCAGCCTCAGTCCACGTGCTCTGTGATGGGAGGGGAGCCTGGGGAAAGGGAAGTTTTGCTGCCACTCGATTATAGGAGATTGTAAAATCGCATTAGGGAGGTTGGCATTTCAAGGCTGATGCGTTTGGACAGGGTGTCTCTCCCCGGCTCGGAGGGATCGATTATCCATCAGAGGGACGGCGGCTGGAGCTGGCACTGCACACAGCTCCCAGCTCCCAGCTCCCAGCTCGCTTTGGCATCCACAGCCAGGCAGCCCAGGGACCCCCAGCCAGGGCAGGGCCAGGGGAACCCCCCGGGCACCTGGATCCAGTGTTCCCCTGAGCAGGGCAGGGACAGGGACCTTGGGAAGGTGGATATTCCTGTGCTGGAGAGTGGGATCCAGGGGTGAACAGCCCAGCCCACACTGTTTTAGTTGATAGCCTGGGTTGTGAATTCCTGTCCTGTTTGCTCACAGGTTGTGACTCCATTCCTGCTCACAATCCTCCCTGGGTGACCCATTTGGTGCCAAAAACCCCTGGCACCAGCGCCTGCTTCCCTCAGGACCCTCACTGCCGTGCCAGGACCAGGGCCCTGCTTGCTCCCCAGGCCAGGTGTGGCTGGGTGACACCATTCAGTGTCAGCTCCCTAGGATGATGTGGGAAGTGTCATTTTGCCTTGGGCTCACTTCTTGCTGCTCCTGTCCCACTGCAGCCAGGATCTGGCACCGTTGGGGTCTGGGTGCGGATGTGTGGCTCCAGGAAGGGGGTGGTTGTTATTTTGGGGTGTCCTTCAAGGGCCAAATCCCCCTGGTTCCAGGGAAATACCGGACACCTCCAGCACAGCTCCAGGCACCATCAGCTGTGCTGGGTGCTGCCGTCACCCTTCCCTCCCTGGCTGTCCCAGCTACCCGTGAGCCCTTGATTAATTCCCTGAAACCTGCAGTGCGCAAATGAGTAATAATCCCAGCAGTGCTAATTGGTGAGCTGTGTCCTGACAAATTGATTTGAGCTGTGTTAACATCGCACGCCCGGCCGGCCCCGCGCCCACCGCGCCGGGGTCACTCCGGCCTGCCAGGATTGGATCCTGGAGCCACAGCATGGATGGCTCCTTCCTCCCCATCTCCTGCCCATCCTGGGGTGGGAAAAGATGGGGGGTGAAGCCAGAGCAGCACCCAAAGCCCCCTGACTTTCATCCTGTTTGGTCCCAGGGGGTCCGTCCTCTGGACAGCAGGAGTTTCCAGAAGCTGGGCAGGAACCTGGGATGGGAGTGGGGCAGGAGCTGGGAAGGAGCCTGGGGCAGGAAAGGGGCAGGAGCAGAGCTGGGGCCTGGGGCAGGAGTGGGGCAGGAGCTGGGAAGGAGCCAGGGGCAGGAATGGGGCAGGAGTGAGGCAGGAGTGAGGCAGGTGCCTGGGACAGGAATGGGGCAGGAATGGGGCAGAAGCCCGGGGCAGGAACTGGGAAGGAGCCTGGGCAGGAAAGGGGCAGGAGCAGAGCTGGGGCCCGGGGCAGGAATGGGGCAGGAGCCTGGGGCAGGAATGGGGCAGGAGCCTGGGGCAGGGATGGGGCAGGAGCTGAGCTGGGGCCCAGGGCAGGAATGGGGCAGGAGTCTGGGGCAGGAATGGGGCAGGAGCAGAGCTGGGGCCCGGGGCAGGAATGGGGCAGGAGCCTGGGGCAGGAATGGGGCAGGAGCCTGGGGCAGGGATGGGGCAGGAGCTGAGCTGGGGCCCAGGGCAGGAATGGGGCAGGAGCCTGGGGCAGGGATGGGGCAGGAGCTGAGCTGGAGCCCGGCAGGAGCCCGGGGCTGCGCCGCTGCCGCTCGCTCTTGTCAATTCTTTATGGCGCTGCATCTTTAATAGCTTTACAGAGCCCATTTAATGTGCTCCCAGACATGAAGTGCTGTCTAATCAGCACATTTAGGAGAATTGCCCACATCCTGGTCTCGCTGCCATAAAACAGTGCCCACAGAAGCATCTGTAATTAATGTTTTTTTTCACTTGCTCTCTCTCTCTCCCACTGAATCAATTTATAAAGCGCGGACTTCCTCTGCGCTGGAGCTTTTAGGCTGTTTTACTCCGGCAGCCGAGGTGACTCGGCAGCGCTCGTCAATTAAGCAGCTGTGTATAATGGATGCTTCAGAGTAAAAAACACAGCCTGATTCCCAGAAATGATCAATGCGCATTTTTCTCACAAAAAAACCCAGGCTCGCACGTCCCCACCGGGCTCCGCTCAACCTCCCGGGCTCAGCGGAGCCACCGAAAGGGAAAGGAGGGGTTGGAAGAGAGGCACATTTTGTGCTTGCTTTTGGAGTGGGAAATTAAAAATGGGATGAGAATTAAGGACAGAGATAATTAGTGTCACCCGCTGGGCAGGACATGACTGTTGCCTCCTGGAGCAGGGGAAGTCACTTGATGTCCTGTGCTGGGGGAACACATCAGTGTGATCACAGAGGGTGGCAGGGGGCGTTTTGCGACCCCCAGGGGGTTCTGTGAGGTGTCACAGCCCCCAGCCCCAGCCAGGGAAAGTTTGCAGGTTTTATTGCCGGAGGTGGCTCCTAATTGGGAAGAAGGAAATAAAATGGGAGTGAAAGTGGGGCTGGGCAGGCAGAGAGGGGCCGGTCACTCCCCTGTGCCCCATTTTGGGAGACTTCAAAGCCTCCCGGCGCACAAAGGCGCTGCCTTTGCTCTTTGGCCGTGAGGATCAAAGCCCGCGGCGGGAGGGCACCAGCAGCGCATGGAAAGCTCAGCCAAGCATGAGCCCCCGGCCCCAGAGCCTGGAGATGTCCAGCACCATCCAGAGCTGCCACCTCCTCCCTGTTCCCATGGGATCCCCACTGCTGTGGGATGCAGCAGGAGCCAAGGCCTCCAGCACCTCATCATGGCTGTCAGCCCAATGTTGGGTGTCCCCATGTGTCCCCAGGGGTGGGACAGGGACCAGCCCAGTGCTCAGCACCATCCACAGGGGTTCAGGTCTGGGAAGCCACCCCAGGATGATGAGGTGGGGTCAGGAGTGTCCCCCCCACACAAGGGCAGCCCCAGGTTTTGGCAGCTCTGCTGGCACCCATCTCTGGGAGGCCCAGCAGGACAGAGGTTGTCCCGTGGAAACCTGCTCCAAAATGGAAAACTTATCACGGTGGTTAATTGGTTTTAAGCAAAGCCTAATTGGGATTGTACACCTGGGCACCGTGCTAGTTTCTGAGCCATAATTGGACTCAAAACTGGGAGAGGGGGTGGCGTGAGTGGGCTGTGAGAGGAGGGATGCAGGGATGGGATGTTGGGAGCACATTCCTGGGGACATGGACTGACTTCCTGACTTCCAGAAAATGGTACTGGGAGCAGGGTTCTGGGAGTGGGATCTGGGATCAGGAATGCCACAGGAGGTGGGGTGGTCCTGCCAATCCACTGGGCTTGGCAGCCCTCACGTGGGAGCCCTGCCAGGCTCCCGTTATCCTGGAACAACAAGGCTCTTGCCCAAGAGTGCTGTGCCTTTTCCAGGAGGGATTTTGGGGCTGGCTCCACGCAGAGCCTGGCTCGGGGGCACACAGAGCCTGATTTGCACGGTCCTGGTGTCACACAAAGGCAGGGCCGTGCTGATGGTGACGGATGTGCTGGCTCAGTCACCGAGACCCGGCTGCCTCATCCCCAGCCCCACGCTGAGCATGGTGAGGGTGGGGAGGGTGGGGAGGATGGTCCCACAGGACAATCACAGCCCAAGCAGGGCTGGGGATGCCCAACGCTGCCAGCTGGGTTTCCAGGGAAAGCCTGGGTGCCACAGAGAAAGAATTTTTTGAAAAATACAGGAGAAAATCCTGTTTTTAATTGATCATCTGCTGTGGAGGCAGTGGGCTTGGGCACATCCTGCTGAGGACATGGGCAGGTCCCAGTGGCTGGTAACAGGGACAGGGATGGCACAGATGGATGGCAGAACTGCCGAGATGTCCCATTTCTCCTTCTCTAGAATACACCATGTGGGGAATGGAGTTCCTTGTGCTCTCTCTGTCTCCATTAACCTTTCCTGGGTGCTGTGGGTCATCAGGAAGGGACCCCCAGATCCCAAGGAGCCAAAAGGGGCAGAGGGAGCAGGAAGAGCTGTGCCTGGTGCTGTCCTGGCCACAGTGCCACGGCCAGGCTGGCCAGGGGACTCAACAATGCCTTCCCAGAGGTCATGGCTCAGCTGTAGCACCTCATGGATGGGTTTGCCTGCAGCAATGTGCCAAAAATTAATATGCAGGTGGAAGGATCCTTCCCCCTGGAGCTGGCTGAGTGAGGGGAACACAAACCCGGCGGCTGCCACGGGAGACGAGCTCTTATCAGAGCAGTGACACCGACAACCCAGCTCTATACATTTTTAATAAATCATTTGAAATTCCTGACTGTCAGGGGGATTGAATTGGGTGCTTTCCCTGGCTGAAAGGCCAGGGGGCTGTGCCAGCTCTCCTGGCAGCCCTGATGGGGGGCACAGGGGTTCTGGTCCCACCATGTGGCATTGCTTGGAGCTGCTGGGTGTTGCTTGGTGCCCTGGGCACTGCTCTGTCCCACGCTGGAAGGTTCAGGGATCATTCACCTTCCTTCTCCCACCACAGTCAGTGCCTTCCACGGTGCTGGGGCTGCTGACAGCCCGGCAGAGCTGGGAGCAGCACGGGGGAGAGGGGGAACCTGCTGAAACAAGCAAATTGCAACGATTCCCCTTTTCCAAATGTCAGCAGATTTGGAGGAGAAAGAAGCAAATAAGTTAAAGGTGAAGATCTCCTGGGAATCTCCAGCTCGCTCTGCTCTCGTTCCCATAGCTCAGCTTCCTGGGGCTGCCCCCCTTGGCAGGGACCACCCTGTATCCAGGCTGGAAAAACATCCCAGCACTGCTCCATAAATGCAGTTAAACACCCCAGTCGAGAATTTTGGTGCAGAAGGAAACTGGTTAAAGAACAAGGGGAGGGGGATAAAATATTGGTGTAGGGAGGGAACACCATGTGCAAGAGATGGGGCAGGAACAAGCCCAGCAGCACCACCAGACCTGGCCCTAATCGTGTCCTCTTCTGGGAAATGGTCACTCCCAGAGCCAAAAGGCTTTGCCAAGGAGCTGCTGAATTCCCTGTGATGGGCTCTGAGGCCCTGGCACGCTGGGGACCAGCAGGGAGGAGGTGATGGCCACAGGACAACACCCAGGTGTGCCCACGGAGCCCTCCCTGGGAGTGGCACCACTGGGAGTCTGCCCACAGAGGGTCCCCTCTGCAGCTGGGGGCTGGGGACCCCCTGAAACCTCCTGGCCTTGCCTCCACCCAGTGATGCTTTTGAGCACTCCAGCACAAAGAGGCTGTGGAACAGCCCCTGTGCAGGATGTGAAACATTCCCAGTGAGATAAAACCAAATCACCTGTCAGTCAGCACCTTATCTCGGGTGGCATCAGAGCCTCAGGACTAGCAGGGATAGAAAATGCTCCACAGGCTGGAATTGGCTCCTCCTTATGCTCCCAGCTCTGCTCACTGGAGCTTTCACCCAAGATTCTGGTGAAATAGGTTGGATTTTTCACAAAATACCAGCAGGAGGGAAGAAAAAAGGCACAGATTCTGCTCGGGAAGTGACAGCAGAGAGTGAGGACACAGTGACCTCAGGATGCTCCTGGTCACTGCTGGGATGCAGAGCTGGCACAGGGCCACGCTGGGACAGGGCTGGCTCATCACATTCCAGCCCCAGGAACACGTGGATATTTCTGTGGGGTCTGTGGTGTCCCCCTTGGTGCTTTTGCAGGATGAGAAGGTTGAGGGGGACTCTGGCAGGAAGCTGGGCTCTGCTCCTTGTGTTGGAGCTGGGAAGACCCCGAGGGCAGTCGCAGGAAGGATGATCCATCATGTGCCAGTGACCCGGACTGGGATATTTTTAAGCAGGGAGTAAAAATAGACTCAGGCTGGCAGCGAGCACTCGCTCCTGGCATCACTGTCAGGGGGCTGGGGGCTGGAAGGGGGGGCAGCGTGGACCCCAGCCCCTCACCCCATCCAGCCCACCCCTCACCCCTCATCCTGATCCCCTACCACGGGCAGTCCATCCTGGCTTGCTCTCGGGTGGCTTTTGTGTCACTACCTGTCCCCCGGGGACTGTCACCCTGCCCAGGCCACCCCCTGGCCCTGCAGATGCCAGGGTGGTGTTGTGGGGCCGCCAGTGCCCCCAGAAAACGCAGCCTGATGCACTGGGAGAGGACGCAGGCGCCGCTGGCCCCGGGACCCGGCTGGAAAGGGGATTTGTTTCAGCTGAATAACTTGCTGAATCTATAAATAAACCGAGGGGAAGCAAGCTCAGAGCACGGGAGCTTCTGCCTCGCTGACCCTGCAGCACCCCAGGCAGCTGCCCCAAAATGCTGCCCAGCTGCACCTCTGTGCCCACCCAGAGCAGTGGCATCTAGGGGGACAGCAGGGAGGATGCTGCTGGACACAGCTCCTCGGCCAAACAGGAGATTTCTGAGCCTGGATCAGCCACCTGTCCCATGTGCATGGATCAACCTCCATGCCCTCCATGCCCTCTGTTCTCCCTGGAGAGTCTGGCCCCAGCACTCAGGGAGCTTCAGACCCCGAGGATCCCAGCAAGGAGCTGTAAGGGACCAGTTTTTCTTTGTGGGCAAATTCTGCTCTAACTCTGATGAGATTTGGGATCCAGGAATGTGCCCGTGCACCGGCACAGGGTGAGGCGCAGCAGATCCTCTGTGCCACAGCAGCAGCTTGGAGAGACCCCCACTCCTGCCTTCCTTCCTTCCTCCTCCTCCTCCTCCTCCTCCTCCTCCTCCTCCTCCTCCTCTTCACGCCTGGCTGCCTCTGGCCGTCTCACTCTGCTCTCCATTTGCTTTCCCAACAGATGTTGGTGTCTCTCCTCTAACGAGCATTTTAATGCCGGAATCTCTCTCTCTCCCCTCTGACTGGGAAGCAAAAAGCTTGACATCTCCCATCAGCATCAAAGTGCCTGGCCCCAACACCCCACACCCCACCAGTGCTCCGTGTCCTCAGTGTGGTGCTGCCAGGGCAGTGTTTGAGTCCCGTCCTTGCCTGGAGCCACCTCTTAGAGCCCCGTTCCTTGGAGTGCTGCATTTCCCCCAGCTGGGAGCTGGGGGAAGCCTCTAAGGATTTGATGGGAATGGAAATTGGGGTTGAGAGCCAAAATCAGCCATGGGAAGAACCTACTGAAGTGACAACAGCACCGCTGGCACCAAAAACCTCAATGGGGTGGCTGGGCATCTCTGCACCCCTTGCTGGTGACATTAAACACAGGCAGGAGCTGGCAGGGAGCTGAAGGTGCCATTTTCCCCTCCGTGTCCTTCATCATCCCTTTGTGTCCCTGCTGCCAGCACAGGAGGGCTGCGTGCGGGGCAGGAGCCAGCGATCCCAAATATCGACAGCGGCCCCGATCAATGCTATCTCCTCTTTCCATGCCTATGAGCTCATTGATTTTTTTTTTGTTGTTGTTGTTACCTCTGTGTTTATGTAATGTCTGAACTTTGCACAACTGAACCGTTTAATGTGCAGAAAAGAGCCCTGTTGCCATGAAAACGGACCTGCAAATGACAGCACGGATGCGGAGATATCCCTGTTTTATTGGGCCATACGGAATGGATTTTAACCTTGATAAGTCAATAACTTTTCCTACAAAAAGAACGAGAGCAGATACAGCTTTCAGAACCTTGAATGCATTTAAAGCAAGAGAGTAATGGCCCGGTTTTAATCCCCGGGAAATCTTTCTCGTTCTGAGGGCCAGGCATTGCCAGGGCAGAGTGACATTTTGGGCAAAGAATTACAGCATGCATTTGTCAGGATGAGAGATGGAGACACTCCGTGCTCCAAATTGCCAGTGCCGGTCAAAAATAATGATATTAAATTAAAGGGATATCGTTATCTGAAAGAGCACAGAATCAGAGAGGAGAATCAATGAATGGTTGGAGTTGGGAGGGACATTAAAGCTCATCCTGTTCCACCCTCTGCCATGGGTAGGGACATCTTCAACCATCCCAGGTTGCTCCAAGCCCCATCCAACCTGGCCCTGAGGATTTCCAGGGATGGGACAGCCACAGCTTCTCTGGGCAACCTCTGCCAGGGCCTCACATCCCTCACAAGGAAGAATTTCTTCCTCACATTTAATCTTAACCTACTCTCTGTCAGGTTGAAGCCATTCCCCTTGTCCTGTCACTACAATCCAGTGTTATTCCTGTTTTGGGAGCATGGAAAACTTCTGGTGGGCTCGCCAGTGCCTCAGGGGAGGGACTCACCCGCCGCCACCCCAGACGTGCTGATGCATTATTTATTTGTGCTAAAGCAGAAGGACTTTTAAAAATCTCTCTCCTCCAGCTTCCTCCCTGCAATTCAATCCCTCTGGAAGTGGCAGCGGGGCCGGTCTCACTTTGCAGAGCTCATTCATTAGCAGATTAAGGCTCTCCTTGTGTTCCCAACATCGCTGGGGGAAATTTATGTTCCGGCAAAGTATTCACGGGTTCCCTGAATCACAAAAGTGTTTCTTCAAAAAAAAAAGAAAAAAAAAAAGGAGAAAAAGGATGGAAATGGGGAGGTCAGAACTGCTTAATAGTATCTCCTTGAAGGCAGTGCCAAAACACCCACCTTTTGAAGTTTGCTATTCCGGGATGGATCTCTTCCCTGGCAAAGACGCCGTCACCCTTTCAAGTCCCTGTGAGTGACTTCAGGTGGCTAAAACATTTTCTGAGAAGAATGAAGGTTCCTTTTTATATCTTTTATATCTTTTTTTTTCCCCCCGAATAAAGAGCAATCTTTCTTCCTGCCTTCCTAATAGCTTTGATTAAATTATCTCTGAAAAATCTAAGTGCTGTTCGCAAATCTGTAATGGTTTTATTCTTATCGCCGGCCTCTATTGCAACACGGGGAAGCAGATAAATAAGCTGCAGAGAAGGTATAAAACTGCACCAGAACCTGCCAGAGAGATGAGCTAAAAATGTTTGAACTGAAACAAATGAGCAGTATGAATAGCCCTGCTCTGAGAGGGAATTTATTCAATATAATGTATTTTCACAGGGAGGATAATACGTGTTATAATTGCACAGAGGAGTCGCTCTCCTGAAAGCAGATCTAGCTATTATTTTAATTTCCCAACCTTCAGCATTTGCTGGATCAGGAGTGGTGACTGGAGCAGCTTCATGTTTTTGGAAAATGGGCCCTGGGTGTCAGCTCTCCCCTTGCCACCCCTGATTATGGATGTCTGGAAAGCTGCTGGTGCTTCCCCCTATGAAGGAGGTGGAGAAGCCCCAAGAATAAGCCAGATCCAGTCAAAACTCCTCAAAACTCTGTAGAGAAGTCAGATCTCCCCAAAAGTGGCCAAACCTCAGTGCTGAGAGGCAGGAGACAGGGAGGAGGGATGGAGGGAGAGGATGGAGGGAGGTAAAGGGCCCTGGAGGCTCACACTGGGCTGCTGATGGAGCTGCCCTATGCCCGTGTGGGACCATTATGGACAAGAGTGAACAGGCTGCCCCCTTCCCACAGACCCTCATACACGTGAAGTGCCACAAAGAACCTGGGTCAAAGATTTTGAGGAAGCAATAATGCATTCCAGGACTTGTGCTAAGGGGACAGCTTCAGCCGCTGCAGTGCCTGCTCAGACCTCACAGTGCACAGGGCTCAGGGGTGTCTGTGGCCATGGCCATTGGGGTCGCCGGGTGAGACCAGGGGTCTCACTGATAACACCAGACAATTAATTAAAGAGAAAGAAAAGATAACTCAACAGGAAAATAACTCAATAGGACACTTTAAAAAAAAAAAAACAAATGATAGCTAATGACACGCAGAGTCAAAGAGAACATGTTTGTTTTTTCCCATTCACTAAACAATCTTTCTGCTGGAGGCTTCAGTCATCTTGTATGGCAAACGAAGCCCTGAGGTTCAAAATCTGCTAACTCAAAGTTTGTATGAACACTGTGTTTATCTGAAGCACAGATAAACACAGTCTCTCCAAGGCTGGCTCTCATCCCCCGTTAACTCCGGACTTGTCACCTCGCTGTCCCCACGTGCTCCCCGGCGGCAAACCCCTCCCGCCAGCAGGACCACAACTCCCATGATGCCTCACGGCGCCCCTCAGCCCCGCGGCGCGGCGGCGGCGCGCGGGGCACGCCGGGAAGCGCAGTCCCGCCGTTCGGATTTTCCCGCTCGAGAAGCCGATGGGGGGGGGGGGGGAAGGCGCCGCACGTCCGGCGGGGACGCCCCGCCCCCTTTTCTCCCCCTCCCTCCCTCCCCGCAGGACGCGGCGCCGTGGCCATGGCAACGCGCCGGGGGCGGGGCCGAGCCGCGTGCGGCCGCCGGGCCCCGCGCGGGGCGCTCAGAGCCGCCGCAGCCGCGCGCCGGGCGGGAGCCGCGAGCGCCGGGGCCGCCCCGCCAGCGCCCCCCGCCCCGCCCCGCCCCGCCGCGACCCCCGCCCGCCGCCGCCGCCGCCGCCATGGAGCGCTGAGCCGCCGCCGCCGCCGCTGCTGCTGCCCCCCGCGACACCCACCCCCCACACCCCGCCCCGCCCCGCCGGGCACCGACCGCCGCCGCCGCCGCCGCACAAAGGAACCGGGGGCAGCCGCGGTGTGATGCCCCGCGGGGTCGCCGCGCCGCCCCAGCTCAGCCGCGCCGGGTGGATTTGGGGTTAATTTATTTTTTAATTTTTTTCTCCCCGGATATTTTTGCTGTTGCTGTCCACCCCCCGTCCCCCCCCGCTCCTTTCCCCGCGGTGCTCCCCGCCGTCCCCCCCCGGGGCCGAGCGCCGGGACCCGCACGCTGGCCGCGCACGGGGCGGGGCGGGCCGCCGGCGGGGCGCGGGGCCGGGCGGGCGCCGCCGCTGCTGCTGCGCGGCCCGGGGGGGGCGGCCCGGCGCGCCCCGCAACGCAGCGCCCGCAGCCGGCCCGGATCCAGCTCTGACGGTAACGGGGGTCCGGGCACCGGGGAGGTCGGGGGGGTTACCGGGCGGGGGCGCGGGGAGTGGGGGGCTCCGCCAGCTCCCGGAGCGCAGCGGAGGCGGTGCCGCCGCAGCGCGGTGCCCGGTGGTGCCCGCGGAGCCGTCGCCGCCGGAGCCCGGTTCGCCCGTCGCTACCGGAGAGGAACGGCAACAACTTTTGGTTTTTTTTGAGGTTTTTTTTTTTTTTTTAATCCGATTTTTGATTTTTTTAAAATGGCTTTTTGGGTCGCCTGACTCTTGAGTGGAAATAAAATATCCACGGGTGCCTCCAGGAGGAAAGCTGAGACACTTCCAGCGGGAGCCGACCGGGAGCTGCCACCTTTGCTGCGACCCTTTTCTGCCCCTTTCCGCCTGGGGACAAAAAAAAAAAAAAAAAAAAAAAAAGGTTTTTCTCCTCCGTCCCGGGCAGGAAAGCGCCCGATCCCACCGCGACACCGGAGCGGGTGGTGGCAGAGCAGGACCCCGCCATGGACCCCGCGCCTGGTGTGGATCCCGCCGGTCACAAAGGAGAGGGAAGAAGGACCCACCCAGCGATGGTTTATTTAACACCCGTCTCCCTGGCTGCCTCCGCCGGGTCAGGAGGCTCTGCCGGGGAAAATCCCCTCTGGGAAAAGCTCCGCTGCTGAGGCAGCATCCCTGTGGCGTCTTCTGGACCATCGGCGCTGGGAATACGATTCACCGGGGACGAGGCATCGTGGTCCCCGAGATCTCCTGGGCAGCACGGCTGGGCATCCACCGGGGCGGCCGCCGGCTCCAGCCGGGACGAGCGAGCTGTGCCGCCTCTCCGGCTCGGTCCCCGGCAGAAATGAGGTGCTGCCGGTGCCAGCAGCTCAGCCCCAGCGTCCCAATCCAGCTCCGGGGAGAGCCGTCACGTCGTGGAGATTTAATGGCTGGAGAGGCAGGGCCTGGACGCAGCGAGCCGGCGGCACGGCACGGCTCGGCACGGCACAGCTCACTGCCACCGGGGCTCGGCTCCGGCCCTGCGGGGTATTTCCGAGGAGAGGCACTGGCAAAGTTTCCAGCCGTGCTTGGTGTTTGCCGAGGGATGAATTCATTGGCGTTGGGCAGTGGTGGTCTGCCCGGCTCTGCTTGTCGGGATCTCCGTAGGGAGGTTTTTGATACGTATTTATATGTATGTTTATATATATTTTATGTATATTTTTAATGTGCATCCTCCTGCTCGGGATGCTGCAGGCAGCTTGTCCGGGTGGGTGAGGAGCTTTCATGGAGGATGGAGTGACCGTGGGGCTCTGCAGGCATGGGGACAGAGCCACGCGGCCCCTCTCTCAACAAGGACCGTCCAGCATCTTTCTCGGGATAATTTAGTGGGATTTGGCACTTTGGGACTTTGCTGGTGGTGTCTCATCCCTTCTCAAGGCCCTGTGGTGGGCTTTGACTGCCCGCTGTGTCTCTGGTCAGTGGCCACACACGTGGCCATCGCTCTGGTGGGACTCAAAGCTCTCACACCCAGGCTGTGGTGCTGGGGCTGAGGTGGGAAACGTCCCTGGCCGAGGGCACCCGGCATCCTGCGAGGGATTTTTCTTGTGAATGATCCATAAAACTTTGAGGAGTGGATTGGCGGTGCCGGGAGCCGCGGTGTGAGCCGGGTGCGGTCTGGTCGAAGCCGTGGTGGAAGGAGAGGGAAGCTCTCATTGCCGTGTGCTTCCCTTGTGTGGGAACAGGGGAAGGGAAAGCCATTCCCTGGGAGCACGGCTTGTTTTCCCAGCCTCAGGAGCAGCTTTCCTGCTGCTTTGAGGGTCGGTACCGGTAGGGCACGTTCTGGATGCTGTGAGCTGGGCCCTGTTTCAGCCAAGCGTGTCGTTAAAAATTGCAATATCTCGGTGTGAATATTTCCCCTCAGGCTGGAGCTGGGAAGCCCATGGAAGGAGGACATGAATGGCTGCTGCCAGGCTGCTGAGGCCACATCAGCTCAGCTTTTAAGCCCCTCTGGTTCTCTGTTTTATCTGAGCCTAAAATTCATCCATCCCTGAGCGGGCTGTGGATCAGTCCCTTCCCTCCTGAGGCTGGTTTTTAATTGCGTGCTGCTGCCCTGTCAGGAGAAGGGCTCTGGCAGTGGGACCGACGGGTCTCCCGGTGCTATGACCCCACGGGGGTGATGTCCCCGAGCCAGGTGTCCCGTCCCCGAGCTGTCCCCGAGCTGTCCCCGCCGTGCGTGCGGCATTAGCGGCGGCCGCTCGCATCCCTGCCAGGCGCCGGAGTTAATTTTTGCCTGGAGCAGGTTTCCTGCGTGGCCTCAACTTGTGTGGGAAAAAAAAAAATCTGCGGTGGAGCCGGGCAGCCCCTGCTCCTTCTCCGGCGTGATCCTGCGGCACAGGGAGCGCGGTGGGCTCGGGAATGTGCGCTGGGAGCCAGCCCACCCCAGCCCCCTCCGGCGCTCGGGTACCACGGGCAGGGATGCGGGGTGCTGAGCGTGGAGGGTGATGGCAGAAGGACAGCGGGATGCGTGTCCCTGGGGAAGGTCCTTTGCTGGTGGTGTCTCATCCTGGGATGCAGGGAGTGTGTGTGTGTGACCCCCCCCCCCCAGGGCTGGGGATGCTGCAGCTGGCGGGGTGGGCCGGGGGCTGCACCTGCCGGGACCCCTCTCCCGGCCCCTGCCGGCATCTGTGCCGCCGCATGTCCGTCTGCAGCAGGCGCATGCATGCAAAAATAAGACATTTCTTCTTTCTCTTCTGCCTGCGCATTCCTCAAAAAGCTAATATTCATGAAAGGTAATTCAATCAAACCACGATGCCTATCAGCTAATGCAGCAAAGCTGGCGAAGGGGTGAGAATGGGAGCCAGGAACACAAAAGCCCTGTTTTATTACCTCCTGCTTGCCTGAGAATTGCTTTTCTCCCTCGAGTGAGCCGGCTAAAGCTGGCTTTATTATGTTAACCTATTTGCGTGTCAAGAGCTATTGTGCCTCTCTTTATCTGTGTTTGTATTTGCTCGATGCAGGGAATAAAAGGACGAGGCGAAAATGGATGGCTGGTCAGTGCTCCGCACTCTGGGGGCACTGATTGGTTGCTAAGTGATTTGCATCCCCGGTAATCGCTTTTATCTCGGAAGGATGTCGTGTATAATTATAAGCCTACTGACATCTTTTGAAATCTGCCTAATGGGTGTTTTTAATTTACATGGGAAGCAGGGGCTATTTGTGTTGCTCTGATTACAGGTTGGGCGAGTATATGGGTTAAAACACAGATATTTCCATAGATGCCGGGCACCGGCAGGGATGAGGCTGGGATTTTTGGCAAGTCCCTGCTCGCCTGGGGATGGGTGGAAGAGCACAAGTCACCCGTGTGTGAGTTTGGGGTTTAATCCCTCAGCCCAGTGCGCAGACTGTTGTGGTGATGCTCCGGGGGCTGGTCCTGCAGCCATCCCATCGTGAATTACAACGCGAGGTGGGCTCCTGGCTGCTGCCAGAACCAGCTGGACCCCCAGGACCCCCCTCTGCAGCCTGGGGTGAGGCATGGGGGGGCTGTGCCACCGAGTCCCCACTCCAGCCATCTGTGCCAGCGTGGGGCTGATGGGGGTGGCACGAGGGGACAGCCTGAGCTTCTTGTTCAGCCCCCCCATGCAGGGAGTACCTGTGGAAATGGTGTCTGGGGGTACCTGTGGAACCACCGAAGCCCCAGCTGGGTTCACATGGGATGAGCTCACGCAGCCATGGCAAATGAAGCTCCCAAGCACCTGTGCCAGCCCTGGGCACCTGCATCCAGCAGGATCCCAGCAGGCTGGCTCGCTGGAGCTGCCGAGGCATCAACAGGGTCCAGGGTGATCTCCCCGTGTTAGGGCTGTGGGTGCCTGTCCTGGACAGAGAGCAGGGTGTGGGTGCTCTGAGATTGTCCCATCTGTGCCTGGGTGCAGAGGAGCCACGTGTGGGAAACATCCTGGCAGGAATGCCAGGCTAGCTGTGCCAGTGGCGCGCTCAATTTTGTGTTTTTACCCGTGCTATTGGAAAAGCAGAGCTCTGAGGTGCTGGCAGGGGGGGCATGAGGGGTCTTGGTGTCCCCCCAGGGCTCTGTGCACTGGCACTGGGTCACCTCAAACACGCAGAGGTCCTGAACTGAGGTTGGTGCTTGTGACAGGGGCTGGCGCTCGGCTGGGTGAGAGTGTGGGGCAGGATTTGGGGCAGGTGGCCACGGGGACAGCTCCAGCCAGCTGCCTCCTTCCTCCTCCTCCAGGAAAGGCCAGGGCTGAGCCGCAGGCACATTGCAGCTCCCTCAGGCCGTGCACAAGGTGACCCCATCCATTTGCAGGGCTGAGGTGGCGCCGGAGCACACGGTGCCGCTGCTCTGAGCAGGACGGGGCGCAGGGAACACGGGGCATGGGAAAAGTTGATAGAGGAGAGCGAGTGTTGGACCCCACACCTTGGAGCTTGGGGTGCTGGGTCCCCCTGCCCAGGCATCCCATCCCACCCCATCCCATCCCAGCCTGTCCTGCTGGCGAGCGAGCGGCGCGGGCGCCGCTATTTATGGCTGGCTGTAAACAAACTCCCAATGAAAGAAAGTTAATGACCTGAGACTGACAGGAGCCTGCTGGGAGTTTTTATAGCCCCTGGGACTCCTTTTGCTAAAGAGAGAATACATCAACGTTTTAACCCAAAACGGCGAGAGCTGCGCGCGGCGGGGGCGGGGGGACAGCCCCAGCCTGGGGAGGCATTTCAGAGGGGCTGGTGCTGGGTGAGGAGGAGGCTTTGGTAGGGGGACCTTGGCTCTGTGTCCCTGCACGGGACTGGGATGCACAGCCCCCTTTTTGAGGAGGCACGTCCCAGCGTCGGGGGCTCTCCAAGGCTTTGCCATCTGCCTCTTGTAGGTCATCTCTCTGCTGTGCTCCAGGCAAGAGCAGGGGCTGGCTTAGCGTGGCTGGTAACCACACACTAATAAAGCCTTAATACCCTGCAGCGGGGAGATTTCACTGTCAGAGATAAATATTCATATTGCTTTCCAATTCAGCCTTGGCTGCACGACAAGGGCGCCGTGGGGGGAGACGGGAAGGCTGCGGTGTGGGGCGCTCCGAGCCCCGCTGGCTGCCCTGCCTGCTCCTGCCTGCCTGGCGTGTTTAATACCGTGCCCTGGCTAATTGTGGGGTGTGAATATCATGGCCAGGGCTCTCAGGGGACAGGGTGGTGAGCGTGGCACAGGGCGCCCCTCTCGCCGTGCTCCCCGCCTCCTCCTCCGCCGCCGCCTCGCGCACGCAGCCTCCATCTGCACGCGACGCTTGATTTACCGAGGAGAGCTGGCAGTTAAACCTGACAAATTGAAGGCAGTTTTAAGTGGTTCAGGTTAATTAATAGTCAGGGAAGTATCAATTTTTTTTTAAGGGATGCTCTTGGCTCGCGGGGAGAGCTGGAGTTTGACTTTGCCTTTGGAAAGTAGCACCATCTGTACGAGTGGGTGCCCACGGGCAGGGGGATGGAGGTAGGCAGGATGCTGAGCTTGGTGCCACTGCTCCAGCTCCTGTCCCACAGCCTCACGTTGCTGCTGGTATTTCTGACCCCAGCTTGCTGGTGCTGAGGGACAGGGAAGAACAGGGCCGTCCTGTGTGGCCCAAGCTCCACTGCTCATCTCGGTGTCCTTTGTGGCTCTGCTTGTCCTCTCTCCTGGGGCCTGTGCCATGGCTGCAGTGCCAGAGGGTGCAGCTGTGCCAGTAACCAGAGAGATTGATCCATAGCCACGTGTAGTGGCACAGCTGGGTGGCTGCAGTGTCCCTGCTCCTGTGGGGCACCCCGAGGGTGAGCAGCAGCTTTAACAGGTTCGTGGGGGTCCATCCTGGGCTGGGACTGGGAGCTGACGTGGATGAACTGGGAGCAGCATCCTCTCCCCTCTGTTTCTGCGCACATGACCCCTGTCTTCACATCTGCCCACATCTGCCAAGCCTGGGAATGCTGAGGGGGGTACAGATTTTAAAAGCATCCCAGTGAAAGAAGGTTGAGGTCTCCTGTGAGGAGAGGTGGCCAGGCTTTGAGCGTGTGCCGCACAGAACGGCTCTGAGCTGTGTGTGGGAAAGTGTCCATGGCACAGGGACCTGAGCAGTGCCTGTGATTGTCACGGGATGCCACAGGGGTGAGCAGCTCTGGGATCTGGCTCAGGGCTGTGTCCCAGAGCAGCACAAACCCTTCCTCAGGCCATGTGCTCTGTCTTTCCCAGCACAGAGCAGGATGCAGGTGGAAGTGGTGGGTTTCCAGCAGCCCTAATTCTTGGGAATATGAGAGATTAAGGTTAGTGACCATTTTTTAACTCAATAAAGGGGAAGACAAGCTGGAGTCTGCAGTCCAGAGATATAATTAGTTCGCAGCAGTGGTGCTTTCTTGATTTAGCTTCAGAGAGCAGAACAAGACAAGGATGTTATACCCAATTAGCAATAACATACAGCCCGAGCCTCGCTAGGTGAGATAACAAGCCATTTTTATAGCTCTTCTTTACGGACTGATTTTTTTTTTTTTTTTTGGAAAAGATGAGGGGGGAAAGAAGAAAGGGACCGAGTCTCGATTCCTTTTCATCAGGGAACAATTATTAGCGAGCTCAGAAAGCCCAAAGCTGAGTGATCTGTTGGCCAGTGCAGATGATAAAACAAATCAAACAGCTCAGAGCCAGGCTGAGGCCATCTCTCCATCCAGCTGGGGGAGGCTGAGCAGGTGACAGCAAGGACACGGCCAAGGGCCACCCACACACCATGGATGTGCTGCTGCGAGGCTTTGTGGCACATGGCCCGGCCCGGTGCAGGTGGGGTGGCCGTGGGTGCTGCTGGCTGTGTCCCAGGGTGGGTGACCCCAGCCGTGTCCCCTGCACAGCGCGGTCACATCAGATGGCAGCCGTCTGCCAGCACCACGGTCCCTTTGTACTGCAGATCGATGGCCATCGATTTTTCCTCCCGTGTAAACCCGGCCCGGTCGGGTTTTTGTGCACGTCTGGCTCTGTGTCTGTCGTGGTCAGAGCAGCCCGTGCTGGTGCCCGATCCCACCCAGCTCCCGCTCGCCTCTGCAGCAGGGAAACTCAAGGACATCCGGAGAAACAGCCTTGTAAAGAGTGGGGAAAACTCGGGATTCATTAATCAGCCGTTAATGACGGGCTCTGCTGTTCGGTGGGGTGTTTCAGCCTCTCCTGGTTCCCCAGGGCAGCAGCCCCAGCCTCTCCTGTGGCACCTGCTGGGGATGGGGCTGTGGCAGCTGGTTTGGGGCACCTGTGGGAGCAGGGTGTCCCCCTCAGCCTTGGGACACTCCTGCTGCACAGGGGGCTCAGGGTGGGACACATCCTCCCTCCTGCTGTTGCCACCCCTCCGATGGGGCAGAGCCTGGGGATGGATGGAGCCGGAGGCTGCTGTGCCCTCCGTGTCCTTCCTGTCCCCTCCGTGTCCTTCCTGTCCCCTTGTCCGAGTTTTACAGCCTGACAGGCAGTGATGTGGCTGCATGGGACCACTTGAGCACATCCCACCGCCCCCCAGCCCACCCGCGGCAGCTGGGCTGGGGGCATCCCCGCTTGTCCCCACCGGGAGCCGCTCCTCTCCGGGGCTATTAACACCCCGCGATGATCATCAGCTCTCGTCGTAATCATTAAGACTATTAGAAAGAAATGTTGGCTCGCAGCTCGTGTCAGACTTTCCGTTCTGCTTTGCAAACGCGCACAATTAATGCCAATCAGGCGGGGGAGGCAGCCAGCTCCGATCCCGGCTGCTGCTCCCAATCCCGGCTGTCAGCTCTCCCCATCCCGCCTGGTACATTTTCATACAATTGCTATAAACATCTGAGGGAAACTCCGTGTTCTTCGGCAGCGCTGAGTATTGTTCTCTGTTCCTTTTAATTACTCGGCATTCAGCGGCTCATCCGGCCTCCCGATCGGTGGGGGAAAGTAGGGATTTGTAAAACAAATAGAGAAATCTGGAGAGATGCCTTATTTTCCCATTCAGTGGCTGCCTTAGGTTGTCTATGGCTAAATAAGAAAAACCAGTTTAGTTTTTCTTTGTCTTTTTTCTTCCTCCCCCTCTCGAGTTGCTTTCTCCCCCACGGGGACACAGCCTGGTCCCTCTCCCCAGGGAACCCCAAAAGCAGGGTGAACTTGGGAGAAGGGGGGAAAAGAGCTGGAATTACTTGGCCGGATGGTGGAATAATCCTTGTTACAAAAGTACACATCAATTATAAGAATTCCTACAGTAATCTTGGAAATCTATCTTTTCTGCTGAACCAGCTCATTAAAGAGCACCATTCATTTCCATCTCTCCGGGTGAGAAGGGTTTAAATCTCCAGAGCTTTGTGTTACCAAATAGACTGAGGGTGATGGACTCACGTTAAATATTAAAAGGAAGAAGTTGATTTTTTATTCTTTTTCCCCCCCAGACCGGCAGTGCAGACAAAGTGGAACATAAGGAGGGGAGGGTGAGGGGTCCCTGCTGTGAGAAGCCTCCCCAGCTGTTGGTGGGCGACACAGGGCTGTGCTCAATGGGTGCCTTTGAGTACCCCCCACTCCTCCCTTGGCCTGGGGACCCCTCCAGCTCTGGGGGAGGAGGGAGGGAGGCAGGGAGGTTTCCCCAGGCCACCCTGGCAAGCCCCCGAGCCTGCGCCGGAGCCGGCCGTGGCACAGGCAGGGCTTTTGTGCGCCGGGGGGCAGTGGGTGGCTGCGGGCTGAGGGACGGGCACAGAGCCCCTTTGTGTGCAGCTGTGAGCAGAGCAGGATGTGGGATAGGGCCCAGCCGTGGGGATGGGGAGCTGGTAGCCAGGGATGAGGAGAGGTGGCCATGGATGAGGAGGAGGAGCGGGGATGGAGAGCAGCGGCCGGCCGGGGTCGAGGGCGGCGCGGGGCGATGTGTGCGCTGCGCCGGGGCTCTGTGCAAACATGTTAATTTGTTTTCTTTCTTGCCTCGCCTTTCAGGGTAATTGGTTGCATTTGAAGCCTTTGTGAAAGCCTTTGATTATAGTAATTTCAGCAGCGCGATCTACCCTGGATTCCTTCGTCAGATTCTTTCACAGCTCCGGCTCTTGGGGCTGTAATTACGGAGTGCTGCCGAGTGTGGGACAGCTGGATGGGGCACCATGGCCATGGGAGCACAGGGATGTCACTGCAGGGACAATCAAACCCCTGGGATGAGGCAGGAGTGAGCCAAGATGGGACAGGAGCTGTGATGGGAAGCTTTGCTCTCTGCACTGCTGAGTTTGCTTGGTCTCAGCTGGAGCTGTGGATGCTGCCAGTGCCCATGGTGTGGTTGCCCGTGCTGGAGCTGGCTCCTGGCTTGTTGGAGTCCAGAATGCTTTTAGTTGCTGCTGCATGGAGCCACTTGGCTTTTCTGCTGGTTGATCCCAGGTCTGTGCTAGGGCTGGGACTAAAGCCCATGAGCATCCCAAGATCCATGAGGGACAGCTCCCCAATCTGTGTACAGGAGGAAGGCATGGCACGACTGTGTCACATCAGTGAGGTTTTGCTCTGAGGAGCTGGTGCCACATCCAAGGGGCCACGTCTGTACATGTCTGGCAAGACCTGGCAGATCCTGCCCGCCCGCTGTGCGCTGGCCCTGCCGGGACCTCGCTGCGCACAGCCGGGGCTGAGCCCTGCCAAAAACACCGACGGCACCCGAGCGGGGCCCTGACCTTTGCTAACAGGGCTGCTCCCCCCCTTGCTCCTGGCATTTTGTTCCCAGTCCCACGTAATGACCTTCTCGGCAGCGCCGTGCCAGCGTCTGCCACTTCCAATTACCCACGGCTGCTCGGCGCCCGCCGCAGCACGCGGGGCTCCTTCCTCCCCGGCAGGATGGCAGCAGGGCGGGGGGATGCTGCACTCTGATCCCCCACCCTCCTGGCTAGGGGAGCCTCAGGAACCCCCCAAAAGCACCTAGGGCTCTGGGGTCCTGCCTCGGGGTGCTGGAGGCGCTTGGCTTTCCAGAATCATTATTAACCTGTTCGAGAGCTGTTCCCGCTCACAGCGAAAATAGATCTTTAATCTCTGCCCAAAATAGCTCATTTGATGAGAGGCCTCCTTAAAGCTGACACATAAATTTAACCAGGCCGCCCAAGCCCTGCACAGGGACGTCTGCAAATGCTCAACAGCACTCGAATTGTTGGGTTTTTTTAAATTCCATCGTTGCGGACGCATCTGATACCCTATTTCTTCCTTAGGGTCTTTGGGAGTGCTCAGGAGGTGATTTGCCGTGCCCTGTCCCAGTTCCTTTCACCCTGCTTGTGAGCAAAAGGTTATTTTAGGGTATTTTTTCATGTTGACTCTTGAACAGTCCAAGGGGTTTCTCCTTGGAGCTGCACAAGAGCAGAAACCTCATTTCTGGATGGGATGGGAGAGACATGAGATGCTGCTGTAGGATGCCAGCAGTGAGGGTCCACTCTGTCCCTGGCACTGTGCCACAGCTGGTGGGCTCTGTGCCATCCTGGTGTCACAGCAGCCCAAAAAAGTGGGAAAGGAGGATGCTCAGGGTGTCACAGCTCTGCTCAGTGCTGGGTCCAGGGCTCGCCCCAGCACCTTCCCAGCATTTCCTCAGAGCATGGGCTGGGAGAAGCCGCTTGGCTGCTCTGGGTCTCCTCCCCAGCCCCTCACAGTCCCCACATCCCAGTGAACCCCTGAGCAGCAAAATAATCACTTCCAGCATCATTATCCATCGCAAACCCCAGCTTCCAATTTTAATCAGAGGAGCTGGTGTTGCTTTAAGATCTGCGGGTTTTAAAGATCACAAGAGGGGTTAGAGAAAATTACCCTTGACTCTTACATGCTAATGTAATCTCTAACCAGATCTGCAGCACTGCAGCTAAAATTGCTTTTTAGATTAACATTTAATTATTAACAGGGCCCCCTGAAAGCCCCGGGGCTGGAGCACGCGGAGGGGAGCGGATTAGCCGGGCGGGATGAGGGAAGGTTGGGCCAGGGAAGGTCATGGGGTGACCTTTGGTGACAAACTTTGGGTTTTATTTTACCTGATGCTCCCCGTGGTTCACTGTGGGGTGACCTTTTTGTGCTCACCCCTTGTAGGGCTGAGCTGTGGTGTCGCTGCATCCCCTCCTCCCTAAATCTGGATGGGAGATGGGCACGGCAGTGCCAGGCAGCAGCACCAGCCAAAATCCTGCTCACCCTGCCATGGGGTGGGCATCAACTGTGTGCAGAGGGGAATCCTTCCTCCTCTGGCACCTCCTCACCCTCACCATGGGATGGGAAATCTCATCATGTGGGACCAGTGGTGGTGGCAGTGGCAGGGGGTGGTGACAGGGAGCTCCGATGTCCCCGGGGCTGTGAGGTGGTTGGATTCTCCTCCATCTGTGTAAGGACGAGGGACGGGGATGTTCCCAGTTGTACTCTGCACACCAGGGGCCAGTGAGGGCTTTTGTTTTGTTTCTCTGGTTGCTGCCAGCCTTAACCTTGCCCCCGTGCTGTCCATGTGTCTGTCTGGCACTGTCAGGAGCCTCCTGTGCCTCTCCCAGCCGGGGTCACCCCTCACCTCCTGTCCTTGTGCCAAACCCAGTGCTGGCTTTTGATAGCCAGGGGGTCATGGCCATGATGTGGCTCCACCAGCTTTGCAGCATCCCTGGTCCTGCCCCCCTTTCCTCTCCTAACCCCAAAAGCTCCCTTTTGATAGGATTGCACCCCAGTAACACCCGGGGAAGGATCTGGATGTATTCTACCACAGCCTGGATGGTGACCAAGACCTTGTCCCTCACCATCCCTCCCCTGCCACAGCTCAGCAGCCACACAGACCCACTTCGGGCTGAGACTTTAAAAGTTCCTTTTTTCTTTTCTCCCCCCCTCCCGTCACATTTTCTTTTATCTAAATCCTCGCCTGCAAAAGCCTCTATCGACAGCTGCGCTGGCCTTATCTCGCGGGAGGGACCTTCGCAGGGCTCTCGGAGGAGATAAGCCCGACTTATCAGCTGCTGATGTCAGAGGAGGTGCCAAACCCTCCCATCACTGGGGCTTTAGACATAGAGGGTGGTGTTTTTTATTAAAGTCACAAAGACCTTGGGCTTATAAATAGTGTGATGTCGAGATGGATTAGCTGGGTGTGGGGCAGGATGGAGTGGTGGGAGAGGCGCAGGATGGAGCCGTGGCTCTCCCATCCCTGGAAATGTTCAAGGCCAGGTTGGACAGGGCTTGGAGCAACCTGGGCTAGTGGAAGACATCCCTGTGCATGGCAAGGAGTGGGACAGAATGGGCTTTAATGTCCCTTCCAACATTTGGTGATTCTATGATGCCAGAGGTGTGGGGTGTGGGGTTGGGGCACCTGGAGGACCTTGCTCCAGATGTCCCCAAGATGACCCCGCTGTTGGTGGGACTCACCCTGTGCCCCAGTGCTGGGTGATGGCGTGTCCACGTGCACAGCCCGGGCAGAGGCCGCGCGGACTCGGGGCGTTCCAGCAAAACTGCTGAGTGTTGCCTTCCCTGCCACGAAAGAGCCAGAGCAGCTTGAACTAAATCGGATCCTGCTGATTGGAATTAGTTCAAATGCAGATGGAGCTAACTAAGCCGGCGCTAAGCGTTGGACAGCCCAGCGCCCAATTCCCATCAGCTGATTCAGGGGCTTTTCGGAGCGGCATTAGCGAAATGCCACCGTGGCACAGATGCCCATTGTGCCAGGCGCCCACCCGCTCGCCCACGGGCCTTCTGGGGCTTGGGGCTCCCTGCAGGGTGCTGGGATGGACAGATGGACGCTGTTCTGGGGTTGTGGCACCAGAACCTTGCCTGGGAAGGTGGGGTGAGGCGCAGCGTAGCTGTCGGAAAAATCATCTGGGCTGCGAGACGCTGGGAGCAGGGTCTGAATTAATCGGGTGCCTTTATTCAGTTTGGTGTGTGGCTCTCCCGCCTGCTGCTGGTGATGATCCGAGCCCAGGGTCGGGATGGCTCCAGGAGGGAGCTGGGCTGTGCATGGCAGGGCACAGAGAGCAGTGGTGGGGACGACCTGTGCCAGCGTAGGGCTCTGCTGGGCCCTCAGCTCCTGTGACACGCTGCATTCACACCCGCTCTGTGCCCACACATGGGTTTGGTGACCCCCTGGGTGCTTTCTGAGCCCTGCGTGCCCCAAGGACCAGCAGGGAACTGATCCACGAGCCGCCCACGCTGCCCGTGTCTGCCAGGGACACGGGTCAGTGTCCCCATGAGGAGCTGCCTGGGCACAGGGAGAGGGTGACGTCCGCCACTAATCGGCCAGATGGTGACACCCGGCAGGACGCCAGCCCTGAGGTCACCGCAGAGCTCGGGCTCAGGTACAGCAGGAGCTGGTGCCACCATCCATCTCCTGCACGGCCGTGGGTGCTTTGATCCAGGGCCACCCTTTGGGGACAGGGATGAGGTCAGGGTGGCAGGTCCCACCACGGAAAATCCGGGTGCTGGGCACGTTCCCGGGGAGCCGAGGCGCCGGGAGTGGGGCTGCGTAATGAACCCCGAGTCCCGGCGGGGAGAGGAGAACTCCTGGCAGTCAAGTGCGTTCAGGCTCTGAATAAGAAGCACTTCATTCTCCTTTCAAATTGTATAATTTCTGCCTGATTGTAATGGCATATTTTAAAATTACCAGAAATCGAAGCCAGAAAATGGATACGGCTGCTTTTACTGCGAGCTGCGTTAACAAAGGATATGTAATGCATGAAATAAAAACACCTCCCTGCCCCCCTCCTTTTTTTTTTTAAGACAGTAATAGGAGAAAATTGGTTTTGAAACTGAATAAAAGTCCCTTTCAGAGGAAATCATTTCTTTCAGGGTACCTTTGCTGAAAGTAAAATAGTGAATAATGAAAGGTGGTTACATGATTGTCTTTCATTTAGAGAGCGCGAGGACAGATGGAATCTGGGAGAAATGCACGATTGGAATAATTGCATGGTAACAAGGCGCTTGTTGTGAAATTAGTATCTTAAGAAAGTAGTGAAAAAGGCTTTTACTCATGAATACTTCATTATTAGGAGAAAACAGCACAATTTGGGTTCTCCAGACACCTGCTCGGTATTAGATGACTTCCTCCCCTCCTCCTCCTCCTCTTCCTCCTCCTCCTCCTCCTCCTCTTCCTCACACCTTTTCCCGACGAGTCTCTCCTTGTCCCTGGTTTGCTGGGGGAGTCAGGGTGAGACCCTGAGCCTGATGGGTCCAGCTGAGGCATGGACACCCTGCATGGATCCCATCCTGTGGATTATCCCAGAGCCTGGCACCCCCTGCCTGGTGGAGGGCACAGGGCAGGGGCGAGCAGCACAGGTCCCATGGTGGCTGCAAAGGTGTTTTAAAGGGTGACATTTAAACCAGCAGAGCTTGGAGAGCCCCGGGCACAGCTTAGGGAGCATCAATCCATGCTTTGTTTCCTGGTGCTGATGGTCACGGGCTCTGCCGGAGGCCACCACGTGCCTGAGGCCACCGCATCACTCCCCTGCACTGGGACACGTGGGGAACATCCTGGATGGCTGCAGGAGGGCACGATTCCCCCACGAGGGAGAAGATGGAGTGATGGACCCAACAGTGACACCCATCTATGACGTTCACTTGTGACCCCCAGCCAGCCATGAACGTTCAGCCAGAGAGCAGCAGCACAGGACTCAAAACGCTGGCGGATGGGCACCACGCCTGCTTTTCTGCTGCTCCTGCCCACGTCTCCCTGCCCTCTCCGAGTGGGAATATCGCTCCCTGCGCCAGCTGGAGCAGTGGGAGGGTGTCAGCAGCAACTGGTTATACCTCAGGGCCCCGGCAGCGGCGGCTGGGGACGGATGTACAATGAGCAGCACCGTGGTGACGACAGCTTTGGCCTGACCCTCCAGCTTTTGTCACGCAGATTTTGATGCCAGCTGGGAGCTGGCGACAGATCCCAGGACCCCGAGTGGGGATGTTAGCTCTGTCTTTCCCCAGCCTTGGCCGGGGTCACTCCGTGCCAGGAGGCACCGGCTGGCACGCCTGGCACCGCTGTGACGCCCCGGCTCCGCCACATTCCCGTTGGGAAGGGCGGGAAGCTCCGCAGGAAGCACAAATCACCTGCTGAGACCTTCATATTTATTTTATATACATCCCTATTCACTTCAGGCTTTCAGAGTTGGTTGTTTATCTCCAGAGGAGCGAAGGCACCGAGTGCTGGGGAGCTCCACGGGGGTGGTGGCAGGGGGTGGTGGCAGGGGGTGGCAGGTCCCTGGCTCACCGTGTGTCTCCTCTCTTGCAGGGTGTGGGGCGGCAACGCCCGCAGGGAAGCCCAGACCATGCTGGCCTGCCTGCAGAGGACCCAGAACCCCCCAGCCCAGCACCTCCCCTGCCCCAACAAGGCGCTGGAGCCACGCAAGTGTAAGTGCCCCGGGGGCGGGCGCCCGCTTTGATGCTGTTTCCCTTATTGAAAAAGACATTTATTTAACCGATAATTAAAAAGAGCAGGAGAAGCGGGGAGGAGAGGGGGAGGAAGGAGCCAAGATAAGCAAATTAAATTGGGTTCTGTGGTTGATAAGTCCAACTTCAGCAAATGTTGCAGGGCTGCCTGGGAAGCGTGGTGGCAGCAGAGGATGGTGCAGCCGGCCCCCCAAACCTCCCCGGCCCTTCCCCCCCTAATTACTTTCCCCGTTTGTGCTACAGCTCGCCTTCCCCAGGAGCTGGCCTTTCAGATAAGCTGTAAACTAGTTACATTAAAATGGGATCCAAAAGGTCACTCCAGCAAAGCACCTGTCTCTCCCAGCCTTTGTCTCTCAATCCAAACCGTGATTAAATGTATATTTAATGAGCCTGCTTTAGGCAGGCGTGTTTGACCTCCTCGGCTGGGAAAGACGCATTAAGATTCTCAAGTGATGAATGTGTGTTTTAAAGAGGGGAGTGGATATTTTTCTGCTGGTCTCAGTTGGATTTTTAAACATTGCTGGCTGAAGACAAATCAGCTGCTAAAGCTCTGCTTGTTAGGCTGTGACAGCCCCCGGGTGTTTGTTTAATGAGCTGGATTTTCCTGTAGATGTTTTTTTTTCCTCCTCTACCTGGGCACTCTGAGCAGCCAGGTGAGCTGGGCATGGGGTTTGGGCAAGCTGGGCATGGATTTTGGACGATGCTCAGCCTCTCTGGGGACCCCCAGCATTGTTTCAGCATTGCACTGCCAGCCAGGAGGGTTATTTATCCCTGGAAGTTCTTTTATCCCTGAAACTTGTCATTTTCATGGCCATGGACAGGGCTTGGAGCAGAAGGAGCAGAAGGTGTGCCTGCTCATGTCAGTAGGGGAAGTGGGTGATCTTTAAGGTCACTTCCAACACAAACCATTCTGGATTCCATTATTTTTTGTGTGAAGCTCCCCAATGGCCAGCACAGAGAGTAGGACACCCAGACCAGAGGTGGGGTTTTGGGCACCCAGGTGTCACAGTGCAGCTTGCACTGCACTGGAGCATGCAATGTCTCCCAGGTCTCTTCCTTATTGGCGTCTGGAAGGAAAAAGGATGCTGCTCTTGTAAAATTATTCGTAATCCGTCATGCCTGAGCATCACAGCAGCACAGGGCTGCTAAGAGGTGTCCAGCTCCTGGAGCACCTCGTTGCCATGGAATAGTGAGCTCAGCCATGCCCACATGGTCTGAGACACATGGGCAAAATGAGCCTGACAGGGTTTTCTGGAGACTGGAGGTGTTCAGCATGGAGAATCTCTGTGTGAGCTCCTTGTGCTCCTGAGGTCAGGATACACCTGCTGGTCCCCACAGCATTCCCAACAGAGCTAAGGACCAGCTCAGCTCATGGAACAAAGCCCAGAGGCACCTTCCTGCTGGGGGGGTGGTGCTTTCTAGCATTTCCCTCCCTGCCATAGGTGCTGAAATAAGGAGGTTTGGGAAGCAGGAGCTCTTATGTTGTGTCACATACGGTGCCATGGGTGCGACACCACATGTGTGAAGCATCTCTCACTGGGTGTGAGAGATGCTTCTGGATACAGCTGCTTGTGTCCTGGGAGGGTCCCAGCCCCAGGATCCCAATGGTCCTGGAGTTTTGCCAGTGGGACGAGGGCAGAGGTTTGAGCCCTGGCAGTGTGGGGTACCCTGGAGAGAGTTTTTGACTGGTCTCACCCCATCCCTCAGGCAGGACCGTGCTCACCTGAGATCTCCAAGAGATTTGTGTCCCCTGGAATGGGTGGCAGCAGCCAAGCTCCTGCCCAGACCCCCACGCTGCACTCACCACGGGCTGCCACCAGCCAGGTCACCTTAATCAAAGTTTAGCTGCCCGTATGTTTCCGCTCATTACGGGCAAATCCGGCACGTCTCGCTCCTCTCTGCCTCCTGCCAGCGCAAATTAAATTGCAGGTGACATCCAGGGCCACGCATCTGGCTTGGAATACAATTTCCCCTTCCTTATTTATGGCACCTGTGGGAAGCAGGGTGGAGGAGCTGGGAGCAGGCACGGTGCTGCCACCGGAGCGCCCGCCGGGGAATCGGCACGGAGAGCGCGCTCTTCAAACCAGGCGCAATTTAGAAGTGCCTCTGATTACTTAATTTGCTCCTGAGTATCTCAGTAATTATCTTTATGGGTCTTATTTCTGTCCTCTGGCATTGTTTCTGTCGATATTAAATGAGTCTGGCTCTCGGCACATTGGCCGTCTGGCCCGGCACCACTGTGAAATCCTATTATCCTGCCCGCGCCGCTGATTAATTTTGGTATTAATTTCACGTAAAAGGTGAGCTGACTCATTTCCCTGCCCACGCAGGGAGCTGCTGGTGCCTTCACCCCTCGGTTCTGCCCCTGGCCTTTCCTGCTGACTGTTGTCCCCCCCATCTCTGTGCCTCCCACATCGGTGTGGCTGCATCCCAGCAGGCCCGGAGCATCCCACAAAATCCATCCTGACAGAGCTGGAGGTGACTTTGCTGCTGCTGCCAGCGGTATTCCCAAGGCTGTTCCATAGGAACCAGCCTGGCATGCCTTGAGGAGGATGCAGGAAGGTGCCAGAGCCCTTCCAGCCCAATCTGTGCCTCCCTCCTCCAGCAGAGGAGCAGGAGCCTGCAGAGCAGCAGCATCCTCAGGAAAATATCACGTCCAATTAACTCCAGCAGCCTGGTCCCTTTTGATTTTATCCTGGGCGCGTTACAGGAATCCTGAGCTTTATTTAAATTATAAATCAAATGCCCCTCTCAGCTTGGCCAAACTCTTTGGTTGCTCCCACTCTCTCAGCAGGCACGGAGCAGTGGATGGTGTTTAATGGAATGTTATATTCCATATGCCCTCCTCCAGGCAGCCTGGGGCTGGGAGTGTGGCAGGGAGCAGGATGTGTGTCCCCCTAAAGGGGCTGGGAGCCATGGGGAGTTCACAGAGGGGAACATCTTGAGCATCCTCTGTGGCCTACAAGAAAGATGGGGAGGTGTTATTTACAATACTGTGGAATGGCAGGATGAGTGGGAATGGCCTCACACTGCCAGAGGGAAGGGATAGATGGATTTTAGGAAAAAGTTCTTCCTTGTGAGAGAGGCGAGGCCCTGGCACAGGGTGCCCAGAGCAGCTGTGGCTGCCCCGTCCCTGGAAATGTCCCAGGCCAGGCTTGACAGGTCTTGGAGCAACCTGGGATAGTGGAAGGTGTCCCTGCCCATGGCAGGGGTGGCACTGGATGGGCTTTAAGGTCCCTGCAACCCAAACCAGCCTGGGGATTCTTTCACCATTCGCATCCTCCATGCCAGGGGTCCCATGGGAGCTGTCACCTCGGCCCCATGGGGACAGTGTGATAAATGGCTCTTTGGGGGTGGCACAAACCCTCCCGGGGCCCATCTGGGTATTTAAACACTAACGAGGGGATGGCCCTAATGAGAGGTGATGGCCAGGGCTCCCTGCCAGGGACTCAGCTCCAGGGTCACCCACAGCTCTCCCTGCACCTGTGGGGACTCTCATCAGTGTTAAACCAGTTAATTGCACACGGGATGAGGCCCCATGTAATGGCCTCTCGTTACCCAATTCTGCTTGTTCCAAGGGCATTTTCATTAGAGTGGCTGCAGCGAGGCTTTGCTTTTGTACACACCCATAAAATATCATTTTAATTTCATGAGGGGTTACACATGAGTGAAGTAAGATTAATTCTTTCATTTTCAGTTTCTGGAAGGGATCGGTTAATGATGGTTCTGTGTATTTATATACGTGCCATAAAAAGGAGTTCAATTAACTGCTGGGCCCAAAATGTGCTGTTGACTTGCACTTTCCCTGCCAGGAATTGCTGCAAAAACACTTTTCCATTGGTCATGTGTGGAGGGTGAGCTGGGGCTGCTCAGTGCCCATCTCCTGCCAGGTCAGAGCCCTGGATTTGGGGTGGCTTTGGGTGGTAATGGTGCAGTGCACGAGGAGGTTTGTGTCCAAACTTCCCAGGATTGTGATGGTTCATTGGCCACAGAGCAGGTTCCTGGGCACTGGCAGACCCCAGGATGGGGCACCCTGCTTTGGGGGTGCCCACCCTGCTCCCCTTGGCAGATACAGAACTCGTATCTTAAATTAATTAAAATATTAATTGGCTGTGGATGAGTGAGCAGAGGGGCTGGGGGCAGCTGGGATGAGCTGCAGGGCCAACAGAGGTGGTGGGGTCCCCTCCTGATGGCATCAGGGCTGCTGAGAGGCGGCACTGGGATGGCATTGGGATGGCAGTTGTGCTGGGGTGCCCTCAGGGCTGTGCTTGGGCAGCGTTGGGTGACATACAGGTGACATTAGGGCAGTATTGTGACAGTATCATGGTGGTGCTGAGGTGGCACTTGAGTATCGTGAGGGTGGCATCAGGACAGCATTAGGATCCACTGGGGCAGCATCAGGATGGCTTTGGGGTGACAGTGGGGCAGCATCAGGATGGATTTGGGTGACAGTGGGGCAGCATCAGGATGGATTTGGGTGACAGTGGGAGAGCACCACGCTGGCTTTGGGGTGACAGTGGGGCAGCTCCACGCTGGCTTTGGGGTGGCACCGGGGCATCCTCACACCGGGGCACGGTGGCTGTGGTGGCTGTGGTGGCACAGAGCACGGTGCCTGTGCAGGGCTGATACCTCGTGGAGGAGACAAATGGGAAGTGACACGTGTGTGTGTAGACGGGTATTTGTGGTGACGCTTTGACTGCAGATAATAAAGTGCTCGCCCCGAGGTGATCCAATTCAGCAGCCGCCTCGGCAGAGCCGCGCGCGACGAGGGGGAGAAGAAAGGGGAGGAAGAAAGGCCCGTCTGAAATGACATGTCAGCCTAAAAAGGGAACGTGTTAACGGATGAATATCTGGGGACGGCGAGCCCGGCGCTTCCCTTTGTGCTTTGTCATGAATTTTGTTGTCTTTGCAGATTCCGGCGCTGCCGCCGCCACGCGGGGTTTGCCACCTACGGTTATTCAGATGGATTCCTCCCGCTGTTATTGCTGGAGTTGGGTTAATTAAAGCCCCCAGAGCTGGGGTTTGTCTCAGCTCCTGGCACGGGGGATGCTCCACACCAGGCCCAGGGGGTCCTGCAGTGGGGGCTGTGCTGTGGGGACACAAGTTTTGGGGACAGCACAGGGTGGTGCTGTCCCTGCAGTGATAGGGAGGGCAGGCAGGGACCCCCATGGCACCTTTGCACCCCCTATCCTGGGGACGCTGTCACCACTCTGTGCCACCCATCCTGGGGACACTGTCACCATAGAAACTGCTGCTGATGCAGGGTGGGAGGGCTGGGGGATGTGGCAGCCGCCCAACCCTCCCGGAGTGAGGGGCACAGTGCCCACAGCCCCCCCCCAAAAAACCACATGGCTGCTCTGCCCATGCCCACCCATTGGGCACCCCAGTCTGGGCAGGGCAGCATCCCCCAGCCACCCCCCAGCTCCGTCTGGGACCCCCTGGAATGTGTCCTGCCCTTGGCTGGGGTCACTGGCTCCGTGTGCCAGCTGTGCCAGCTCTGCCCTCCAGGGCAGCCAGATCCTGCCAGGCAGCTTTGCTGCTTGGGGCACAGACCCAAAACTTGAAGGACTGTCTTGATTTGTTAAATGTAGCAGCTTTTGTTTGTTTTCTTGCAAGTGTTTTCCAAATATTGAGGTTTCTTCCAAGTGTTTTGCAAATATTTAGGGTTTAGCTTTTACAAAATCTGTTCCCAGTGCAGCAGGCAGAGAAAAGGGGGATTTTTGATGCTTTTTGAAGCTTTGAAGGCATTGGGATTGCCTTACTGCGAGGGGAACAGGGATCCTGGTCCCAAAGCTGGGGACGAGCTCTCTGCTCTCACAGAATTTAATTCATTTGGAGGCTGCAGCACTATTATTTTTTAATAAGAGCCATTGGCAGGGCTGCTCAGGTCCCCAGTGTGCTCCTGCCTCCTCCCGGCATCGCTCCGCTTCCCACCCCTCCTGCCCCTGTGCCAATTAAAAATCCTGCCTAATTGCTGCCCTTCTGCCCTGCCAGCTCAGAGAGGCTGGGCAGGAACAAACCAGGAGCTCAGGGCTGGAAATGCCAGTGCTGTTCTGGAAGAGGGGCAGGGCAGGACAGGGATGGAGAGTGAGGATGAGCAGGGAGGGTGAGCTTGGGTAGGATGCTCAGGGCTCCAGGAAAATGCCCCTTCCCAGGGTGAATGTGGCAGTGGGACCACATGAAGACAGAGCTGGGGAAGACACTTCTCTTGAGCTGCTTTTTTGGGGTCAAGCCCTCCATTGCAGCTTTTTTTCCCATCTGAAAAAGGGGTGAAAAGCCTTTTCCTTTGGGACCACGGGGAAGGCCAGGCCCATCCCCTGCTCAGGGAAGCTTCCAGCCAGCCACACGTCGCCTTTGGCAGCTTTATAAAGATTCCCTGCCGAGATTACTTCTTTCATTTATTGCAAAATATTGTAGCGCCTTCGATGTGTAAAAATAAGGATTGTCCCATCTTATCTGGGAAGGAATGGGGGGGAGGGAGGGAGGGAGCAGCACGTGTCTCTCGTGCTGCTGTTAACCACTGAGGTGCCATGGCCTGCCACATTCCCTCTCAGCTTCTCCCTGAGGAATCCTTGCTCAGAGCTGTGGTGCTGCTGGTGCTGATCCCCAAATTGTTCCTTCTGTGCACCCAAACATCCTCATGCTCCCCATCTCCTTCCAGAGCTGGGCAGCTGCCAGGCAGTGCAGCCTCAGGGACTGGAACTGAAGGCACAAATTGCTGGTGCCCGTGTTCATCATCATCCAGGGAAGAGGGAGCCCAGCCAGGGATGTTGTTCCAGTACCATCCTGGGGGTCACACAGGCACCTGGGCTGTGGGAGCTGAGTGGAGCTTCCTGCTGTGTGCTGAGTGTCTGTCCTGCCCTTCCTGGTCCAGAGCATCCTTCCAGTACTGAGCATCCTCCAGTAGTGAGGATCCACTCTGTCCTTCCTGGTTCTTATCATTCCTCCTGGTCCTGAGCATCCTTCCAGGATTGAGCATCCTTCCTGGTCCTGAGCATCATTCCTCTCCAGGATGCTCCTGGCCATCCTTCCTGGTGCCATTTTGATCCCACAACTGCTTTAACCAATTAAACCAAGCTAATGCTGGTTAGCTTCCCTTCTCCTTTTTCTTCCCATCTTCCTTTTTTATCCTTGACCTCGTAGGCTGTGGCTGTAGCCAGGCTTGGTGTGGGTGTCCCTGGGGACACCAGGGATCAGAGGAATGCAGTGGATGCAGGGAATACTGTGCATGGGGGGGATTTGGGAGATGCAGGGAATGCTGGATGTGTGGGGGATGTGAGTGATGCCAGCAGCAGATGGGCATATTTGAGGAGGTTTTGGGAGGGTTTCTCCCACCTCTCCCACCCTTCCTGCAGCCGTCCCTGGTCCCTGTTGGACATTTTGCCTCATCCTGCTGCTCTGGGCACAGCAGGGATGGAGCTCCTGCTCCATAAACCGAGATTTATCCTAGACCATGGCCCCAGCAGGGTCTGGGATTTACATCTGTGTCTGGGACTGGGTTTGGTGGCCAATTTGCTAAAGTAAAAAGTTGTTTAGCTGGAGGCATAATCTCATAAGCCCGTGCTGCCATTAGCTGGGGTCTCCTCGCTGCCTTGGCTTTCCAATAATGCTCCAAGCAGAAGCTCAGAGTAATATAAAAAGCCATCGGATTATTACTGCGGGCGATGCATTTTCCATTTACAGTAATAAAATACTGAAGAAACAAAACAATTTAAAATTCCAATAAAATTCAAACCAAATCTTCGGCTGCTGAGCAGATTCAATTATTTAGCCGTTATTGAGTGCAGGCTGGAAAAATAGAGCAGGTCAGGGAGGGAGGGGGATCTTGGCCAGGGAGGGGGGTGCCGGACACATCCCATGGGAATGAGGGAGGGAGCTGGGAGGCAGGGAAGGAGCTGGGAGGAGGAGGAGTGGCTGGCAGTGCCTGGGCTGGGTTTAGGGATGGCAGGAGGTGGTGATGGCTGTGCCTGGGCTGGGTTTAGGGATGGCAAGAGGTGGTGATGGCTGTGCCTGGGCTGGGTTTAGGGATGGCAAGAGGTGGTGATGGCTGTGCCTGGGCTGGGTTTAGGGATGGCAAGAGGTGGTGATGGCTGTGCTGGCAGCCGGGGGATCAGCCGTGCATCCCCGACCTGCAGGCTGCGATGCTCCAGGTTCAGGAGGAGATGGACACAGCGGAAAAACAGCGAGTGGCAGTGTTGAGGCTGGCTCCAGGTTCAGGAGGAGATGGACAGGAAGGACAAACAGTGAGAAGCAGCATCGGGGCCGGCTCTGATGTTCCAGGTTCAGGAGGAGACGGACAGGAAGGGCAAACAGTGAGAGGCAGTGTTGGGGCTGGCTCTGATGCTCCAGGTTCAGGAGGAGACGGACAGGAAGGACAAACAGTGAGAGGCAGCGTTGGGGCTGGCTCTGATGTTCCAGGTTCAGGAGGAGACGGACAGGAAGGACAAACAGCGAGCAGCAGTGTCAGGGCTGGCTCTGATGCTCCAGGTTCAGGAGGAGACGGACAGGAAGGACAAACAGCGAGCGGCAGCTGTCAGGGACTGGCTCTGATGCTCCAGGTTCAGGAGGAGACAGACAGGAAGGACAAACAGCGAGCGGCAGTGTCAGGGCTGGCTCTGATGCTCCAGGTTCAGGAGGAGACGGACAGGAAGGACAAACAGCGAGCGGCAGTGTCGGGGCTGGCTGCTCCCGCTGGTGCCGCGGTGGCTCAGGCGAGTTTGCATCCCGCAGCAATTAGAGCCCCTGGAAAGCAGTAATTACTGCGGAGAGCGGCAGCGCCGCCGCCGCCACCAGAGCGGCTCTCTGTAATTTTCCCGGCGGGGGTGCGCTGCGTCACCCTGAGATGTGACAACACAACCGAATCGGTGGCTTGTCACATCCAACGCAGCTGGAGCAAAGAGGTGACAAAGGCTGAGGCGGGCACGCGCCCCAGCCCCAGTTTGCTAAAGTAAAAAGATCGGATCCAGGCTCGGATCCAGGCTCGAATCCAGGCTCGGATCCAGGCTCGGATCCAGGCTCAGATCCAGGCTCGGATCACCCATCTTGTCCCATGGCACAGGGCCAGCCCTAAAGTGTCACCTGTAGCCTCAGTGCTTGGGGACGAGGTTTTGGTTATCCCCTTCAGGGAGCTGTGGTGACCACAGGTGACACCACTTCCTTCCCTCCCTCTCGCAACAGCTCCTTGGTTTTTTAATGTTTTTTCCTCGGAAAGGAGCGTTTCTACAGTATGGGCTCATTAGGGATTCTGCAAGTGTCACCAGCTAATTAGTGTCATGTTAATTGAGTATTCACAATGCTGCCACCTCCAAGGACAGTGGTGCTGGCATGAAGGGGAATGCAGATGTGCGTGCTGTGCCGTTCCGTGCTGCGCTGTTCCATGCTGTGCCATTCCATGCTGTGCCTCTGGGCAGAGGGGTCCCGTTCTCAGCCCCCTGCACCCACTGGCTTAGGGGGTTCCCATGCCCAGCAGAGCCCCCTCAGTGTGCCCTCACTGCCCTGCTGGCTCTGCAGGAGCTTCCCAGAGGCTGGAGGCTCAGTCTGGGATGTCCTGGTGCCACTCGTCCTCGCGTGTCCTGCCAGAGGGAGCTGCTGGTTCCTCCCGTGTTCCGACAGCTCCTCTAAATCCTCCTCAAAGGCGCTGCTTTTAATTGGCTTAATACACTCGTTAATAACAATGTCTATTTAAGACACCTGTAAAAAGCCCATAACATCAGCTTAATGAGAGCAATGGCTGGTTCAGGTGGTGCATCCTGCCTGTGCAATTACTGCCCTGATGGAGAGCATGGGGAGCACGGAGAGTGGCCGTGGATGGAGAGCATGGAGAGCATGGAGAGCAGCCACAGCCTCTCTGCTGTGTCCCCCCTCTGCTGCTGGGAGCAGGGGTGACGTGGAGAGTCACAGATTCCAGTGCATCCCTCCTGCTGAATCCTGGTTTTAACCAATGCCTGGTTCGTCTGGGCGTGTCACAGCCATGGAAATGTCACTCAGAGTGGGACTGGGACAGGCAATCCCCTCACAGGGAATGTGGAATGTACCCAGAGGTGCAGCTCTTCTGTAGTGGCTTTGCCACCCAGGGTGTGGTGGCATCAGGGGTTGCTGATGCTGGTGGCATCGGGAGCAGAATGCTCCAGGTACTACTGAGGGGCTGAACTGCCTGGGAAGGCTGGGCCTCCACACACCCCCCAATTTTACCATTTCTCCCTTGCAAAACCTTCCTCTGGGCAGGCACCAGGTCTGGTATTACCAGTGTGTCACAGACATCCCTTGGCAGGGCTGGGAATTTTGGGAACCAGCTGGGAACCAACCCTCATTCCCGTGTTCCGACGTGTACATGCACGTGCCTGCGTGTGTGTGTGTGTGTGTGAGTGTGTGGAGATTTTAAACACCTAATTTATTCCATCTATTAGATAGATTTTGTAGATTTAATCATTTTCACAGTTGGTGGCTCATTGGATACTCAAGATAAACTCCAAATGAAAGTATAATGGGAACGACAAATGAGTTTTCACACCAGAATGGCAGAAACTTGCTCAGGAAAGAGTTTGAAAGGAACAAAACTATATACATATATAATTTTTTTTTCTGCAGTGGCTTTTGCTGACTCCAGTAGGTTACCACAGTTAATTTCACCAGTTTTGTTCATCTGTAAAATTGCATAAAAGTGACATTTTTGTGCTCATTATAGGAACTGCTGATTTATGGCTGGTAAATGCAATGCTTTTCCATTTTTGGTGAGGTTCTCGTAGCAGCGCAAAGCACCCATGAAATTGCTTGTATAATGTAGTTTAAATCCAATCTCAGAGAAAGATTCCCCCGTTGGGTAAAGTGACATTTCCATTCTCCACACCGAGTTTATTTTAGGCCACTTACAAGTGACTCCCGTCAGCGGGAGGGGACAGCTCGTGCCGTGACCTGGTTTCTGCCTGGAGAGGTCTGGGGGAGGATGGTGGGAGGACGGTGCTGGGGTGCTGGGTGCCCTCACCCTGCTGGCACTGGATTCACCCCAAGCTTTGCCCCCGCAGGCGAGACGGCCCCCATGCATTCCCCGCGCTACCCCAGCCCCGCCGAGCTGGACGCCTACGCACAGAAGGTGGCCAACAGCCCGCTGACCATCAAGATCTTCCCCACCAACATCAGGGTCCCCCAGCACAAGCACCTTAACCGGACGGTGAACGGCTACGACACCACGGGGCAGAGGTACAGCCCCTACCCCCTGCACGCCGGCGGCTACCAGGGGCTGCTGGCCATCGTCAAAGCCTCCGGCAAAAGCGTGGTGAAGAACTCGGAGGGGAAGCGGACTAAGCTCTCGCCCGCCCAGGTGGGCGTCGCTCCCTACCCCGCCTCAAGCACTTTAGCTCAAGGTCCCTCCTGCGCCGGGCAGCTGAGCTACCACGGCGGCCAGAAGCAGCTGGAGGGTCCCGTGCCCCCCAACGTGACGGTGGCGGCCTCGGTGCTGCCGTTGGCAGGCAGGAGCCTGGCGCTGCCGCCCTCCAACCTGCCCTCCATCCAGAGCATCATCTACCAGATCAATCAGCAGTGCCAGGCGCAGGGTGCCCAGCCCTGGCTGCCCGGCTGTCGTGGCCGCCCACCCCAGCCCGGCCAAGCACGGCGCCTTCGGCCCCGGCTACGGCGGCACCGTCCTGCCCGAGTGCCGCAAGGGCGCCGAGCTGGCGCTGGGCTCCAACCCGGCCGCCGCCCTGGGACCCAAGGCGGGCGTTTACCCCGAGGGCATGGACTACCTGGTGTGGCAGCAGAAGCAGCAGCAGCAGCACCTGCGAATGTACAGCGGGGGCAGCGGCGGCGGCGGGGCTCTCAGCAAATCCCCCGAGACGTGCGCGGGCGCCTCGCGGCCCTACGGGCTGGGCGGCGCCGCCGACAAGGTGAGCTCGTCCCCCTTGAACTGCATGCACGGCAACTTTGCGGTGGGGCAGTACTTTGCTCCCCCCTGGAACAGCATCCTGGTGACCCCCAACAGCGACTGTTACAACCCGCCGGAGCTGGGGGCCGGGCCCCGCGAGCTGGGGGTGCCCCCGGCCGAGGGGCTGCCCAGCAAGACCCTCTGCAATACCTCCATCCTCAGCAGCAGCCTCCAGTCCCTGGAGTATCTCATCAACGACATCCACCCGCCCTGCATCAAGGAGCAGATGCTGGGCAAGGGCTACGAGACCGTGTCTGTGCCAAGGCTCTTGGACCACCAGCACGCCCACATCCGCCTGCCCGTCTACAGATAAGGGACGGATGCTGCTCTTCCCAAACCCAGGGCGAGGACTTTGGCGCGAGCTGCGGGTGCCGGGGCAGGGGGACAGGGAGGGGGACGTGGGGTCGGCTGCTGAAAGGGCTCCCGGGACACTGGCATTGCACCGGGGTCCCCAGACTGGACACGCCTGCGACCCGCTGGAAGCCGAAGGACCGCTTGTCTATATAGCTCAGAAATCATTTTATCTCCACGAATGTGAACAGGGAATTGCTACGAGTTGCTGCTATCCAGGGAGGAGGGGAGGCTCTGCTGTGCTGGCGGTGCCCAGAGCGGGGCAGAGCCCGGTGTCGTGGCCGGCCGGGAGGCTCCAGGGTGGGTCCCAGCCCAGTGCGGGGCTGGGAGGCTCCGTGGTGGCCAGTGCTGACCTGGCGTCTGTCCTGGAGGCTCCACAGTGGCCTGTCCTGGCACGGCAGTGGCTGGGAGGCTCCGTGGTGGCCAGTGCCAGCCTAGAGGTGGCCGGTCCCAGCCCGGCATGTGGCCGCAGGGAGCTGGCGCCTGACCTGTAGCTGAAGTCCGTAACTTGCACTGCTTTGATTAAAGCTAATAACTGGGGACAGTCTGGAGGCTATTTAAGAAAAACACTTGAAAACTTGAACAGATTTTTTGGTTTTTTTAAATTTTTTTTTTTTTTTTAGTTGACTAGGCTGTACATCTACGTGTTGGCTGCTACAGAGTCTCCTCCCACCCCTCTTCCTCCTCATCCTCCTCCTCTCACCCAGCCCCACAGTGGCCACGGCTCCTATTCCCACTCAACCAGGAGGTTCGGGACCCCCTCAGCCCCTCTCTCCTGGGAACCCCTGGCTCTCACACTTCCAGGCTGTTTTATTTCCCCCCTTACTGTCAGTTCTACCTTGGTTCTGGGTCGCGGTACTGGGGCGCTCACATACCTCCTTTTTTTTCTCTTTTTTTTTTTTTTTTTTTTAAAAAAACCCCAAACAATTCCAAAATGATTATGGTCCGTTATTCACTCTGTGTAATTCTGTGTTTAATAGATTTGTTCATTTACAAAAGGCTCCTCACCACGAAATACAAAGTGTTTTGATGTTTAAAGGTAAAAGAAGAATAATATCTCGATGAAACCCAAGGTGATTGTGCTCGGAAAAGAGGTACTGTATCCCTGAAAGCCTGTTCAAGCACTAAGTGCATTTACAAATCTCTGAGAATGTTTTTTTTTTATACTAAAATTGACCATTATATTCTACTGTGAGAAGTGCTGGCTGCACTATATTGTTTTAAAAATGAGAAAACAAAATGAAAAAAAAAAAAAAAAAAAAAAAGAAAAAAAAAAAACCAACACAAAACCCGCAAGCCGTGTGTCCGGATGGTGTTTTTCCCAAAGTAAAACCAGGATCTCGCTGGATGTGTGCTCTGGAGTCTCTTTGCTTTGCTGTGGCCTCCCCCAGAGCCGGGACACCCCCCCTGCTCCCAGAGATTTTTAGGGCACGGAGGAGCACCTATAAATAACCTGTTAACAATGCTGAGCCATTAATCCCGGCGGCACCAGTCTCCGCCTCACACCCAAGGGGTGGCACATGGGACAAATCCCTGGGATTAGGGCTGTGGCCTCACGTGTACCCTGGGGGACAGGGTCAGGCACCACGTCCCCATCCTGTCACCAGCACAGGGGTGGCATCTCCGCTGCCATCCGGCACTCCTGTTTCCCACTGGGTTTCCATTGCAGGGCCATTCCTGGTGCCCAGGTGGGGTGGGGGCTCTCTGGCGGCCCTAAATCCAACCCTGCTGCTTTGCCAAGCAGCAGCAATCACAGCAGGATAATGGGACTGAATCCCAAATTGCTCCTGGATGTGGATGCATCTCCCCGGCCTCCGTGTCCCGTGGTGGGACACACAGCATGGCCTCATCCCAGCCAGGGAGGGGACTGAGGGTGACAGAGGCTCAGCTGCCTTCTGTGCATGACCAGGGGGGTACAGGGATGGGATGGGGTGGGATGGGATGGGATGGGAATGGGGATAGAATGAGAATGGGGATGGGATAAGGGTGGGGATGAGATGGGATGGGATGAGATGGGGAAGGGGATGGGAACCAATGGGGACGGGAATGGGGAAAGGATGAGGATGGGAATGAGGATGGGGATGGGATGGGATGAGATAGGGTAGGGATGTGGGCAGGACAAGGGTGCGTGTGGCTCCTCTGGTATTTGTGGCACTGGGAGGGGACCTCTCTGTCACCAGCAGCAGTGAGCTGCGTGACAGCCGATCCGGGGAACAAAGAGAAATTGGGACAAAAGGAAATTTTCACAGAGGTTAACATGGGGGGGGGGTGCCCCTGCCTGCCTGCGTGTTAAAATTATTCTGTCTGGAGGGAGATCTCTGCTCAGATCTTTGTCATTAAAAAGATGCCACATCAAAGGAATGTGAGGCTGGAGCACGGCGGGGCCTCTGTGCAGGGCAGCCCCTCCTTGGGGACCCCCTGCACCAAAGGGGGACTCTACAAAGGCTGGGTTGCGCTGAGCCGTGCTGGGGGCTCCAGGAGAAACTTTGCTCCCTCAGTGGTGCCCGTGGGAGGAGGATTCATTAGCGCTGCCTCCATCAGATTTCCCAGCTCGCCATAAATCAGGGCGAGTGGCTGGGAGCGACGGCGCGATCCATCTTGCAGGTCTCCAAGTCATTACATTTCATTAGGAGGTGTGCGGGGGTTTTTATTATTTAGCAGGTTAATTCTCCCCTCAGATCGCTCCTTGGGAGGAGGATTTCGCTGGGGAGGCTTCAAGTGTGGAATGCAAAATGAATGGGTTCCTCTTTGGTGGGCACCTGCTGCAGTGCCAGCCCTGCCAGGTGCAGGTGAGCACGTGAGGACAAAAAATGTGCACAGACACTGGTGGGAGATGGGGCAGGGACACCTGAGGTACATCCCATCACAGCCCATTGCCCTTCCGTTCCATGGGGCACAGCATCCACGGGTGCTGTGGGAACACACTAAAGGAAACTATGCTGCTTCTAGCCTACAAACACCTTCCTATTCAAAGTATACCAATAATAATACCAATAATCACACAGATTTCTAAGGCAGGTGTGCATGAGGCTGATATTAAACTTAGCGGCTGCCTTTGCTGTTTGGGAGCGAGGAGGAGAGACAGGCAGTATAAATTGCACGGCTGCAAAAGGACTTAAAAAAACCCATCTCTCATTTTGATTGATATTAGCTTCACAAATTAAGCTTTAGATTTATCTAAAAATAAATTTGCTTCCACGCTCCGCATTCTGGATGACAAGTGCTCTTCTCTTCCCTTTGTTGGGTTTGTCATCTCTGGCAGGGCGGCGCGGGGAGGGGCGGGAGGGGGCCGGGGCCAAGCACCCCCCGTTCACCAGCTGAGGCTGAAACAGCTCCAGGCGTGGTGGGGCAGGGGGTAAAAGGGCCAAAACCAATCCCTGAAGGCGGCAGAGGACTCCAGTGCTGGGATGGCACCACGGTGGCTGTGGTGGCCCCGTCCTCACAGAGCCGCTGCAGGGTGCAGAGTGATGATGATGCAGGGGCTTGGTGACAGCTGTCCTTCCCAGAGCCCAAATCTCTTTAAAGCTCACTGATATGTGGCCTCTTGGCTTTGGGGCATTAAGATCTGCACGGGAGGGTAGGAAATTGGTTTATGTCTCATTTTACGGGAAAATCCCATCTCTAGTGCTGCAGCCGGGGGCAGCCACGGTGCTGAGCCCATCTCTGGCTGAGTCCTGCTCCAGGGCTCCCCAGCCACCACACATGACCCAGCCAGGACTGCCCACTGCGGACCCAGTCGGGTGAAAGCCACGTTCATTGTTTTCACCCAAGATCCAGCCTAGAAGCAGAGCAGCTCAGCTCCTCATTCGATTATGAAGCAGGAGCCGCCACCTCCGCCTCTCCCAAGGAGCGATAATGAAACATATTCATCCCTCACCCTGGGGAAATACTTAAACCACAATATGAGAGATGTATGTAAATCACATTTAAACGGAGACGGTGCCGTTAACGCTGACGGCGACTCATCAAGTTGGAAGATGAAGTGTCCCCTCTGCTGCTAAAGCGTTTGCTGAGAGAGCAGGGCTGTCCCCAGGCCCTGGCCAGGGTCTCTGTCAGTGCCACCGTGTCACCATGCCACTGGTGCCCACCGAAAGCGCCCCTTCACACCCCCACAACGTCCAGCTGCTGAAGGAACGCTCACCAGGTGGCTGGGAGGATGAGGAGGAAAGGAGCTACAGAGGGGTGATGCATGGGATGGGCTGAGGATGGGGATGGGATGGAGATCCATAGGGATGGGCTAGGGACGGGAGGGGATGGGGCACGGATGTTATGGGGATGCGGAGAGCTGGTTTGCCGCCGCCCGGTAGCGGCCCCGGCCCTGCGCTCGGGGTGCGAAGCCAGCCCGGCGAGACCGGGGCCGGGCCCGCATCGCGCGGTGTGTGCCGCCCTCCAGTGGAGCGAGCGCGCACCGCATCCTGCACCGCACCTGTGCATCATCACACCCCTGCACCTGTGCATCATCACACCCCTGCACCTGTGCATCATCACACCCTGCACCTGTGCATCATCACACCCCTGCACCTGTGCATCGTCACATCACTGCACCTGTGCATCATCACACCACTGCACCTGTGCATCATCACACCCCTGCACCTGTGCATCATCACACCCCTGCACCTGTGCATCATCACATCCCGGCACCTGTGCATCATCACACCCCTGCACCTGTGCATCATCACACCCTGCACCTGTGCATCGTCACATCCCTGCACCGCACCTGTGCATCGTCACACCCCTGCACCTGTGCATCATCACACCCTGCACCTGTGCATCATCACATCCCTGCACCGCACCTGTGCATCGTAACCATGCACCACACCTGTACCTCACATCCATGTGTCACACCTGTACATCGTATGCCTGGACCACACCTGTACATTGTAACCGTGTACCACCCCTGTGCATCATAACGTCCCTGCCCTGCACCCGTGCATTGTATCCCTGTGTCACACCTGGACATCATCGTATCCCTGCACCACACCTGGACATCATAACTGTGCACTGCACCTCTGCATCGTATCCCTGTGTCACACCTGGACATCATCACATCCCTGCACTGCACCTATGCATCGTATCCATCCATGTCTCACACCTGTGCATCGTATCCCTGCACCACACCTGGACATCATCACATCCCTGTACACCACATCCGTGCACCAAACCTGAGCTCAGCCCGCTGGGTGGCCACGCTCAAAGGCACAGCACAGTTTGGCACGGTTTGGCTTGGTTAGCACTGGGGAGCAGGCAGCTCCTCCATCCTATCCCTCCCCAAACCCTGCTGGCATCCTGGCTGTCCCACGCCGAATCACTCAGCGCCGGGAGGAGACGGCGGTGGCGCGTCAGTCTTTATTACTGAATAAATAACCGTATAAACCTTGTGCAAAACTCTGTGGCAAAACCATCGGCGCCGGTGGGGGCCGTGCTCCCCACCCCGGGCCGAGGCTCCCGGCACGGCACGGCCCCGGCACAGGGAAGTGAAGCGGTGGCACTCGGTGAGAGCCGAGACACGGCCGGGGACAGCGGCCGCCGGAGGGGACAGAGGCTGCGCGATTCCCTGAGGAGCAGACAAGTACCATCCATCCAGCCCAGTGGCGATTCCCGAGCCGCTCCGGGGGCCCGGGCAGAGTCCATCAGCTGCCGGTGCTGCCGTGCTAGAGCGGGGAGCTCGGGGCTGGGCCGTGCCGCCGCTCCCGCGGCTCCGCCGTGCCCATGCTCCCCAGGGGCACCACCACCTCCTCCGGAGGGCAGCTCTTGTTCAGCTCCACCACGCGTGGCACCACTGTCGACCACCGATCTGTGGAGAGGGCGGGAGATGCGCAAAGGCCATCTCTGGCTGCTTGCCAGGCCCCCAGATCTGCTCCTGGGGCTCGTCAGAGGCTGCCAGCAGCATCCTGAGGGATGTCACAGCCCCCAGATCTGCTCCTGGGGCTCATCAGAGGCTGCCAGCAGCATCCTGAGGGATGTCCCAGCCTACAGCAGGGCGCTCACCTCTTCGCAGCCGGCCCATGGTGTGGGAGAAGCCATAGTACTGGTACGTGTCGCTCTTGCCCGGGTCCTCACTGATGATGCCCAGGTTCTGGTTCCAGTGGGACCAGTTCACCTCGTCCACCCTGTGGGGAAGGTCAGACCCACAGGGGCTGCACGGAGTGCCCTGGAGCCAGGGTGGGACCTCCAGCACCCACCAGCAATGCCAGCTGCCTCCAGACCACTACAAAGCACCCAGCAAATGAGTGCTGCACGATGCCAGCCCCCCAAAAATGCTGCTGGGAGAGGCTCAGCTGCTCCCCAGCCTCCGAGGGCGCCCACCTTTACCTGAAGCACCAGCGGCGGTCGGGGGTCCCATCCGTGCCCTTCCCCACAGTGACCATCTCCCCCGAGCGGAAAGCTTTCCTCAGGAACACCGGGAAGGAGCGCTCGATGTCCAGGATGGTGGTGGCCCACTGCCAGGGACACCAGGGAATGCCTGAGCATGGGGGTGCCTTGCCCATGGAGCTCGGGATGCCTCGATGCTGCAGCCCCCCAGGCACGGGCGGCTCCTGGAGATCCCATCCCGCCACGCCCAGAGTGGTACCTGCAGCTTCCAGATGTGCTTGCTCTCCTTGGAGACTTGGCCCACGGTCTCGCCCATGAGGGCGATGAGCATGTTGAGGAGGAGCACGAAGGTGAGGATGATGTAGGTGACGAGGAGGATGATGAAGACGCCGGGGTATTTGGCGCTCTCGAGCATCTCCAGGTCGCCCATGCCGATGGTGAGCTTGAAGAGGTCGAGCAGGAAGGTGCTGAAGGTCTGGCTGTCCCGGCAGGACGGGTAGGTGGGCACTGTGCAGTTGGACTTCTCGCTGCAGGACTCACTGCTGGGACACGGGTTGAGGAGGGACACCAGGGCTGGGGGAGAAGGGACAGGGACAGCGAGTCCATAGGGGCAGTGGCAAGGACAGGATCCACAATGGGCCCCAGTGTGGCTCCGTGCTGGCTGAGACCTTCTCCACCGTGGGAGGAGGCAAAGGCTGAGGCTGTGGGCAGGTGGGATGGAGCTGAGGGTCTGCAGCCCCCTGCCCAGCCAGGAGCTGTCCCTGCCCCAGCCAGGGGAGCTGGCTGGTTACCTGATGCATAGCCAATCATGAAGAGCAGGTAGACCAGGAGGAAGCGGAACAAGTCTTTGAAGAGGATCTGAAAGTGGTGGAGAGCAGGGTGAGGTGTGCTGGACCACAGCATCATCATCAAGCTGTGAGGCTGGCACATCTGGCCTGGGAGCAGGGCAGTGGAGAGCCACAGGAACCCTTCACAAAGCCTGGAGGGACCTTTTTAGGCTGTAATTCCACAGGAGCATCACCCCTGGAGAAGGACAAGACCCACGACCCCACCAGACCTTCTGGATCATGATGCTGTAGGTCCCTGTCAGCTTGAGCCCACGGGTGAAGTACAGGGCATTCATCCAGCCCAGGACCAGGGCAAAGACCATGACAGCCAGGTAGGCCTCGATGCCACCCAGGTACAGCCCCGCCGTGACAATCACCAGCACCGAGTAGATGAAGCTGCAGGAGAGTTGGGGTCAGAGCCTGCAGCCACGAGCCTGGGGGGTGCAGTGGCTGGCGGTGGCCCTGGGGGTTCCCCACGTACTAGAGCAGCTGGAAGGAGCCATCTATGAAGAAGGAGTTCACACCTGGGCACTTCTTCATGAACAGGTCTTTAATCTGTGGGAGAGAGGCAGAGGTTGGAGGGTCTCGAGTGGCAGGGTCCCCACGTCTGAGGCCACTTTGGCAGGGGTGGATGCCTCAGGGGACAGGGCTGTCACCCCTGGAGACCCCAAAGAGCTCAGTGTCCCCATGGGAGGACCCCCTGCCTTGCCACACTGACATTTGTGCAGAAGAAGAGGATTCCAGTGAGGAGGGTGATGATCTCCCCGGCCAGGCGCAGGTAGTCGGCGGTGCTGGTGTAGGGGTAGGGCGGCTGTGGGGAGAGGACAGAGCTGAGCTGCTCCCCCATCCCCTGGGACAGAGCCCTGCCAGACCCCCCTGCAAGGCAGGGCTGGCCCGTGGGGCTGTGCCAGCCTGGGCACTCACAGGGCCTTCCATGGGGCGGTAGTAGGCGACGAGGGTGAAGATGATCATGGCGCTGAGGTAGGAGACCACGCTGATGTAGAAGGACACAGCCCCAAACTTGCGCCACTTGTCCCTCAGCAGCTCGTTGATGGGCTCCACAGCCAGCATCTCGTGGCGGTTCTGGTGGGACATGGGTGATGGCAGAGGGGACAGGGCCACCCAGGCCCCTCCAGACCCATCCCAGGCCCCCCAGCCCTGCACACCTCGATCTTGCTGTTGTAGACGAGGATCTCCAGCACGGACACCTCCTCCCCACAGGTGTCCAGAGAGGAGAGGTCGTACAGGGAGGAGTAGACGGGGCCATAGGCCCAGTCCTTGAACTTCCTGGAGAGGTGCCGGGCGTCCTCATCCGTGATCTCCCTCCGGATGATGTGCTGGAAGATCTGCCAGAGGGAGGGATGGAGGGAGGACTGCTACCCACAGACCTGCCTCCACCCTGCCCTCCTCCCACCCCATCCTGGGTGCATCCCCCCACCCCCTCCCTGCACCCCAATGGGCTCAGGGTGCTCCCAGGCGCTCCTGGGGTGATGCAGGCACTGTGGCAGCCCTGCAGGATGCTGCAGCTTCTGCATTTTTGGTGACTCCCCTGCCTGCCCCACCAGAGGCCAAGGGCAGGTCAGGGGAGAAGCTGGGCTGTGTGAGGGTCTGGAGTTAATTGGGAAAGGGCCAGAACGCAAAGGGGTGTTAATTAGCCAGGTTAATAGGGCTGCACCTCCAGGTTTCCACCAGCATCTGCAGAGAGAAGCCGTGCATGCACTGAGTGTGACAGGGCTCAGCAGGGACGGCAGGGACACGTCCCCGAGACGGGGGGGACGCCGTACCCCGATCTTGCCGGTCTTGGCCGCCATCATGAGCGGGGAGAGGCCGTCGTTGTTGAGCAGAGCCTCCAGGTTGGTGTCGGGGAAGAGCTTGGCGCACTTGACGAGGAGCAGGTCGTACATCTTGGTGACAAACTTGGTGTTCTCGCGGGTGTTGTCGGCGATGGCCACCAGGGCGTGCAGCACGGTGTTGCCGCGGGAGTCCTGGCGCCGCAGGTCCGCCTGCTTGTGCCCGTTCTCCGTCAGGTAGTGCACGATGTGCGGCTGGTTGGTGCAGGCGGCCAGCGACAGGGGCAGCTCACCTGCGGGGGGACAACAGCGCGGCTCGGGTCACCCCTTCCCCGCTGCGAGGGACACCTCGGGGTGCAGCCCCCCGGCTCCCTCCCTGCTCACCGAAGTAGAAGTAGCCACCCTCGCCCTTGGGCTGGAAGAAGCGACCGCGGGCCTGGGCATGGACGTCTGCTCCCTTCTCCACCAGCAGCTCCACGTAGTGCTTGCAGCGGCGCTCGATGGCGATGTGCAGGGCTGTCTGACCTGTGCCACCACCGCCTGTCAGCCACCGCCTTGTCCCGGCACTTCCCCCGCGTCCCAGCCGCCCCAGGTCCCTTCTCCGGTCCCCGAACCAGCCCAGTGTCCCCCCCCAGCAGTGGCCCCACGCCCCCCACCTCGGTAGTAGACGTCCCTGAAGGGTGAGTTGATGAACTCCCGCATGTTTCCCGTCTTCTCGGCGATGTCCAGCAGCACCGGGATGGTGTCGTTCTTGCCCCCGCTCAGGTTGAGCAGGGCTTTGGGCAGGCAGGTCTTTCCCGTGGAGGGCTCTGCGAGTGGAGGGTGCTGAGGGGGGGCCAGGGCAAACCCCTCAGGCCCCCGGCTCCCCATGCCAGAGCTGTGCATCCCCATCCCTCAGGAATACAGGGATCTCCAGGGGTCACAGCCCAGCCCTGGCACCAGGGCAAGGAACAGCCAGGTCCTCACCTCGGAACTCCTCGTCTGTCAGGCGCTTCTTGTGGGTGAGCAGGAAGGAGAGGAGCCCATCCAGGCCGGCCGGGGACCCCCGGGACACGATGTCGAAGAGGATGGGTCTGTTGAAGACCTTGAGGACGGGGGGCGGCTCGGGAGCCGGCCCCTTTGCGGCGGGCGGCTGCTTCCTGCGGGGAAATGCCAGCGCTGGGAACGGGAGCCGCTGCCTCGGCTTCTCCCACCTGTGCGACGAGCTTGAGGGTGCTCAGCCACCGGGGACAGGCACGTGGGGACATCTCCCGGCCGGGGGTCACCGGTGAGGCCAGGGCAGCATCCCCGTCCACAGCAGCCCGGTGCTCCCAGTGCCTTCTTGCCAGCTCTTGCCAGCTCCCACCCAGGTGCTGCAGCGCTTGGGGCCCCCAGCTGTGCCCCCCAGGAGGGACGGGCCGCGGGTTTGGTCACGCTCCGGCAGCACGGATGAAGCCAGACCGGTCGGAGCAGTCGGCAGCGGAGCGGGGGGTACGGACCGGCGGCAGCTCCGCGCACCGGGAATGGGGGCGGGACGTTTGGCGGCTGCTCCAGCCGGTGACTTCCAGTCTGAGGGCTCATGGAGCATCCTGCCCCCCTCCACCCACCTCCACGGGGAACATCCCGCTCTCCTAAGCCGGCTGCACCCCTGGGTGGGGACACTGGCGGGCCGCCCCAGGTGCCCTGCACAGAGGGGCATTGTGCGTCCGGCCGCGGGCTGCCCCCCCCCGGCTCCGGTTTCCTGGCGCGGGCAGGGTGGAGGCCCTCCTGAAAAGCCTTTTCATGCCGCAGCCAGACGCCGCACCGGCCAGGGGAGCGGCCGGGCGCACAGAGCCTCTTTCATGGCGCCCGTCAGGGGGAAGGGGAGCGCTCTCCCAGCCCCGCGGTACCGGGGGCTGCGGAGCCCCTCCACGGCACGGCACAGCCACTGGGACTCACTGGGAGCTGCTCCCTGTGCGCGGCATCTCTGCCCAAAGCATCCCAAAGTGCCGCCCGGAGGTCCCCCCACGTCCCCAGTCACTGAACATCCCCGTCCCCACCGGGGTGTCCCCAACTGAACATCTCTATCCCCACCGGGGTGTCCCCAGCTAAACGTCCCCATCCCCACCGGGGTGTCCCCAGCTGAACATCCCTATCCCCACCGGGGTGTCCCCAACCGAGCGTCCCCATCCCCACCCGGGTGTCCCGTACTCACTCCGCGACCCTCCTGCGCCAGCGCTTGTTCTCGCTGGGGTGGTGGCGGTAGGTGCCGTAGTCGAACAGGGAGTCCATGGGGGCTTTCTTGGGCGCGGGGACCACGGGGGACTCGTAGATGGTGGCCTCCAGCAGCTCCATGGGCTTCGGGGCGCCTTTCCGAAAGGCCCCGTGGAATTTCATGCGGAGGTTTTGCTTTCCATCGCCGGCGCCGGGGGGACCCCGGGCTGCCTCGGCGGGGCTTGGGGTGTCCTCGCTCTCGAACAGGTTGGCCAGAGAGGAGAGCGGGAAGGATTCGTTCTGGAGGGAGCCGTCCTCCCCCGCGCCCTCGCCGGCATCGCGCGGGGCGTCCTCGCCGTCTGCCATGGTCCCTGCGCGGAGGGACGGGCACGACTGACCTGCCTGGCTGGCTGTGACCCCCGGCTCCTTCCACGAGAGCAGGAGACCTGGCGGAGGAAAACCCCGTGTCACCCCCGAAAATACCCTCCCCATCCGAGCCCCGAGCCCCGCGGCGGGACAGGTTCCACACCCACCCTGGCGGAGGTTGGAACCCGCTGTAGCTCAGTCACCCGGATGGTCCTGCCTTGTCCCGGCTCTCCTCGGCACCCACCCACCCTCTGCGGGGACCCCTCACGTCTGCGGGGGCCCCTCTGGCTGCGGCGCTGCCGTGCTGGGCGAGGGCGAGCCCGGCCCCGCTGCGGTCAGCCGGGGTGCAGCCCAGGACAGGGCACAGAGCAGACCCTGTGCGCTGCGATCTGCCGCCCAAGGAAAGAAAACATTCTTGGGATACTCCCCACATCCAAGGAAGCGGCCAGGGAAGCGCCCAGAGGCAGCAGGAGCTGCCACCGCAGCAGGGCTGGGAGCGGGGCCAGGGCTGCTCCTGATGCTCCACAAGCCAGGGGGGCTCGGTGGGACGCGGGTCTGGGCACCGGGAAGGGACGGGCGCGGCACGGCGCGGGGCAGACACAGCGGCTGGGAAGAAATTACGGGTTTAGGTTACCCAGAGGGACGTGGAGATGAAGGAGAGACGTGCCACCAGCGCGGCCAGCAGAGCGCTGTACCGTGTCACCGCGTCCTGCCCGCCACGCCCGGGACACGGACAAGTGACCGACCCCAGGCACTCCCCCAGCCCCGCTTTCCACCAAAACCCCCCGGTGAAACCCAGCAGCGTTAGGGCTCAGCACGGCTCCCGCCCGCGGGGAGCTCAGCCCTCCCGGGACGGAAAAGGCAGCGGGAAACGTGTCATTTTGTGCTGGGCTGAAACTCTGTGCGACAAGGCACAGCGGCAGGCTCGGCCCTGTCGGGAGCGCAGCCTGGCCGGGGAAAGGGCTCGAATGAGGCAGAGGGTGCTGGCAGCCACACGGTGCTCCCGTGGGCACGGGGGATGAGGGTGGCAAACGGCCCCAAACCCTGCAGCAATAGAGAGGGGGCTCAGGCAGTGGTCCTCCTCCCTGCCACACTTGGGGACACCCAGCGGGGCTGGTGCAGCCCTGGGGGACACCCAGAAAGGACAGTGCTGCCCTGGGGGACACAGAGCTGACAGTTTCTCCTCTTTGCTGACTTTCTTGCCATCCCCACCTCTGCAAGAAATTCCACAAGCACCTGCCAAAGCCCGCAGGTCCCACATCCTAACCCCATGCAAACAGGGGCCCTCGCATGGCCGGTTTGACCTTGGACAAGGGAATTGCCGAGCACACGGACCCTGCGGGCTGGTAATGGGGATGGAGCACCTGACCTGCCCAAACTGCTGGGACCCGAAAAAATGCAGTTTTAGGGAAAACCCGGACACAGTACTGGCTGTCCCACACCTGCTGTCACCGGCCTTGAAGCTTGAAGTTTGTGTGGGGAATGAGGGACTCAGGGCTGGTGCCGTCAGCCCGGATGCTGCCAGGAAAGGTGCTGTCACAGGGGTTTGATTTGGCCCCTTGGTTATTTGGGTTTGGATTTTTCAAACTTCCTCACCTCATGGAGTAACTGAGTCAAGGCACAGCTCTTGCATCCAACACAAACCCCACGTGTGCTCCCACCTCTTCCCAGCATCCTAACCTCCCAGCTGGACCAGTGTCCCCAGTCAGTGCCCACTCCTGCCCACCACGGGGGCACGGACGCTGTCACCAACACCGGGATGTGCGGGGACATCATGGGTGGGCGGCAGGGAGGGTGTCCCATGACATTAAAGGGTGATTAAGGGTGGGAGTGAAGCACTGAAACCACAGCGAGTTCTAGTCGGAAATCCTCATCCCGAGTGATGCAGCTGCTCCCCAGAATCATCCTCACTGCCGGGCCCGTGCTCACCTCGGCAACAGCCAGGAGCTGGTGTGGGCAGCATGGGGGGTTCGGAGCCCCCTCCTCAAAGCTCGCCTGGGAACCCACCCGGCACCTCAATCTCGGATCACGAGTCCCCAGGCTGTCCAGACAGTGCCGGGGCATCCATGAGGGTCCACCTGGCCCTGCCCAGCTCAGCCCTCGACCCCGGCCTCACCTGGGGTCTCCATCCTGCCCCGCTCGCCCTGTGCTGCCCGGAGAGCCCCATCCTGCCCCAGTTTCCGTGTCCCCGCACCGGAGGCTCCATCCAGCCCCGGTGCCCGTGTCCCGGCCCGTCCCACTCCCGGTGGTGGCCCCCGCTGCCCGCTCCCCCGGTTCCGTACCGCCAAAGGTCCCGTGGAAAGTCCCGTAGGCTCCGGCGCCGCCGAGTCGCCCGGGGCCGGTCCCCAGAGCGGCCCCTCCCCGCCCCGGCCCCGGCTCCAGCGGCGGAGGCGCCACCGGGACCCGCCCTCGGGATCGGCCCCCGCCCGCCCCCGGGCAGTCTCCCGGGAACACCGGCCACAAAACAGCCCAGAAGGAACAACCCCAAAATACCCTGCAAAAAATAAGCCCCCCAGGAAAAACGTCTCTGGCACAGGACTCCCAAAGAACAGCTCCAAAAACCCTCCCATAAACAGCTCTCCTAGGACACAGCTTCAAAACAGCCTCCCAGGAACAGCTCCAAAACATCCTCCTGAAAACAGCTCCCCTAGGAAAAAAAAACCCGAATTTCCCTACCCAAAACAGCCCTGCCCCAAAAGAGTCTCCCCAAACACCCTTTGGGGCTGACCCAACCCCAAATGAGGCTCCCAGGCCATGGGTACTGTCAGTTTTTATTAATTGCTGCTCCTGGGGCTCAGGAGGCAGGGGGGCTCATAAGGCACCGCAAACACCACGGGGACAGTCCCTGGTTTCTGAATCCCAGCACAGGGGCTTGATCCCAGGCCAGCACTGGAGGAATTGGGATCACCCAGGGAAGTCATCAGCTCCTCCTCCATGGGCATCATTCCGGACAATCCAGTGCCAATCAACACGAGGTGCCCGTCGGTGGGTTCCAGGCACAGCCCGAGTGCCACTTCATTCATCAGCAGGACACTTCATTCCCTGCCCCACTGGAGACAGGAATCCAGGGGTTGGGACTAGAAACACTTGTTCTTCCTCTTGGGAAATCCAAGGGTGACACCCACAATTGTTTTATTGCCTATTCTTAATAGAATATTAAGAATGTTATTTTTTTGGTTAGAAAAGACATTATCCACTGCAGATCCAGAGAGGAATCGAAGTCACCAGAGAGCAGGGAGCCGCCCCAGCTGCCTCAGCGATGAAGACATAGGTAACACCCAGCACACGTTATTTAATCTGTGCCAATCCTGTGCCAGCTTTAGGCTTTGTAGCTCAGCTCAGCGTTCATCTTCGTGTACATCTCATAAATTGCATCCAGGATTGGAGTGACCCTGGTGAGAAACTGGTGGATTTTTTCTATGCTTTCCTCTTCCTTGACTTCTTTACCCTTCTCCAAGGCCTTCAGCAAATCGGATTTGTAGGGAAGAGCATAGACTGAGCCCTGTAAAACAGGGAGAGGGTGTTTGACTCCCACAAACCCAACAGAGACCATGGGTTGGGTTGTTCTATGAGTCAGTGCTGCGGCTCTCTGGACACTTGTCAGTGCACGGGAACAGCTTTAGGGATGGTGGTTGGGTGCTTGGAGAGGGAGGGGATGCTCACCGTGAAGAGCTTCTGCAGCATCCAGCCGTGGTATTTCTTCAGCGCGATCTCGTAAGCCTTCAAGGCGTTCACTCGGATGAGGTTGGGATGCTCCTCATCCCTCTCACCGTCAGAGATGCTCTGCAGCAACACCAGAATGAATTTCAGACCCCTGGGAGAAGAGCAGAGATGTTGGGCTCAGGGAAGTGGGTGCTGCTTCCCAGCTTCCAGCCTGGTGTTTCCAAGTGCCTGCCCCTGTCCCTGTGTGTCCATCCAGGGAAGAGAGAGAGAGAGAAGGGCTGTATGGAGCCCCCAGGGCAGCATGGAACCCCCAGGTGAGGCCAGGGCTGAGGGCTGAGCTGGGCAGGGTCAGGTGCAGTCCCATGGATCCTCCAGGCACTGCCCTGTCTGATTTGTGGGCTCATGCTCTGAGGTTGAATTCCCCTGTGCATTCCCAGAGAGGAGATTTGAGGAGGGGGTTCCCAACAGCTGTGCTCCCAAAACACAGCACCCCACTTCCAGCTGCCCAGCCCCAGCCCACAGGGCCCAGCCCAGCACAGGCAGCCTCCACTTGGAGCTCTCCAGCTCCCCACATGCCGGGACAGAGCCACAGCAGCTCCCGACGCCGTGAGTCACCTTTTCAACCACATCAGCGCCAGCGTCGCGCCTGTCTTGGGCCAGGCCGAGCCGTGCAGCTCCTTCTCCACCTCCAGGATGTTCTGCAGAGTTTTGAACTTGGCAGGGTTGGAGTCATAAACCGCCCGGATTTTCTGAGGGCAGAAAAGGGGATTGGCACCCAGGAGCAGGGACTTTGAGCAGGAGCTCTGGGAATAAACTGTGACTGGGTGAGCCACTGCTAAGCCAAGTCCCCGTGGGAAGAAAAGCCTTTTGAAACACCTCCAGTCACTCAGCATCTCTCCCCAGGGATTCTCCTCTCTCAGCCCTCTGAGTCCCTTCCTACCTTGATATTTCCAGTCAGGTCTGCTTTGACCGGCGAGTAGACGATGGGAGTCCCCAGGCAATCTGTGGAGACAGGGAGGGAGGACAATTAGACATTGGTGACACAGGGGACACCATACACTTCCCAAAACCAACGGGTTTCACTTTAAGCACAGCCCAGGCACTGAACTCAAAAAGGGATCTCTGAGCTTCATACACGGCTGTTGGCCCTTGGGACAGCCCTGCCATCTACTGCGGCCCCACCAGTGACCTCCAATCCCCGTGGCTCCGGGACACAGCCCTGGCAGAACATCCTGGAACAGCCTGACCGGCACCGGACACTGCCCGTCCGCAGGCAGGCAGGCAGCCCCACGTCCTGCCCTTCCGGGGCTGCCACCGAGCCGCCACACAATAGCTGACATTGTGGAGGGCAGCGGGCACACTGTGCCACGAGGGCGGCCACGCCGACACCCACCCGTGTCCCGACACGGGGTGGGATCCACGGCTGGGATGGCAGCGCCTGCCTCGGGCGATGCCTCTGCATGGGGTGCTCCAGGACGCTTCCCAACGGGGCTGCTCGGCGGGTTTGACAGGATCGTGATGCAACCCCGGTCCTGGCAGAGCAGCCAAGCCCGGCGTGAGCCCTGGATCAGGTAGGGGGGTCACCACCCAGAACCGGTGAGGGGGCACGCGGAGCGGCTGAGCCCGCAGCAGGCCTGGTCCCAGCCCGCATCTCCCAGCCCCGGCTACCCCGGTCTCACCGAAGAACGGCGGCAGGTGCGCCACGGCCTCCAGGAAGGGCAAAGTCTCGATCTGCTTATCAGCCGGCAGCGGCTTGAACTCGTGTTCCAGCAGCAGCGCCATGACCGGCACAGCGCTCCCGCTTTCCCCCTCACCGCTCCCCGGCTGAGGGGGCTCTGAGGCAGCGGGGGCCGACCCGGCAGCGCGCCCACGCCACGCTCCGCCCCCCGCCGCTCCGACCAATGGCTGCGCACCTCCCGTACGGCCGATGCGCAGCCATTGGTCAGGGCGGCGGGGGACGGGACTTTCATTGCAAAGAGGAAACCACGCCCCCATCGCCCCCTCAGATCGGGGCCTGGCCGTGCCCGGGGCCGTGCGCTGCCCCGGCCGCGTTCTGAGCGCCAGGCGGGCCGGCGTTAATTATTCACGGGTGCTAAATATTTTATAGGGAACAGATGGAAAACAAACCTCAACGCGCGGCAGTGATGACACACCTCAGTGAGGGGTTGGGTGGGAAAATGACACCGAGCGGGGACACGGAGAGGTGAAGAAGAGGTGGGAGCGGAGGGAGGCTCAGCTCGCCCTCTGCGTGGGGAGCGGACCTGCCGGTGCCAGGGCCCCACATACGGTGTTTTTACCGGTTATTCTGGAAAAACAGGTCGTGGGGCGATAGCGATCGGTGCCTGGCAGGGCGGGTGCGGATACAAGGCGGGTGCGGGGAGCTGCGGGTCACCGGCGGGGGCTGCCGGCTGGTGCCGCCTCCCTCCCCGCTGCCAGACTCCCGTGCTGCCCGGAGCCCCTCCCGGGACTCTTGAAGCCCTTCCTGGGGTGCCAGGAGCCAGTTCCGCGGTGCCTGCGGTACCCTGAGCCCACCCCAGGGTGCTCGGAGCTTGTCCTGGGATATCCAGCGCTCACTTCGAGATGCCCGGAGTCCCTCTCGGGATGCCCGCAGCCCCTCCGGCGCTGCCCAGGCTGTCCTGGCTCACTCAGCGGCCGGTCCGTTTGGGTTCGCTGCGGGCGCCGCCGCGCTGGTGCCCTGCCAAGGCGGGCAGAAACAGAAACCTTTAACCCCTGAGATATTCACAGGGCCACAAACCCCGCGGTGCTGCGCGCTCCGAGCCGGCACAGCGGCACCACGCCCGGCCCGGGCTGTACCCGCACACCCAGCGAGCGCTCGGGACGCGGCAGCACCGCCGGGCCGGGTCGGAGCGAACCGATCCCACGCTGCCGCTCCATCTCCCGTCCGTCCCTCTCTCCCCGCCTCCCTCCGTCGGTCCCCGCCTCCCTCCGTGCTCGCGGAGCCCGTCTCGCCGTGTCCCTCGGCGGGAGCCGTCGCGGGCGGGCGCGTTGCGATGTCGCTGTGGCTGCGGCGGGGCCGCGGCCCGGAGCGCTGGGCGGCCGAGCGGCGGGAGCTGCAGGAGCGCAGCCGGCAGCAGTGGGAGAGCACCAGCCGCGCCTTCGCCCGCGCCGCCGCCGCCTGCTCCCTGCAGGCGCGGTGGAGCGAGCCCCGCGTCCCCCCGCCCAGGTACGGCCGCGGTCGGTGCGGCGGGTCCCGGGGCGGTGCGGGGATCGCGCTCACCGCCGGTGTGTGCGGCAGCGCGGCGGCGGCGCGGCGGGACGCGGAGGAGGCGGCGGCGCGGCTGGAGCGGCGGCGGGAGCGGCTGCGGCGGCTGCTGGGCGAGGAGCGGGAGGCGCTGGCGGCGGAGCTGCGGGAGCGGCGGCGGGGCGGGATGCGGAGCCAGGAGCTGCGGGACGGCCCCGGAGAGTGCGGGAGGAAGGTGAGGGAGCGGCCCGGCCCTGCTCGTCCCGTGCTTCAGCTGTACCAGCGGGACTTGCTGGAGTTGCCAGCCCTGAACCCCTGTCAGCCTCGGCGGGGTTTGGGATGCTGAGCAATCCCGTATCCTGACCTGACCCATCTCTGTATTCCCAGTTTGCTGAGCCGCCGCTGCAGGAGCGCTGGAACAAACACAACGCGGAGGCTCCGAGAGGTGATGTTGCTTTCTCTTGAGTCCCTGCTGCCTTGTATTTATTAAACTGGTTTTTAACTTGAAAGTCATCATATCTCTACTGTGGTCGCTCATCTTACATCACAGCAACTGCCCCAAGTTCTGATAAACAAAAGGCAAAGAAGTGAAAGGGTTTAAGTTCAAATAGTTTTAAGAAGTTCTCTCAAAGCTGTATTTTTAAAAGTCAGAAATCTGTTCAGACTCTGAGCAAATTTCCAGAACTCACAATGTAAATATCTCAGGCACATAAAATATAAATAATACAAAAAATATAAATCTTAATATCTCAGCTGTACCTGCCATGCTGTGGTGCTTCCTCATTCTTTATTCCACCCACATGCTGCTCCAACATTACAGTCCTGTATCACTGTCACTGTGGTGTTTCCCAGGTGACAATGACCCTCAGGACCTGGTGGGCACCTTGGACACTCAGATGAGCCCACCTCTGCAGAGGCAGATACTCCTGGGATTTCAGGTGCTGCTCCAGAGAGTCTGGAAGGTCCTGGGGGACAGAACCTCTGGCACTGATGGCCCTGTTACATCTGTTGTGTCTCCAGGCAGAGTCTGAGCTGCACAGGAAGCACATGAGGGAGGCTTGGAGGGATCAGCTAACACAAGAAAACAAGGTATGGGGGCTGCCCTGGTGTTCTGGTCACTGGGAGGACTCTGAAATGTGCGTGGGTGGAGGGTGACACTTAGGCCATGGGAGCTGCTGCCAGGAAGGGCACTGTTAACAAAGCCATCCAGCTTGCTCTGTGGATTTTCTGAGCCAGAAGTTGTCTCTTTGTGTCAGGCTAACCTGAAATGCTGTTTTCTTTTCTTTGGGAAAGGAAGAGGGGACCAAGCTTGTAGAGAAGAAACGTTACGAAAACAGGTACGAAACGGCAGGAGGGGAAGCGCTGGAAGGAATGAGACAAGAGGAAGAGAAGCCTCAGCTGGAGAAGACCTTGCTTCAGCAGATAGAAGAACTGAAACTGCAGGAGACAAAGGTAATCTTGACTTTCTCCTCATAGGAGAGAGGAATTTGTTGCTTCACTTGGAAATACAGCAAGGCTGACCTGACCTCTCCATGTTTGCACTGCAGGGAGGGTTTTCCCTGCCTGCAGAGGAGCAGAGCAGGGTACAAACTCTGGTCAAGCATGCTCTCTGGGATGTTGTACTCTCTCTTGGTGCTTGTGTTTTCCTTTTTAGGCATCAAAGCTGAAAAAGGAACAAGAGAATTTATTAAAGCAGCAGTGGGAGCTGGAGAATTTGGAAGAAGAAAGGAAACAAATGGAAGAGCACCGGAGGAAGAAAGAGCTTGGGTAGGACATCAAGTAGAGCTTGTTCTGGATAGAATCTGTTCCTGTGCCCACACCACTACTTGGGGCACAAGGAGATATTCCAGGTAGCAGTGGTAGGATGTAAATATCTGGGTTTTGGTGGACTTGCCCACAGCAGCCTAGGAGCAGAGGCACTGGTGCTGTTACTGCTTTTTGTTTCTGGTAGCAGGTTCCTCATTGTCACAGATGTACCTCCCCAGGTGCTGCTCTACAATGATGTGCTGCTTTAGAGTCAGTGTGAATGTTTTTGGTTTTTTTTTTTTTAATTTTGCTTTTTTTCCTCCTTCAGTCGCTTTTTGAAGCATCAGTGTGATGTCCAGTTAAGGAGACGAGCGCAGCTGGTACAGGAGGAGCTGGTAAGAGATTAATTTATACTTTATAGATGCTGTGTGGTGAAAAACTTGTTGTGTGTGGTTTGTGTCTGCCTCTGATTCCTACAGATCAGGAGGCCCCTTCCAGCTTGTGCATAGGGCTGGAGCACAGAGCTCACAGGGAAGCAGCAGATGGAGCATCTTGCTGAGCACACCCTTGACACTGTCACCAGTAATGCCTAGAGGAGCCCTGCACACAGGCTGGAAGGCTGTTGGATAGTTGTTAATCCATGGTTTTTTCTCCAGGAGACAGACAGGCAAATCTTATCAGTCCTCCTGGAGAAAGAAGAGGAGGATCAGAGCTGGCAGAGTGCGCAGCGGGGACGCGCGGTGGCAGACGTGGCCTGGATGAAGAAGGTCATTGAGGAACAACTCCAGCTGGAAAAGGAGAGGGAAGCAGAGCTTGAGACTATCTTCAGGTGAGTCTGTCCACCTCTGAACCTCACCTGAAGACTCCATGTGTGCTGAGTGTTCCAGGTCAGGGGGGTCACTGAGAGGTACAGGTGGGATAGACACACCAACAGGCAGGGAACAAACCTGAAGAGAAACCCAAGGTCTCCTCTAAAGCACAGGATAGCTTGTCTGTGCCTGTGGGGTATACAGGGGGGTTAACCTCAGAGATAATTCCTCCTCTCTCCTTTAGGGAAGAAGCAAAAAAAATGTGGGAGAAGAGGGAAGAAGAATGGGAAAGAGAGAAGGTGGCCAGAGATCGCCTGATGAGTGAGGTGATGACCTCTCTTGATGATGTGTCCCCCTTGGCTCAGTGAAACCATCATTCCACTGGTAACCCACCACCCTCTGGAGAGCTAGAGCCTTCCATACCAGGGTGGAATTTTTTTGCTTGTCTGGTGTGTTTCCTGGGAGCTGTTTCACCATCTCCTCCCTTTGCACAGGTCCTTGCAGGCAGGCAGCGCCAGATCCAAGAGAAGATGGAGCTAAACAGGAGGGCCCAAGCAGAGTCCATTAAATATCGAGAGCAGCTGATCAAAGAACTGGAGGAGGCCAAGGAAGGGACTCATCGGAAGCAGGAGCAGGAGGAGGAGCAGCAGAGAGCCCACAGGAGGGAGCTGCAGGCACAGGTAGGCTGAGCTCCCTAATACACACCTGGCTGCTGAGGCTGCCCCATCTCACCCCATTTCCCCTGCACAGGGGACAGAGCTCAGCCTGGGAGAGGAGGAGCAGCAGCAGGAGGGATCAGCCCGGCAGCACCTGGAGGCCAGGCAGGGCTGGCACAGCAGGGTAAGGTCACACCCTGGCACAGGGGTCACCCCAACACAGGAGCCCATCTTGGAGAGTGACACCATCATTGTCTCTGCTCTGCACTTTAGACAGCACAGTGCTAGGGCACTTCCCCTCACAGAACTCTACACTTCTCTCTTTTCTTTTTTTGATGTTATTTATATATTAGGCCTTAATTTTTAAAGAATTTTTGAGGCAGATGTGTTGCTAATGCCTCAAATCTTGCTCTGTGCTGAAAAGGATTTATTTTAAGTGCATTAGAGCAGTTGGTATAGTGCAACTTCCCTGCTCAGTGTCTTTGCTGACTGTCCTGCTTTGCCTGGCTCTAAAATCAAATTTGAGTAACCCTACCTAAAGCCCCTGCCCAGCCCATCAGCTCCTGTGCATGCTCAAGAGTTTGTGTGGATTAATTCCAGAGCCCCTAAACCTGTGCTAATCTTTGTTTTGACCCCATTAGTTCTACAGTTACCCAAGAGCAGCTTGGACCTGAGGAATGAGCATGAGATGCAGCTCCAGACTACAGAAAGAAAACTCTGAGGACTCAAGGAACTCCTGAAATATTGATGCCTCTGGAACAGCCTACTGTGAGATCAAGACTTGACTCGGTAGATTTCTGAAAACATTTAGTTGTGGCCAAGCTGAAGAGAAGTTCTACTGTCTTCAGGAATGTGGAGGTGTGAGCACCTTCAGAGAAGTGAACTGCTTCACTTTGCATTCTGGAGTTGTGCTCATGTATTTCAGTATGTGAGAGGCTGAAGCAATCCAGCAAAAAAAAAAAAAAAAAAAAGGGCCCTGTGGACCTGAGCCACAAAAGAATCTGTGTCTCCCCAGGAAGAGGAGCTGTGGGGCTGTGTCACTCCCACCTTGGAGAATCAGGCTGTGCCTGGCTTCCCACTGGACTGTGAGGAGTTAATTAATAATGTATATGCAGATCAGCCAGATCGTGTGTGCTGTGGCAGCAGTGCTTGGCCACTTCCTCTCCAGAAGGTGCTGGAGATTTAAACATTGTTTTTCACTTGTTTCATAAATAATGAATAATTGAAACCTGAACAAGGATTTGGTTTTGTTACATGAGCAAACTACAGCAGCAACAGGAGAGGAGGCTGAGTTGATTATTGCAGCTCATTCCTTGCTGTTACCATCCACAACTGCAGCTTGACATCAGTCCTGTCACAGTGCACAAGGAGCTGTTACAAAGGCTGGCAGCACTTTACTCAAGAGT